>NC_050479.2:40874446-41474446 GCF_012460135.2 Molothrus ater
GACAGCTCTGTTCCCTGGCTCCACACAAGACTGTGGAGACATTCAGTGAAATTGTAAGGTAGCAAATTAAAAGCTGATAAAAAACTAACACCTTTTAGCACAATATGTAATCAGAAGACGTGGTACTGATGCAGGCTGTGGGGTACATGAGGTAATTTGAGTTTTCTTACCCTTCAATGAAAGAATAAGCTACTTAGGGTGCAGAGAAAGGTAAAAACCCATGAAATTACACAGTTACTACAGAGCATGAGGTAATTTGAGGTTTCTTACCCTTCGGTGAAATAATAAGCTACTTAGGGTGCAGAGTAAGGTAAAAAGCCATGAAGTTACACAGTCACTACAGAGCAATGACTGCCACCAGCTACCATCAGACAGGAGTTTGCTGTCTGTCCCAACTTGTAACCTCTTGTCTACTTGAGGGGCTTGCATCTTGACAAAGAACAAGGTTTGCATCTTCTGAATTCTGAGAGATGTCTACTCCCAGTCAAGTACACTCACGTTATGGGATTCAATGCATGCAGGCATGGAATCACTTAGAAGGGGACTTCCTAAGTTGTCTACAAAGGGACTTTTGCTGCCCACAGAGGAGATGCATCATCACAGAATGTGTCTGCTCTGCTTCAGGACACATGAAGTGTTATGTCTAAAGATTTAGGCCAAGTTAATGTACCCAGCTCTGGGTATGGAGCTGAAGTGACAGCTCCCATTTTCCCACTGCTGGGCAAGCAGTGAAGACCAATGCATGAAGTTATCAAAACAAATCACCTTGGAAAACAAGATCTAAGTCTGTATTTGTCATAACTAAATTTGAAAAATCAGTGCATAAAACACTTTGTGGCATGGACACACACACACACACACACACACATTTCAGAGCAGACTGCTGACAAGTGACATTATCCTGCAGACAAATGACTCACCACACACAGCAATGCTGGATGCAGCTGCACTTCACCCATGGATTTGGGATAGAGATTCACAGATTCATCACACTGTGTGTCCATCCATGAGCTGGACTTTTCAAATCTCATAGGACAGTCCCCTGGGGATGGTCAGTGGGATGGCAGGACAGGGTGGTTTGTGCACTGCTTGTCCACCATTCCTGCCCTGTGGCACCTTTCCTCTTTGAGGGAAAGGAAAACAGCAATCTCTATAATTTTAGTTGTGAATCTACTCTACTGTTTTGGAGGGTGGAAGTGAGACCCAGAGAAGCAGCAGAGGAGCAGTAAATCTGTATTGCTTTCTCCCACTTTACAGTTCTGTCCCATCAGCATGGGCCACTTGTTCTCTAAAACCCTTTTCCTCTTTGATGAGCTGGCTCTAACAGGCCAGACACTCTGCTCCCCCTCAGTCCCCTCCACTCATATGTCCTGCAGCCACAGAGGTTACTCTTCCCCCTGCCTCATACAAAAATGAATGATCATGGAAGTAATTAGGCTGGAAAAGGTCTCTGAGACCTCATCAAGTCCAACCTATGACTCAAGTTCTCTATTTGTCATGTGTCAGGGACACAGGAGGAGGGAAATAGTGCTGTGGTTTTATCAAATGGCTACAACTGGGGGTAAAAACCCAAACCCACTAACCAAAACAAACTAACTTGCCAATCAGACCATGACACTGAGTGCCATGTCCAGTCTTTCCTTAAATACCTCTGGGGACAGTGACTCTACAACATCCACAGGCAGCCCATTCCAATGTCTAATCACCCATTCTATGAAGAAATTACTCTTAATGTCCAACAGGAACCTTGCCTGGCACAGCTTGAGGACATTTCCTCTTGTCCTGTCACTAATTGTCTGGGACAAGAGACCAACCCCTACCTGGCTACCCCTCCCTTCAGACAGTAGTAGAGAGCAATAAGATCACCCTTGATCCTCCTCTTCTGCAGGCTAAACAACCCCAGCTGCCACAGCCACTCCTCATAAGATTTGTGCAACCTGACTTATGACAGCAGCTCCATTGCTTCATTTTGGAATGGCCTGCTGCTGTCTCTTTACACAGCATAGCCTTTCATACATGGCAATCTCCTCTCTTCTTTAGACCAGTTTTTCATCTTAAATAACGTTTGGGGTTTTTTTCTTTTACATTTCTCTGATGATTTGGCTTAGGAAGGCATAGAGTTTACTCAGCCTAGTTATGGTCAAATTTTTGCCTTCCTGTGATATAATTTTGAGTACATATTTTCTGACTTCTACCTTCCATCCTCCATGTTTGTGAGGAACAGAGCAGCCCTGTGGTAATTTTTATATATAAGACTTGCACATGCTCTTGTAAGTACTTAAGCATTTTTAACAGGGCTTCAGTAGGGTTGAAAACATTTGAGGATCAGGACTTAGCTATTAGCACAGTCTCAGCCAGATCATGTTACTTTAATTTGTATCAGTTTGTTGACATTCTGTGAGAGCAGAAGACAGACGATCATCTTTAACAAAGTCCTTGCAATTTGATACAGAGCACTGCAGCTGTCCATAGAAGGTTAGGACCTACTTGTTGGAGAGCTCACCAAATAATTTTTTACTATCAGGGTAAGAAATTGTATTAAATGAACCAGAAAACAATCTAGATTGATGAAGATCATCAATTTTTCTACGGAGATCTGTGGAGCTGTTTGCACAGACCAGGCACCTGCCTGAAAGTCTGCAGATGACTGTAGAAGAGTACATTCTTGGGATTTTATGATGACAAAGCTTTGCCAAGATAGGTACTGATATTGTCATTATAGCATTTGGTGAATGGCAAATCCGTCTAAATTATCTTCTCTCTTGAGTGTTGAAACTTAATCTCAGGATGATGTTTTGATAAAACAATCTTGTGTTCACAGACTAGTAAGGGGAAGAGTTACACCCAGACTGGCAGTATTTGGTACACAAGTTGATAGGAGAACTGTAGAATTGGCACTCAGAAGCTGTCAGACCTCACACTTGTGAGAGAAGATACAGCTTGCTTGGTACTAATGGTGTCTGTGCCAAGGACTGTTAAAGTGTCTTGAGTTCGTGGAAATGTTGGCAGTAGCACTGAACAGGATCTTTATATTTACAGCAGTACTAAATCCAAATGACCTATTCAGAAATGTAGAGGTCATCACATTCATGTTGTAACAGCTTTTGTTAAGTGATATTAGCTACAAAAAAGTGCTCAAAATTGATGTTATTTTAGGCATGTTTCTCTCTGAGGAAAGATGAAGACCATTTTGGCTCCTAATCTCAATGTATGTCCTGTCATTTTTTTGAAGGAGAGCTACAATAAGCCAGTGAAGTCAAGCAGAAAATACTGGACATAAGTGAGAAAGATAAAAAGAAATCCACTATTTCTCCACATGTCTCAAATAAACTGAAACTGTTAGGCAGTTAGAAAAAAAGCTAGCTGTGTGTTCTGTCAGCAGAAGCACAAGGTTCAGGGTTTACCAAGAGAACCAAAGCAGAGACAAACTGCCTAACTTTGCAATGTCAACACAAGTTACATTCAATAATTAAGTGTGAGACTGCCCTAATGAGACAGGCAATAACCATATTTCAGGTTCAGTGGTTCTCAATAACCGCACTGGAAGAATACAGCCGAGACTGGAGACAAGAAGGATATTTTTAGAAGCACTAATACTAGTGCAGTGATTAGAAATAAGATCCTTTTCTCAGGTAATAAGCGTTTTAACCAAGAAGTGCAATTCCCGATGTTTTGAGTCATGACTGTGTAACACAAGTCAGGACCAAAACCTTATATAGGGACATATCCCTGTTAAGCAAAAAGCAGAGATTAACTTCTTTCCTGCTTGAAGGAAGAGAAAAAGGATATTTACTATGAGGCTGCCCATATTTTCTACAGTATAATTAAGAACCCTCTGTCTGCTCCTTTGGACAGGGAAAAAGGAAAAAAAAGAGGTTTTGGTCTCACTGAAGACTCGGTAAAAAAAAAGCCAATAGCATGATCAATATTTTTTATGAGATATTAAAACTGTCTAGATATGTCTGTATCCTTGGTTTATTGGATTTAAGATGAAGTTCAAACTAATCCATTGAAGTTTTGTGAACTGCTGTTTATATGCATTCATCAGTAGAAATATTTATGGCAACTAGAACAGCTAAAAATTGGGTATTGCAATGGCAATACATGTAAGAAATAAATTCTGTTGACCCCAATGGATGTAAAATATCTCTGGGTTTTTAGTAGTGCACAGTGGGATACAAAAAAGCATTCCTGCTGGTATGCTAAACTGTTCTGTGATCAATAAAACTGTATGAGAACATGAGACTAGATAAATAAAACTGTCCCTATAATTAATGTATTCTTTTCTCCTGGAGTATTGCACTGCTCTTCTCTACCTCTGGACTTGTGTGCTCCCTCTGCACCACTGTGGCTATCTCACATTTTTATCATCTGCTATTTTGTTCTGCCTTCTCCCTTGTCATTGTTTTGTAGTGTGTCAGGGACACAGGAGGAGGGAAATAATGCTGTGGTTTTATCAAATGGCTACAACTGGGGGTAAAAACCCAAATCCACTAACCAAAACAAACATCTCAGCTCTTATCGGTGAGCCACTGTGAGAGCAATAGAGAGGAAGGAGACCTTGAGCTATTAGCAATGTGGTAATTCTGTACATCTACTTCTTCCAGCTGTGCAGCTCATCAAGATCCAAAGCACTTTTGATACAAAATCCTAAGTCTGGCAAGAACTCATACTGGGCAAAATGACATTTGCCAAGCAAAATATTCACAAAATATGTCTATTCACAAGCAAAATATGTCTTTCCTTCCCTCTTGCTGTTTGACTGTCACTCCTTTGCCAGTCATGTTTTCTCACCTGTGGGTGGGTGAGTGGGTTCACAAGTGTGCCCCAATACTTGGCACATCCACCCCTGATAGCAATGCCCTTTCATGACATTTTACTTTTGGGCTTTTGAACAACAGAATCCATTGAAAATTCACAGATTATCAGAGCACTGTCATCTTCAAGACAGCTGACTTCCTGTGCCCATTTAACCATGTGAAATGGCCATACTTTAACAGAGATTGTTGGTACTCATGGATGGAATAGCCCTGCTCAGCAGTAATCTCAACATTTCTAGTAAAATTTACTGCATATAAGTTACCCTAATTCTCTGTGCAAGTTGTGCTGTGATACTGATTTTCATTGTTTTGACCTGTTGTGAAGCAATGATAGCTGATGACTGGTTATAGCATGCAGTAGCCTTGCAGAAAGGAATATGTGGAGGGAAATTCTCAGATGTCCTTACCAATAAAAGTTTGTTTTGGTTTTATGTTCTCAAGAAAGCCAGGATTTATTTTCAGCCCCTTCCATGCAGAGATAATGCCTCTCTCAGAAAGGAAAGACTGGCTGCTCCCTGGGGATGGCATGGTGGGGCAGAGGTGGCTCCCTGAGCTGGGGGGGTGGCAGAGCAGGGCCTTGTCAGCCAGGGCTGTCCCATAATTCCAGCCAGGAGCAGGGCAGCCAGGGACACCAGGAACTGCCCCTGAGCATCTGGCACCTTCTGGGGATGGGTTGAGGATGGGATGGGGCTTCAGCCCTGGCTCAGTGTGCCCCAGGCAGCATCTGGCAGGGTAGAAATCTTACCAGCAGGATATTGAACCAAACCTAAAGTACAGCAGCACCAGGCTTTCCAAACTTCACAACTGTGAATTCTTATGATTTCAGAAATATCCTATAATAAATACATTTAACCCTATTCAATGCAGTTACTTTGAAAAGTGTCTTACATAAATCTGAATGAGTGATCCTGCACATGACACAAAAGTGTTTACTAACCTCTGCACCAAAAGCTAGTAAAGAGCTGCAAGCACAGTTAATTTGCTACTGAAAGTAGTTGGTCAATTGCTAGGAAGAGGTCTTCAAAGGTTAAAGAGATATATTTAAAGGAATTTAAACAGATTCACGATTGCTGGAACTGTTCTGGAAGTCCTGGACATGGCAAAAACTAACATGTTGCCTATTTAGTTTTACAGAGTGAAAGACACCTGAGGTCAGTTCTTCCTTTTCTATGCATTATTTTTTATAATTGTGGTATCACAGAAAGAGATTTCGTGGAGAGTGGAGGTGGAGAGAGATGCTATTTTGAAAAGATTTGTATCTGGCCAACTGGGAGTAAGGGTAGGGGAACAGGGAAGTTTCTGCAGAGAGATTTCAGACAGTTAGGACTCCCTGAATGGATGACAAAAAAATGTAACTTTACAAGATAGAAAATATCAAAATATTGTACGTTAGACAGTATATTACGTAGTTCCTTTAGCCAATGGAATGAAAAAAAAAGCAAATAAAAATTTTCGTGTTTTTTTTCTGAACCACAGTGTTGCTGAGCACAAATGGTGATTCACTATTCCTACAGGAGCGACAGTCAGTGGTGATGTATGTAATTGTGCATACAGTGTACTCAAGTGCATAAACAATCCCTGTCTCCTCTCCACAGGCACATTCTCTCCATGTTTTTCTATTCTGCTGAGTACAGCGTGGCAGTTGTTGCACAAGCTCTAAAGAGAAAAATATTTGAAGTAAACCATGCCAGACCAGATATTGATTTGCTTCAGTGTGAGCAAAAATATGTTTCTTCATCACTTACTATAGGGAATGGGTGAAGGAAGCCTCATTCTTCCCTCTGTTTGAAGTTGCACCTTGGTTTGCTGAAAGAGAGTGGAAGTTTGTCCTAGATCTCCTGCAAATTATAAAGTTCAATGCCTAAGTCATTTCCTCCATGTAGCAAACTCAAAGCAGTTTAGTGTCTGGTTGAAGGCATCTAAATGAAGCACCTCCACTGAAAGCTTAGTTCCCCATGGTCTCTGTAGGGAAAGTGGAGGGAGACAGCCCTCTAGAGGTGTCTGTTTTGCCCTATTGAGATAATAATTACTTTCTGGAAATACCATTATGGAAAACAACAACAATCAGCATTGTCATTAAAGTATTTCAGTAAAGCAGCTAAAATGAGATGGCATAAACTTTTCCCAAATAGAAATTCCCTTCCTGAGATTCCTGTTATCCAAGACTTTGAACTATTGTTCCCAGATGTCTTCAGTCACTGCCCAGCATCCTTTTAGAACTTAGTGCAGGTGGAGGATGTACACACACCTTCCCTAACATCCCATTGTCACCTGCACCTCAAGGACTCCTGGAGTGAGCACAACGAAGAAGCTTTCATGCCCAGGTCAGGGTGATGTGTGAACAAAGCAACCAAAGCTCTTTGCAAGGTTTTACAGGGCAAGAGTGATATTAAAAGGTATATTGTTCTGGAATGCTTTTGTGTATTCCATACTCTCTGTGAGCAGATCCTCAAAGGCTCCCAGGTGATGCTGAAGTACCTGAACTTCTACCAAAACCTAACTTAGAGTAAGAAGCTTGATTGCCTCTGTACGTCATGCATAATGACACTATGTTCAGGGACATGAAAAGCTTATTATCTATTTATGAAAGGCCATGTTTACAGGCTTGTAAATAATGCAGATAAATTTTATTTAATAGCAACAATAAATTTTAGTTCTGCTTCCTGTATTAACAGTAAGTGGCTGATGTTTGGTATTGCTGGTGCAAACGGTGGTTCCCACAGAACAAGATAGATCCTAAAAGGCCAAATTAATTTCAGGTTCATCTTGCCCTAAGGGAGTCATAAAAGATGGCAATACTGTGACTTAGAACTGCAGAGAGACTGAAAAGGAAGAGAAATAATGCTGCTTGTAAATCATACCTCAAAACTGTCTAAGCTGTCCCCTTCTGTATCAACGTGACTGGAAAGTACAAATGATTTTTACTGAGAGTTAGGTTGCATGGTGCATATGGCATCCTGAAAAATATTACCTGTAGTCTTAAAGCTTTGACTTTAGCTTTGATAAAGTAATAAAAGCCCTGAAGAATCATATGAGCACAAAACATTGCCACAGAGCTGCTTGGTCTGGGAAGGAAACAGTGGTTTGGGGTATTGCCTGACTGTACATGAGTGCTTGCTTCAGTGCCGAGTACTGCAGAAGAGTGCTGGGCACTGATGAAGCTCTGAGCCAAGTTCATGGAAAACATTCCACTGTCTTCAGAGAAAACTGGACTGAGGCCTTGATTCTGTGATAAAAGGATGGTCTTTCTCACCCACGGTAAAAAGGCAGGCTGAGTTTTTCCCTTTTGTGGTTTTTCACTTTGGAGATGCCCTTGCAAGCTTTTATCTATTCTAGGAGTCCCATGAGACAAGAACATTCATGCTGATTTCATGGAATGGACTGAGAAGTTTCAAGAGGGTTTCTGAGAAACACTTTATGCCTCTGGCTAAAACCTGAAGTACAAATCTACAAGAGAATAGGGAATTAGGCTAAGAAAAACACATAAAACAGAAAAGAAAACAAAAGAATTATACAAGAGATGAAAACATGACAACAGTAACAAAAACACATTTATCTCTGAAGCTGTGAGACTATTACATTTTATTCTCTGTAGAGGGAAGAAAAATTAGAATTCTACTTAGGTAACTACAATGGAAAGGCATGGAAGTAAGGGACTGAAAATAGATACTGATGGATCTAAATATTCACTTTTCAAGGCAGGGATTAGAAAGTTCATCCTGTAATGCTCTCAGAAAACTTCTTACCTAAAGTCACCATAATTTTAAGAGGAACCTCATTACATGTCTGTTACTTGAGAAAAAAAACCAACATATAGACAAAATTTAAACAAAACTAGAAAGAAAAAGAGCAAAGGATAGACCCTGATTTTTATCTAGCCACTCTTTTCTGAAGGTCCCCATCACACCAACAACTGAGCGTTCATGCATGGCAGCCAGGCCTTCAAAATATCCATAGAAGATACCAGAGTTTCTCTTATTTACTCTTAGAGGACATTATTATTTCTTATCACAAATTGTTTCAGACTGGAATTTAGTCTCTTCCTCATGAGTTCTTTTTTTCACTTTCCACTGTGGACTGTATCAGTATCTGCAGAGCACACTGGAAGGAAAAGTAGTAGGATAGAAATGAATGGTGTTTATTTTTCTTTGATTAGATCAAACAGCAAACAGTGTGAATTTGGGTAGACAAAGGACCTGTTGTTCCATTTTTGGGTGAGATTAACTGCTACATAACATAAAAGCTTGCACAGTGGTCTAGAAAACTGCTATCAGACTAAAAAGATAATAAAATGTTTTGGACAGAAATACAAACAATGGTGAATAATGAATATCTAGCGATCTATAATTCTGACAAAGGTTTTTCTTTGAGGCTATGTGTTAGAATTACATGCACATACACATGCTCAAAATACTGCAGTACTCAGCATGATTTTGTACTTGATAAAATGCCTCATAGTAGCCCAAAAATAGAATTGCACCAGGTGCACAACAAACAGACATGCTACTTTTAAAAAACTCAAGGAAGCCAACTGGAGTGGGAGCCAATGAGAGCAGATGATCAACATATTTATTTTGAAAGCAGCCAGAATGCCTCAACCTTCCTCAGTCACAACTATCTAAACTAAGTCATGGCAGCCCCAGATTCAGCTAATCCCTGTTATGGCTCTGTTATCAGGTGAGAGTAAGGGTAATTCTGTTACTCAGGCCAGCTTTCTTATTTCTCATGACTCTTACTATTGTTTACTTTTACTGTCCATGGTCAGATAAACCTGAGGCTTCTTGAAGTCATGACCTAAGTTCATATAATTCGATGTCCAAATAAAAACATGGAGAAGTAGACAAATACAGCTCCAATTGCCCTAAGCTCCAGGAATACAGGGAAATAAGCCAGTGACACAAAGAAGTGAGTTGATACAAAGTCCAAGGTAAGGGCTGCAAGACAGGAATTACACCTCCTGCCAATACAGAATTGTCTTTGAATGAGGTAGAGTCTGCTGTGAATTAAAACTGGACATTCTTTCTCACTCACTTTTCCTAAGGAAGGGAAAATATCTTTGAATATTTGTATTAAAATTTTAGATTTTAATTTAAATGTTTGAGAAGTACAAAGATAGAGTAATTGAACTTGTCAGTGAGATAGTAATATTTTTTAAAGAAATAACCTGGGTAGTAAAATTTAAAAAAATAGAGTTATAGAATCCTAGAATGGTTTGAGTTGGAAGGGGCCTTAAAGACCATCTATTCCAACCCCCCTGCCATAGGCAGGACACCTTTCATAAGACTGGGCTACTCAGAGCACCATCCAGCCTGGCCTTGAACACTGCCAAGGATGGGGAGTCCACAGCCTCTCTGGGCAACCTGTTCCAGTGCCTCACTGCCCTTATATAAAGAATTTCTCCCTAATAGCTAATCTAAACCTACTCGCCTTCATTTTAATGCCATCATCCATATGATATTTATGTATGGGCAATGGTAGAAAGGAGGGGAACAGAATAAGTACAGATTTGGTGATAAACAGCAGTTATCCAGAATGTAATTCTAGTATCAGACTAATATTCAGGCAAGTAGGAATTCTGCTGATGTAAAGTTATCATTACTAAAAGTTTGAAGGGAGAAAGTAAATGTGCTCTCTGATAGCTGTAAGGACAATGTACTCTTTGGTCAAATTGATATCTTGACTTTCCCAATTTATGGATGGTGAAAGCAATTGTTGAAAAATTAGATGTGTGGAAGTACTTTGTAGTGAAGATAAATTAGTACAGGATCAGAGAGAAGAGTCAGGAAGAGAAAATACCAGAACAAGAAAAACAAGTCTGGACTTGACAGAGGAAAAGCAGAAATCAAAGGGTTTATGTGAACAGAGAAAAAAGTTGCGGGAATGTGACAGGGAGGTGAAGTACAGGAGTCAGACAGCAGAGGAGGCAGCTTCATGGAAACACCTTAACCATGACACAGTGATTTTACCTTGAGAATAGGTTGGTGGGTGTAGGGACAGAAGGTTAGGAAACCAGGAAGAAATCAGAAGTGCAAAGCAGGAACAAGGAGACTGGCAGTGCAGAATGTGAACACTGTAGACTTCAAAAGGAAGCTGTTGAGGTGGATTTCAGTGGATGTGTTGTGTTTGCTACAAGAAAGGTATCGAAATGGAGACCCATTTAACAATGTAGATCTCTCCTGGAACTGTGATAGTGTACTTTTGTTGATTAGCATTTTAATGACTCATAATAAAATATAATATGCGGATGTAATCTGTGCACAAATGCTTGAGGAAATGAAAGACTGACTAACAGCCACTGCATAATTTCAACATGGAGAAGTTATTGCCCAATTCAGATGTCAAAACCATGTAAATAGAAATGCCTTGGTCCTACTAGGTTAATGTTCAATTTGTTTTATTACCATTTCAAACATAAAGGAACACAGGCAATAATATTTCTGATTTGGATATTTAACCTTTATTCCAGTAATTTCTCTTCTAGATGAAATGAAGCCTAGAGCTAAAGCAATCTAATTGAGAACAAGGTTTGTCACCTAAGTTCCGTGATTATGCAAGCATCTTCACGTAATAAATCTGGCAATACTTTTCCTTAAATCAATATTTCCAGGACAAAAAGGTCTGTGGTTTGTGGTAGACCTTCATTTCCTAATTTATTGATCATAGCCATTCTCAAGTCCTGAGTTCCCTTAGAACAACAGAAAGCAAAGCTGAGAACCACAATCTTTTCAGTAAAAACCAGTGAATTTATTCAAACCTAAGCTATATCTCACCACAGCCACGGGGCCCCCAGCTGAAGGGATGTTATATCAGCTCCTAAGAACAAAAGCATCTTTATTTTAAAAAAGGAACTTTAAAAATAATCCTTTTCCCACCCTTCAAAATATTTGATTTGCATGCTTCATCAGAGTAGAAATGGATTTTGAAATCAGTTTTCCATATAGGTGGCAAAGGTTGTGTCTTAAATGACTTTCCTTGCAGAATGGTATTTAATGTTCCCATGAACAGCATGAAGAGAAGGGAATACAAAGTACCAAATCAGGGAAGAGATAGTTAAGTAAATAGGGAATTTAAGACAAGGAACCATTAAGCACACTCCTATTAGTTCAGGAGTGAGTCCTTTTCAAGGACAAGGGAAAAACAAAATGTACAATGCAGCTCCGTGGCAGTAGGTTTAACATTTTAATAGCTGGCACACTGCCTGTATCTGATGCACTTGTTCAAATAGGCAGATGCTGGATTGGATAAATGGAAGGGCATGTAAGGACAGCGAGTCTAGCTCCTTGCTGCATTTATTATCACAATAACTCACCGGCTACAGAATATGGGAAGAAAGTTCCCTGGATGTTAAGAGAGGCTTTACACTGACAACCTGAGGTGGAGGCTGGTGCTGTGATCAATGGACACTAGAGCCGCAGAACAACTGAAATTATTCCAAGTCCAACTCAACCACAGCTTGCAACACTTACTGGTAGAAAAGACTCTTTCCCCCAACTATCAATTCAAATGTAACTCATGTGATTTATAGTCTCCCACAGGTAATTCTATACCACCAAATTCTTTATTAACAGGTGTTTTTATTCTGCACATTTTTGTTTTTATACAAAAGCCAAATACCTTTTTTTTTTTTTTTTTGACTGGTTATGATGCATGGCATGGCTCACTAGAGACACCAGATCACCATATTGCCCTATAGCATCCAGCTGGTAAAGTCTGATAATCAGTAAACTGATGACAAGACAGCTCACAATTTTAGAGCAGAAAGGTTTATCACCTTTTTTATTGTGTTTTAGCCCTGACACTAAATTTTCTCTTACCCAAGCCACTAGGGATATGATTTTACTTTAAAAAATGGAAGACTCTATTTCTTTGGACATGATCCTTCGCACAATTTTTGGGTGAAAAGAAAAGCTAATTTTTAACCAGTGTGCATTCTTCTAGTCTTTGATGGCATCCCACACATTTTGTGCGCTTAGGATGTTCTTGTTGCTAAAAAATGTCCCGAGATAAAAGCGCTGCCCCGTGAATCACCTGGTTCCTAAGGAGCGGCGCTGGGATTCACGGGGTGACTCGCAGCCGCGGATGGGGCGACACCCGCCGCACGGGTACGCCAAGCAGCTCCCCGGGAAGCACATCCTCCTCGATCTGTCGCTGCCATGACCGACGTCACAGGTGTCCGTGAGTCAGCACTGCAGTCCGTCCTGTCTAACGCAGAGGCTGAGCCAAAAGCTCCCGCAAGAAAACAGCGCAGCGGCCGCGATGCGCGCAGGGATGCTCCCGCCGGCTGGCGACGCGAATTAAAAAGGGAAGAAAATGTTGATTGGATTGGCTCGTGCAGCCCTGGATTTTGGATTTTGGTGGGGTTGGGGTTTGGTTGTTTTTTTTTTTTTTCTTCTCGTTGAGTAATGACTGCTCTCTGCTACTTGATAGCCAAGGCTGGCAGCGCTATGGCAACCGGGCTGCGGGAAGGGCGGAGGGGAAAAGTCGCTTAGCAACTGGAAGCTTTAGGCAGGCAAGGCTGGTTTAAAGCACAGCAGTTTAAAAAAAAAAAATCCTCTCCTCAAAACAAACCCGCAGTTGCTACTAGAGATGACTAAAATACAGATCTGAGGAGTTAAGAATTTAGAAGAAAATAAAAGAAAAAAGTGCATGACAATGCCAATAAAAAAGGAGATAACAGCTTGGAGGGTGGTGGTGGTGGTTGGGGGGAAGTAGAGATATTTCACACTGATCATCCTAGATACGTGCTTCATCAATGCAAACAACAGTCCTAAACCAGCACAAGCTATTCCCTGTCAGATGTTTATACTCTTCTGCAAAGCAGAACTCCACAGGCATCACCTCCCTGGCCCCCCGGGCTTTGGCAGAGCATGCAGAGGGGCTGGGTGCATCCCTAAGCCTCTGTATGGCCCCCAGGCACAGCTCCCATGGACTCCTGGCACACCCAGCTGGCTGCCAGCGGGGCCACCACGACTTGGGGAGGTGGAGGGAGCAGCAGCCTGTCTAGTCTTACCCTTTCTGGTTGTTATTTATAGGCTTCCCCTGGCATGATAAGGGCTCTACGGTCAAGAAAAAGAAAGTAATATGAAAGGTTATCCAATGCACCAATTCAGATTTTTAGTAATAATTTTTCTGAGATGTTTTTCCAGTGCTCCAGGCACCCTGGCACTTCATTAATAATGCAGTAAAATCCCAGCAACATTACATTAATCACCCCGGTGGGAACCCAGCCAGTCAGGCACCTCTTTTTCAGCCCTCTATCCTCAGCCTTCTCTAAGCACTGTCTCAAACAGAAGTCTTTCACTGCATGCTTGGAAAGCTGCCCAATTTGAGCTATTTTGGACTAACAAAGGGACAATTTCATCCAAAGACACAGAAACCCCACAGAGCTACTGCCCTCCCCCTCTCCAGTGCAATGGGGGTTGGGTGTTTCTGCTGACCATCGGCCAGGCAGGAAAACATAAAAGGAGAGACCTCCGTGGTCTGACCTCCCCCTTTAAAATCTACCTGGAGGCCAATGGGAAGCTAACTCACATCTGCAGGTATGCAGAGCCACAGACTCCTCGTGGAGTGCAGGGCCCAGCAGCTGAGCTGCAACATTTGGTGTTGTTTTGTTAATGCAGAGAAATCAGTTTACCATTGGAAAAACCTGATTAGGCAAAAAATCAAAATAGACGCCGCGAATGTGTCAGCGCGGTCAAATATCAGCGTACTCAAGCCACAGGCAGGTTGGCAGGCAGATCTGGAGGGCTGAGGTGTTTTCCCAGCCAAGTCACCCAACCAGCAGCCAGCACGAAGCCTCTGCCCGAGCTCCTGGCCGCTCCTGAGCCCTGGCCTGTCCCTGCAGCCTGTGCACTGCTGGCTGCCCATCTGCTCCCTGGACCCTGCAGCTGCTGATGGCCAGCAGCTCGCTGCCTGCAGCCCGGCCACCTCCCGGCCTCCAGGGCTCCTGAACCAGTGTTTTTAGGGGTTATAATGCCACAGCATTTCTGTGTTCATGTTTACCGGCTGCATTGTCTCCCCAGCAGATAATGCTGACTAAATTGATACTTCACAAAGGCACAAAGGAGTCAGCTTGTGACTGATACACAATACTGGTTAACAAGACACATACAATGGTGGTATTAGTGGGAGGAAAGAAAAGCTCAACTTTCTGTCAGTCATAGGTTCATTAGAAAGTAAAGAGTTGTTAGCATGCAGAAAAGCTCTTTACATGCATGAAAATGGTACCAGTTTTGAAAAAGTGAAGTAAAGGAAAAATTAATCTTGCTTTAATGCTGGTGGAGGAACTAACTTAAACTGTCTTCCCTCAAGAAGCAGGGAACTTTCTTAAAAGAACTAAGAATTCTATTAAGAATTAATAAATTAACCTTTGTTAATAGAATTCTGAAATATGTACACTAAAATAACAAGATCAATTGTAGGAAATGGATTTGTAAAGAATTTAAATACTTAATAGAAAGCTCACCCAGTCTTGTACATCTATATGGGAAAATCAACAATCAAAGAAAATCCCTTTTTTTCCCCTTTTCTTGCATACACTTTGTCCAGAGATGGATACTGTCAACCTGAAGTTTCCTGAGGAATGTCATAGATCATTGTAACACTAATGACCAAAAGCTTCTAGATTTACAAGAAATAAGTAATGTGAAAAGTACATTATCTTTTCAATTTGTTTCTTCTAATGGTTTTTTTAAAGGTCAGGGAGTTCTTGCAGCCAGGGGATATGAGAAGAAAGTATATAAAATGCTTTAAATCCTCCAGTCACACACAGAAAAAAGAGGCTGTGAATTTTTCATTGAAAAAAAAAATCAGTGAATCTAGGGTTTAAAAGTCCAAGAGACATACCAGTATGCCCTAGTAGCTAGGTGTTGATTTAATTTTTTTCTTTCCAACAGCTCTGTGCTCATCAGATGAGCTGTCAGAATCTCCAGCCCAGCCTGGGAATCCTGCTCCTTTATTGCTGCACAACTTGTACAAACCTTATTGCAATTCTATTTTTCTTGGAGCAGGAATGGCAAAATGTAATCCACCTCCTCTCATGATCTTACAAACCAAATAGACATTGATTTTAACCATGGCCTATGGAAGAAGGTACCACGCTCAGCACAGGAGAGAAAAATCCTGATACAACAGTGAATATGTAGATTCATCTCTTGGCCCTCTCACTTAGCCTTCCAATTGAAAAAAGTCCCCAAAGTAGAAAAGTCCTGATATTAAAACATGTAAGACACATGGATATTGTGAAGTGCACAGGCATTGTCATTTACTGGGCTGCTGGCTGCCAGTGACACCAGTGAGATTCTGGATTCTGCTACATAATCTGCAGGTGTTAGGTTTTCCTGGCTTTGCCAGAAACAGCAGCAAATAATATATGTGTTGGCAAGGACAGACAAAACAATCATTTTTTTGTTAAATGGCAACTTTTGGCCAAAGATAGTGGTATGATCTAATTTTAGCATAATGCTTACAATTTGTCTGCAGTATCAATATTCTCAATTATATAAGCCCTTAGAGGACAAATGAAAACAAAAACAGAATAGTGAGTGTGATATGTGCCTTTGAACATTATTGTAATAGATGCAAAGCAAGCTATACTTGCTCAGGCCACCGGTTTTCCTTGTTATATTTTGAGTATATCATCTCTAAGTTTAATGGTCTTCAACAGAAGTTTCTTGCACTACAAGAAGTCTGACCCTTTTCTCCTTCTATATGCAGGGACACTGTTATTATGGTTACCATGGCTGGGAAAGCCTATGAAGAATAATGTATTGCCCTAGTACCATCTAGTGGAGGGAATGCTGGAGAGAGATTTAAAGGGAAGGAGAATAAATAATGGCAATTATTTGAGGTGGGAGCTGAGCTCATCAGGGCTATGACAGTTCGTGGGGGAAAGAAGATGAGAAACAGTTGTCTTCAAGCTCTGCAGAGACTTTTTCAAGGCTCTTTCTTCCCAGCTCCCATAGAGATTAGTAAATTATCTAGGACTGAAACACCTTTAAATAATATAGACCATCAAGCTTAAGAATATTTTGAAATGATGCCCTATTTTTCTGAACAAATCTAAAGGCAAACAACATGTCGGTGATACCACCTGCTTCTTATTTGACAGGAACCATCTGGACAGCAACTCTAAAGACAAGAAAGTCATTGTAGTCTGCAAGGCAGGAGAGAGAGCTGTAATTTAAATGCCCAAATGTCACCTGCAATGTGAAGGATTATATGTGGCCCAAGGGCATAAAATGGAAAGTGTGCCTGCAGCTGTAAGCCTTGCATTAGAGGAAACAATGATTAAACATGTAATGTAGGGACTTGAATGGGCTCCTACTCACCCTCCTTCTGTCTGCAGTGACCCCTAGACAACAGAGAAAGCCCTTCCAGAGATTAAACTTACTTAGAGGTGGCACAAGCAAAGCAAAAGCAGTGAAGAGCCCAGAGGATGCACCTCATGACCTCACTCACAGCCCAGACAGCAGTGAAGTAAACAGCCTACATCAGCTGACTTCTGGCTGCTGGCTGCTAATCTGACTCTGCTTTCCCTAATCTTCCTTCTCAGTGTCCTATCAGACCTGTGTTTACCTTCTCCTCCTTTTTTCCTTCTACCCATCCATTTGGTTCCTAAAGATTAAATTAAAATTTAAATAAGTAAACAAACAAACAAGCAGAACCAAACAGAAAGAGCAGTAGAAGAGTTAAGTCCCACATCTCATTGTAGCAGGGCAGAGGTCTGCACAAGAAGGAATAAAATTCAATAGAAAGAACAGGTCAATAAGATAAGAACAGGGAAAACATTGGAAATGAAAGTGTATCATTTTCTCCTGGAAGGTGGAGCACTGAGCCAGGCAGAATGAAAAAGGGATGAGTTCAGTGCTGCTGGACTAGCTGGCAACCCTTCCCATCTTCAGACTGAGTGCTAATTTTTAAACTATGCAAAATGTCTCCTGGGGCCAGAAAGCATATCTGAAAATGAGACCCAGGGGACAGAGAGCAGGCTTCAGTGATGGGCACTGAGTGCAGGAGAAGTGCCTCAAGGTGGTACTGAGGCAAACAAACACCCCTTTATTTGTATTCCCTAAATTCCCTGAAGCAGCCATATGGCACTGATCAAGAAAAGATTTATCAGTGACAAAAAGAGGAGGGAATTACTATCAGGAAGCAAGGTAATGGTGTTCACTTCAGTCTTGGTCCGTAGCAGTAGCATGGTTATGGTTAGCATGATAGATCCAAGGTATTTTGGAATCAAATCTCACTCTTTCATCAGGAGATGGAGTAGAAGCTCTTTCCCACGTCATTCTCCCAAAGATTATCTTAAGTATGAGAGCATTATCTCCATAGCAGTGGCCCACACTCATACCACTGAGACAGGCAGCCCTACCTGACACCTACAGCAATCCCTCAGAGAGCTGTAACTCAGCCCCCACCTCCTTCAGCACCAAGGAAGAGCCTTTGGCATCCAGCTCTGCACTGGAAGACACTGAGGGACCAGCCCAAGTCAACATCCCCGATACTCTTGCTTGTGCATGGAGATGCTAAAACCCCAGTGTGGTTATCTGAAAGGCTGGTTGCACATCTCAACCCTAAAATGTGGGACTTTGTGTGAGAAGATCCTACTAGGTCCTGTCCAACTCAGAATATTCTATGATTCTATGATTCTATGATTATAGGATTCAGCTAGACTGGTTTCTCTGCAAAACTTTAGCCTAGAGGAGCTGGCATGGCCATGACATCGATGCCACCAACTGCAGCCCTGCAATATCCCTGAGGCTTAGTCTGCCACGGAAAGAGAGGAGGGTGTTCAAGTCAGTGAAGGCAAAGAGAAGGGAGGTAAAAAGCAGGAAGAGCCCATCTGTCTCTGCCATGTGATGAGTCCCATGGTACTTCCCTGCTGTCTGTAGGCTGCCCTGCCAAGTGAATGGAAAGCCTTATGCTATTTCCAGTGTCTTGCTGGGAAAAGGAGACGACGTTCAAGATCAATAATAGAGCTTTGGCTAGGTTTGCTGAGGAACTTGCTGGCAATGTGCTGTGCTGTTCATTGGAATATCTGGGAATGCTACCAAAACCCCTTTGCTCCCTGGGAATTGCCTTTACTGGTCTGGAAATGGCTGCAGAATGTCCTGCACAAGTAGTTTAGCTTCCTTCTCCAACACAAGTGACTGCCTTTGGCAGGAGTGAATCATAATGTTCCTGCAGGATTCTGCAGTCCCAGGTAACTCTGCCCAGTGTTGGTATAAAAGGTTTCTCCCCAGTCTTGGTGTTTTGCCTGCCTCAAGAAGGGAGCAGTGCCTTTTTCATCCCTGACAGCATGCAAGTCTCCTCAGTCAAACCTGTTTCTTCAGAATCCTGTCCTACACGTGCCAACCTCTAACAAGAAGAGCACCTGGAAGGCCAATGTTTGGCCACTTCTTCAGCTTTCTGGACACCAAAACAGACAGTAAATCTGGGGCTGGGCTATGGAGGGTTGTAGCCCTCTGTAAGCCGCACTGTGCTTGCAGCTGAAGTCAATGGGGGATGGACTTGGCTGCTGGGCTCCTGGCTCTCACAAGAGCCTGGGCTCACCTGTGCAAACTAACACACCCCAAGGCAGCATGGACACACAAAGTGTGGCTTCTTCCATCCTTCACAACCTCCCAAAACTATCCCAGCAGGTTTTACAGCCCCACACATGCCTTACACCTGTGCAGCTTCATGTTACAAAGCCACCACCCCAGCACGCTGCGACATGGGCTATAAATTACTTCAGACATCTTGAACTGGTCAAAAACACATAAAAAGCAGCATTTTCCATTGGACCACGTAGGCACCACGTGGGATGAGGTAAGTCACAGGGACAAGAGCTGTGCAGCATGGATCAGTCTGTGCTTACCCACTCAGCCTCAGCACTGAGGATTAACTCCTGGCTCTCTTCTATTTAGCAGGGTAGCCACAGGGTCTAAGTAACCTTCTTCAGTCCTATCACAGCTAGAGTTGTAATAACATAATCCTATTATTCTAAATATAGCTCAAGCTCCAGGGATCACTGTGAAATTCAGCCATCTTCCATAGGTATACTTCCAGACCATCTGAAGGAAAAGATGGCTGGGTTCAGCCTTTCTGAAGAATAATTTTAGGTTGGTTTAGATGCATACCATGCATTAATAAATACAGTCTAGGCCAATGAACACTTTTATAGAAATGTGGTCCTCATTTATTCCATTATCTTTTATATTTGAGGAGAGGGCAGGTTGCTTTTTCTTTCTTTTTTCTCTCAAAAGTAAATTGTGGCATGCATATGGCTAGACTACTGCATTTGGAATTACCAAAATGATAAAATTAATTTTTTAGGCTTTTCAAGAGCTCTTAATATGAAATAATAAATGAAACATCATAGATCCAACAGTATTCTCTTTATATGTTAGCAGTTAGAGGGAAGTTAATTCATAAAGTAAGGGCAGAAGGACTTGGCCAAACACCTATTTACCTTAAGAAAGAGAAAAATATAGATTAATGCTGCTTGAAGAAGATGTCAGATTGATATAATGAAATGTCCATAACCAATAGGAAAAACCTACTCAATTAAATGGATGCCATCTGTGTATCCTGGCATTTGGTAACATAAACAGCTTTTGATACATTTGGACTCAGAAGCAAAACTCGATCTGATGAACCTTCCAGAAATCATAAAAGAGACTATGAATTCACAGTTTTCAGTAACTCACATTTAATGCTTGTAACTCAAACTTTGTTCCATGACTTTATGACAGGAACAAGAAGTAAGACTATCTTTGCAGCAGCCAGAAAATGTCTTTGTCATTGACAAGGGATTAAGGAAAGAAACAGGAGAAGGTGGCTACAAGAGGCTCAGAGCCAGAACGCAGCCCAACAGGCAGCTCTGATATGTGTCCAGCCTGCTACGGGCTACCCTGGGTCTGGGTCATCTCTGTTGCTTGGGACTGGACAGTAGCATTGGGGCATAAAAAACCATTTCTTTCAACACAGTTGTTTGCATTTGGAACATAAGCTTCTACTGACTTGATTCAGCCATGAATCAAATATGTATTGGTGTGATCTATGTTATGGGAACACTCGTTTAATTTATATGCCAGCCTAAATCTCTGTGCTTACCTCACTGAAGTAGGTTAAATTGATTTTTCTTAATTCTTTTATAGCTTCTTTTGCCAAATAGAGACATGGAAAAACTTTCTTGGGGCATATTTGTTTAGAAAAAAATAATGGTGGTGTATAATTTTCAGAAGGCAGATTCTAATGGAAGGTGATACTCTTCACAACTTTAGTTATTGCGAAATCATAGAATCCTAGAAATGTTATCCCAAAAATTGCTGGAATGCAATTGTTTTTCAGAGGAAGGCTGGTGGTTATTTGCACAAATCTAGCAACAATGTGTAATAGTTTTATACTTGGCAGACAGCCAAGGAAACGCCACCTGTGTTTGAATTTACCTATTGCCTATCTTAACCCAATGTGATCCAGAATGCTGAAGTTAATAAAGCTACTCTGTAGGGAAAAAAAAAATTAACAAATTGGGATTTGAAATAAAAATAAGTCGGGAATCTGGATTTCCTTGCTCTCCAGCTGTCTGCTTATCAGGAGCACTGTAACTTTCCTCAAATGAGCACAGAGGACCCAAGAACTGTCAGTGCCTACAATCTATCATCGTGATGCTGTCTGAATCAGGGGGCACTTCTTCCCTTCAGGCTGTTAGGAGTTTGGTGATGGTGGATGGTGGCAGACTCTGCCATGACCAAGCATGGTCTGCAGAGCAGTGGAAGTCAGATTGCCAGTAGTGAAAGCAGAAGCGTCTGTCTCAGGCACCTAGATATGGGTGGGATATGTTACATTCACAGGTGCATTTTGTATACCACAAACTAGTCAATTTTGTTCAAAGCACAAGAGAAAACATTTTAGAAATATACAATGTCGATTTTCAGTGTTTTCAGAGTAAAAAAGGAATTACTAGCTCCACAGAGGAAATTAGGCACTGGAGTGTTCTGTTTTCCACTGAATAGCTAACATAAAATGCTTTAACATTCATTGTAGATGAACTGGGATCCAGGCTGCTATTATACCATAGAACTGCCAAGGAAGAAACTGGCTTCAGCTTCTGAGAAATGAGTGCAAGTTGTAGCATCATGAATGACGCATCCAAAGAGCCCGCAGTGAAAGCCTGATTTATGGCAACTCAGTGTTAACAACAGAAATCATCTTCCTGCTTGGCATTCAGATTGGTTGGAAAGCCCTAAGCAATATGGGTAATCTGTCCAAAAGTCTGCAATCATCAGATATTTTAGTAAGTAAATTATAAAAAGGATTTTGCAAGATATTTTGTGACAGTTTTGGCTGCCCTAAAACTTCTTAAAATCCCATGTTGTATATCTGTGCTGAGTAAGCCATATCGTAATTTATGAACTTAGCAGTGAAGTTGTAAATATAAATAGTGACATAGTAGCTGTGCTTTACTTTATATATGATAATGAAACACTAATCTTACACAATAACTGTCCTTCAAAGCAGTCAGCCTTGGTCCTTTGGATGCTTTGTATTGGTTTGGGTTTTTTTTCCCATTGAATTTGCTGAGAAGTCAGTTGGACACTGCAAAGGCAGAAGGCCAGACATCATAATTTCCCTTCTGCCAGTTGAAAGGATTTTATGGGGACATTGAAAATATGAAATGCTTTGTTGAATAGCTGGCACTAATGTCTTTTTTTTAGGGGCTTAGAGAGAGTGTGGCAGCTCCTTTTCATTGTTTGTGGAGAACTTTAGTCAAAGAAGGACTTCATAAACAACTACCTTGCACGGCATTTAGTATGTGTAACACTATTTTAAAAGCTAATTTAAATGTAAGGTAGATCTCTACATACTCAAAAGGGTTGTTTACCTTCTTACCTTCTGGTATCCAAAGACAGTCTTTGTCAAAATATACATACAACATGTTTTAAAAGAACAGCTGAGCTGGGTTGTTCTTCGTCTAAAAATTAAAGGGCCCCACCATCATCATCATAAATGATTCATTACCTTTGAGGTTTGGCAGGCTTTTAAGGTCACCTCTCTTTAAATTTGAAAATGCTTGCTCACATTCAAGTCTTCCTGCCAGGAGGACTCAATTCATTAACTTGCACTTATATGGATGGCTATTTTACTGTTACTTTAACTGAACTTTTATGCTGGTTGCCTGCTGTGTCCTGAGTGCTGTGAGCATTTCAGAAAGTAGGTACATGCTGTGAAGGCAGCCCTCTCTGTAAATAATGTTCCAATTAATAAGACAATTATACAGCACTGCAGTACTTTATTGGTGTTCTCTGTTACTGCAGTGTTGGTCAGAGCACAATAGTGAAGAGACCATGAACATTTTCTTATAAGCCCTTCTCTCCAGAAGCTTAGACTTAGAAATTCATACCACTCTGGAAATTCAATGTAGCCAAGAAGCACAAAGGCATGGATTTTACAGTGTTCTGATATAAAACTCTTTATAGATTATATGAGTAAAATTAAAATGAGAAGGGGGCATTTGGTTTAGTGGTTTTTTTTTTTTACATGAAATGCTTTCTACTTTATGGGCTGTAAGAATAAAAGCAGACTGGAAATGTATCTTCAGTTACATTTTAAAATGTTTACTATGACTCTCCAAAGACATTTTAAACTGGAATTTTACAGATCATTAGTCTGTTATATAAGTGGGTCCTGGAACAAATGTAGATTGAAATATCTAAGGTCCAGGCACAACCTGTGAAGACCTGGGTAGAATTTAGTTGTCCAGCACAAAAGATCCTGAATTCCCCTGCTGAGCTGTCAGTGTTCCTCTGGGTGATGCCTGTGCTTTGCTCTTCTGATTTAAAGTTTCCCAAATACCTCACCTTATATTTCTGGTCACAGAAAGCATTTCTCTCTAAACCATTTGGTACCTATGTCACGTCTCAGCCCAAAAGAGATGCAAGAAGCAGCATCTCTTTTGCCCCTGGGCCCCAACACTGTAAGGGAGCCTCAGACTTTGCCCTCCCAAGTAATGATACCTGAAAATACCAGTACTGCATTATTTTAAAATATGTGAGAAGGAGAGGTTGCCATTTTCCCATGTGACAACTTTCTCATCAAATAGTTAGAGAAGCAATGGAAAAAGGAGTATGTCAAAGGTGAGACCAAGAAATAAATGGAAAGAAGAAAGCAGAAGGAACAGAACTTACTGCCCTGTGGCAAAAACATACAGAGTAAGTGACTGTCTTGGCTCTCTGTATCAAATACAGATACAGTCTTCCATTCACCTGTAAGTCAATACATTAGTATAGACACATATATAATCTGGGAAAATGTTCTGAGAATCCTATAGAGTGCATTTCAGATGTAATCAACCCTGAAAATCTTACTTTAAGTAACATCAGTATCATTTTTCCATGCCTCTGTTGCAGTTCATTCAGCCATTATGAACATTTGAATTCCGTAAGATGTAAAATTCTTCTTTTGTATATTTGTGGCAAGTCCAGTGCGTTGGAGGTCTAATACTCCATTTGGATCTTTCAAGTCTGTCATAATATTTAATAAGTATCAGGCTTGCCCATCTTGTGCACATGTGTGCATTTTTCAGATTATCAGGAAATCATGCTCATTTTCTGTCCTTATCAGCTCTCACAGTTTTACTGGAGATTATTTACTGTGGCTTAGATTTCACAGTATTAAATTTAGAACACACACTTCAGAGGTTTTTCTAATCTATTTGATCTAAAATCCACTGCAGAAATACCTATTCTCAGCACCATTTATCTGACAGGTTGAAGTTGTCCTTTAAGCTGACCATCAGCCAAACCACACGTATTTGTACTAATGTTGTCAGAGGATGAAAACAAAAATTTGTTTGTGTGTCTGTGATCACTTTTGAGGAGGCTTCCAAGGTCAGCTACTAAAGCCCCCTCCAAATTCCTTTGGCCCCAGTTTAGGTACCAGTGAGGGGATCCACACCTAAGCTGTTCACTTGTCTCCAATTGTACCCCAAATGGTTTCATCAGTTGGCAAAGCCACTGGTGCTTCAAGATTAGGTGAAATAGCTTAATACTTGTTTTATATTGTGGTGCCCAAAACTGCTCACAGTACTCAAGGTGAAGCTGCACCACTGCTGAAATAAAAGTTTCCCTTAGGTTTTTTGGAGGTGCAGATGTTCCCTTTTTTGGGTGCCCAACAAAGCAAAGATGGTGCACAGGCTCTGTAGGGCCTGACCAGAGGAAAGGCAATTGCAGAGAGGAGAAAGAGGCAGCATGATGTAGCAGGGGACACAAATAGACCTTGGTAAAGTGATCTTTCTCTGCTGGAAACATTCCTCCTTCAAATGTATTTCCTCTTATTGCTGTTGGTGCAAATGTAGGGAATGAAATCTTCCAGAGGAACCCAGGTTTCCTCGTGGGAAAGAGTGTATGGCAGCTGTGGGAGACTTTCCATCTGTGTATGGCTGTGGGGAAGAGGGTGATGAGGAGGGTGGTGTACCCATGAGCCAGGCTATCCTGCAGGTCTGTGTGAGAGATGAATGTTCTTGCTCTGGAATTTCAGTGAAAAAAGTTGTGACAGCTAAAGGAGGTTGGCAAGGAGGCAGGAGTGAGGCCAGCTTCCACCACTGACCCCTCTTCCACCAGGAACCAGTGGAGAGCTGTGACACCAAAACCCCTGCTGTCCTGCAGACAGGGCACTAATGACTAATGGGGCTTATCCATGGCAGCCAGGGCTCAGACACTGCAGTGGGTGCCAACCATCACATCATGCAGCAATTTTGCAGAGGGGTGTCATGCAGACACCCCAGTGCCTGTTATGGAGGTGGATGGGGCTGGAAGTGCTGAGCAGAATGGCTATTTTTGTGCTGCCACTGTTACACAGCTGAACAGCTGGTTCTGGCCTCTGACAGTCACTGAGGGAAGTCCAGCATGGCTTGTGAGAGAGGAGTGAACAATGAAATCTGCATGAGAGATTACAATGCCCAGATCAGGTCATCAAGTTCCTTTCATTTCTTTTGGTAGTTTATAAGAGAAGCAATAGAAGCAGAAGAAAGAGTAGGGAAAAAACAAGAGTTATACATCTACTTTATAAAAATATATGTCTGTATTTTAAATATCTTCCTGTTAGCTTTCTCCAGGCACAGAGAAACCTTTTTTTGGGTTTGTCTGAGACATTACTTTTATATTTCAGTGTTGTAGTATTTTTCTGGAAGCACTTACTATAAAATCCATAAGTTCTTACAAGCTTTGTAAAGGAAATCCCAGTCTTCTGATGAATTTTGTGGAGAGAGTTTGTTATAGTTGATCCCATGTATGGTTACTCTGCAGACTTTCCTTTGCTGTACAAGCCAGGGACTTTGCCAAGAAATCAGGCCAAAATTATTACAACAAAGTTATTTATAACAACCAGAAAAATTAAGTCTTATCAAGTGACAACATTATCTCCTGGTAATAGACAAACTCTTCTTTGTTTGAAAAAGCTAATTTGTATATAAAAAAATTCAGACTGACAACTAAAGCATAACAGCTGATATATGGAAGATGATTTGGTTTCCAAGGTTTAGCACATTTCTTGCTGCTCTGAAAGCTCGGACAGACCTTTTACATGCCTGACCAGTGGCCCAACGTGTAAGATGATTGCAAGCCTCATAATGTTTCTAGCAGCTCCATTTCAGGCTGTTGAAAACCTTTAGTAATGCAGCACAATAACTGGTTAAAAGGAAAACATACTGTTCAAACAAATCTCCATTAAACCGTCATCTTTATGATTGTATACTTGTTTTACTGCTATTAAGGGGATTTGTGTGATTGTTTCTCCTTGTTCTTCTTGGGTTTTTGTCTCTCCATAAGGAAGAGGCAGCAAGTGACTCCCTAAACAGAGTTTTTCATGGTTTTAATTGTACACAAATTGAGCAAGCACTGTGCACAAACATGAAAATAACACATAGCAGTGCTCCTTTTGTTTGCAATTAAGCAATGTGAAGTCTTAAAGCAAATTCAGCTGCAGCACCTCACATACATATGTTATGATAACTTACATCATGCAATAACTTAGGTCTGCTCCCTGCTCACGAGCAAATGACCTTCACCTAGGCCAAATACACTGCAAAGATTCTGATCCATGCATTAATAACATAAAAATGTCAAGGTGGAAGGGTAGTAAGTTTATTAGATTGAGATACAAATAATGAACGGCATCATAATGAAGTTTTTCTTATTGAAAGCATAAACAAAAACGAAACAACAGAAACATTCTGAGCAGGCCATCAGAGGAGTATTTTGTTAAAGGGCAGGGGAAGAGCCCTTCCTGCCTTCCCTGGGGCAAGAGCCTTCCTGGGGTTCCCATTGCCTCCTCCCCATAGGGAAAGGAGTGAAGCATTAGGCAGCCCCCTGGAAAAAGTCAGCCAGCCCCCACAGGAGGGATGCTCAGGGTTGGGGTGGAGGCATCCAGGTGGTGCTGGGAGGACAAGAGGCAGAATTTGGCTGGTGAGAGAGGGAGGAAACCCAACCCTACTCCCAGGTGTCCATCAAAGGGCAAGTGGTGACACAGTCACTGGGGCAGCAAGGAAAATGTCAGTGCCAAGCAATGAAACAGAATTTTCCCCATGAAGCACCACACAAAGGTGGAGATGTTTGCCTGGGAAAGTGGAGGATCCTTGGAGATTTCCCAAATTAGGCCAGTGCTCGTTATTGCTGTTCTCTGACAAAGTGGGTGACACTGGCAGCTCCCAGGCCTTTGCTGTGCACAGTCACAGAGCTGTGTCAGCTCAGAGATGTTCTGCCTTGGTATGGACACATTGTTTAAAATTCCTGTCCTTGGGAAACGCTTCCAGCTGCTCTTACCGCCCATGCCTCCGCTGGGCCTGCTGAGTGTGAAGTCCTACAGTGAAGGTCAGAATATCCTTTGAACTGCACAGTACCCACCAAACCTTTACCTCCTGCCAAGTCACTTGCTCGTGACTGCAGGGGAAAACAACTGCGTGCCCTTGGCAGCCGCGCAGCCTTCGCTGTGCCATGGCACTCAGTCACATGCGGGGCATCGGGGGAAGCGAGCCTTTCTTCCCACCCTCTGCTTTTGTTGGTAGCTCTCTTGCAATTCTCTTCCCAGTCTTAGCACCCATTTCACTCCTTGTCTCACTTTGGGAAATCTTTAGTTCGGCACTGATTCCACCTTTTCGCTTTCCTGTCTGGAACGTTAGACTAAGTTTTTAACAGATATCTTTTAACAGTAAATTATTTGTGTCATACTTGCAAGTCCAAGTCCAGTGTCTAATTGTTTCTTTTAACAGAACCAAAAGTCTAAGTTGCACCAGGGCTGTTTTCCACCCTGGCCCTGGTGAAAAAATTTTCAGTGCTTTCCATCTAGGCTTGGTAAATGAGGCTGACAAAACCAAATGAGAATATCTTTTTGGTAAACACTCTTTTTACCTTGAAAATACTGCAGTATCAGCAGCCCACTGGAAAGTATTTTAAACCATGACACATAAAGTTCTCACAGTGTAAGAAAGGTATTAAACACTAATATAGGGAATGTCAGTTACCACTGAAGAGTATGGTCAACTATTCAATAAGTGATTTTAAAGCACTGACTGAAAATACCCAGTTGTCAGCATTAAAAAGTAATATAATCACTCCTTTAAAGACAGCAAATAACCAAAGAGTTAATTCCTTTCTAGCTGCACCACTGTAATAGTTCCTCAATTTTTGTAACATTTTATAGACTTTCATTGACAATGCCAGTCTTGGTCCCTGTTGAAAGGCAGCCCATTTCTGTTTAATCAGAAATGTCCTTGATCCTTGAACAAGGAAAATACTGGGAAACATCGTGTCTTCTGACAAAAATATACACATATATTGTGTACACATATCTTATTTATTTTCTAAACAATTATTTATGCAAAGTCAGAGGGGAAGCATACTGAAATTTGACCAGAATATAGCCAAGAAGAAGCCTTTTGACATTTTGGTGTATCTATAATTTTTTTTTTTTTACTTCATAGTGATGAACCTTTGGAAAAAATTTTTTTTTCCAACACCATAATATATTTTTCTTTGTGTAGCCCTAAGGCTGCAGTCCATATGTGCATGAGGCTCACTGTATGACTTATTTTTCCTTCAGCTGTCACACTCTCAGCAAGGTATGGAGCAGACTTCGGTAGATGACAGCAGGTAAGGCAAGGCTGACTGCAAACATAAGAAAAAGTTCTTGCATTCATATCACTGGGAGCACAAACAGTTTCAAAGAGAGAGGAAAAAGCCCTTTCCAGCAATTATTTTACTGTCCATATGTATTGCTGTAGGAGCTTTCCTTTTGAGCTTCTAGCAATGAATTTTATCGTGGGAACTATTATTGTTAGATTTGGGTAATATTTTTTAGAGAAAGCAGCTAACATGGCAAAAATGCTGAGTTTGTTTTTTCCCCATGCCAAAACCACTTTCCCCAGGTTTTAAATCTGACATTAGAATCAGGCTGGAGTGGGTAGCTATGGTC
Source organism: Molothrus ater (assembly GCF_012460135.2). Classification (NCBI taxonomy): domain Eukaryota; kingdom Metazoa; phylum Chordata; class Aves; order Passeriformes; family Icteridae; genus Molothrus; species Molothrus ater. The sequence continues at coordinate 40,903,720 of NC_050479.2, forward strand.
ATAAGCATTGCAGAAAGTTTCTGCCACCCCCTGAGTGGGCGGCCAGCAAACTGCAGTGCTCACTTGGGAAATGGGGTTTAACTTCTGGTATGGTCACCAAGGTTGTAAACCTGAATATCCTGCTTCTCATGAGCATACTATACCCTCCATGTTATAAGAAAGAGAGGATGAAGTGGTGGGAAAATGCCTCAAACCTTCTTGGCACAAGATGGCACAAGACTTTGAGTGGCTGAGCCCAGCACTTGAGGATAAGCTTCACTGACACTCTTGCTGTGAGCTGCTGTTGAATGGAAAATTACTGTAAGTGGGAGATGGCACAGCCCAGCTGTTTTCATTAGTCTGCACTGCCATGTCCTAAAAGAGAGACACAAAGCTCAGGAATGTTGCCTTTCAGCATGGTAAATATGTGCATAGCTACTGTATGGCATCCATAGAGGCATTACAGCCCTGCATAATAGTTCCATTTCAAGAGATATAAAAAAGGAAACCCTTGCATAATGTTTCATAATCACATATTTCATTCAAAATATGTCTATAAAGCCCAATTTTCCTGTCCTGCCAAACTTCTGCTCACAGTAAGGAAAAGCATGAGGCCAGCATAAGTCTCCCACGTCTTTTGTTTGCCTGACAGGCGTGTGGCTGTGCAATGAGCTGATAATCAAAGGCTTTACATCAGAACAGCCATATTTTTTCTGATCCCTTCATAAAACATATAAGCCTCACAGAAATAATTCAAGTTTGAGTCTATGCTTCCAAAGGAGGTTTGTGGGTGTTTTGGTTTTCTAGGTTTTTGTTTGTTTAGTTGTTTGGTTTGTTTTTTTTTAAGGATGAAAACATTACCACCTAGTGGCAAGGCTTCAGAACACAGCAAGCCTAATGTGAAATCTTGGATCAAAAAATAGGTATCCTGAGTTTCTGTGCTTGACAGAAAAAGAACAAGATGAAAAATAATTCTGAATTCAAACAGGCAGCACAATATTGGGTATAGATATGTCAGCACAGGGGTGAATTTCTGAAATTCCCAAGTTGATTCCTGTGGCTTGACAGCTACAGCTGGTATATGCTGGTTGTAAAATTTCATCCCACCTGAACTGGACAAACACAGCACATCCCTCCAATTAACAAATAAAAGTGAGATGAACCCTACAATTAGGAAACTGACCACATGTGCTTTTGCACATGGACTATTCAGACCAGGAAAATGAGGCTACAGGTGATGTAAAGAGGAGCTGGTGCTGATGAGAGGAGCCCCCAAAGTGAAGTAGTAATCTCAGAAAGAAGAAGCGAGTCTGGAGAAACAGCAGCATGTATCTGGCCTGAAGGCATAACCCAGCAGTGGGGAAGATGGAGGACACCATGGACAGCTTGCAGCCCATAATGCCTGAGGCTGTTATGGAGAGCAGCAGCAGAGCACAAACCAGCCCCAGACTTTCTGCTGGGTTGTCCCCAGTCGGTGCCTTGTCCCTGCTGAGAGGGATGGGGACACTTTGTGACCAAAGTGCTGGGGTCAGCCAGAGAGCAGGTGGCTCAGAAAGCAGAGTAAATCTCCTGTTTCTTAAATAAGCCCCAGTTAATCCAGAGCCACTGCAGGTTGTTGTTGAGTGTGTCTCACCCATGAGAGCACCCTATTTCCAAATGATCCTTTTCAGCTAACTACTATTGCAAATTACTATGTATGGTTGAATTAATGAGATTTCCCTTTATATTATCCAAACCCCTTGTTTAATTAGACTTAAACACGTGTCAACAATTTTACTTTTTTTTTTTTGACATACTGCCACGATTTTGCACAATCTGTGATTAGGTGGATGTAACTCGCTGAAAGAAGGTGTACATTGACTTCCTCTGGAGAAATTCAAGAACTGCCAGGCTGACATACAACCCTGACAGGGTTATTAATAGCACTGCTAATTTGATAAATCTGGCGTTTTTCAAAGATTCTTCCATAAACAAGCATTTAATGCTTGACTAATATCTCTGTTGGAGTGGGTATAGAGTGGGATTCAGAAGGAATGCAATCTGTGGCAGATGTGTATTTGTGAAGTATCTTGCCTTCAGCATCTCTCTCAAATGATGTCCCACTTGTGCAATTCTTCAATTTTGCTTTTCTCTTGAAATTGTATATCCACAGAAGACATTAATTATAAAGAAAATTGGTGTCTCTTTTTGGAAACACCTTCTGGTCCTAGCAGTGAAACTCGTGGGATCCAGACACAAATGGAAGCATTTGTGTAATTATTATATCCAAACAATGGATTTTTCTTTCCATCAGGAAAATTATCTTATGTGAAAAACCCTTTGAAAGGCCACTGTTTGAGAGAGCAACTGATTTTTATAGGAGACCACCAGCCAGATCTTGAGAGGAAGTCAGAAATTACTGTGATTTCCCCACATTGTTAAAAAATGAAGTTTACTGTGATGTACAGTGAGAGTTGTCCTCACTGTGAAAGCAACTAATCTTTCTTTTTAGGGAACCTGATTCTTAACTTACTGAGAAAAAAGGCAAACAGTACAGGTCCTCCCACAGGTTGCAGTTTTGCAGGCATTTTTCCTGTGCGTTGTCTGTTCTCCCAATGGACTGGTCTCAAAGGGCCTCTGAATACATTATTAAAACATAAGTGTGATGTACTGACACTCTCGAATGTAGGAACTTGTCTGCAGCCTTTTGAAAGCTCCAGCCCCGGTGCTTGGGGGACAACTGTGATGTTGCAGTTGTGAAGTGGTTGCTCAGCTGCTAGAGAGCTGCTGAGCAGAAAGGAAAGCAGGCCTTGCCTGCATGGCTTGGGCTGGCAGCCTTCCTCTGTCAGGCACTGTCACAAAATTTGTTCTTCACACATAAGATGGATGGCCAAGAAATTCTCCTTTAGCCTCTCAGTACCCAAATTTACTATTAAGTTTCCACAGATTAATGTATCAAAATGGTGAGTTTTGGACCAGATTTAGCAGGGGCCCAAAACACATTTCAAAGACAGAGCTAAAACAAACCAATGAAACAAACAAATGAAAAAAAAAAAAAAGAAAAAAAAAACCCACCAAAAAAAAACAAACCCAAAAAAACCAACAAACCACCAAAAAAAACCCCTGTACCAAAACCACACCAGAAATACACATTTCATTAGGGATTCCATATACCTTTCTTTAGGGACTAAGAACAAGGAATAGTTAAAATATCCTATTTAGGAAGGAGAAGGCTCTGAGCATACTTTATTGCAGCCTTTGAATACTTACAGAGGGCTTATAAGAAGGCTGTAGGGGGGCTTTTTACAAGGGCATGCAGTGATAAGACCAGGGACAATGGCTTTAAACCAAAGGAGGGTAGTTTAGATTAGATATACAGAATAAATTCTTTATTGTGAGGGTGGTAAGTCACTGGAACAGGCTGCCCAGAGAAACTGGGCATCCCTCAAGCATTCAAGACCAAGTTGGTGTGGTTAAAAGTGTCCCTGCCCATAGCAGGGGCAGGGGTGGAACTAGCTGATCTCTGAGAGTCCTTTCCAATCAAAGCACATTCTATGATTCTATAAAAGTTATCATTTTCTATCTAAAAGTAGGCATTTTCTTATCTCAAAATAAAGTTTTCACTCAGTAGCAATTATGATCAGTCACTCTTCCCTCACAGCTATACACAACTAAGGATACAGCATTTCAGTAGAGAAACCCAAGAGGTTGCCCAGGGAAGCTGTGGGTGCCCTATCCCTGGAAATATTCAAGGACAGTTTGAATGGGGCTTTAAGTAACCCGATCTAGTTGAAGATGTCCCTGCTCATTGTAAGGGCTTGGGCTAGATGACCTTTAAAGGTCCCTTCCAATCCAAACTGTTCCATGATTCTATATGTTAGGCAAGAGTGACATCTACTGTCCATCAGCACCAGCAGCCCAGAGGGGATGCAGTGCTGTCCCACTGGCCAAAATCCTCACTGAGAGGGACCAATGTCTGAGCTCATTTCCACCCTCGGATTTTCAGATTGTACTCTCAGTTAAAATGAATGAGAGACAGTATTTTAGTAAATATTATTCAATCACCCAGACTTCTGGTTGATGAAGAAAAATGGAATTGGGAGCTGTAATTCCCAAGGCTAGGGCACACACGACCAAAGCAGTATGACTAGCAACTCAAAACTGACTGATCAAGAAGGTGGGAGCTCTCAGTAGTTGGGGGTGTGTAACTAGAGAGACAAATCCTTTTTCATTTTGAAGAGGAATCTGCAGGGAATGAGAATCTGGGCTGTGAAAATCAAATTAAATCAAATACATTGAAGCATTCTGATACTGACAATGGGTACAATCTAATCTGTGACCAGATCCCAAGGTCTCTCCATATGAACATGTGTGTGACCTTTGCCCTGTCCTATGCTGAAATACCACAGCGCAGACCTGAAGAAAAAGCATTCCCATTAAAAACAAACCTGACAATTTGCTTATCAGAAATGAGATAAACAGTAGAAATATTTTTCAGACCCCAAGTCAAGTCAAATGAGTAATTTCCAGATATAACTTTCTATCTAAATACAGGCTACTTTCTGCATGTGAATTCTCAATGTAACCAAGCACACAGACATGCACACAGCCATACAGATCCAGATCTTAGGTATTAAGAAAGAATATAAAGGACTGCATAATACTGAGGACTAATAAAACAGAAAAATTAAGCTCTTTCAGCTGAAAATTTTGGTTTTGCAGCCTCATGAGAAACAGGGAGTAAACAGACAAGAACTCTCTAGCTGTGGAAAGGATTAGATGCAACACAGGGTAGCTTTCCTATAAGGTCTGTCTTTGCTGGAGCAGTAGGACACTTAGATACTACTCATTCTTGAAATGATGGCCTAGTCTTACCCTTGACTTTTACAGCTTGCAGACTTCATAGGAGCAAAAATCCTGGAGTCAAGGAGGTTGGCAGGGGCACCAGGAGGTCTCCAGTGCAATTGTCTGCTCCAAACAGGGTTGGCACTAATTTCAGACCAGGTTTCTCAGGACTGTGTCCAGCTGGGATTTGTAAATCTCCAGGGATGCCACCTGCACAACCTCTGTGGGTGGCCTGTTCCACCTCCTGGATGTCTTGAGGGAGAAAAGATTTGTCTTACTGTGATCTCCAAATGCTTCCAACAAAATTTGACTGGATGACGTTTTTGGGTTTTGGCCACAAAAAGGCAGTGATAGAGGCAATAAGGGAAGACACAGGCATTTTGAAACACCATTGGGCCTGTGGGCCAGCTGAGCATGCAAGGTGAAGACTATACAGGCACCAAGAATATGCAGACACTGACAGACTGGCTCAGGCACTGCTTGGGATGAAGAAATGTTTCACAAGAGGTGATTATTATGCCTAGATCTGCACCCTCATCTGCTTTTTCATGCTCAGTATTTGGTAACTGTGCTGGATGAGGATGTCATATGCAAGACTTTTATTCTTGTCTTCCAGTGAAAGGACACAAAGGCAAAGGCAGCCCATGGAAATTTTAGGTTTTTGCCTGAGCTAATCTTCCCACAGCATGAGATCTTCAAGAAAGAAAAATAAAACACACCAAAGACTAACATTTCCTGTCTTGCTGTACAAGGCCTCACAAATATTTTTGGCATTCTTCAATGATTTTGTTGTTTCATTCCAAGAAACATTTACAAAACATGTGGAAAAATAAATTGACAACAGACTTATGTCCCTGGAATATCGACATCTGACTTGCAGAGCTGCCATGCACAGGAAGGGCATGGATCCATCCAGCATGCACCCATCTACCCTGCTAAGTCCTGCAGTCACAGTGATACGTCCATGGGGGCAAAGATGTTACAACAAGGGGGAGAAATAGAGGTGCTGGCATCCACCAGGTTTTAGCAGTCTGAGTTTCCCACTGAGGGCAGGAAGGAAGTGCTCGGAGCAGGAAGGGCAATGAATAGCCGGAAGAACACATGGTGTAGGTGCCTCAGCAGTGAAAACTGCTAAGCTGCCAATGCTCACAGGACATCTGCACCCTGGGAATTTTATGAAGAATCAAAGGAAAAGGGAAGTTTTTGCCAAAGGAAAAGCTGTGTGTGTGGATGAAAATATATGTGTGTGTTTTGTGCATGTTTTAAATCGCCTTGATGACAACTGGTGAATGCATTTCAACGGTAGACCCTTAAAAATCTCTCAACTGCAAGTATAAAACCTCTCTGTTGGGAAAAGAGGGGAGCAACATAGCAGGAAGGAAGCCTGTGGCCAATGAAGTCAGGTGATATTTGTTGGGGGAATCAAGGACAATTAGTATCCAACCCCACTGATACCCAAAACACTTTTGAAAACCTTCTATCAGTCAATGTGAAATCTGGCAATCTGACAGATAACATCTTTGAAGTCTTCAGGATAAGAGACCCAAAACATAATGACAGAGTAATTTCAAAGTCATTCTTCACACAGCATGAAAATTGTTCAAAGCTGTTTATAGGGAGATTACACAATGGATCACATGGGATTTGTGTAAAAATACATGCTAAGGAACATCTCAATTTCAGCAAAGAATTTGAAATAACTAAATTATTTAAGAAAATCTCTTTCCAAGGAGAAAAAAGCAACCAGGTTTTGCTTGGAATGACAGCAGAAGCATCCCATTTATTTTCTGACAGAAGAAGGCAACCTCTAGCAACTGAATCACTTTAAGGTATTTGTATTTTGGCAGCAAGCTGGTGACCACACAGCCCACCACAGTCACACCTGAAAAGCAGGAGAGATACCCTGACAAGGGGCTATGCTATGGAGGCTTTCCTTGCTGAATTTGTGTGGCAGCAGTTGCTTTGCTGCATAATTTCACTGCTCTGTATGATAAAAGTGGGCAGCACAATACATTCTTTGTTCTGTTGCTGCTGATGCAGCATCAGCATGAGTTTTTTGTGATTCTTAGACCCTACTAATTGCAATTTTTTTTTCTGTTTTTCCGACTCTGGGTGATGGTTTCCTAGCCCAGTACATCTCTTTGTATTCCCATCTCCCCACCAGTAAGAGGTGGAGGGGAAGATTTTCTCAGTTTTTAGAATTTTCAAGGGAACAGGGATACAAGGATCTCTCCTCCCATCTCTCCCCCATGGCAGGGCAGAAAGTGCCCAGCATCATCAGCTGGAGCTCCTGTCACACTAAGAAGGAATACCTTTGTGATGAGCAGATGAAGAGACAGAGAAGCAGGAAAGATTCACTGATTGCTGCAAGTGAATGTTAGGGCTTGGAAGGGTGGAGTGTTCAGAACAGTCCACTCTTGACACCTCAGCAGAGTCCTGAGGCAGCTTGGGCAGAGCCGACTGGTGCGTGCACACTGGGCGTGCCTGGGGTGTCTGTGAGTCTGGTACTGCAGGCAGAGATGTGGCTCCAGCCAGAGATACAGAAACCCAGCATGGAGGCTGGAGGACATAAAGTTCCACCTCACAAAGCCAGGATGATGAATAGGTAGAGAAGGTCAGATGTTATCCCAGAATGCCTAAGAGACAAAACAATCAGGAAGAAGTGTGAAAGAGGATTGGATTATTAAATTTAAATATTTCCACAAACACAAAACAGCAATTGCTAAATGGGCTTCTCTCTCCTTAGAGCAGAGACACACATGAAGAACTTGAAAGGCTGAAAGTACAAACTAGAGAGTCATACTAAAATCTAAACGTGATTTCAACTGTGGGCACGATTTGCCATTAGAACAAACTATCAAAGGAAGAAGAGGATTTTCTCTCTCTCTCTCTTCAAATCAAAATTGTCCTTCTAGTAATAACTAAAAAAACCCCCCATGCCTAATACAAGTTATGGGAATTCAGAGCTAAAATCCTATGGCCTTGAGTGTACATGGTCTTGGGGATACAACCTTTAGATTGTATTTTCTAGAGCCTTCAAACCCTATGAATCTGTCCTGCAAAGTTGTCTGACAATATCATCTCATGTTTCTCTGTGACTGTACTAATATTTATGCAAAAGACACTCAACAGTGGTTCAAAAATTCCAAAGGTAAAGTACCATATTACTACAGGCAATTGTTTTAGTAGCTACCCACCCCCACAAAGAATTACTTGTTCTTCACTGCCACCCTGGACTGGCATATCTTAAGCTACACTGATGCCAGGAATCTCTTCCAATGAACGGGATCACAGCTATCACCTGTTTCTGTTTAAATATGCTCCCAAATAAACTAGTCAGAGACAATCTCTAAAGCCTCAATGTCTTGCAAGGCATGTCACAACATCTCCCAGTATACCATTTATTCCTGAAGCTCTTTACCAGCTATTCATAACTTTTCAAATCTTTTTCTGAACTACAAACACTAAATCTGAGATGAAGAATCCAAGTAATGATGCCATTTTAATATAATTTGAATTGTAATTCCAGAACAATATCCAGTCTTCCAAAATACCATACCAGAGCAGAAAATTGTTTCTTAGACAATGAAGTGGAAAATAATTAAAAAAACCCTATCTCCTATATATTGACAAGAACTCATAAGTAAAATGCAGAAAGTCCTTCATCCAGGTGTATAGGGATAAGCTGGAACTCCTGACTTCCCATGCTTGGCCTCTCCATGACTCCCCATATGCTCTTTATAGCATGTACAATTTCCATGATGCAGAGTACTGAAATTAGTGCCATCTGGCACCTGCTCACATGGTAAAACAGTGATTTCACCCTTTCTGCAGACAACGATGGTTCATATCACCTATTACTCAGGAATTTAGAAATCCAAAAGTAATGCTCAATCTCAAGGTGATGTTACATTATTTATACCAGAAAGAGTTAAGGAGAATAGGTTGTTTATGACATAAGCTGAAAATGGCATGTGAAAATTGCAAATACTGAAAGCATCAGGTAAACCGGACAGTTATGCAACCATTTAAGAAGTTTTATTTATTAAATGGTTTGAGCCTGATTCATCATTACATTATGCAGCACATAATTGCTCATATCTCCAGGTTCACCTCTCTTATCATCATGAGAAAGTAAATAATACCTTCACATGAGATCTGTGATGAAGTTCAGTGCTGGAAAGGATTCAAGTTTTTTTCAGCCTCATCTAAGCATTTGTCTCTCGAGATAATAACTTTCCTACCTGTTCACAGAAGTTTGCAAATATTTAATCAAAATCAAATCTGGAATGCTTATGCTTTTGAAAGTGATTTCTTTCCAAAAAAGGAGAAGCCTGGAACAAGCCTAAAGATCACTGCTCTGAAACAAGGTGGAAGTCCATGCAGAGCAGTCAGCACAAGTCAAAACCTTTTGAAGAGAAGATCAAGCAAAACATGCAAATACTGGGGCTACAGGACATCTCTGCAATCATAAAATCATAGGATTATAGAATTATTTGCATTGGAAGGAACCTTTAGAGATCATCTAGTTCCAAACACTATGTCGTGAGGGCACCTCCCACTCAACCAGATCCCCATTCAACCTTGATTTGACCACTTCCCCACTGGATGGGGCATCCACACCTTCTCTAGGCAACCTGTTCCAGTGTCTCACCACTCATAGTAAAGGATTTATTCCTTAGATTTAATCTAAACCCTCTCCCTTTCAGTTAAAAGCCGTTCTCCCTTGTGCTATCACTACCTGTCATAATAGGGTCACAGCAGGGTCATTGTAGCAAGAGCTACACACTGGAAAAGGGAGTAATCCCATAAAATCTTCAAGGTCCACACCATGGTTACACTGGAATCTCTAGGTGGGCCATGCTCCCTCCAATTCACTCTGCACAGGCAGTGAAACCCCTGTTGTAAGACACACCAGAATAAGCACTTCTTCATCTCCAAAGGAAGATGGGATTTGTGCCAGACCCTTCTTGAGAGCTGGTCATCACATTCAAGGAAGTGCTGGTTTTTCTCCTGCTTTATTGCCTAATTATTTAGGGACTGCAAAATAGTTCACACGGCAGGCTGGATATTTTTATTAAACATAATCAAAAGGAGCACATAGTTTGACACAGGCTTCTTCATTCATATAATCATGGAATAGTTAAGATCGGAAAAGACCTCCAAGATCACCGAGTCCAACCTTTGACTGAGCATCACCATGTTGACTAACTTAACACTAAGTGCCAAGGCCAGTTGTTTCTTGAACATCTCCAGGGATGATGACTCCTGTACCTCCTTGGGCAGCCCATTCCAACATCTAATCACACATTCAGTGAAGAAATTCTTCCTAATTTCCAACCTGAACCTCCCCTGCACAGCTTGAAGCCATTTCCTCTTGTCTGCCCACTGGGAGAGAAGAGGCCAACCCCCACCTTGCTACAGACAGCTGCGGAGCACAAGTTGTAGAGAGTGATAAAGTCCCCCCTCAGCCTCCTTTTCTCCAGTCTAAACACCCCCAGCTTCTCCAGTTACTCCTCACATCACTTAATATCAAGACCGCTCTGAGTAAGTCATGTTCCTTCTCTGGACACACTCCAGCTCCTCAATGTCTTCCTTGCAGTGAGGGGCCCAGAGCTGAAGGCAGCGCTTGAGATGTGGCCTTGGCAGGGGTGAGTACAGAGGAGCAATCACTGCTCTGTCCTGCTGGCCACACTATTGCTGATACAGGCCAGAATGACCTTTGCCTTCTTGGCCAATGGCACATTCTGGATCATGGTCAGCTGGCTCTTGACCAGATCCTTTTCTGCCGACCAGTTTCCCAGCCACTCTTGGCCAAACCTGGAGTGCTGTATGGGATTGTTGTGACCCAAGTGCAAGACCTGGAACTTGGACTCACTGAACCTTCTAAATTTGACTTCAGCCCATCGGTCCAGCCTCTCCAGATCTCTCTTCAAAACCTTTCCTCTGGCCTCTGGACAAGTCAGCAGAAAATGAATGAGTCGTGTAACATGGTCAGGGTAGTTATCTGTCATTCATGCAATCCTTTTCTCCATCAAAACCTACCTCCACCTGGGTTGCCCTCACAATCACCTGGCTTTAAATATCTCTCCCAGGCACAAGACCCATTTGAGCCCAGGTTTCACAGTCCTTGCTCTTCTCAGTGTCAGACCCATCAATGCAGAGGGACAACAGGTTCCCAGTTAGGAGAGCTCTGCTCTCCTTGAGAAGCAAGGGTTTGGTCTGAGATCTCACCATCCACCAAGCCCTCTGCAGAGAAGTTCCTGCCAGTTCAAAACCCTGCTCTTTCTGCATCCTTCCCCTCATCTCCCACCTCTCCTGTGCTCTGGGACTTGGAAGATGGGTATTCCTTGAGACAGGCACTGAGCTGGTGCTGCCTCTCACTGCCTGGGTGCTGCTGGCTTGCCTCCCTCACTGAGGCTGGAAGTAGCCCTGGCAAACCACTCCAGCCCACTGGGCAGGGTACAGGCAGTCCCAGTCCATTCTGAGAGTGAGACAGGTCCCTATGTCCCAAGCAGGTATTGGAGGCCAGATTGGAGGACAGGTGACACCAGACAGCTCTGCTGCTGGGGACATGGCTGCTAGTCTGCAGGTAGGTAGGTGAGAGGGGGCAGAGCTGCTCTCACTTATCACCATGGAGCCCATGCTGTCCTCACCTGGCAGAAACCTGGGAACACAGTCAGAACATTCCTGCAGCTTGCCTGATAGCCCATGGGGGCTTTCTCAACCAGTCTCACTGCACAAACCTATGGAATTTAAAAGAAAACTGCCAGCTGGAGTAACATAATTTAGGAACCAACTGTGAAGAGAAGACAACACTAAGGGTTTATAAGTAAAATGCATATTTTGATTTAGAGGTAGAAACTTGGAGGCAGGGCAAAGTGGAGAGAGATGAGTAAAGGGTTACAAGATGATGGAAGTATGGAAAAAATTAAACTTACCCGAGATGCGCCCAACACTTGAGTTAAATCCACATGCTCTTTCTGCATGAAAATATCTCCTGAATTATAAACGATAAGGAGGGCTCACATCTTGATCCCAAAGTATATCATTTGTGTCTTTTAAATCTAAGTCAGTTGAAGAGTTGAACACTGAGAGCCAAATTCTATTTAATTTATTCAGCAGCACATCTGTGTGAAATATAGTCCAATTACAGGCACTAGGTTACTTTGCCATGGCTGCAGCCATTTGGCTTTTATTTCCAGCAGGCTGTAATTAAATTATCGCAATGCAGAAGCAGACAAGTTTCTCTTATACGTGACTGCAATTAAAGACATGCAATCACAACATTTTTTAAAGTGACTCCAATCAATTGGTTACAGTAAAGAATACCATGTAATAAAGCAGTGACTCCACCATTAAGACTGAAAGAGGGTTTCTATTTCAATAATCTAGTTCCCTTCTAGTTCTGCTTTTGGATAATTTATTTAAAGTTCATTATGTGTCTACAGCATATATCATTTGCCCTCAGCCTGGGCTGCAGAAGTGCCATTATGGCCAATTACTTAGTGTGATAAAATCTGCCACAGTACAAACTGTTCCTTTATTAGATTTAAGTTTTGTCTAAATTCCATTTGTAATTCAGACAGCAAAATAACAAGACCAACAGCAAAGACTCACTGTCTTCTTCCTTTGGTCGCTGCTGTAACCTGTTGTAACCTTAGAGCAGTTCAGAACTGACACCCCACACCCACATGCTTTTCTTACAATGCTTGTGCCCATTTTGTGTTTCCATATCCAGTGCAGGGCTTGGGGTGTGGTCTGGCCTCTGAGGGAGTTCCTTGACCTGCATCCAGCCACAACACGAAACACATGGATAGTGAAGGCTCCAAAAGCCCCTGAGGGCAAGTGGCCACCAGTAGGGACTGCATGGTTGAGTGCCACTGATGTGCTTTTTGTGATCATAGGCATTTGCCCTCCGGCCTATGGTTTGCTACAACAGCACGCTGGTTGGTGGTGAGCAAGCTGCTGACAGAATGAAATTCTCCCAAAATCACAAAGGAAGTGGTGTGGGGAGCAGCTCCCAGCCATGCCCTTCAGCTGGCTCCGTAGCTGTGCACTGGGAACAGCAGGATGGGCACAGCCCTGGTGCTCCCAGCGTGAGAGCACAGCACAGCTTAGGCAGGGTGTAGCTGCTGCTGCCAGCCTGGTTAGCCATTAGCTGCAGCAGAGGCTTCAGTTTTGTTTGAGAATGATGGCATTGCTGCACAACTGTGAAGTAGGACCACTGGATTTATCCAAACTTCTCCTGCACCATCCCCAGCCATGACAAGGGGTTTAAAACTGTTTTGCTCTTTAAAAACCACTGCCAGTGTTTGGCATACATCTTTTCAAGCTCCAGCTTCATTTGTCAAAGTATTTTAAATATGTTTGAACCAAATGTTCTACACAAATTTGAATCCAAATCCTGCAACCTTTTTCTGTGGGATCTCACAAGTGAGGGTAGAAGCTACAGCAAGAAAATTCAGAGTGAAACAAGAAACAGAAGCAGTGATTCAGTAGGCTCCATTTTAACAGATCCAGGCCACAATAATTTGAGGACGGGCATCATCCTATAGGACACTGCATTCCTCTGGAAAAAAATATTCCAGATGTATTCATTTTCTTCCAGCAGAACATTTGCTCCATTTTAGAAGAGGGCACTTCTTCACAGAAAATGTATTTACTGAATGCCATGTTAACACTTATTTGCTATGTGCATCAGTGACTGTCTATTTTCTGCTGTAGAGACTGTATACCAGGCTGTCTTTATGTTCCTCGAATCCTGCTCATGTCCCATATTGTATCTTGCAATTGGCTGCTTTACAAAATTGGATGAATTTATTTTGATGTTTCAGAAAATTTCTATCTAAGACTAATGTCAAAGCAAAACACCATTTAAAATTTTTAGAGGGACAGAAATTTACGTAGCAGCTAACGACAAGCCTAAAAATAACTTATTTGTTGGCAACATCAATCTTGTTAATGAACTAAAATAATGAAATATTCCTCTATCACTGGTTTCCAAGAAGCAAGAAGAAAAATGTAAAAATATCAACCAACTCAAGTAGCAAAAAAAAAAAAAAAGAGTTTTGAAAACTCTTCAAAATCCACCTTTTTTTGGGGTGGGTTTTTTTTTAAGGGAACAGTTATGTTCTGGAAATTACCCTCTATACTTTTGGTCAGTAACATAATACAACTTATCTGTCCTTCTTCTCCATTTGACCCCTGATGAGAGCAGAAAGTGAACATTGTATATGAGGGACACACCTCAAACACTGTGGAATCCCTTATATTACAGCTTCATTGTGCCTTTGTTGGCCCTTTCCTGAAATATCCATTTTAAAATAAAATTTGGTGTATCTAGATATGATAAAAGCCCTCTAGATCAAGATCAATTCTTAACACAGCAAGGTCTTTCCTTATTCATAAAAGTCACTTTAATAGGAGCATTGATGAGCAGCTGAAAGACCTGATTATAAGTTGTTTTTAATGAGAAGTGAGGAGTCTTATCTGTCAGTGAACTCTAAACATGTCTCTCTTTCTTAACAGCTAAGGAGAAAAAAATGAACACAACAAATGACAACTTAGCCAACTCCATCACCCAGCAAGACACTGAAGTTGATTTTCCCAAATGCACTGTGTGGAAGTAGGTCTGAAGACTTTGTACCTCCACATTATGTCTTTCTGCTGGGCTTCCTGGGACATTTCATTGTCATTTGTGTTTACAGCTTCAAGATGAGATCTTGAAAGACCAGCACCCTAATCAGGCTGAACCTGGTACTCACAGACCTGCTCTACCTCACTGGCCTTCCCTTCCTGATGCACTACTGTGCTACTGGGGAACACTCAATTTTTGGTGAATTCACGTGCAAGTTCATCTGCTTCGGCTTCCCCTTCAAATTGCACAGCAGCATCCTCTTCCTCACCTGCTTCAGTGCCTTCGTGGTGATGTTTGACACAATGAAGTTCTCCCACATCCAGAGGAAGTGGTGGACAGCAGTGGTTCGCACAAGCATTTGGTTGATGGCACTGGAAGCTGTCAGCCCTGTCATTTCTTGATCTCTTCAAAAGGGACACAAAACATAAGGTCCTCATGCCTCAACCTGACCAGCTCTGCAAACCTGGGCACAATCAGGTGGCTGCTGACCAGCCTGGCCTTCTTCTTGCCCTCACTGACAGTGACTCTGTGCTATGGGCTCATCATTTGCACCTTGGCCATCGGCCCCTCACATGGGCTTGCTACAAACAGAAGGCTCTAAGACTTGCTGTTGTCCTCTTGGTGGTCTTCCATGTGTACTTCCTTCCCTTCCATGTCTTTTGGGTGGCTCTGTTGCCTAAGATTGGAAGAAAAACTTTCCAAACAATATTAGAATTGATAACATGAGGAGCAGTCTTTTATGAAAGCTTTCATTAAAGACTTTTCATAAAAGACATAAAAAGACTGCTCTTCATGTTATCAATACTATTATTGTTTGGAAAGTTTTCCTTCCAATCTTAGGCAACTGCTCAGGTTAACGACAGTTGTGTCCAGCCAGCTGGTCACATGGAGAATGAATACACTCTGCCTACTGTGTCAGCCACCAGCTCCACTCAACACATGTGGTAACCTGTTGCTTTATGTCACAGTGGGAGACAACTTCCAGTAAGCCACGCGCTCTCCTTCAAGGTGTAAGTGGAGCAAATACATCCAGGAGCAAAAACTACATGACCAAGTCAGAAATCACATTAAAGTTGTGAAGAAGTCCCCTGAAGTAAATTCCAGCAAACCCATGATGGCTTTGGTGCTCTAAGCTCCTAAGACAGTTGTGTTGGTATGACAGCAAGAATTGCATCTGACTTTGCCCTCTCCCTGCAGCAGAGGACTTGTCAAAAAGCTTTCCTGGAAGCAGCTTTATATACACCTCTCCTAGCAACCAAAGAAAGAGGAGGGAAAAGACAAGACTAAGCCACCTTGAAGGCAAAATTTAAAACCATCAAGGCAAAGACATTTGGGAAACACAGGGTTCTCTAGCTCTGGGCTTTGCTATTGAGTCCAGAAACATGGAGAGCTTAGTCTGGACATGAGAACAACTTCCACTGATTTCAGTGTTGCCACTGATGGAGTACTTTGTTTATTACAGCCTAAGTAAAACATAGCAGATATTGTCACGGTTGCTGAAACCACTGACTTGCACACCTAGAATGCTCCTAGATAAATCAGATGTTTTCAGATTGGATGGAAGTTCAATGAACTTCATCACAGGGCACTGAGCAATTTAATGGAGAAATCTCTTAGCCTAGGGGAGGATGGGAGGAATAGGAGAGGCAGACCTACATGGTGACTACAAGGCTATATAAGTATATATAAATAGATATATACATATCTGGAAAAATGGAGAAAAAATGAATTAAATCATATAAGTCTACAAAAGATGATTATAGATGAGTAGTAGCCTCTATGAATCTATCAGCTGAGTATAATCCCAGATCATTCTGATTTCCTACTACAACAAATTAATAGGCTCATACATGAAGGATAGGAGAATGTCACACATCTTAGCTCTCAAAAAAATTTCTCAAGTTTTGGCTATCTGAGATGACTCTCTTACCATAAGCCAAGGAAACAGTTTGGAGAAACTACTTTTACTAGTTCCAGAGTTCATGCTCAGAGTCAAAGTATTAGCGATTTACTATCAGAGTAGGGGGAGCCACAGAGTGAGGATTTGACCACTCTGTCCTGGGTTCAGGAGTATTTAGTGTTTTCATTATCAAACTGGATAATGAAATAAAGTCTGGTTCTTCTATTTACATCTTTACTTGAAGCTAAGAGGACAAAATTAGGCTGGCAAATTACAGCTATGATCTGCAGAGACACAGGCTGCTACTAAACAGTGACAGGTACAAAGTTCTATGTTTAAGTATAAATAATGAATTGTGCAAGCACAAATGGAGAAAAAAAAGGAAACTGTTATGTAGCTGTTGTCATCATATTGCAAAGGTTCCATATTGTTGTCTCCTTATTGCAAGAGTTTCATACCTTCTCAGTGTTTCTTGTGGGCAAACCCTCTAAGCACGGACGCTCCCTTCTCACAGCAGCCAACTGACTCCAGTTCCCTCTCAACCACCCAACCCACTCTTTTCTAGCACTCTTCTTCTTATTCGTTACAGCTGTGACCTGTTAAAGTCAGGCCTGCTCCTAATCTTTGATAATTAGCCCAGCAGCAACTCCTTAGGGGAAAGATCACTTTCTATACTACCTTTATTTTCTTATGTCCTATCCCCCTACGGGTAGCAGTTTTGTAGAGAAAGATCTGTGGATATTGTGAATCATAGGCTGGACAGGAGCTGACAGTTTCAGTGGGCTGACAGTGTCTGCTGTGGCAAAAGAGATGTATAAATAAAAAATAGTATTTATGATGCCTTGTGGATATTTAAAATATCTCGTGGATACTTAAAACTTTGTTAAAGGACCATCCATCAGATATGTCTTTCAGAAGCACTGCCACAGACCTTTTGAGATGTTTTCTAGTTTAATTTCTCTTCTTCTGCACTGTTGTCAAAGGCCAAATTTTACAGGTTGCCAGTAGGTAGTGATCAATCATGGTCAAGCATCCTGGTTTCACATATGCGTGGTTAATTCAACCCCAAAAGTTACACAACACGAGGTGATTCACACAAAATAAAATATTAAAAAAATAAAATAAATATTTTCTGACATAGATTCATTACATCCCGACTCTCCAACATAGGTAAAAAGTACAAACATGCTGCACAAATTCTCTTCTTCCACATCAGTAAAAGAACAAGATGTGTCTACCACTTACACACATACATCTGAAGGAGTGGATTAAAAATTATCTTTTTTGCTCTGTCAGAGCATTTTTAATTCTTGTTCTCAGAAGCTCTTCCCTCTCTAGCCCAAGACAAGCTTATCACACACAAGCAGAAGCTCTTCAGTATAACTACATGTTCAATATAAAATGAAGCAGCTGAAGGAAAAAATTGGGAAATTCAAGTGTTCAAGACTTTCCATCTCTAACAGCAAGAATGACAGTCTCACAGTGACTTGGAGAGGGGCTATCTTTTTTGTTCCCTCCTCTCTCTCCTTAATAAAGATGTTGTTTGCTTGCCCTCTTCCTACCTCACCTGCTCATCCACCACATCACCTAAATTAGTTTGGGTTAAACTAGCTGATTTCAAAGTGCCAAAGTAGATCAGGGCATGGTCATGGAGCTGTAGTACGCTGATGGGGAAAAAACCTCCAGGGGAAGGGCAGTCATGGCTCCCAGGAGCATGGCTGGGTCTGGAAAAGGAGAAAAGTTCAACCTTACCACAGACACTTTTAAAGGATTCAAGGACTGCTCAGGTGCTCTGCAGGACTGAGAGATCATTATCTCATGCACCTCATTCCTTTTGCTTACTGTGAAGCTCGATAGCTTCTATTTTTAGCTGCTGTTAGGTTTACTGCTGAAACAAGGATAAGTGCTTCAATTGCAGTAAATAGGAGACACTTCTCAGGCTCTGTACACAGTGTGACAATATAGCTACATAAATTACTGCACTATTGCAGGCTAATTCACACCACAGCCATGCTCCAGTGAGCAGGCTTCTCTCAGAAGTCTCTGGTAGGTTTGTCTGCAAGGACAGTCACATCAGCTCAAGCACCTACAGCAGGCTGCCCTCTGCCTGGGACTGCACAGGGACCAAGAGAGCAACTCTGCAAGGCAAACTTCTCAAGGCAATGTCAGCTCTGATGACATTAAAGGTGAAACTTGGGAGCTGCCAACTGTTTCTGTAGACAAGTCAAACCTGATTCCTCACAGTGACTCGTGCACTGTCACAGATTGCAGCAGAGGTATTTTCTACTTTTGTTTGTTCAGGTAGGCAATCAGCAATTTTTTTTCCTTTTCTCCCCAATTTTGTGTTCCCAAAAGAAATAAAAGCTAAAAGGCCTTCCTCATATTCAAACCTCCCAGAGAGCAAAAATACTGACAGTAATGTCCTGCATAAAAGAGAATTCACACAATCTGTTCTAATCTGGCTGCTCTGCAGAACACCTAAGGAGAGAGTTGTGTAGAGGACTGCATGTAGCCTCAAAATGAATAGCTAGGTAAAGAGCTAGTGGAGAGAAAGGTTAAAACAGCTTGGAAATGTCTATTTTGACAATGTCTGTGTTGGATATTGCTGTGAAAGAAGGCTTCAATTTTGTCCTGATGTAATGGTGTGTATATATATATATATCTATATATCTATATAGATGTGTATTTATATCTGGGGTGCTGCTGCAGCAGCTGTGCAGTGCCATGATCCACCACACCTAGTCCAGGGCAGTGCCAGGCTCACCACTGAGTCATTTAGACCTCACATGGATGCTGCCATTTTGCTGATAAGGCTAAGTGAGCAAAATGAGCTTTGAATGACTGCTTCCATCTGCCAAGATTTTCTGCTGTGAGAATGCAGGTTGAGTGAACCTAAACTTTAAAGCAGCAAATGACTTTTTTGAGCACATCACTGTTCAGGTCCTACCAGCTCTGAATTCAGTTTGCTTTGCCCTGCCAGCAGAAAAGGAGTAGAGATGTAAAGGAAAATACTTCATGTGTTCCCTTATGTTTTGTGACAGTAGAGGCATTCAACAGTGCCAGCTGATGCCACTTCAATGTAAATGCCCCACAATTGAGTCAAGAAGGTGGAAAACCCATTTATACTAAAGAAAATGTATTTCAAGGCCTGTTTTTAAAATAGCACCTGGAAGAGAGCAGTATTTCTAACTGAGGTGTCTTTCTGACTTGATGCCCTAGCCCACAGAGTGCTGGGGTAGAGGGCAGAGTGAGTTGGATGCCTCCTAAAGCAGGAGAAAAAGTTGCATTCCCACTTTCAGTCAGAGCTGTACTTTGGAGAAGAAGGAGAAGGAGACAATTAAAGTTGGTAAACCAAGATTCATATATTTCCAAAACAAAATTTAAAGCTGAAATGCTGATTTTTTTAAATACACAGAAGAAAAATGATTTTTCAGAGCTGCTGCAGGCAAGTATAAGGCACACTATGTTTGATTCATCCTTGCTGGAACCTTAAAAGGCACTTGAATTATAAGGTGTGTTTCCTTCTAAGATTACTCCTTGGTTTCTTTACTCCCCAAAAGGATTGATATCACTGATTTCTAAACCAAAAGAGAGATGGTTGCCTGGAAGCTATAGTACCAGTGATGCTCTCCACTCTTAAAAGAAAAACAAAATTTCTGAGTTTCTGTGTTTGTTTATTGAAAAAAAGAAAAGTGTAATTTTCATATAACTTTATTAATTTCCTTCTATTTTGTAAAATAGTGCAAGAAGATGAGGTGAAGCAGAAAAAAATGCAACTTTGCACACAAATGTCTAATGCCATACTGAATGCTAATAAAACAAGCAAGAAAATATAGTTCCTTGAGAAATCTTCCTTTATGTGTTTTTTTTAAACCCAGTTGTATTTCCAGGATGATCCCTGCTACCCAGGCCAACAAACCTGATAGCAGGTTACTCCATCTTTCCCTTCACTACTCCCAGCTTAAGACATATTCAGTAGTTTAAGACCCATCAGTTTTCTGGAAAAGTGATTAGGAAATTGATTTTGTCCCTTCTAGCATTTCTGCCAAAACCTTTGTGGTTCCCATTTCCCCTGAATGGCACAAGATGAGTGGCTGAATCCCAGGACCTTTCCAAGACAACTCCTGTGCAGAATTGGTGCTTTCCTGGCAGATCTATGACAAAGTGATTTGGTATTACCCTGAGAACACCCTGTGATATTCACACATCTCTCCCCTAATTTTCAAGGACTTTCATGGCACCAGCTACTGTGCAAAGTGATGCCCTGGACCTGCAGCTTGCAGGGACAGAAAACACCTTCTCTGTAGGTGCCTCAAAGGGTATCCAAGGTAAAAACTCCAGCTCTGCTCTGCTTACAGATCTGTAAAGCTGGGGAGAAAAAAGGAGGCAGCTTGGCACAAAGCAGGAAAGCATTATGGGTGGATTTATTTCCAGTCCCAAATGATCCCAAAGGGACAATTTTCCACTGAGTGAGCCAGGCTGGCCCATCACTTATGGCCTCAGCAATGAAGAAGACCTGGCAGACAGTGGCACACAAATGCACTATGCAACAATTTCAAGCATAAATCTTTTGGGAAATTTTCTCTTCCCTTCAATTCATGATGTTTTTTATCAACAGAAAGTTATCTTAACAGACAAGGCAGCAGCACCTGCCTAGAGGAGTTTCCTCACATTACCTTTCTGCTAGTAAGCTGCTCTGAGATATTTATATATCATCCCTATTTTACAGGTGATGAAACTGAAGCACAGGGGAGTTAAGTGACTTGCCTCCAGTCACAAAGCAAATTAGCAGCCAAGTGGGGAAGAGATCACTTCTCAGCCCAGAGCTTTTACAAAGTGCATTTTAGGCTTAGGGAAAGATTTTCAAGGGAGTCTTGATTGCTCAGTGGTGGCACTTCAGTAATAAAAGTTGAGTTAGAGCAGTGTCTGCACTACTCAGGCCCTACTTCATCCCCAACATCATACTCTGTGGAAGGAGCACTCCTATTTTCTTTCAGAGAAGATTTTGGGGAACCAGCTCACCAAAGCTGATTGACTACCACTGTGTGTGACCTTAGCCAAGAGCCAGTAACTAATAGCTGTATCCATCCCATTTACAGGTTTCTATCAAGTGTTTTCTAATTTGCAGGGGTCTCCTATTTACTGCAATTGAAGCACTTATCCTTGTTTCAACAGTAAAATATTAAAAAAATACTGCTAATAAAAATATTAGCAGTCCACAAAATATTAGCAGTACACAGGGAAACCTTTCTGGCTGAAATGTGTGGATGGCACCATGGGTTGGGAGGTTGTTCTTTGTGGGGTGCAAAGGTCAGAAATAGGTTCCATAATTAGCCAGCTGCCTTCACCCAAGGGAAGGGTGCCACTGCTGGCCATGCATGTGTGCCAGCTCTGGGAGAGCACATGGGTCCTGCTATCATTCCTCAGAGCTGGGCCAGGCCCTCTCCCTGGAGACACTAACCCACATCCATGCTCTGCCTTCAGAACTTTTCTTCTACTGTGAGAAGAGCAAATGGAATTAAGATGTAGGTTTATCATATGTCTTCTAAATTTCCATCCTTACTTTGACTCAGCATGAATAACTTGCTTATCAGCGCTAGATACTTGTCCATGAATGCCAGTGAAAAACTAACCTGTCCCTCTACCATCAAAAAATCCCAGCAAATATAGTCCCCATCCTTTTTGCCAAAATGCAAACCTGCATCTCACTGGGGGAAGAGAAAGACAGGAATGGGGCATTGTCTTTGCTGGGAACACTAGGAAGACTGGCCATGCAGTAATTCCAGGCTGTGCCCAAGGGACTCCACCCTTCTCTAGAGCTGGGATCTGCTGGTGTAATAATTAAAATTCCCACTAGAGGGTAGACAAAACTTTTCCAGTAAAAGGATCGCCGTGGAAAAACGTAGAGTATGCTGCAAAGCAGTGTCTGATTTGGAAAAGCAAATCTGTGCTTGAGAAGCAGCAAAGAGTAGGAAAAGCAAGAATATGTTTATACCAGCTGCAAGAGCAAGGTGGGAGCATTGTTCCAAATTTCTCTAAAGAAACATAATCTCTGCTTTATGCTTTTAAATCAAATATAGCTGGAGTGGCTATGTTGTTACAAATATGTAAGCTGTAAATCTGATTTATAGAAAATATAGATTTGTGATTTTCAGAAATACAGCTGGTTTTAGCCCTGCAGATGTTGTCTTACAAACACTGATAGCAGACAATTAAGAATTTCAAATATTTAGAAAGGAAATAAAGGGAATTAGAGTTTATCCACTTTGGGAGTGAATTTACCCCCCTCCTGATGGCCTAGCCAGAAACATCAAATGGTGTATTTCTCTCTCTCTTTTATTATTGACAGTCTACTATTGCAGGTAATGATGGCTTGTGTTTTCTCCTCACACATTTCTCCACTGCTGAAATGCAGACAGGTTTCTCTGAACCTTGCTGCAGGAGGGGAAGTGTGGCTGCAGGCATCAACACATCTCCCTCTCCTGCTCTCCCTGAAAGAGCAGCTCCTTTCCAGGTGAGATTGGCTCTCTCAGGGAGCTCCCTGCACTGCAGATAAAGGCACTGTGAAAAGGTTTTCTCACCACATAGCTGACCACTCCAAAGCAAGTTTTCACACTGATTCAACAAGCCAGTTCTAGGAAAGTTAAAACAATTCAGAGCTTATTTTCTGTGTTTGTTTATTTATTTAGTTCCAGGTCAACAAAGATTTCCTAAGACCCTGAAGCATCACCTCTGTGAGCTAAATGACTTTTTTTGAATGCTAAGCAAAGATTTGCTTCAGTCTTCTGAAACATAACTTGTTTGTGCTGGCAGAGGTAAGAACCAAAGAAGAAGAAGAAGGTCCAGCAAAGCAGCAGAGTTCTCAGAGGCATTCCTGCAGCTGGGACTCCTCCCACAGCTAGGATATTTAAAGGCTGAAGTTACTGGACTTCAGAAGACCAGCATGGCAGTGTTTGCTGGCACAAGCACTTCATTTATCTCATCTGGCCCCTAAATAGGTGTGGGCCTTTGAAAGGAAAACCTCTGTTGCCCTTCTGCTCTGAATGGGTCCCATCCCCTGGTCCAGTCTTGTGGGTGGCAGCAATTCTCTCTCCAGCTATGTTAGCTGCTGAAACTGGGTTCCATTACAGGCAGCAGTCTCATCACTTGTCACATCAAAGGGCTAAACTGGAAATGTGCCCAGAGAAGGGTTACTTTTGTGGCCCTAGTGAGCCAAAGAGAGGAGCTCTTTGGGCAATCAGACAGGTTTGCACTGCAATAAGGCACCTGAATCCATGGCAAAGATTCTCACAGCACAGTATTGGGAGCAAAGGAGGAAGTATTAATCCTGAAATACAGCCATGCCAATTGAGGTTAAATTATATATTCTCTATCTGTACTGTAGGGTGTGAATGATGGGTCTGAGGGATGCTGGCATGGGCTGAGGAGAGGAATCTGCAATCTGAAGCAGGGCTGCATTTGGTATCTACTACTCTGTTTCACATTCCCATAATTCTCTTCACATAAGAGGTTATCAATACCTCTTTCACCTGTCCTTGCCATGGTAACTATAAGAATCATTTCAAATAATGCACATCTCATGCAAAAATCTCCTGTCTTCGTCATTCTGAAAAAATAAAGAATATTTTATGGAAGAAAGCGTTATTGCTATACAAAAGTTTGTGATATGAGGTGAAAAGTGAAAACAAATCTCCCTTTCAGGGAGTCAAGAAGCTGGATTTGGTAAAGAGCAGATGGATCTCAGCAGATGTGCTCTTTCCCCAGGTAGCTGCCTCAGGGTAGCAGTTGATGTTAAATTTTGTACAAAATTTCCTTTTCTTGTGTGAATTAAAGATATCAAAAGAGAGAGAGAGGTGACCATTATTGTGGGATGCTCTTTTCCATTTTTTTTGGTGAGGATTTTGTAGATATCGAAGGCTCTTCAATTGGCTTACAAAGCTAAAACCACACACCTGGCCTCAGCTGTAGAGAAAGTCTTCTGTTCCTGTCTTCCTGGGGTCCATGAAATGCACCATCTCATCAACACAAGTTCCCACACCATTGCTCCCAAGCAGATATTTGAGGGAGAATATATCTAGTGAAATGCTACACCAAGTAGCATTTATAAAGTGATTCCATAGGATTTTCTACAGGTATAACAGTGACTTAATTATAGAATCCCTAAATTCACAACATCCATATCATCATCAATTCACACACATACACATGCACAGGCCAAGGGAGATCTGTATCTGTGCATGTAAAAGTACCCATCCAAATTCCCCCCTGGGTTCAGGGAAATACAACAAATCCCACAGACATGGATTGCTCCTCTAGGAGAAGATGTTTAGGGGGTATCAGCCTAGGTCTTATCAACAAGGAGCAGCTGAGGGAGCTGGGATTGTTTCACCTGGAGGAAGGGAAGCTCAGTTTCTACAATTCCCTGAAAAGAGAGTGTAGTGAGGTGGGGGTCAGCCTCTTCTCCCACGTAACAAGTGATAGGAGGAGAGGAAATGGCCTCAAATTGTGCCAGGAGAGGCTTTGACTGGATGCTAGGAAAAATTCCTTCTCCAAAAGGGTTGTCAAGCACTGGAACAGGCTGCTCAGGGAAGTGGTGGAATCACCATTCCTGGAGGTATTTAAAAGATGTGTATAGATGGTTTAGTGATGGACTTGGCAATGCCTGGTAACTGTTGGTCTTTATGATCTTAAAGGTCTTTTCCAACCTAAATGATTCTAAAATTGTCCTCCCCCTAGGCTGGTACCAAAGTGATCAGCAATTTCTCCCTGTTGTCCTGGAGACTTCAGCTCAGTCCAGCTGCTGCCATGATAGTGCTGAAAGTTATCTGTGTATGTGTACTAAAGGAGTGTATTAGGAAAGAAATTGCTCTGCCCAAGATGAGAGGTTCATTTGACCCCTGAATTAGGATTGACTGTCTCAGTATCTAGTTTATTTGGGAAGAAATCAGATCTGTTGCTTTCAGCTAATCAAACAGCTTCTGACAGAATGCTACTTCCCTGCAAACTGTTGAACCAACAGAATCAAAAAGTTTCATTTGGATGTCTTTAGTCTATAAAAGAAGTTGATAGAAACCAAGTAGGCAGAATACAGGTTAGCCCCCCCAGGTAACCAAGCAGCCCCAGACAGAGAGCTGACGATGGACAGGTCTGCTGCATCCTCCATCAGGATGGTCCAGCAGAATCCAGCTGCTTTCTTGGCATGGATCAGGTTTCCATCTGAAATGTTCTGTAAGAGGGCAGAATAGATGCAAAACTTGGTATTTTTGAGAAGCAAAATTTGCTCCTTTTCTCAGATTTGCACAAAAGCCAGCACTACTGGGAGCTGTGGCTAGGCTGCTACTCCAGGCACAGATAATACTGATGTGAGTTTCTAGGAGAGAAGTGCAAGGCTCAGGTCTAGGATATTTACCATGATAAAATTTTCCATCCAAGTCCAGATTATGCAGTGAGCTCACCCTTATTATATTCACTAGCAATTTGGGCAATGGAGTAGAAAGTATACCCTTTAAGCATGCCAATGACAAGTGAGGGGACTCCAGGCTTTCTGGTAGACAGCATTGGATTCAAAGCAATTTACAGAACATGGAGAAATGGTCTAGAAAAAAACAGAATGCAATACAATGAGGACAAATGCAGAATTTAGGTTTGGAGATTAATCAAAACTCTACAAACTGGACTATCTGCTTAGGCTGCAGTACTGCATAAAGAATCAAATGGCTGCTCAGGACACAAGCTGAACATCAGTCAGATGTCCTCTGCTGTTGTGAAAAGGGCAAACAGCAGAATGGGTGTAGAAATAGGCACAGGATTCTATTTTTCTATATTTCTATAGTTCTATATTTCTACAGAGTGTAGAAATAAGGCACAGGTAGGATGATTAACCCTACTGCTTTCGTAATGTGTCTCCTGGGGTGGCATGTCTGCTCCAATACAGCACTTAGAGAAGGAGGAGGACCTGCTGGACAGGGAGCAGAACAGAAGTTCAGAAAAATGAAACAAAAAAGTAAAATTTTGTGATATTGAGAGTTGTTCAATCGAGGAGAAGGGCCACTGAAGGGAAAGTGATGGTGATCACACACCTGACCTGTATCTGGAAAACAGAGTGCCCCCAGCTAGAACTAGATCAGGAAGGTGTCAGGCATGAGACAACTCATCCTTTGGGCACAGAGATGCATAGTGGTTTGTTAGAGAGAGAAACTTAAAAAATATTGGAGAAGCACCTGCTGGGACTGCCAAGAATATATCTGGGGCAGCAGATGGACTGCATGTCTTGAGTTTCCTTCTACCCCATCTCCTGAAATTCCATGGGAAATACCCCTTTAAATCATGACAGAGGATTCAGGAGAGACCATCATCCAGCTTCATGCACCTAGATAGTCCCTCAGAGAGGGGAGATGTCTATGCTCAGGCCTTTGCAGTGACTGTGCCATGAAAGCAAATGGATTAGAGGCTGCTGAGGTGGGTTAAACTGATTTAAGAAGTCAGTGGCAATGCACCAGTTAGACCTCCTTAGAAGATGATGTGAAAAACCTGATAAAAGTCTGGTTAGAGATTCTCTCCTCTGATCCCAGCAAGCCATCAGTCATGGCAATATGAAGCAGGAGAGTTGTATGTTGACAAAATGCAGAGTAGTGGGTAAAAAGCCTTACCCCAAACAGTCTGAACATACAGACCATTGAAATTTTTATATCCTTTAACATACTGTATCATTTCATTTTATCAGCAACTACTAAGCAGTTGTCTTTTAAAAAAATCAAAACCCAAGGTCAAGCACAGGGAGCTTTTTCTTTCTTTCCTGGTGTCATCTTCTGTCCCATGGTGATGTGATTTCTCACATTTCTCTATTATTGAAAATCTCAATAAATACAAGAGAATGACATTCACATTTAACAAAGTGCTGGTGTTTTAGCTGAAACTCGTGCCCTGATGGAGACAAATATGGTACATCAGCTAACAGCAGAGCCCCCCAGCTGACCCAGGTGTGGTGAGTAAGCCCAGTGCTCTGGTAATTCAAGTCCTGCAAAGCTCAGAGAGAGATCCTGAAGCACTTGGTGAAAGGTGGCATAGAAAGGCAAAGCAAGAGAAAGTCTGTGCAGAGAATAGCACCTCCCTTTCATATATTTGATTTAGATGAGAACAAAATAGCCAGAGGAAAAAAAAATAGGTTAAAAAAAGAAAATTATGAATTCACAGGTTCAGTTTGAATGAATTATCTCTTTGAAGTCTATTTTAGCAATCTGCACCTCCACCCAGTCTGAATTGTTGGAGATCTAGTTAATGGCCTGGGGATCATAATAAGCATCATTTAAAGAGCACAAGACTCTTCCAAATCCAGGGAAACTGCAGGTCTCTCAGGGTGAGGCTGGCAGAGCTGCCTCTGCAAGGAAGAACCAGAGGGAGCTGCCTTCCTGCTGACAGAGCAGCTTCTCTGTCATGAGGGATAGAGTGGGAAGTGCTTGGGATGAGGAGCCTGGACACCTTCCCTGTTGTACAGCTCTCTGCCTGATAAAAAGGCAATTTGCTCCACCTTTGGCTCTGTGGCTAAGCAATGATTTGCAGGGAATTTCCTTGTGGATTTCTGCTTCTGTCTTTGTCAAGGAATGTCCTCATTTTAATTTGAACAAAAATTACTTCTGCTTACTGCATTATAATATTAAAATTCTGCCTGATAATTTCAGGCACCTGTTTATTTACCTTACCAGAAAGAAGTGCTAAACAACTGCAACAACTAATTCAGCCCCACATAATTTCAGTAACTGTATGAAGAAAAGAATTAGGAGATCTTTTTAATTTTTGATTTGATCATCATTAGATGATCAAATTATACTTTTGAAATATGAAGTGTGTCCTGAATGATTGAGCTCCCTTCCCTGTCTGTTTGTGCTCCTCTTGGCAGCAGGCCCCACTGGAAAAGGCTCATTTCCAAAGCACAAGGGTAATTTCCAGTGATGGCAACTGGAGGGGTTGGGGCTGCAGGTAGGAGCAGACATGGGTGGTGCTGGTAGCAGGACCACTCAGGGTCCTTCTGCCAAGAGCCAGGCAGGGCTTGTGAGGCATACTTGCCAGTATCTGCCTAATAAGGAGGCTCATCTTTGGCTGTGTACACGAAGTTCATATGTTGAGGGCTGTCATGCTACAAGTCACTTTTGGAAGACAAAGCCTTATTAGAGTGACCAAAGGCAAAGGGCAGACTTTCCTTCACGTGCCACAGCATCCTGGAAACAAATTACAAGAGCAACAGTACCACAAGAGAATATCTCTTCAGGGACTGAAAACTTGCTTGTACACTGGAAGCCACATCAGCAGCATCCTTTGCTGAATCCTGCACTGACACATTACTGAGCACCAAGGAGCCTGCTTCGTCTTGGAACTGAAAAAAACCCCAACAGAATAATGAGGCAGCAAATTGGTCCTCTCTGTTTCCAGTCCCACTGAACTGGGTCATTTTCAGGAAACAGCCTATTACCTGAAACAATTATGGCTGTTGTAACATCCTCAATGAGTTTAGTTTGGTTTTTAGTGTCTGCTGGGAAAACTTTAACTGGTGCAGCTGCTGTGTTTAGGGCCACTTCACAGCTGGGTGCTCCTGTGGGGCTTTTTATTCACCGGTTTATGCTCTTGGCAGTGCTGCACCAGAGTACCTGAGCACATGCTGGCTTTGAGCAGATAAATTGTCCCATTGTCTTTCCTCTCTCTATTTCCCATGGGGCAACACACCTTCTGAAAGTTTAGCCATCATGTAGGGGCTGCAGTAGATTTTATCTTCTATGACCTGTAGTCGATGAGCACCAATTCACTTTGAGGACTAATATTAGGCACAAAAGAGTGTCTCAGATCCATGTGGGCTATTTTTGGAACTCTATCGAGCTACTTCTGCTCAGCCAATGTGGCAGCAGCACTGCTTATATTCCAGAATATATATGTAATTTTCCTAAGGTAAAATATCCCTTTCCAAAAGTTTTCATTAACAGTCTCTATTTCCTACATAATTAGATGACAGCATTTAACTGTGATTAATTTAGAGTTACAGTGCATTTAGGGATTAAAAAATACTGCCCCTACCATTCTGTCTCAGGAAAGAAATAGGAAGGGAGAGCTGGAGTTGATTTCCCCATGTGATTGAGACACAGGATATCATTCTCGACAGAACAGAGCATCTCCCAGTGGGTGGTCTGATAACAATGGTAATTAGGTATTCAATCACACAAAGAGTAAGATCAGCCAAACAAATGTATGTCTGCTAAGGGAAATAACCCATGCAAAGATTATGTGTTTGCTGAACCAAAAGTAAAACGTATAATGAAAGCTCTTAAGACTCTGGAGCCTAACCCTTGCCCAAAAAAAAAATGCCTATTCTCCTGCATAATTATTAATCAGAGCCATTTCTACTGCACCACACTGGGTGCTCTCATGCCTGAAGGTCTGATTCTGAAAGGAGTCTTTCACTCATGCCTGTGGATTTTAGGTCAGGTTTTGTGAAATGAGGATGGCCCCTGTGCTGGTTTGTGGACCCTCATGCCTGCAAAGCCTGATTACAGTTAAGTTCAGCAGTGATGGTGAGACACAACAAAAAGCCCTGCTATGGCCTCTTCCACCCCAATGCCCACAAAAGCCAACAGCCAGCCCATCTGGAGGAGAGAGACATTGTCTGGAGCCAACCACAAAGCAAAATAAAAATACTGGGCTTTGTTCTCCACTTCTGTATTTCAGACTGGAAGTTTTTGAAGGAGGTTATGTGGCCCAGGAGGGCAAACCCATCAGTCATCCTGTTCACCCTGCCATCACAGAAGGAAGAATACAGATCCTATTTATGATATGCCCTCTCTGATAACTGGCTTTGCCTATAGTAAAAAGTTTCAAGAGGAAACATTTAATTAAAAATCCTGCCACCAACTCATTCCAGTTTCTTTTCTATACAGTGACTAAGAGCAGCATTAATACATTCACATGAGCTCCACAGAATTTTATGATGTCAGGGGAAATACCAGCCCCTCTGACTAATTAATTCAGCCTACCTGGAAGGCTGTTGAAACACAAAGTGGGTGCTGTCCCTTTGGAAGCATTGCTGGAGACCAGCTTCAGCTGGTGACTGATTGCTGGGGACAGTGAGTGAAACACAACTTCTCAGCAGGAACCCATGCACAGCTTCAGTGCCATCCTCAGCCAATCTACCTCTGCTGTTGTCCCCTTGCCCCCAGCCAGACCCCACCACTGCTCACCAGAAGCCCTGGAGCCCACACACCCACAGAAAGAGCCATCACCTGTCACAACAGGGCCATACACAAGATTAAGAAAACTGGTTTGGCCTCAGTCAGCTCACTTATCCAACACATCCCATGACTGCACAAGCACTGGGGTTGTTGAAAACATGTGGTTTAGGATGGCAGGAGGAAGGTGGTGCTGCCAGCTCTTTTGACTGCAGCGTGCAATTAAAGTCACTTAAGCTGACTGTGGAACTACAGGGTATTTTGACTTCCCTCCAATGCTCGTAGAAGGGAGAAGGGTGAGGACAGCCTTAAAGTGCAAAAAGCCCCTTGTTTTTGTGAAGGATCACAATGGACTACCGGGGGCAGACTTAAGGGGTGCGTGGACATGAAGTGGAGAAATGGCTGGTAAAGAGAAAAGGTCCACAAACTGAGGAGTTGAAAGTCACACTGTAGAATCATCCCTTATCCATATAGATCCCACAGGAGGCCAGATAAGCCATTTAAACATGTGGTCCTTGTTAGTTTATTCTCAATTTCCCTAGTGCCTGACATGACTCCTGGGGCCAGTTGCATGGCTGAGATAGAAGCCAATGTTCCCAAAGGTCTCTGTGCAATGAGAAGCTGCTGTAACCCTCGTGAAAGATACAGGGAGGATGCAGGGGTGCAGTAGCCACAAGGTCTCTCCAGTTCATGATGGGGCAAGATTTGGGCAAGCTGAGGAGCATATCTCCATCTCCATGCAGAGCAGCTCTGTATGAGTTGGCTTTCTATTAGTCACCATCTCCCAAGATTGGTCTGAAAACTTGTGTTTTACTTCCTTCTCTTCTCCTGTCCAGAGTTAGAAATGCAGAGGTGCCCCCAGGGTCTGCTTGAGACCCCAGTGCACCAAATCCCTGTCAGGTCTGGGTCACAGCACCAGGAAAGCCCATTTCTGCTTCACCTCAGGCACTGGCAGTGCCAAGGAAGAATAAAAACCAGCCAGTGCTGCACAGGTTCCCCATTGCTCAGGGGTATAATGGATTAAGTAGTGAATGCATTAAATGATCCCTAACTATAATTAGCTCCCTCTGTGCTTGTAACGCTACAGCCTCATACAAATGGTTTCTAATGACACATGCAGTGCCTAGGAACAGGGTAATAGCTATTTAAACAGTTGCTGATCCTTGAGCTGCTACATGACAGTGTATTTTACAATTATTGAGAAACTTAGGACATTTTTTAAAAGTGCTCTGGGCATTGACCTAGAGAAAAGCTTGGTTAGATGAGAGCAGAGAGGGTGCCCTTTCCCTAATGGTAACAGATAGATAATGACCTGGTTGTCAGACAGTACTGTTGCCCCAGTCCTGAATGTCCCCATTACCACTCTTCCCTGCAGTATGATTAACAAAACAGATAGCCAGCTCCCAAATCCTGCCCAGTACAGGAGAGCCAAGAAAAATGCTCTTTATTTGGTGCTCTCTAATGCACCAAAAAAATTACTCTTCTGAAAAATGCTCCTGTGTGTACATACATACATAATGTTCAGGCATGAAAACTTGCTCATTTTGTACAGCATCATAAACTCATCAGTGAGAAAAGACCCATCAAATGTACCAAGACAGAAAGGCTGCTGGCCACACTGGGCAGCTGGAGCTTCTGTGCATGGACCAGGTTGCCAGCTCAAGGGTGAAGAGTGCAGTTTCAAAATTCAAGATGCAATGACTGTTTTTAAATAATAATAATCTCTTTTGATCTTGTTCCTCGAGCTAAGGATAATAATGAGATTTTTATTCAAGAAAAGTCTTTTGGCTCGAGAAGCACAGAAAATTGCAGATCTTGTGAATTATGAAGCCCAAAAGCAAAAGCTCAAAATAAAACAAGTTTGCAATTTCAGCTACTCAAGTAATAACCAGCCAACACACTGTAGATATTTTACTCACCAAAAATAAGCAGAAAGGATGCCACAGTTTCTGAAAAGCACATCACGCCCAAAGAAATTAATTTATTTCATCAGATGAAATTTTCACTCTGTTAGAAGTTTGATTTTAATGCAGACAGTGTGTCATAACACTTTTCACCTGACCTTGAAGTGACAACATTCCTTATTCACTTTGGTGATCAGGTTTCACTTGACGGGAAATGGAGAATTAATTTAATTTCATCTTTTCTAAGCACATGCACTCACACATACATGCTAATATAAATGTGATTTGCTGCTATTTGAATACTACAGGTCTGCATCAGCACACAGAGCTGCTGCCAGCAAAGCTTGATCTGCTCACTGAAGGCAAGGCAGCGTGAGTGACAGAGGGCAAAAGAGGAGTCCTCCAGCCACCCAGTTCTAAGAGCTGACACTTGAGCCAGTAACTGAGGTTTTCTACCACTTTCCTAAATTCACAGCCACATGGAGCCTCAGTCAGGCAGGGAGTGAATGTATATGGCTGCAAAGCCATACTAAAACCTGCTTCACTGCAAGGAAGACATAAATACATTTCATTTGAGCTCTTTACTCAAAGCAATATCAGAGGGAGAAGTAGAATTGCAGGTTTTCAGGTAAGCAGTATTTCTCCATTTTCAATTTGGAGGGTTCAAGATTGTGGTGAAGAACCGATCAGCAGTGCAAGAAAGCCAAACTGGGGATAAATCAAATATTCTAGTAAATTTGTCTAACATGATATGAAATATACTGGAGAGACATAAATGTGGGTGACAGTGGTATCACTGAGCAGCAGAAAAGAGAGAAAACATGCACACCCCTAGCTTTTGTGGTTGTAAATCTGGATTGGTTTAAAACAAGCTTGACAGCCTTTCCCTAGTGCATCTTTTACTGCAAAGCTTCTACACCAGATCTAATACTCATGTTAAAAAGTATTAGTGTTTTAACTAAATCGTGGGGAAACTGCTCAGATTTCACTCTGAAGTGCTTCTGAGTAACAAAGAGATTAATATTCTCTTAATTTGATTAAGAGATAATCATCTTGCTGACTTGTTATGATCAAACAATGCCCATTGTGTCCCAGCTTTAATGAGTGGGTTTGTCAGAGCAAATTGGTCGTGTTCTATCAGTTACAGGGATAAGGAAGAGTCATTCAGGTAACATGTTAAATGCTGTGAACTGAATCACATTTTCCAAGACTGAGTAAGGTACAATCCTGTCTTTTTTCCAGGTTTAGTGGTTTTTTTGGGTTTTTCTTTTTGGTTTGGTTTGGTTTTTTCTAATGTGTTGATTTCACCCTGGATGTTTAATGTAGCATTGGTTAAGTTTAAAGATGCTGTTTCTGAGACAAGAGATAGGATCTAGGCTTGATAGTACCCTGTCAAGCACTTTATGAACTTTCTTTAGAATATTTTCTCACATGGAATTGGTTCTAATCTAGAAGAGTGGTACTCGCCTGAAGTGCTGAAGACACACAGTGCCACAGCTCTTGCCTCATTTGAGATATCCAAGGCTGAACTAGTCACCTTGGGCTAGCTTTTGCTTCAGTGGAAGAAATAGGTATGCCAAAAGAGTAAATAATTTATCTGAGAAACCTCAGTTGTGGGTAGATACATTATGTCTTGGAGGAACTTACTTCTCTCCTTTGATGATAAAGTGGGACTTAGGAGGACTGGCTCCAATTTAAGCATTTAACTGTCTGATACCTGAAGTTAGATGATTTTCATGCTTGGTTACCATTTTTTCAGGTTAAAACACTACCAAGAAATGTTATGTCCTTAACTCCCTGTGAAGAGATCCAAATTGACTATGTCAGACAAGAAATCATTTCAGAGACAAGTCTACCTGGTTCCCATTGGCATAGAATGGGAAGCAAGCCTTCCCTCTGTGCTTTCCATTTTCCCTCTGCCTTTAAAAGTGAACAATCTTTAATAAATTAAATCAATTTTATGCCACTGTGGAGCTTGATTTAAAAAAACCAAACCAAAACACAATAACACCTCTCCCCCTAAAAACAACCCTCCAAAACACCAAATCAAAACGTTTATACTAGTTTTATACTCTGAGGACTCCAAGAGAATAAAATCACGTTCAGGGAACAATCTGTCAGGTTATAGGAGCATCAGGTCCTGAGATCTGTAACTAAACCTAACATTGTTTGGCTTTCATGAAAGCAGAATGACATCTCTGTTCCACGAGCACAAAACACTGATTAGCTCAGAGTGGTGAAGATAATATATGGATATGGTTCTACTTTCTGAAAGGTTAAGACTAGTTCACTTGCAAAATCTAAGCCCAAACTCCCTCTAGCTCTCTAAATGTGTGCTGCCTACTCCTGAAGATTTGCAGATAAGCAGCAATTGTCTTCTTCAATGAAGGAGGCTAAACAAATAAAGAGTAAAATTAATAATTATCAAAATTAAATGTAAAAGAGAGGAAAAGGTGAAATTAAACATTTCAATGGTGTTATCTAGGTCAGACTGGGTACATTAGCAAGTCCTCATTTCCACTCACTACTGTGCCTTCTCAAATTTTCAATTTCTCCAGCAACAAAAGGTTTAACTGACAACATTTTTTCCAACAAACCAATTAAAACTAAATGTCTGATTTTTGTCTTAAGGAGACTTCTGCAAACATGGCATCTGAATGTACCAGCACTTGTACTACTCAGCCCAGCTCTGCAGACCTATTGACAAGTTGCAAGGATGAAAATTTCTACCAGGTGAAATTGTATGTCTCCATCCTTTACAGTCTCATCTTCCTGGTGTGCTTCCCAGGAAACATCGTGACAATTTTTGTTTACTGTTTTAAGATGAGGCCCTGGAAAAGTAGCACCATCATTATGTTAAACCTGGCTATCACTGACCTATTGTATGTAGTCACACTTCCTTTCTTTATACACTACAATGCTAATGAAAATGACTGGATTTTTGGAGACTTCATGTGCAAGTTTATTCAGTTTTGTTTCTACTTCAACATGTACAGTGGTATTATCTTCCTTAGCTGCTTCAGCATCTTCCGCTTTTTGGTAGTTGTGCACCCAACGAAATCCCTTTTTCTTCGGAAGCGGAGATGGGCAGTGGTGACTTGTGCAGTCATTTGGATGATTTCCCTGGTGGCCCTCAGCCCCTTGGCCATCCTGATTTCCCCAAGTGACAGGCAGAACAAGACCATCTGCCCAGACCTGGTTGCTGCTGAGGACTTTGTCACAAGTCGCTGGTACAACTGGGGACTGACTGTGTTTGCCTTCCTCTTGCCCTTGCTGACGGTGACTCTGTGCTACGTGCTCATCATTGGCATCTTGGCCACTGGGCTGCACACACAGGCTAGCTACAAACAAAAGGCTCGCAGGCTCACTGTTCTCCTCTTGCTGGTCTTCTATGTGTGCTTCCTCCCCTTCCATGTCTTTAAGGGGATTCATCTGGAGCTCCGAGTACAGCCAGTTAGCTGCCACTTGAAGAAAACTATCCTTTTAATGTTTATTATAACTAAACCTTTAGCAGCATTAAATACTTTTGGAAATTTGCTGCTCTATGTAGTGTCAGGAGATAATTTCCAGCAGGCAATACTCTCACTCTTCAAGTTTTGGACAAACAAGTGTTTGAAGTAGAAGAGATTGATGCAATTTAACATTTATGGAGGAAGGATTGAAACCTGCCCTCAACCAGCCAGACACAACCTCCCTGCCATTAGAGTACTCAGGTTAACCCAGTTAGTGCCAAAGGAGAGTCAATCTGTTCTGTGTTACCAACTGATCATCAAAGGAGAAAATCTATTATTAAAAATAAAAAGTTTTAAATAAAATACTAATAAATAAAGTGTGAAACTTCTCAGAAATGTTTCTGCGGTTGCTTCCTGAATCCATGGTAGCTCTTTTGGAGAATGGGCGGTTCTGGAAAAAAATACTAGTCTATTAGTAGCAGATATAAATTCAGGATGGGAGTAATCCTAAATTAATTGTATTAACTTAAAATATAAGTGTAGTCTGAGCTAGAGACCTGTCTGACTTTCTTCCTAAGCCATGGAGAGGGGTAAAACCCTCTGGAGATCAAAACCTGTCTTAGGCCTGGAAGTGGTTCATCTCACCTCCCTGGAGACATTGACAGGGTAGGCGTATGCATATAGCTAATCACCTTGTCCTCATTTTATAATTTTCCATTATAATGGAAAGAAATAAGCTGTTTTAGAGTATGATCCACTGAATTATTCTTGATGTTTGCATTTGGACAAGGTGAATCGTGACCTAGAAGTGCCTGTTTCTCTCCACTGACCGCAAAAGGTAAGTAGATCAGACACAGACCCAAATGTTCATGCCTGCTTTTAAAGAGCTGAGGCACAGCTCTGGCACTGACTGGGATGGATCACTCTCCAGAGGTTGCTAAAAGTGCAGCTTACACAGTAAGGCTCCATTCAGTGCCTTTAGTGACTGCCTGAAGAGTGATGGCGGGGCAATACAAGATCATTCTCACAAGGATTTTCCACACTACTGATAGAGAGTCTGTGGAATCATAGAGCAGTTTTTCTTGGAAGGGACCTTTAAAGGCCACAGAGTCAGTCCCCCTGCAATGAGCAGGGACATCTTCAACTACACCGGGCTGCTCAGAGCCATGTCAAGCCTGATCTTGAAAGTTTTCAGGGGTGGGACATCCACTACCTCTCTGGGCAACCTGTGACAGTGTTATACCATCCTCATTGTAAAAAATTTCTTCCTTATATCTAATCTAGGCCCTATTACAGTTTTAAACCATTACTCCTTTTCCTATTGGTAAAGTACCTACTGAAAGTATCTCCCAATTTTCCTATAAGCCCCCGTTTAAGCATTGAAAGGCTGCAATCAGGTCGTCTTGAACTTTCTCTACTTCAGGCTGAGCAACCCCAACTTTCTCAGCTTTTCCTCATACAAGAGGTGTTCCAGCCCTCTGATTATCTTCATGGCCTGCCTCTGGACTCTATCCAGTTTTGGGCTCCAGACCTGGATACAGCACTCCAGGTCTCATGAGAGTGGAGCAGAGGGGCAGAATCTCCTGGTGGCCACACTTCTTTTGAGGCAGCCCAGGATATGGCTGGCTGTGAGCATGCACTGCTGGTTTGTTTTTCATTCACCACTACCACCAAATCCTTTTCCACAGTTCATAGGAAATCCAAATATTTTTTGCCCATTACATTATTCAGTGAAGCTCTTCTTGGTCACACCAATAAGGAACAGCTTTAAGTAATAGCATATGTTACAGGCAATATAGGCTGTCTCAGGGGGGGAAAATAAACTTGTAGCAAAGTGTGAGTCCAATACTTGAAGATCTATCTAGTGAGGTCCCAGTACCAGCTGAACTATCCTGGCCAACAGCAATACAAAAATATTAGCAACATAATATTCAGAGCCCAAAAGTATGATCACAGAGTGAATCCTACAACACATTTTTATAACAGCCTTATTTCATGTTTCATTACTTTTGCTCTCTACCCCAAAATATCCATTAATCAATGGGAATATGTGCTGCCTCAAGCTTCTCATGCTACCCTTCTCCTTATTCAACCCCTCTTTGCATGGGCTGCTCTCCAAGTGACACCAGACCAAGACCACTAGGGCACCACCCCCCTTAAGCTCATGTCTGAGTGACTGGCAAACAGCCTGTGACTCCCTTGTGGCATAAGGAGCCCATTTCCAGCCTATCCCACAGCCAGTTTGGGAAGAACAAGAGCAAACAGAAATCAGCAGGCTTGCTGGGGGAGGGAGAGGAGCTAAGAAACCATCCCTGACATAGGAAGGAGCAAGATGGGGAGAGGAACAACAGCATTTCTCTGGGCTAGGGCAGAGGATGGCCTGTGAAGAAAATATTCTGTCAGAAATCAGAGGAGGAAGCCATTTTGCTCCCAAAATAGGCCATTGTATTTTAATCCACCCTTAGCTACTCATCAAGGTGACTTCAAAAACTTCTGCGCAGCACAGCATGATTTCCCCTGAGACCACTGTCCAGCCTCAAATTGTGGATGAGGTCTTAGGGTGAAGAAGGGAGCTAGCCATTAGAGATGTTGCATGATGCAACCATCCAAAAGATGTAAAGAAAAAGCCTCTCACAACACATGCTGCATTGATTTTAACACTCTAGGAGGGGCACTACACTTGCAGTGCTGCTCTCAAGCACTTGCTCCTGAGACACCAGACACAGCAGATACACCAATGATGAAGGCAATGATGAACATGGCATTTTAGCTGTTTTTTCATTTTATGTTATTCTAGCAAAAAACCACCAAGTTTGGGGTTTTTTTTTAAGTAAAATCAGGCTTGTACATTATCTTTTCAGCCTGTAGTGCATATCAACACCTAAGTTTTATTCACTCAAGTCCTACCTTAATATCTGCAATATGGAGTCTGGTTCTTTTGGTGTTTGGGATAGAAAAGGAACTGCTTCTGGTTTTGCAACAATATGTTGGTAAGTTTTGCTTTTAACTTTAAATGAAGCTCTGTATTAGCCCCTCTTCAGCTCTACTTGATGTTTTCTGGATCAATTACTCAGCACACTTATTTGTTCATACATCCAGGCTATGTACTCTTTTTATCAATGGAAGATGCCTAGAATATTTTCCAGGGATGGGGCATCCACAACTTTGTGAATATTTTTACACAAACAAGGGAGAAACCATTTCAAAGAGAAGACCAGGTGCTGCCTTCAGCATGACAGTGGCAGATTGCTGCCATATCTTGATACTCAGATTTTTGGCATACCCTGATAGCAACATGGGGCTCCAGGACCTTGCAACAGTGCCTCTGAAGAAGAGAACAAGGCTGGTTTTGTAAGGTGCACAAACTTCATTTGATCCCTACTTCTGAGGAGACAGAAATGTCCATTTAAGAATTCTTAAAGAGCCCAACAGATAGTCCAAGCCTACCTAATGAAATGCCCTGTACTTTCCAATGACTTGTGTGTGTGTGGGAGGGCAGAAGAGACAATGAAACGGGGAGGGGAGGAAAAACCCGCATCAACTCTGATGATACTCTCATCTTCTCTGAATTAATATGATACACACACATTTTCCTTTTGCTTCTTTAACATAGTTTTCATATTTCTCTGGCAGCTTATGCTCTGGGATACCTCTGCAGATCCCACAAAGGCAGGATATATGGGTCCAGCTGCCCAGCACAGCTGTGGGGAGGGAAGGCCCTTCACACAAAGACTTTGTAAACCAACCCACAAAACCAAGTCATATGGTTGCACTTGGTTTAGAAGTGTAACCACACAAGGAAGGACATACAAAATTCTCTTTGGTCCTGCATCAGAGGTGGAGGACAAGAAGCTTATGCCAATTTATCAGCTGTGTTCATTCCAAAGGAGTAAACCTGAACCTCAATTATACATACCATTATATAAGCACTGTACTGAAAAACTATGACTGCTAGTAACCTTTCTTGTTCTACATGTACAAATTGGATGTAAATGAGCACCTAGAATTTCCCCACAGATCCATCAGCGGATTTCCACTTTATAAAACTACCTACCCAAACATCAACCTCTGTGGCTGCTCAGGGGTTTGCATATGCAAACCCTGAGGGACAGAGGCAGGGATGACTTAACTAAAGAAAGCACATGCACTAGGTTGAGAACATTAGCCACAGGCATTAGCACAAATTGGCCACAGGCATTGCACAGGCATTCAGGCATTAACCACAAATTATGTTGACATTTTGAAACTCTTGTCTAAAACCTTCCCAAATTCCTATAATACATTGGGCCAGGTTGACAGGGATGGTGACAACACTGAAATACATTATTAGAAGAGTTTGTGTTGAAAGGGACCTTTAGAGGCCACCTAGTCTAACCTGCCATCAGTAGGGACACCTCCCAGGTCGACACCCTTCTTATGCTGGGAGCCCCAGAGGTGGAACCAACACTCCAGGTGGGGTCTCATGGGGGTGGAGTAGAGGGGGAGAATCACCTCCTCATCCTGCTAGCCACAGTTTTTTGGTGCAGCCCACGATATATTTGGGTTGCTGGACTGCCAGCTCACATTGTCAGGTCATGTCTAGCCTCTCAGTAACCAGCACCCCGAATCTTTCTCAGCAGGGCTGCTCTCAATATCTTAATACCCTGGCCTGTGTTGGTACTGGAGGCTGCCTAAACCCAGCTGTAGCATCTTGCATTGGCCCTGTTGAAACTCGAGCTTCCCATGGGCCCACTTCTTGAGACCATAAAAAATAATTGTTTTGTATAGCAGCAGAAAATGATCATGTGAGGGATTTCTGAATTTTACATAATTCCACCAAGGAGGTATAGTGGACAATCACACCAATTTGCAGCATTTATTCTCATTGCTGCCTATCACCACCACAATAGAAGGTTTTGCTCCTACTTATCTTCAGAAGTGACTTGAGCAGGCCTTAAGAAAGCAGTCTGTTTTGCTCACTCTTCTGATCAGCTGGGCAGTTTCTCACCAGAGATACGAAAACATGGGAGAAACTGGCCAAATGGCTGCACTTGTACCATCATGATTCTCCTCCATTACCCACAGAGGGGCTGAACTGAGTGCATCAGCAGTCATGATCTGGCTCATCCCTAAGGCAGCAGGGCTGACAACTAATGTAAACACAGAGGAACAAAATTTCTGCAAGAATCACCAGTGCAAACCAACACTTCCTGTCCTGACCAAATGCAGGTATCTGATTTTCAGAATGACCCTGGCCCCAGAGAGGGGTGGGGGTCCAGACATGTTCCCATGAGTTGCTTTTCATGTCACCTTGATCCAGATCCAAAGACAACATTCCTCCTTCCCTGCCCAGCTACAGCTGCATGTTGGAGATCAGGGTCTGACTGGCACAGAGATGCTGGTGTTTTGGGAAGGTTGTAGAAAACGTCTGGGAATGTTTTGGGAGCATTGAGGAAGGTGGACATGTAGAGCTAGGAAGGGTGGCATGTGGAGACATGCCAGAACTCACTTCTCCTTGGTGGTTCCTTGTAATGTCCCCTTGGGGAAAGACATAGAGGTTTGGGAGCTTCCTCTTACCTGCCCTTCCTTTTAGGTGTGATGGAGAAACAAGCCCATAGCATGGAAATGTTTTCTTTCTCACTCCTACCTCAAAAAGAATCCCAACAACAGCAAAATATTTTCCTTATATGAATTGAAATGTGCATGTGGAAAACGAGGGCTGATTTATGGCATTGGGGGTCTTCTCTGGAAGAGGCTGATATTGCTGTGCAGCTGAGCTGTGGCTGGGGACATCCTGATGCTGTGGTTTGAGCACAAGAGAGAGGGACAGTTTGGCTGTGAGCCCAGGATAAAAACCAGAATGGTGCCGCTGATTCACCAATAAATCCGTGCCAGACAAGCACAAAGACTTGTTCTGATCCTGTAGCTGAATGACCCTCCCATGTAACCACAGAGAGTCACTGCATCTCCCCCTAATTATTTCTCCTGCCACATTTTATCCTCTTAGAGTTACAAGCTCTTTGGGGCAGATGTCTTAGCGAGTATTTGCACAGCAGGACCTGAATCCCGAATGGGCCCTCCTGGCATTATGAAAATTCAATCAAGGGCTTGAGCCATAAAAATGTAAACGATGCAGCTACTTATCATTTGTGCGTTTAGAGACACATAAACACACATATGCAGATACAAATGCAGGGGGAAGCAGTGCCTGATGCAAAAATACAACTCTTTTAAAGCAACAGCACTATGTTGTGCCTGAGACTCTTCCTCTGGATATGAATATGCATTTTACTTGTCCCTTTTCTCTCTTGTAGAATAAAAGTAGTGTGACACTGAGAACAGAAGTCAGCTGAACAGAAATCCCTTTTCAGGACAAAAAGCAACTGCTACAAAAGTAATTGCAGCAATGCACAAAGTCCTCTCAAGCAGTTTAAAAGTGTTTTGTGATTTTCAGGTAAAATTTTCTGCTGTATACAATTTAGTGAGATTTCACTGCTAATTTGAAGACCATTCTTTAAGTATGCTTTTTATTTATACCTAATATCAATAGCACCTAAAGCTATATATCTTTTCTTTTTTCCCATAGAAAATAGATGTATTTTACTGTGTGATAAATTATAATGTTGTGTAGTAAAATGGATTTGGATATGTGTTCAAGGGCAGGCTATTCAAGTCTGGGGTATTTGCTTGTGTAAATTTTGATGTAAATTTTGCTCTTTATATATTTG
This sequence comes from Molothrus ater, assembly GCF_012460135.2. Classification (NCBI taxonomy): domain Eukaryota; kingdom Metazoa; phylum Chordata; class Aves; order Passeriformes; family Icteridae; genus Molothrus; species Molothrus ater. Next base: position 40,946,333 of record NC_050479.2, read on the forward strand.
TATTTCAAGATTATTGAAATTGATTATCATTATTTCTCTACTGCAAAATTGAGTGTGTCTTACCATCCCAGCAGTTTAGGCTCATTCACATATGCAGAACACAAAGAATATTCTCATCTGACCTGCTTAAATATACAATTTACATTACATTGAGCTTCACTGCTCTCTTAAGGTGACTATTTTTGACCTATGTTATAAAGGATCTGTTTTTTTCTCCTCTGGGAGAAAAAAATTGTCTTTTATCCCTTTTGTTTTTAAATTTTCTTCTTTTTTTTTTTTTTCCCAGTAGTCATTCTGGTTAAAATGTCCTCAACCAGCTCCAGATAACATAAAGGCCTAGCTCTGAGACAGCTGTCTAGAGGGTTTTTATAGTCAGTTGGCAGAATTGAAAGCTTGGAGGGACCAATTATCCCCCACCAGGTGGGTCAGATGAACTGTGCCTTAGAAGTGCCTGCACAGGGAGTCAATGGTGTCCCTGCTTCTGATTTCTATGCTGAGGCTTTGGCACAATGATAATGGTCCACTGTGTCTCGTCTGCAGGCTGATTGTTGTTTCTTGTGAAAAGTTTGGCAAAAAGAAAAGGTGTAGGTTTTGATATTGTTACAATTTTTAGAAGTATTTGTGCAGGGCACTACACTGAATTTTCAAAACGCTCTCTGGATCATCATATTCAGGTAACCTAGTTTAAGAATTCTGCCTAAGTGAGAGGCTACAGTTACATAGAAAATAATAAAGGACATACTATATTTGCCCTCAATATGTATTCTATATATTGAGAGAATATATAATTGAATACATAGAACCATGAAGAGAAAAAAATAAATGTAAAAACTTTCAAGGACAAGACTTGGCTCAAATATGTGGTACATGAGAGTTGGGCTACTCTGCCCCCATCCCCAGCCCTCAGGGAGCATCCCACTAACTCTTTGCACACATCCACAGGGAATTCTCACCATTTAAAGGGTTGATTTTCTTGAGCAAGCCAGGTGCTGATAGGAATCTGCTGCATGGGGAAGTAAGCTCAGGCCAAGGCAGGGGACTGTGCTAGGATTTGGCTTTGGACACTAAGGAAGAGCAAGAACAGAACTGGGAAGGATGACTGGAGCTCTTTCTACAGCTAAAGAAAAAGGGCCTGCTGAGTTATAAGAGGAAAAAAGCTGGAGTAAAAAATTAAAAAGACCTTACAGGATCCGAAAACTGTATGAAAATTTATTTAAAAATTAATAAACAGACAGAGGGACATCACAAAGAAAGAAAAGAAAGACTCCTGTGTGTCAATACAGGTGCAGGTACACACACACCCACACACACACAGAGTGAAGCTGTTCACAGGGTATTTATGCCCAAGTCCTGTTTGTGCACATTTGAACTGTCCCTGCTCTGTATCCCTCCAAACTTTTTGAATTGGCTGGAGAAGTTTTCTGAATGGCCCTTAGAGTAGCTTGTCCCAAAAGGATTTCTCATTAGACACCTTTAAATTGCCATAGCTCTGAGATGGGACACACTGTGACTCACACACTAAATGGGTAATTTAAAAAAATATTAAGGAAATTCAGAAATACAATTTATGATAGATTCCTCCCTGTAATGTAACCAAACTATTAAATTTCTTCATGAAAGTTCTGAAGCACATAATTTTCAGCACTGAAATTGAGGGGCTGCCAAGTGCCTGAGAAATATGGGTGTCAGGGAGATTAAAGTGAATGGCAGCCCACAGGATGACAGCTGCTGGAGAGATATCTTCACCACCTGTGGAACCTGCTCCTGCTCTGACAAGCATTAATGCTCATTCCTAATACTTAGTAATCTCTAAGCTACATGTATAGTTAAAAACTGACACAACTGAAAATTTGTCTCAGCTGTATCCAAGCAATGGAGGATATAAAAATATCCTCCATGTACACAATAATAATTGTTTACATAATAGCTTAACCAAACATTGTGAGATGGGCAGGGAGGACAGAGCTATAGAGGGATGTATGTGGCTTATTCCTTGTGTCCTGAAGCTTTCACTGTGTCTTGCTGATCCAGCTGTTTTTATACTGTCCATTCAATATTATCTTGGTCCTCTAAAATTTACAAAGACATACCTACCAACCATAGCAACAAATTAGGAGGAGATTAGAGAGTTCCTTATCTACTGACATGATCCATATTTAAGTAAGCTGCCCTAGCTTCTCATAATCTAAGTTTATTCAGACACCCATAAGGGCTCATAAATACAGGTTATTCTGATCATTTTTCCCAATTTGTTTAGAATGTTGTTTCCTGAAGAGAATTGTGCTCTTCTTCCATGCTAGGTACTCTTGAGAGGTCACAAGCTGGACAGAGTCCTCCGTAATTCAGCCCAGCAGATCCTGGGATTCCTTGCAATGACCCAAGGAAATCCATCTGCTGAGGATGGGACCTTGCTGGAACCCAGGGCACAGGGAATATTTCTCTCCCTGTCCTGACAGGTCTTGATTCCCAGGAGAACACTACTTTTAACCTTCATCCATGAAGAAAAATTCCAAGACTTTGGGATGAATTGGAATCTATGAGTGTGTGATATAGATAGTAGTGTAGTTTATCACAGGGTGAAAAACTTAGAGTTTTGGGGTTTTAGTATAGAGGTAGATAGAAGACAAGATGGAGGACTCTGGGTGTTGTCTGATCTCCTTCTTGTTCTTCATCTACTCCCTTTTCTACAATGCTGGTAGCACAGAGTGATTGGTTAGAAAGAGCCACAATCACAATGCAGATGTTGCATGAACAAACAATTAATTATTAATAAAAAAAAGCTCTAAAAATTAATTAAAATAATTTTAAAAAACCTTAAACCTGTGTATCTCATAACTTTTTAGTACCATTCTCTTTATACACTAAATCTAATATGTAAACAATGTACTAAACTATTAATCAAAAAAAGAATAAACAACAACCTAAAGACCAAAAAAAACCCAAAAATCCCATTCATCTCTCAATTCTAACACAAAACTTTTAAAAAGTCTCCCCATCAAGAGAACCTCAAAAAGGAGTTTCCACAGGACCTAAAATGTGCCTGCAGCTCAGAGGATGGAAAATCAGTGGCCAAAACATTACACCCCTCCGCCAGCAAGAGCAGAAAGGCAGATACCCTTGATGGCTGAGGGAGGAAGGACCCTCTCCTTATCTATCCCCAGCTCTTACCTACACTCTGAGCTCATCCTCTGGGACCTACCTCCAGTCAGTGGAAGGAGGCGGGCATGCCCAAAGGGACTTGTTTCCTCCTAAGCCAGCTGGCATGAAGCACCTATGGAATCTCTTATCCAGGTGTCTGGGTGTCCATTTACATATCTGTGCACAGACAACACTGGGGAATCATGGAATGATTGGGTTAGAAGAGACTTTCAAAGGTCATCCCCTTTCACTAGACCAGGCTGCTCAAAGGCCCACACAGCCTGGCTGTGAACACTTCCAGAGATGGAGCATCCACAGATTCTTTGGGCAACCTCTCCCAATGTATTATACATTCAGGTGACCTGTATACATACATCACCCTCAAAACACACTGGAAAGCCCAGACCTTGATCTCACTTTGGTGAGGCCAAGGGCATTTCAGCCTGAGTATCTCTTGCAGACAGCCCTATCTCACAGTCCCTGCAGGGGGACAGGGTCTGAACTGCTATCCTGTCATGGCTAGGTGCTGTGACAGCCACCAGTCATCTCCCTGCCAGCTTCATCATCCCTCCCTTCCCTGCAAAATTCATGTACTGGAAAACTCTTCTTTTTCCCAGAGCCCTTTATTTTCAGATTTACCTTCATCTTGCTTGCATACCTGTGTGATCTATTTTATTTTTCTTTTAGGATGAAGATTTTTTTATTATTCAGCTTTCATTTCTAAGGCACTGGTCATTTGTCACAAAGTATGCACGTCTATAAATATTGCCACACCGCTGCCACCCTCACTAGTGTGGCAGAGGGTTTTCTGACACAGACTAATGGCACTGGAGCTGACTGGGACCACCCCTGCCAGCTCTTGCCTCACCAGTGAGACAGTGTATTTAACTGCTGACCTGTTGACAAGGTCAGTGGAAGAAGGACCAGAGCAATGATGAACACCAACACAGGTAGGTTCCCAGTTAATGCCAGCATCCTTGCTCATCCATTTAAGAAGTTTCACCAGGGCTTGTTCCTCCCCGTGCTTTGCAGTCACCAGCAGCACTGGGTATCAGATGTGCTTCTCAGGTGTGTGGGAAGCACCAAGCCAAAAGCATCCCTCAGAGCAAGAGAGTTTATTTACCTTATTCTAGGCAGAAAAATGTTTTGTTGAATGTGGCTGCAGCTGTCATAGGATAATTAATGCACGTATCTTCTACCCATGACTTATTCAAATAAGTATCTGTGTCTGCCCCCAACATGGCATGTCAGCTACCAGATTTGTCACCAAGAGATGAATTAATCCTGCCCTCTAATTTATGATTCATGTGCTACTGTAGAAAACCAAATGCTATGTTTAATTAGCTCCTGGACTAATTACTTAATTTTATTAAAAAAAAAATAAAATCCTCTAAAGCATTCCTAGCCAAGCATTTGTGAGACTACTGCTGGTCTGAAAGGTACTAATGAGCCACCAGCAGAAGATAAAGTCAACAGCAGGTCCAGTGCCTGGGCAAGCAGCATCCCTCCAGCACAACACTGGAGTAAATGGCCAGTGATGTTTATCAGATTGATAACTTTGAGATACACTGTTAAATAATGACTAAATGCACTGCTTTTACTGAATGCTTCTTTTTTTATCAGCCTCAAAAGGACCTAAGAGATGTTGGGACTTAGTAAGCCTCAACTTTTAAGCAGTCCAAGGAAAAAATACGCCAGAACGAAGACTGCATGCTCAAATCAGGGATGAATATCTAAGAGTACTAGAAGTGGTAATGTTTATCTGGTATTTTTTAATTACTTGTACTTATAATTAGTATTTCAGTGCTCTGCAAACTCCCAAAATAGTTCACTGCAGGCTCTTTTTGAAGTGTTTGGCATTTCTGATGAGAGTTACAGATTTTCTCCCCTCTGACCTGAATCTTTAGGCTGAAACATGAGTGCTGTCTCTATAGTGACTGGAGGGCAACCCTCCAAACCAGCTCCAAATTCACCTGACTCCAGAAGCTGGGGCTGAGAAGCAGCCAGCAAACCTCTGTTTCCCAGGATCCCCCACTGAGCCTAGAGGGATTATCTTCACCTAGGTCTGTGCAGAGGTGACAAGTGTCAGAGAGACCCTACACCAACGGCTTGCAGAAAAGCAGAAAACATCCTCCACAAATTCTGTGGAACCAGCTGGCTCTAAGATACAAATGCCATCTGTGCAATGCTTGAGGTAAGCTGCATTTACAGACCTAATCCCAACCAGCTCCTATTGGAACACAAACCTTCCCAGCAGAGCTGCACACAGCCTCAGAGCTAGACTGGGACCATAACAGTTCTCAGCAGTGTATTTCTTGCACTCTGTAGCTTACATTAACAGACTAGGAGACTCAGTGAATTCATGGGTCCACAGTAAAGCCTGGTTTCACTCCTAGCTTGTTAGCTGGGACCACTTCTTGTCAAGTAATAAACATCACTCTAATTAAAAACCCTGGCCCAGTCCTGAGCTGCACCCTGAGCACCTCAGCCTTATTGAGGACTGCAAGCACCTACCAAGTAGGTGTGTATTTGCTACATAATGCTTATTCCTACACCTGCACATTTATATTAGAACCCTGTTATTTAAATTGCAAAAGTCAATGAAACCCCTTTCAGAAGCAAGCAGTACAACAAAGCAGAGCAGAGGTAAAAAAGCTCCATGTGTAAGCAGCCTGAGCCTGCACTGTGCAAGAGCCGGAGCATTTTAATCCTGTGGTATGTTCAGCTACAGACAGGGCTCTGGCAGTTGTGAATAACCTTCAGCTCTTTGGGCCCGTGGAAATTATATGGTTTGTGACTAACCCAGAGCCAGAGGATTTCAGGTGAAGGTGCACTCCCTGTCTGAGAGATGAGGAATATCATCAATAAATTACTGCCATAGCTAATAAGCAAACAATCAAATATCCCCCTATCCAGCTCTTTCTGCCATTCTGCTCCTCACTGCCATTCCCATCACCTCCTTATCATCTTTCTTCTCACATCACAGATATTTTGAATATTTATTTAGCCTGTGGAGAATTGGAGCATAACAACATGAGAAGGAATACCACTACTTTTTTGGTCAGCAATTCAGTTCCTTGAATCATCAGGATAAACTGCATGGCCTTGAAGAGTGTTCATCCACATGAGAATTGGATTACAGTCTCATAAAACAGCACAGTGCTCCTATTATCACCCAAATAAAGCTGCCATAATTCTGGAACAAATAGGTGGAAGTAGTCAGCCACCAAGTATCCAGTGTTGAAGCGAAGAATAATAAGCTGACATACGGTTCTCAAGACATTCCTCACAAGGAGGCAGATTTAAAGCCCTGAACACCAGGCTTTTATGCACACAAAAACACACACTCATCTTTTATATCACTGTCTTATCTAAGGCACTGAGGGCTTAGAGGCAGGATCCAGGTGCAATGCTTTCTGAATAGCTGATGATGACAAAGCATCCACCACATTATCCTCTCTCACAAGAGGGTACCTGACAAGTTTCTCAGCATTTATAAGCTAGGAAAGGAGCTGGTTTTGTTGCAGCTGCCCAAGCTTTTACCTGGCTCAATACAAAATCCTGGTTGATTAAAAACATCTCACTGCAGGTTTCTGCAGCTTATAGGTTGAAAAATGAGCTGATGAAAGATAGGTTCTTCCACAGTGTCAGCTGGACTCTGTTCTCAGTGTCTGAGCCACTAAAGAAGTCATTTTAACTTCTTCATGTGTCTCTAAATGGGGACAGACTCATTTTTCCAAACATCTTCACAGAAATACCTAACAACAGTGGTTTGCAAGTGTGATGTGCTGTCACTATTTTTTGTCATCTGGACATGGTGATGGAACTGTTCACCCCATAGTAAGCATGGGGGACCATGCATTTACAAAAAAAGGATGGACAACCCATTTAAAAGGGTTTTTTAACCAAAAGATCAGGCCCTTCTCTTTTCTAGAAAGTGCTCATACAGCTGTTTCACAAGGATCATTAGGAAAGACCTACCTTCAGGACCAGGTCATGGTAGTAAAACATATCATTTAAGGCCTAGTCATCCCTCACAAGGACAGCCTTGGCCAGTGCACAGGCACCAATAGGGCACACATCCACTTCTGCCTCCCTTCTGCCCCCTCCCTGCTCCCAGCCCTTTGTTCCTGCTTCTTGCCTTGTGGCAGTGAGGGATAGATCCCCTGTGGGCCATCTTCCCTCACATAATTGCAGAAAACTACCTCAGAAAGAACCTCAATTTGTGTAGTTTCCCACTGTGGGAGTCAATTGAAGCAGCTCAGCCAGGAGTTCAAAAAAAGCCAAACCTGTACAAGCTGATAGAGCATAGAGGGAGAAGACCAGACAGACACAGGAGCAGGGAACGGGCTAATGTTTCCCCCTATCAACTTCAAAAAGCAATGAAGAGCCATGAAATTGGCCTGTGTGCCTGCAGAGAGGAATGTGGATGAGCTCATACAATCCCCAGACAAAGGATGGTCCTTTCTGCTGTACATGAGGAGGCAGTGTCAATCCTGCAAGCAGCATTGTTGGGATTGCTACCAGCCAGTGGTATCCAGTATGGATGCCCACACTTCAAATGGATGCTAAAGGCAGGTTTCAAAACACAGTTACAGGAGCAAATGTACTGAGAAACTCCTGATGTTCAACCTGCTTGGCTTAACAAAGAAGGGGCTGTGTTGGCCTAGTCTTGATGTTAGGTGTATCTTCATGATGAAATCAGTGCCAATAGAAAATTCTTTAATCCAAAGAACAAATGCATATCAAGCACAGCCTCTGGGCAGGGAGCAGAATCTGTATTAATTGAGATTCAAAATGAGATGCACAGACACGCTCGATTCCCCAGTACTCAAGGTGCTTAAATCAAGGCTGGATGCCTTTTTAAAGGCCATGTCATAGCTTAACAAGGAGTTACAGGCCTGATGCAGCAATCTCTTGATACAGTTTTACGGTGTGTAACACACAGTCCCTTCTTGCCTAAAATTTCTGGAGGACCAAAATCAACAACAAAAGCTGGATCTGTTTTTTGCACTGTGTCCCCCGCAGCACACAGGACTCCTACAAACCAAGCTACACTTGCTCCAGTGTGCACCGAGCTCTGCTCCCCAGCAGAGTGAGGAAATTGCTTACTAGAATAAATAATATGGTGGTAAATCCAAGGAGCTGCCTGGATGTACCCTGGTGCCACTACTGAGATGGGAGACACAAGCACAGATGGGGTCAGACATCTCTGCCCTTGTCTCAGGAGGCATCTAATAACAGCATCCTTTTCCTCCAGCTTTCCAACATTCTCACCTCTTGCTGGTTTTCTGCCCTCACTTAGGGCCTTTTTGGTGTTCAGTTATGGAAGAAATCCCTGTTCAAAGTCTGAGCTGCTGGGGTTCACCCCATGAGACACACTGTGGGCCCACATGCACCATGATGCTGGGACTCTCTGTGTGTGTGAGACACAGGGGGTGGAAAACACTGGCTATGGACAAGGCCAGTGCTGCCAAAGCATGAATGGTAGGAGATGGAAACCACACCACAGAGTCCTTCTTGCAAGGTGCACACCACGCACATCTACAACAGGAACGACAAACCCCTCTCTTTCCCAGCATATGCCAACACTTCCTCATACTCCAGCCAGGATGGTAACTGTTCTTCAGTGCTCTGCAGTCCTCTCAAGTCTCTCCAGCTGGCATATGTGTGGTCTGATCCTAGTCTCAGTGTTAAAGCAGTATTTGAGGTGTTGGAGCAGCAGAGGCAGCCTGCTGTGTGGTCACTGTGTGCTCTGAGGTGTAAGACTGCTGGCCTTGTTCAAGTTCCTGCCCAGCAGTCTCCAGCTGCCATAGGGGATATGGTAGAGGTGGAGCAGCCTTGGAAGGCAAGCATGAGAACCTAAGAGTGGGCCCCATTCTGTACATGCTTTCTCTTCCCTGAAGCAAAAAGGGGGGGCAGCAGAAGGCAGTCCCCAGTCTAGAGGCCACCCTGCCCTCCACATCCATCACAGCAATGCCCAAGTGACAGGGGTTTTTCACAGGACTGCAGTCCTACTTCTCATCCTTATCCCCATCCTATTTTAGGACCTGAAGTGCTCAGCTTACCCTTGCAGCTTTTAACACAGCCATAAGCAGCTCCAGCAGCAAGATACTTTTTCTTAATCATGTTTGCTCCTTTTGCTTGATGGAGGAGGCTGTTGAAGCAGTGTGGGGTATTATCCAGTGGTCACTCAGGTGCATCACTGCTTCTTCCCAAGATCCCTCTCCCCAAATTAGGGCCAAAGAAAGGTGCAGGGGTCAATACATCTTCCTTTGTGCTGGAGCAAGGTGAGTGCACAGTCGGCTTCCAACCATAATGTCATACTCCAAGCAAACAAACCTCAGCTCATTCCAAAACCTGTTTGTTCCTAAGCACACTTAGCCAGCAAAGTGATAACTTGCTAAGCAAACAGCTATCCATGAATCATACCTCAGGAGACAGAGATGCTTTCTGAGAGCACCAACAAAAGCAGACTGATGTGCCCTATGAATACACAGATTCTGAAAGGTTTCTCTCCTATTTTCTCTCTGTCCAGCTCCAGCAGAAGTGGATGGACAAAAGCAGCAGGGCACTAGGGGGGCTGAGGAGCATCAGTAAGCAGGACCCAATAAAGCCACTAGCAGAGCAACTGGAGTGACTGATCTTTTAGGTTTCCATGGCTTATTCTGGGGAAGACATCACTGCTTAATTGAGCATAAATGGAAGAAGAGCAATCAGAAAGCTAACTTAGGAGCAATGGTATCAGGATATATTTAGTTTTCCCCAAGGAGAGACAGTGACATAACCAGAATTATTACTCACTGTTTTGCAGAGGAACTGTTCTTCCAGAGCCTGCGAGGTGGTGGTTGCTTTCCCAAGTGCTGAACTCACTCCACTCCCACTCATGTCAGCAGATTGGCTCACAGATTATTTAAGTCCTTTAACCCAAATTACCTTTTCCCCCTCCCCATAAGTGTTCTTGCCAGGGAGTCTTCCTGAAAAGCACAGCAAGAACTAGATTGCTCAGGTTTACAACATATTGGGAAAACTTAAAGTAGGAGCAACAAGGCAGCTGCTCCCCATCAAACATCACAGTAAGGACCTGCCTGCTGAGGAGACATTAATTTCTCCTGGGGGATGATGGGGACTTCAAAAGCCTCTTTCTAGAACTGAAATAATAATTCTTTTGTGATCAGCCTTAGCATAAGATCTTTGTATGTGTTTTGTGAGAAGACAGATACTAAAGAACAATGTCATTTCACAAAGAAGTAGAGAAATATCAAACGATAAAGCTTTCATTTAAACAGAAGTCCTTTCTTTTGGCACAAAACTACCATTCATTCCTCTATGCTAGCAGGACAGTGTTATGAAGTTACCACTTCCATATGATCATATACTACATGTCTGTACAGCACACCACTGAGCCCAACCTCTTGCTTTTCTTCAATCTCACTGCTGTCTATGTGACCAACACTCTATTTCCAGGCTGTGCCAACCCTCAACACATGGCTTGAGGGTTGGCACACTCATGTTTTCCGAGTTCAGACTATACTTGACAAGAAAAACCTGCCTTCTGTCCACACAATAAAAGCAGTGACATGGATCAATGGCAAAACTTAGGTGGAGATGTTGGGTGGCTATTGGGAATATAACCCAAAGCTGGAGGTAGCACAGCTTGCACACAGGCCTGGGGGGTAACATGTGATGCTCAGGCACCTCCATTTCCAGTGGAGGAAGGGTTGGGCTGCTGTAAAGATATCCAGAGGCTGATTCAGTAAAAGGAAATACCAGACACCTTTCTCCTCTTCTGGTCTGCTTATCCCATGCATTTTTAAGCAGAGGCATCTAATGCTGCAGACAGATGGGATGGACAGTCAGGTAGTTATGACTTTCCCAAGAGGAGGTGATGGGAAGCTGGGCTCTCTCAGTTTTAAAAATGCCAGTGGCCAGGAGGTGACCCATCCCCTTGGCCCCAGGGTGTTCTGGGGAGGAGGACACCCTCTACACTGAAGCTGGACACTGCTCAGCCTGAAAGCCTAAAGCAGCTTCCTCCTCTGGTAGAGGTGGCTGCTGGGGCATGCATTTGTCATGAGATCTCCATTGAATTGGAGATGGTCCTGGTTGGAGGGACTCCTGGACCCCAACAAAGGGCACAACAGCTGATCTAAGCAGTCCCTTTGGCAGCTGTTCTTTTGGTTTGGCTTCTCCTTCAGCCTGGTGCACCAGACTGCAGGCAGCCCCACTGATTTGTGAGTGGCTCCGACATCTTTGCCTCAGTAGCAGCTGCCTCTGACAAGCCAGGGGACAAAGTGAATGGCTGGGGGGAGGTGGGAAGAAACTTCTGCTGTCCAACTCTAATCTGCAATTGCAAGGCTGACAGACTCTATCCCAGTTTAGGCAGATTGACTCCCACCTGTAATAAGAGGAAGTGAGGAAATACCTCTGTCTCTCATCTGTGTCTGGCTGTGACCATTTTTGGCCCATTGCACTACAAAGTCAGATGTTAAGGGTGATTCATGCTAACATCTTGGATATTGCATGGAGAAAGCCTGGAATCAATGGCTAGACAGCTACCACAGAAAGCTGAGGGGCTTGAGAAGCTGTCCCTGTTCTGGTGTGAAGTTCCTCCTTCCTCCTGTCAGTGTAAATACTCATCTTCTTTCAGCACAGCAACAACAAAAAAGTGTTCATTTAAACTCAGTGAGGGTGGCCAGGAGAAGAGCCTTTGCACAATTAGGCACGGCTCAGAGACAGTCTAAGTGCTTTAGTGCCTCTTGGCTGTTAGTAGCTGCTTCCCAGCTGAGACACAGGGTCTGGCTATCTGTTAATTTGGATACAGCAATTACAGGCTGAGAGCTCTGCTGGGCCAGATCCCAGCCTCCATGTGTAATGCTGATATAGCTAGAGCTGTGTTTCTGGCATTTGTGGTTAAAAAATTGCCTTTGGAAACAATTTTATGCACTTTATTTCCATCAGGGCTCTCAGTAAGATTTGCCCAGATGAGAGTTCCTGGTATTCCTTCAAATGTGTGGAGACCTACATTTGAGCTCAAATTAAAAGTTGGTGAGGGGTCACTTTTCTTTGGCTCACTTTGGAAATAATAATTTTTTTTTTTAATCTCTGTCAGATGAAGTGCTAGAAGAACTTGGGAGGAAAAGTCGTGGTATAAAAAGTACAGCATGATACTTAAAGTTCATCTCAGTCACATTAAATGAAGGAATATTGCAGGGTTTGGCCCCTCAGCATTAAGCTGTGGATGAGACCCCAAGAGCATGGCAGGACCCAGCAGCAGCATATTGCTGGGAGAAGGAGGGGATCAGGCAGCAGGGACCTGCAGTCACCTCACCACAGGCAACAGCATCCCCTCACCCAGCAGCCCATGTGTGTCCTTTGAAGATACCTTGTAAACCAGTTTTCTTCTGGCATATCATCTTCCTCTGTGATGACGTGCCTGTTTATCAAAAGCATAGACTGGTTCCTAAATCCTTTCTAGCTCACCTGCAAACAGCTTCACCTTATGTCTCAGCCCTTCACCCACTGGCTCCATGTGATTTTTCCCTTTCCAGCTTCTGCTCAGCCCCCTCCTGCCCAGGATATAAAGGCTTGTTGTCGTTTTTGCATTTAAGCAAGCTTTTGCTAAGAAGAGGTATCTGAGGCATGCATATACTGTTTTTTAATCCTTTACCTCCCACACATCCCTCTTTTCTTAAACCAAGCTGTTAATAAGAATACAGATTACTGCAGCCAGAATTTATAGTAAGAATTTGCAGTAGCGAAATATAAATTTGAGAAAGTGGCAGCAGCATGATCAAACCACAGCTCTGCTCATAAACATTCCTACAGTGTGTATTTCCCACAGTTTGCCTACCACAGCTTATAGCCAGAGATATAGTTTTAAATGAGTAGGCCTGTTTTTAAGGATTTCCTGCCTGACAACCATCAGAGACAACATTTCATATCTCAGTGTCATTAAGTCTGCAGTAACTGTGAGGTCCCAATGTGATTATCATATGTAAATGGGGAAAAAAAAAAAAGAAAAAATAGGCAAACTGCCTTGAGAGTCCTGCTGAAAATGGAGAATGCAATTCTCCACATCCTCCAGATTCACTTTAGGGAGGAATTGAGCAACTGGGTGTCCCCCTGAAATGGCAAGCATAAAATGAAAAGACAGAAAAAGTGCCTCTCCTTCTTTGTCAAGAAGAAAATTTTAATCCAGGCTTTAAAGATGTGGCCTGGTTGCCCTTGACTGTTTGTGGGAGAGGCCAGAGCCTCTCCTGGGGTATGGGGTGGGATGTGAGAGAGCACAGAGCTGCCTGACAAGCAGGCAGGCATGCAGAGAAATGGGAACAGCCTGCAGATAGTGCCAGGCCAGGTCAGGTTTAGGACATGGAGCTGGTAGCAGGGCAAGCTGAGTTGGTGCTTGATTGCTTTACAAACCCCCCAGTCAGCTCTTTGTCCCTTCAGCTCCTGTTCAGATGTCTTTTACTCCTCTTTCCCTCCCCCTTATCCAGTGCAGGCTCAGGGTGACACAAGTCCCACCAAGAGCAGTCAGACGGGTGCCCAGGCACTCCCAGGATGCTCCCAGGGCTCTGTGGGCCTCCAGTCCCTGTGCTGGGAGTGTTCAGGGTCAGCTGCAGATGCTCAAGGCTTGGCCAGAGGAAGAGCACTTCATCATCACTGCCTGTCTCTCAGAAGGGGCCTTTACCCCCCTCATCCTCCTGTCCTGCCAGGCAGGGGCAGAGCAGGGAGCCTGTCACTGCAGGCAGTGCCAGCCTCAGGGCACCGAGGGGGGGTTCTGCACAGCACCATGGCGCCTCTGCACAGTCAGCCAACCTCACGTGCTGGAATCTCCTCTGGGATCCTCTCAGGTCAACCTTTCCTCCTCACCCCAGTGGTGAGTGGGAGCCAAACACCCTGGTGTGTACTGTGTCCCTGACAGCTACTGCACAGCTGGGACCATACTGCAGTTTCCTCTTATCTCAGTGTAAAATATCACAGAAAATATCTTCCAATCACACTTCACCAGAGCTACACTTCCAAAGGTACCTTTCTGAGTCCATAGCTTACATATGTGTTACCCAGGTACCCACCTGCCTCTCTTGCCTTTGACCAAACCTCATAATGGCTGCTGGTTTTCAAATGCTCTTGAATCCCTCCACTGCTCAGCCCACAAATCATGTCCCTCCCTTCTCTTGTATGAAGTTGTAATAAAGGTTTGCAGGCATTTTTCTTTGTGAATTTTTTGCAGTTTGAACCCAGCATAAAAACTGACAATTAGGCATGTTTTAAAGGTGTAGTTTAGCCTAAGTACATTAGTCTCAGCTGATTGCAGTACCACTTCTTCAAAAAGCAGTAACCCATCACCAAAAAGGCTTCTCCATTAGTAGCACTTATGCTAGTTGTGCATATTTAATATAAAATTGCCCATGAGTAAAAATGGCCATTAAGTCTCTCAATTAAATTGACATACACAGGTTATGCAGGTCTCACATCACCTTTGTGCCTTCATTCACTGCTTGCCACAAACCTCCATAACACAGAGCCTCTCCCGATGGTTTTCTCTGCAAGGGACAACAGGGAAGGACATCCCAACACCCCCTGATTTCTACACCATATGGCATTCAATGCATTTGCCCCTGTTCAGGTTGGGAAGTGAATCACAGCCAATGCAAGCAATAGCAAAGGAAAGTAAAAACTTATTAGTCATGTTTCTTGGTGAGGATGAGTTTCACACTACTGCAGTCTCACACTTCACAGCTAAAAAAGCACAAGGCATCACAGCACAGTTATTATTTAAAGATCTGTTTCAGTCAGTGGATGACAATGCCTGTAAAGGCAGGGGAGACAAAGCAAGTGACACTCCTGAGTTCACTGCCAGGGGTGCAGACCACAATGTTTAGACAGCTTGTGACACTAAAAATTGACAGCCTGCCTGTAGGGGGACACAGTATGGGTAAATGAAGGTGGTATAGAATGTAATCTTACCCCCTAAAGAGTTGCAGCCGGGTTAATTATTAAGGATTAGGAGAAGGCCTGACTTTAACAGGCCACACCTGTAGCCCATCAGAAAAGTATTATAAAAGAGTGGATTGGTTGGTTGGGGGGAACTGGAGTTAGTTGGCTGCTGTGAGGATGAGGAAGAGTCAGTGCCTAGAGGAGCTGCCTACAAGAAACATCAAGGAGGTATGAAACTCTAGCAATATGGAACCCTGTGCAATGTAATGACAATAGAACTCTTGCAATATATGGCAACACCTGCTAATGGATGCTGCCACAGCTCCAGTCCCTCCAGACATGGGGTGGGCTGATGGCTCTCAGTGGGGATGTTCTGGGTCTCAGACAGGGCACAGTCTGCAGAGTGAGTCCCTGGGGAGCAGAGGAGCAAATGGAGAACATGCCTGATGCTTTCAGCTATGCTGAGGGACTGCAATCACAGAGACTTTTAAAATTTCCTGCTTTATCACTTGCTCCAAGGAAATCTGAACTCAAATATAGCAGCCCTACTATGATCTAGTCAAACTAATTTTTCTCCTGGTTGGATGCCTGGCAGCTGAAGGAAGCTTTGCACTCTCTTCTTATCAAACTCTTTAATGGGGTTTTGACCCGGACTCCTCGATCACTACTGCTTTTTGTATCTGTTGCTGCAGAAACTCCAGGAAAGAGTGGAAATCTTTGCCCTCAATTGCTGTCTTCTTCAGAATAGGCACCTGTTCAGTGTAATGAACACACATTTGGGCTTTTTATCACAAATTATTGACTGCTCCCACAAAGCTGTTCAAGGTCTCAGGCAAACACATCTGGTGTCTCCCAGTCTGCTGCTGCCTACCCATTCTTCTCTTCTGTGTGTAGAGGAATAGAATATAAGAAAATAAAGATAGTGTAGAAAGTAATCTTACCCCTAAGGAGTTGCAGCTGGGCCAATTATCAGAGATTAAAAACAGGCCTGACTTTAACAGGCCACAGCTGTAACCAATGAGAAGCAGAGTGCTATAAAAGAGTGGGGTGGCTGGTTGAGAAGGGAACTGGAGTCAGTTGGCTGCTTTGTGAAGAAGAAAGAGTTAGTGCTCTGAGGAGATGCCCACAAGAAAACACCAAGAAGGTATGAAACTTTTGTGATAAGAACACAACAGCATGGAACCCCTGCAATAAGATGACATCTGTGACCACTTCAGGTCCTGCAGTAATGAACTTTTAACCTTGGACACAATGCTTTCCTCAGAGGAACTGTCCATCAAGCTCTCAGCCCTGAGTTTGAAGCCCAAATAAGTATGGAAGGGAGTTCTCCCTCAGCTTGTCACAAATCATGAATTAGAATATGCAACCATGTCTACTTACCATCATTTCAGCAGTGGGCTGATGAACTGAACAGCCAGGCCAGGCATAACCATGTACAGGCGAAGGCATTTTCAGCCCCTGGGTGATGTATATTCAACAACAGCACAGCCTCTGTGTGTTTGTGTTCACCAACACATTACCACCTAATGACATGAACAGGAATCCTAGGTTTTAACTTGCTATTCCCTGCACAGTTCTCCTTCAACAGGCTTTTTCTTCTTCAGATTTCTGGTCCCTAAAACCACCATGTTCTTATTCCTTAAGGCAGGTCCTACTAATTAAAGTATCTAAGGAATTCAACTTGCTGTAGTTCTCCCAGAAACATTTTTTATATTTATTGCTTGCTTGGCAGATGGCATGAATTTGATTGCTGATTTACAGAGCTTAAAGCCAGTGTGGTATACCAAGACAGCTGGAGAACAGGACACAGGGTCTCATTTCCAGTTTAAGTGAAAGAAAGAATGAAATACTGTTTTATTATAGCAGTTCTGATAAGGGCTCTTTTATGCTAAATAACAGCTTCTGTATTAACTCAAGAATATATTTTGGAGGTCCTAAACTTTATGTAGCTTCCACTTCAACAAATGAGAAACTGGAGTGATCAATATAGATTTAAAAAAACCCAAATCCTAACCACATCTTACTTTACTACCCTGTCCTTGTCCCCACAACCTTTTCTACTTACCACAAACTCTCTAAATCCCACAGCCTTGTCCCCACCAAGTCTTCCTTCTGAGCACCCACTCAGTAGAAGCATTAGATGATGGACCTCTTCAAGCAGGATACACAGTTCCATTGCACTAGAGCTGCCTGGCCAAGACCAGCTCTTGACCTTTCTCAGTACCAATGACAGATTTGTGTCTTCCTTTATTTTGTGGATGGCTTAGGCTCAGCCAGCAGTGGGTTACAGAGCTGTGGTCTCAAGCATGTTTTTTGTGCCTCTACAGAGACCCAGAGATGGGGATTGCAACAGGTAGCTCCACCAGTAAATCTTCACCTAAGGTAAAGTTGCAAACACCAGACAAAATGATTCAGACCTTAATATGTGGTAGAGGAGGGGGAATCAAGCCTCTTCATAGTCAAGGTGACTCTCATGGAGAAGAAGCTGATGTTTTCATCCCTGTTTTTGAGGTCTGTCTCATGTTAAACTGATCCACCTGCAGGCCTAGTGCTTAAGGCACCGAAAGAATGCTGAAGTGTGAGAGCTGTATATCAAACACTGACCTTGAAACAGCAGCTTGAGTGAAAGAGAACATGTCTCTGGGTGCCAGATAATTGATTTAACTTTAAGCAAACCATGATTAAATGTAAGATCTCTGTGGCAAAAAGAACATGAGGTCAAACCCAAAACACCCCTCCACATGGTGATGAATTGAAGAATGGCAATCCAAACAAACCCAGGGACCTCAGCCAGCTACTCTCCCTTGGAAACACAGGAACTCAACTTCTTCTTTGTTGAGATATGCATATAAGAGACTTTTATCTCCTTCACATTCACCCAGCCCAGCTGAAATTGGAGCAGAGGAGGCTGCTTACCTGCTATTCATCCTTCTTGTCCACCCTCAACTCTGCCCTCAGCTCAACTCTGCCCTCAGCTGAACAGATGGGCATGTCAGGCTCTTAGGAAGAAAGACCAGTAGGCTCAAACCTCCTTGGACCACAGGTATTTACAGGATACATTTATGCATTTTAATCTCACTTCCACTTTGATCATGTTTGCATAGAGAGGTGCAGAGCACCCACTTGAGCACACTTGCACAAGAGCATGGGGAGAGAAGCACCCTGGTGTGGCTGAGATGCCAAGGCAGAGGGGGGAGGTAGAGGCTCTGAGCATTGTCCACTCATGAAATAGCTTTTCAGACCAGCTCTTTCAGGGCTCAATGTTGAGTCCCACTGAAACCCTCTATGCTCCCCACCAACCCCTAACTCAGCACTCTAAGTGTCACTTAGGAGTTTAGTGACAACTTTAGGAATTTCCTTGTGAATATCACCAAACCTGTTGTGTCAGTTGCTGGTAGTTATAGAAATATTCTGTATTTGACCAATACTACGTTGGCCATCAGCCTTTCCCCAAGGTCTACCCCTCTGTGTTTAGGGCACAAAGTCTACAAGGGCACCAAGTGACTCATCTCTCAGTCACACAACCACATCCATTAAAAATTCTACAACTGAAATAATGATTTTCATCTCCTTTTGAAATGAGATTTATTAAGGGAAAAAAAATACATAGAAGACTCTCTCCTGTGGCATCTTTCTAAAGAAAGCATGTAAAGTTTATTTCAGCTGAAGGCTTTACCTTGTTCCACTTGTCTCAGACAATCCACCAGGGACAGGGCTTGTTCCCCCTGGGAGGCTTTTATCCACCTCAGTGGCAGGAAAAGGGAAAACCACGATTGTTTCTGGTGTCAATAAGAAGCCTGGAGGCCTTAGGGAAGCCAAGCTCAGCGAGCCTCTTCCCTTGTGTGTGGCTGCTCACCTGCTGGCACTGATCCCACCAACCCAAACTTGGAGTTGGTCTGCAAGAGAATGTGTTTTGTTTTCCCATTACCTTGTGCCAGTGGCCATGATAACACCCAAATGTCTTTTCTGTGCTAGGTTAGTTTGCCTCTGGCAGGAGATATTGTGGCCATGAGGCACCCAAACTGCTGTAATTGTTCCTAAAGAGTGACAGCCACCTGAAATCCCCCACCACATGCAATGTCCTACTTCCCCCAGCGCTCTGTGTGGCAAAGGGGCTGTTGATGGCCCCTCTTTCTACACAACAGCAAAACATTAGCATTACCCAAACAGAAAAGATAAACTCTGGGAGTTTGCCAGAGACTTAATTAATAAGCTAAACTTCTTTCCCTCCTCACTGAGATCTCAGTGTTGTCAGAAGGGCATCAAGGATTTATCTTTGTTTATTGGAATTAATTTACTTCTTCCCCCAAATGACAACTGCAGTTTGGTTAAAGCAGTCAGTCTCACACTAATTTATTTGTTCTCTGAGTACCTTTCAGTATCCACAGAAATTATCAAATTAAAATTTGTCAGTTCCTGTAATGGTCTGACCTTTTCAATGTGAGAAAGTTCAAAGTGTGGCTCAACAGGTTCGAAAGGACAGCTGCCAAGAGCAGCTGCCCACACTGGAACATCAGTGTAAATGTTCCAGCAGGTAAATAGTCACTGGGAGAGCTCGAGAAAATATCTTGCTGGGTGAGCAAGCAGAAAAGGTGTCATGTGTAAAATGAATTAAAAAGGATATAGCATTTTAGTGATATATCCTAGGGAAAAATCAGAGCTCAGGTATCTATCTAATCAAACTCAGACTCTGAAAGGTAATATATCTCCATACTCTGAATTCAAACAAGGGGAATAACCAAAAAGCCAAGCTTGCTTGAACAGAAGCTATTAACCCTTTATTGCCTGCTTTTGCTTTTTAGCAAATGTCTATTCACCAGTTATCTTCAGCAAACTTAGACTTCATCAGCACTTGAGAGCCATTGTGACACAGTCCATACAGCTGCACCCTTGGAGGCTGGCAGGGCTTGTGCTTGCTGTGGTCTCACTGCAAGAGGCTGCTTGAAAAGACAGCCACAGTGTTCCCTCTCCCCTGCTCCCTCATGTCAGCTACTTGAGCATCCACAGAGGGAATGGGGTCCAGCTTGAGCCCCTTCTCCAGGTCTGCCCACGTTTGCCATCTACACAATAGGTACGTGGCTGCTGGCTCTGGTGTGTGGGAGACTGTGGGTCAGAGGCAGGCAGGGCAGAGCAAACCTGGCCTCTTCCCTGCTAGGGGGGTCAAGAACAATTTAAATAGACCCCAATGACCTGATCCTGTTTCATCTGAGATATGTGAGCAACTGCATGGAGTGCCAAGGCTTACATGGGGGCAGAATTAGTGCTGGGTTTTAGCCAGACACAGACATGATAAATCAATGCAGGGAAGGATGGGGACTGGCCAAAGCAGTGTGTCAGGATGGACACCTTGGGCCTTTTGCTGTCATTAGCTCTAACATGGAATTGCTGGAAGGGTCTGGGATTTTGTTTCTCTGGTTTTTTGCCATCCTTGAAAGCACCATGCGGGATTCCTGTGACTCCCAGAAACACATGACCTCTGATGTAAACTTATCAACATATTGTGGTGTATAATTTACTAATGGTCTTCCCGCTAATGATGCAGATTTAAAGCAATAGCTGACAAGTCCTTGTCCAGAGGAACTGTTAAAGCTCTCACAAGTTAAAGTTTGGTCTCACAGGGACTAAATCTGAGGGAGGAATTAATGCAAAGGTTCCTGATTCCCTGATATAGCTGTAGCAATGATGGAGTTAATGCACATGGTTCTTTGGGATTTATCTCACATCTGTGATGAGCAGGGAAAAAAGAGATGTCTCTTCAAAGTCCTTGATAAATTCCTCAGGGACTAAAGTTTTCCTCTGGCCGCCTAGCACGACAGTTACCATAGAGTTTAAACAGTAATTGCTCCATGGGAAGCTCTCTGCATCAACAGAGAGCAGCTTTGGTCCCTTGGATGTCATTATTTTAATCAGAGATTCAGCCATTTTACTAATATCTAAGATGGAAAGTTGAAAGCTACATGACCATGCACTCCAATTACATTATTTCTTACAGCAGTGGGGGTCTTCACTGTTTTAAGTATTTGAACACAGATTTTGGGAATTTTAACAATGCTTGCCAGAAAAGGGAGGGCACCGAGAAGAGAGAATGAGCAGACAGCTTACTGGTTAATTACAGCTTAGAAAATATCATGCCTGGTCCCTGAGATTACTTTGCTTTGATTACTGTACTTCAAGACTGCATCACTGGCTCTACAGACCTCTCAGAAAACATTTTACCAGTGGAATTAGGAAGCCAATAATTGATGTCACCAGGCCTCCAGCCATCCCTGCTGCCTACCTAGCTTTTTTCCTCCATGTGATTTAAGGCTCTGAGTACAGTTAGCTTTTGTTTACTGCAAATGCTTTCTTCATGAAGACTGATTCTGCCTGCCACCTGTGCATTTGACCTGGTAAAGCAAGCCCCTCTTGGCTTTCCCCCTCCCTGCCTTATGCCACTGTAACTTCCTTCCCAAAAGCAGGTCCAGACCCTTTTGTTCCCTCTGCTTCCCTTTGATGAACTGTAAAGTCAAAGCAGAAAGTGGGTGGCTTGCTGGGAGGGTCTATGGTAATCACAAGCTTGTGAATGATACATGGCCCAAAGAAGTTCTTAGCGTGCAGGCAAGAACATGGAAAAGTGTCCCTGGGATGCAATTTTCTTTCCCATAATGAAGTTGCATGGGGACAGATGTTGTCAGATATGGTCTAGGCTTGGGAGGCTTTGCTTTAACTGGGTTTTACCTTCATTTAAAGTTTTCAATGATACTTTGGGGTTTACTCCAAAAAACCTCCAAGGAATTCCCTTGATGGATTACGCACAGGTGGGGCCACAGCTCTCTTCACAGAGAGCAGCACGCACAACTTCCCCAGGATTTTTCCCAGGGAAGGCAGTGAGAGAGCTCAGAGAAGAAGAAAAACAATTCTTATCTCTACTTGCTGCATCTGTTATTTGGCACATGTGGAATGTGTTCTGGAGATTGTTTACAAAAAGGGATTTGTTGATTGGCCACTGGTGATGGTTGTTTGGGTTGATTGACCAATTAGGTCAAAGCTGTTTCATGACTGTCTGAAAGAGTTATTCTTTAGTTTAGTATAGTTTAGTATATAGTATATTATTAGTATGTTATATAATATGGTATAGCTTAATAAAGCAATTGTTCAGCCTTCTGAAATCACTGGAGTCATTGCATGTTATTCCCCAGTTGGGGGATGCCCTGCCACAATACACAGGCATATATGACTTTGTTTTTCCATGCTGTATTCCCCATCTGACTCCTCACAGGCTCCTCCCCATAGAGGGGCAAGAAGGTTCCCTGGGTTTCAGGCAAGGTTGTTTTCCTTACAGCTGATGGACAGTCTTGAATTTACTGTCCACTGCGAAGGAAAATCAGATATATTGTTGCAGACCTTAAGCCATCATCAGCTTGTGGTTCCTTACCTGGAGGTTTAGTAGGAGCCAAAGTTCTGCACTAGGTGCATGAAGCAAGCACAATTCAAAATTCCCACTGCAGATGGACCCCCTTGACCCTCCAACCCAACTCCAGAGTCACACCATGCTGATGGGCAGGCAGATTTTACAAAAAATCCCTGCTTTTGGAGAGAGTGTATCCATATTCACCACATCCTTACAGCCTTGGCATGGGAAGGCACCTCCTCACACAGCTGTATTATTTATAGGTTAGGCCAAACACTGGGATATTGAAGTAAGGCTACAAGACATTTTCAGTTTCAGAAACAGCTCATAAATAAGAAGTTAACTCTTATATTTTAAGAAGAAACATTAAAGTTCCTGTCCCTGAGCTTTACAGGAAAAAGCTGAAAAATATATGCTGCACAATGCTGCCAGAATCTATGAATCTGACTCTTCCCCAGCTCACCTCTGTTGTAAACCAACTTGACGCCATGACTGCCCTGCCAGCAGAGGGGGACCAGGTGGCTGCTGCCTCTGCAGTGGAAAGGGTAAAGCAAGAGAGATGATTTACCCAAAAATTCCAAGTCCTGCTGCAACAGCTCCCTCCTCCAGCCTTCTCCTACTCACCTCCATTTCCTGCCACTCTCCAGTAACTGCCTGCAAGGAGAAGGGCATCCACCTCTCTTTCCTCTACTATTTTCCTCCTCCTACTCTGTCAGTTTATGGAACCATGTTCTGCTCAGGATGAAGGCTTGCTCCCAACATATTAGGAACTGGAGTTATTTACTTCATAATGGCTTTGGCATCCTTGAGCACCAACCCTGGGTCAGCTGCATGCTCCTAAAGAAAACACACCACAGACCCAGACCAGGCTGTAGCAAAGTGTCATGGTTGATCCCCTTTTTTATGGCTTCTAGAGTGGGTACCTTCTCACTTATGTATCCCACTGCAGACACCAGAGAACTGGTGAGAACCAAGCCTGAATTCTTCCATCCTATTGAAATATAAGCATTAAACCATTATAATTATACCTTTCTAGCCCCTGTTAGGATGGTAAGTTTGATTTTTGAGCTTCCAAATGAAAACAAAATTAATGAGATTTTTGCAGTAGTAAAAATGCCTCCCCCCTTATTGACAATCTCTGCATGTAGCTCGGCCTTGCTTCCTACTGTGCGCAAATAATAATGTGGCTATTGTTGCATTTTTGTCATAATTTCAAAAGGCAGTTGGAGCAAATGAAATCAGAAAAGGAAGTTTATAGTACTTCACATTTTTCTATGTAAGGTTTCATGCTGTGTTATACACTGTTCATCACTTTGTCTGTACTTTATTTGCTGTGAGATATCTGAAATTCTTTGTCTTATCTGATCTATGATTTAAGATTCTGACCTTTTCATCTCTCTGTAATTTCACTGCCAGCTCACTCAATATGCCTTTGTTTATAGCCTTACAGCAGGGAGACCAAGACAAGATGGGAGTTGCTTATGCACTGGAAAGACAGAAATTTCCATTTGCTAAAAATTTGCGTGTGAAAGAGGGAAGCAGAGATATAATTTCAAAAAGTTTTTATAGAATCTGGAAAAACAGATGAGAAAGAGGATTAGACACCCTTTCAAACAGGACTTTCTGCTAAAAGAACGAATGCAAAAGCAATACCTTTCTGTTAATGGCGACCTGTGTGAAAAGCAATTTCAACACTAATAAAACCTGATTTTTCAGCTCCATGGTGAGAGCAGCAGAATGGCAGCACACATCCCAGCACTTTCATCAGAATGGTTGGGAAGGCAAATGAAGCCTTTATATCTGCTACTGGGATGTTACATCAGCTTGCCTCGAGTTCTGCTCCCCTGCTGCCTAGGCAGGTTGCAGAACGAGCTCTAGGGATGCTAATTTGTGCTGCAGAATAGCTGCTAAATTATTCAGGGTACTAAAGACAAGGGCTGAGTGTGAATAGCAGAAGACCCTGATGACATAGAGTGATGGCAATAAAATGACAAATGAAATTCAGCGTAGATAAATTTAAAGTGAGGCACCTGGGGGGAAAAGAACCCAATTTTGACTTCCCATACACTGTGCTGAGTTCTGAGTTGACTACTGATACTTGGGAATGAGATCTTGCCATTGGAATATATAATTTTATGGACATGTCAGATTTGTGCTCAGAACTACTCAGAAAAATCCAAAACTGAATTCTAGGAAATATTATGAAAATAAAAGTAAACAACATGTTAAACACCACTCGTATTCACCTCATATAAATCCTTGGTGTACTGAGTACTGTGGGCAGCTGTGGTCACTCCACTCCAAAGAAAGATGTATAAGATTGAGAAATGCAGCAGGCAAGCTCAACCAGCATAATCAAAGACATGGAGATTTACTGAACAGTCTTATACTCTTGCACCTGCTATGGACAGAGGAGAGAGATACAAAATACAGAGAATCACAAAATCAGGAGCTGCATGAAGATGAGCAGGGACTTGTTGCTCAGCATCTCTCCAAATTTAACATCTAGGTGTGCTTCAATGAACCTAGAAGGTGTCCAACTTGAAGCAATCAAAAAGCAGTAGTTTCCTCTCGTTGAAACTTTCGCCATAGTTAAGCTAAGCAGTACTAGAAGTTAATATTTAAATCCAAGGAGCAACTGAGTAAATTCAAAGAAGAAAAAAAGTCCATGAAAAACCCTTTAAATTCCAAGATGCTAGACTTGGTCAAGAAGTCCTTGACCTAAAAATGATTGGCAGCTAGGAGACAGATTGTCATCTATATAAATACACACACACACATATATATATATATATATATATATATATATGTATTTAGACAGACATGCTTTCCTGCATATATATACATATATTTATGTATATATGAAGAAGCCACTCAGGCCTCTATCAGAGAGAGGATGTGGGTCTCCTTGGCCATAGTTGAACTCTTCCAGAGACTGTTTTTAAAGTAAATCTTTATTGTTTTGGTCATGGGATGATAGTGGCAGAGGTAGATAAGCCAGGCAGATTTCTCAGTTACAAAAGTCACTGTAAGCTTCAGTTCATCCAGTGATTATGGTATCATAGCAGATAAATTAGAGCCTGCAGATACAATTAATCTGCTTTAGATTTCTTCAGTTTATCTTCCTTTGTAGTATACAGAAATAAAAAGACAGACTAGCATATCTAGGTTTAAGTAGGTGTTTCAGGAAGTGAATCAGCCTCTACTAGTGTCTATATTTCCAAAGTCTGGGACAATTATGAGTCAACAAGAGAGCATATTTTGCCCAGGAGTACCAGAAATACATATTTCCTACATATTAATTCCTTCAGATAGTTATTCTATTTTATGATTTATTTAAATATATTTAGATGCAGCATAAACAATGTAGACTGATAAATCCTAGTTGGAGCTCATAAATAAAGATGCATCTTTGAAACAAAATCTGGCAAAGACAAGCCTGTCTCAGACCTAGGAGAAGTTTAAATTCAGCTCATGTTCTGCTGAGCTAGCTGCCCAGTTGATCCAAATAGAAGATGAAATATCCTGTGATTGTTTATCTAAACCTTACATAAACTGCAATTCATTTATTTGCCACTTAATTCTCATAAACACAAAGCTGAGTGAACTCAGGGTTGTGCAATTTAGATGGTCAATGAGGAATCCACAACCCTAAGTCTTGGTCACCCTATGACTCACTACTGGGGGGTAGTAGGGTGGCCCTAGCTCCCATACAATCCATCTGTTCATGTCTCCTTTGCATGGAGAGCAGCAGGCTTGGAGCAGGCAAGAGGTATCTTCCAGATCATGGATAGACACAGAAACTAAGTGCTTGTGTAAGCACACCAGAAGTCAAAGAAGGACTTACATTAAAAAAACCCTCGAAACAAGACCAGATTCATAGCTGGGCTCTCTCTGTCTTCAAATCCAAAACATGTGTGCCCAGCTTGTAGGGATCAATCCAAGTAAGAGGCCAGCAGTGGCATTTTGACAGACATCAGGTGTTTGCACACATGGGATGCAGACACAAGTGCACACGCACACATGCACCACACACACACACAAGAACCCCACTGATCCCTGGGACCATACCTGGGCTGTGTAGCATTAAAGTCTTCCCAAGCATTCATGCTGTATTGGCAGTGTTTATTTTGCTGAAGTTCCACAAGGCCAGGTGTAAGGTTCTGCACCTGGATTGGGGCGATCCCAAGCACAAATACAGGCTGGGCAGAGAATGGATGAGAACAAGCCCTGAGGAGAAGGACTTGGGTGTGGCTGATGGATGAGAAGCTCAACTTAAGCCAGCAATGTGCCCACAAAGCCATTTATATTCTGGTCTGCATCAAAGCAGTATGGCCAGCAGGATGTGATTCTGCCCCTCTACTCCCTCTAATGAGATCCCAGCTGGAGAGCTGCATCCAGAGCTGGACCCAGAGCTGCAGTTCTGGGGTCCCCAACATAAGAAGGATGTGGACCTGCTGGAGCAGATCCAGAGGAAGGCACATCTAAGCAGATTTTTCTGAAGGTCTCCACATTCTCACTTGCCCTTTGCAGTGGTTGTCTCTTTGGGTCTCTGATGCTCACAAGCTGCCCCATCCCCCTCTCCCCCTTATTTCCTATTTCTTTGCTACCTCACTCATTACAGTGACTTTTGTCATCACCTTTGTACAGAGGGTCCCCAGATCTTCTCCCAGTCCTTAAATCTCCCCCTCTGATCTCTGTTGCATCTTCAAATGTTTCTAGACCTATCCACTTGGAAGCCATAACTCCATTTCAAGTGCAGTCTTTCCGAAAGTGAAATGCTGCCCCATCATTCTCTGGCACAGTTGAGGTTCTACCTTCTCAAAAGTATATTTAGGGATTGTTTCCTCCTCTATGAACAGAGAGGGAAAAAGACACATTTCTAGGATGAGACTCTTCTTAACCATCATAAATGTCCAGCCATCATAAATGACCAAAGCAGGCCAGATGCTCATGCCTGATGAAAGTGCATTTGACCCCATCACCCACAGGGAGGTCCCCAGGGGTTGCCTGAGGACATTGGCCAGCTGACCTCTACTTATGTGAAAGGAGTCTCATTCAATGTGTGTCACAGAGAAATGGTGAGCTGCTTACCCAGTGGAAAAATTCCTGCAGTAACTTCCACATCTGAGAAGGGCAGACCTTATGTCCTCTCACTGCTACACATTTACATCCCTCTGGGCTCTAACAGGATGGTGAGATTTATAGGTCATTGACTTACCTCCATATTATCTAATCTCCCTTGCTCATGCTCTGAATTTTATTCAGAATGTGAGCAGCATACTCACAAATTTCTTAGGAAATGTTGAAAGGTGCCAAACCTTGGGTAGCATCTAGAGGTAAAATAGAAATAAATGTGAATGAAATCTTAAAAATCCCAGCCTTTCTCCAGTCATATGTAATACTGGCCAGCAATGCTGAGTCTCACTCTTGCTTTTAACTGTGATATAAACTGCACATAACAGCACAATATTCTGATGTACTTCTTGAAATGTAACCACGAATGTGGCAAAAAATTATCTGTCTCCTGGTGGCAAAATCAATTTCTTCTTTGGCTATGTAGTAGTATTTATCAGCAATACAGATATTTATTTCACTTATCATCTTGCTGCTGCTTTATAACTGCTTTCACTAAAGTGCAGGACCCAAAAACAGAGCAATCTTCATTTTCCTCCTCCATCTCTCACACTACGCTGCAGCACATGTGATTTTGGGCCCAGAACTGGTGAAGATGATGGACTTTCAGTCTGCAGACCACTTGTCTCAAGTGACACCCCCAAATGCTACAAACACTGCGAGAGAAGTTTAGGCTCCTAACCATAACCCTCAAGGAGAGACACTGTTGGTTGGACATCTGCAAGTATCTGAGACATCTGCACAGGTTTACATATAGAACAAATCTTCTGTTCTGAGATCTGTATCCTTCTGGAGCAGCAGCTGAAGGTCAGATGGGCAACTTCAGGGCACCATAAGCAGCACTGAATTATTCTGTTTAGCAGCCTGTATTGCTCCTCAGTAGTATGAACTCTCCATGCCATCTTGCCTTCCCTGTCAGGATCCAGCCTTTGGGCCCACTCAGCCAGCAGCTTCTGGGAGTCTGGTTTCGAGCAACAGTGTGAGTTTATGGAGGCTAACATCTGTCTCCCAGGAACTAAGTTAGCGTCACATCAAGAACCAAGCAAGCAGTGAGGTACTACCACCACCACCACCATCATTTAGAGAAATCTGGAGATTACAAAGCCATCCAACCCTTTTGGGTTGGATCACTTTCCAACCTGAAAGTGATACGAGTGGCAGGAAAATGGATAGCTGCAGTAGGGATTTCATTGGTGACACCGAAAAGGGGCTGTAAAACATTATCTAACACAATCCTGCTGCAAGGCATATGTATAATTGTACATTACTTTTTCCTAATTATTAATTCATAGCCTTTCCCTCATTCACTGTGTAGGTCACCTTTTCATAAAAGGAGATCAGGTTGGTCAGACAGGACCTGCCTTTCACAAACCCATGCTGGCTGGGCCTCATGCCTTGGTTGTCCTGTCCATGCCGTAAAATAGCACTGGAGCTGGTTTGCTCCTTGACCTTCCCTGGCACCAAGGTCAAGCTGACAGGCCTGTAGATCCTTCTTCCAGCCCTCCTTATAGATGGATGTCACAGCTGTCAACCTCCAGTCAACTGAGACCTCCCTGGTTAATTAGGACTGCAGATAAATGATGGAAAGTGGCTCAGTGAGTCCTTCTGCCAGCTCCCCCAGTACAGTCAGGTGGATCCCACCCAGCCCCACAGACCTGTGTGCATCTGAGAATGTAGCAGGTTGCTGAATATGTACCCTTGGATTATGGGGCAACCTTCTGTTCCTGGTCCCTGTCTGCCAGCTCAGGGGGCTGGGTATCCTGAGAACAACTGATCTTAAGTACTTCAACCTTTCCTCATCCTTTGTCACTGTTTTCACTCACATCCAATAAAGGATGCAGATTCTCCTTAGCCCTCCTTTTACTGATGATGTATTTAGAGAAACGTTATTGTATTTTATGGCAGCAGCCAGGTTAGGTTCTAGTTAGGCTCTTACCCTTCTAATTTTCTCCCTGTGTAACCTCACAATATCCTTGTAGTGCTCTTGAGTCACCTGCCCTTTTTCCTGAAGGTCTCTACTTTACCCGGAATTCCAGTCAAAGATCTCTGCTCAGATAGGTTGGGGCTCTTCCCTGCTGGGTCATCCTTTAGTACATGGGGACAGTCAGCTCCTGTGCCTTTAGAACCTCCTTCTTGGAGAATGTCCAGCCTTCCTGGACCCCTTTGCCTTCCAGGACTCTTTCCCAAGAGACTTTGTCAACCAGGCTCCAAAACAGCCCAAAGTCTGCCCTCTGGACCCAAGGTAACAGTTCTGTTGACTCAATCTTATTCTTCAAGAATTGGAAACTCTATCAGTTCATGATCATTGTGCCCAAGACAGTCTCCAGCCATCACATCACCCACCAGCCCTTCTCTGTCCACAAACAACAGCTCCAGTGAGGCCCTGCTTGGGCTGCCCACCAGACATATCAGGAAGTTCTCTTCCACACACTCCAGGAACCTGCTTCCTCTCCACTGTACTGTATTTCCAGAAGACCTCTGGTGAGTTCAAGTCCCCCATAAGACCAAATGCTAACAATTGTGAGTCTTCCCCCAGCAGCTTATGGAATATTTTACCTGCCTCTTCGACCTGGTTGGCTGGTTTGTAACAGACTCCCACCAAGATATTGTTGGCCTTTCCCATGATTCTAACTCATCAACACTCTTTTCATCACTGCTGACAAATTCTGGAGACTCAGAACACTCCCTACCATACAGGGCCACCCCACAGCTTTCATATAGGTAGACTTCAAGAGCAATCCAGCAGTACAAGGCTCACAGTGCAGCAACACACTTCAGCTTCTCATTACTCCCCACAGAGCTCAGGAGATTATCCTGACAGTTTGGACTGCTCCTCAGTGCTATTGGAGCAGAAATGAAGTCCAATTGTAAGCAAAAGATTTGGTATTGGGCCCTAATATAATTAAATATTAAGTTAAAGCAATATGATTTTTCTCCATGTACATTTTTTTAAAAACACACAGTAGATTTTTACTATGACATGAAACATTTTCAGTCATTTTTATGGCTATGTAGATAAGACAGAATCTTTAGTGTTTCAAAAACACAATCAATGTTTATTTGTTCTCATAAGTTATTCATGGACCCAACAATATTCAACAAAACTTCATTTTTAACAGATCTCTTAATGAGCATCATTTTTACAGAAAATCACCAACAAATAAATATATGAAAACAATTGCTTTTGACATCACAATGGTTAAACACATTAAATAATTCATTAAATTGTGCTTTATGTCAATGAAAATCCCTAGGTCTACAAACTATCTTTTAAATAGGAATGGAAGTATATATGATTACTCACAATACAATCTCTCAGTAGCAGAATTCACAAACATTATTGCACATAAACAGAAGGAAAATTCCTAAAGAATAAAGTAATTTACAACCTATTAATTTATTCTTTCATCTTAAATATGGCAACTGATGAGAATTCTTTTTTTTTTCTTCTCTTCCAACATTTATTTGAAATCACAGAACAAGTGATACAGCCAAGAGGAAAGCCAAGGACATTGCAGGAATGGAACCCATTTCCCTCCATAAAATGTAGACAAAGAAAATATTACAGGAACCAAACTGAAAGAAGTGTTACAGTGAAAATTTGGTACCTTTTTCGAGCGTGCTTTTTCTTTTTTTTCCCACACATACAGAGGATACAGCCATCAACTCCAGCTGAATGACTTTACTGTGATCATTCATCTTGTACATAGTATTCCCCACCAGTCTGGAAACCACCTAATCCTTATCCCAGACCCCAAAAAAGAATAATTCCATGTGTATCAGGGAAACAGCAACAGGGAGAAGAAAAAGTGAGATATGTTTTAAAACAGCAGTGCTCATAACTGATACAAGAATGCAGATGGGAAACAAGATCCCTTCCTAGGGCAGAAGGAAGCATGTGAGGGCAAGAAGATCAACTTAAGAAACCTCCTGACTTAGTCATGGATGTTAAATCTGAAACATCTCCAGACACAAAGGTGATGTGACCTGCCTTTGGTCAAATGGGTATGATACAGATATGAAGTGTGGCTCTGGATCTGACTTCCATCGCTTTTTTTTCTGCATTTCTGTTTTTACTGAACAGTAAGTTACTGCTGTATACTGGGTAGAATCCCTAGCAAGGCTTTGACAGCCTCACTATTAACACATCAGCAGTGGAAAATACCCAACATCAGAAACAGTGGGGTTTTTTTTTTCTCTTGATGGTGAAAAAGGTTTTTACTGTCAGCACTGGTGAGTGGGAAAGAGACAAATTTTTATTCCTTAATAAGGCCGTAAGGCCTTACGGTGAGTGCTTGGACTAGACATCAAATTATCAGGACCAAGTTCTAATGACACAGCATGTTTCTTTGTCCATTCCAAGCCTACAGTGAATTATAACTGGAAAAGGCAGTGCTGGGAGTGTGATGGGAGAGATTAGAAAGTACATCTCCATTACAGAAGAATGAGATTTGTTTCAGCACCACAGTAGCAGAAGCCAAATTGCCTTGCTTAAGCAAAAAAAGAATGCCAGGAAGATGGACAGAAATCCTATAGCATTGTTGCTCACAAAGCTTTAGAAAGAAACATGCTGCTCCCTGATCTTATATGGGCCAGTGTAATTATGGTGAAGTTTATGCTGTCAGAGCAATGAAAACCTGGAATAACAGAGATATGAAGCAGGATTTTATTTTGCTTTTGCATTACATTACTTCAGGCACCGTGCCCAAGAGGAAAAAAGCTGCAGGCCTCTGTCTTAGAAGTCAGCCTGAAGGTGTTTCCAAACTGCTTTATTTGTCATGTGTAAGGAAACTCTGCTAAGAAAAACAGGACTGTTGGTGCAGTGAGTTTGCTGGATCTGCAGCTGGAGCTAGGGAAGGAGGCACCAGGTCCTTCAGGCCAGGGCTCTGGGCAAGGTCTTAGCTGCTGACTGCCCACCCCTCCCAAAAAAACCCCAAAACTTTTGTTAAAGCAACAAACCTACTCCTCCACAACCAGGGCTGTTACACAGACTCTGGAGGGAAAAAAATCCAACAAACCAACTTCAATTTTAACTAAATCCCAAGCGTTAAGGCAAATCCCATTAACATAGATGCCACAGCACATTAACAGCTCTTCAGGACTCTAATCTTGACTCCTGGGAAATGACTGATGAAAAAGGTTAGGCATCACATTAAGATGTTGCCAAACTA
Source organism: Molothrus ater (assembly GCF_012460135.2). NCBI lineage: Eukaryota > Metazoa > Chordata > Aves > Passeriformes > Icteridae > Molothrus > Molothrus ater. The sequence continues at coordinate 40,979,105 of NC_050479.2, forward strand.
TTCAAGCTAATGTAAACCACCTAGAAAACGTCTTCGATTTTCCTCATTAGGCTTTGTTTTGTGTCAGGCAGAAGGAACAGTCTGGAGAACAGTTGGTGTGCTTAGACAGCTGAAAATGATACTTACAGTCACTGGTGAGGCTCCAGGGAAGTATTTCTGAGCACTGTCTCCTCTCCCTTGAAAAGAAAACCACTGCATTTTCTAAATGAAAAATAGGGTCCCAGTTGCTGTGAGCAGCATGGAGAGGGGGCCTGCTGAGCACAGAGGTATGTGAGGAAGGGACAACTTCTTTTTGCATTTAGGAAGAAAAGAAAAGGATGCCCTACAGAACAAAAGATGAGTTGGAATTCATCTTACTTCCTTGCTTATCTTGCTCCTCAATGTGAATTTGGCCTTGCATCTTTCCTTCCACATGGCTGGCTTCTCCCCTGCCCTTCAGGGTCTCCCCAGCACCCCAAACTACCTGTGCTCATGGGAACAAGAAGTGCACCAGCAAATCCTGGAGACTGAGCATCAGGTGCCAAAAGCATCCTTTCCCTCTCACGCTGTTTGGTCTCCAGCAAGATGTGGCAATGGGCACAGGAATGGGGAGATGCAATAGTTCCCATCATCCCTGTGGCACCGACCAGAAAGCTCCTTCTCTCCACAGGGCCAGGGCCAGCCCAGCCTACAGCCCTGGTGCCATCAGCTGTCAGATCACTGTGAATTACCTGCACTGTGCTAAAGGTGCAGTAGTGCCAGTGAGTCTAGTTCTTCATGGCCCCACTGTCCTGCAGCCAGGACAACCAGACCTCAACTGTAAAGATTTCAATTTAAGTCTTGGAAGGTTGGTGTCCATACGTGAGCGAGGTGTCAGAGTGCCTCTTCCAGGCAAGGGGGATCCAAGCAGCACCATCCAGGAACCCAGGGAGCTCCTCACTCTTCCCTAAGCAGACATCCCATGCTCAGGCAGGAGAACAACAATCTTCCTTTTCCCTTCTGAATGCAGAGGAGGGAGAAATGTACATGAACCATGAGTGGAAGAGGTATTAGGGACCAAACCCCACCGCTACTCACCCCAAGGTAACACATTGACAATCCGACGTAAAACAGCAGATTGTTAATGAACTACATTGATAATGAGGCATCATCCTGGTAGCCCTCTTCACTTCTTAATGCTATTATGATATTTCAATGTTCAATTTATTATTGTATGCATTAACTTTCAACAGGATCATTAGACTCTATTTTTGATATTCTGCATAGATAAGTAGCAATAGCATTGTCAGAAGAAAAGATACAGCATGCACAAAAAAAAATCCAACTTGGAAATGAAGGGACAAATTTTCAAATTGAGCCTCTTTTTTCTGTAACACATTATTTTTTCAACCAACTGGATAGAAACCTTGAATTTTGAAAACAAGCGAGAAATGTGCATCCACATCAGGTACTCCAGTACTTCTAATTAGCAAATCTATAAGGTAAAAGCCATTCATGCATGCAATAATATACTTTCAGCATCTTGATTTAGCAGCCATGTTGAGGCACTTAGAGAAATTTCCTCCTAATGCTTTACATTTATGCCAGAAGAAGAAGGAAAAAACCTCTCAGATCTATGGTGCACAGGACCCTCTTTTAAAAATCTCACTATTACGAATGGAACAACATAAAATCTTGGAATAAACAGATGCAGTTTAGCCACAAGAATGGAACACATGGAGGAAGAACCCATTGAATCATTTTCTAGACAAGGAAGAAAAACAGATACAGATCTCTCATCATGAAAACAATAAATTTACAAAGAATCCTCATATAGAGTAATAAATATCAAGACTTTCCACATATCCATTATGTATCCTATAAAAATGAAAGCTGATTTTTTTTCTAGCCACTACTGTAGTTAGAGAGAAAACCAATTTAAGCTGTATGCACTCAGCATCAATGTATTTTAACAGACAATATAATAAACCTGGCTACCTTCACAGACAATGTATCTCCAGGCTTTTACAGCAAATCTGGAAAATGTCGCACTAATATTTAAGCTTTTCCTTCTCTCTCTTTCCTCTTCCCTGGAGTTTTCTTGACCCCTTTTGTGAATGTGAAGGCAGATTTAATTGCCCCCAGCCAGATAATCTCTGTGATGTGTCCTCAGCTGCCACGTGGACCTCATTTCTCAAAGCTTGCCTTTGCCACACACACTTAGAAAGATGGTTCCTACCTGGCTGGGCTCGGTATTCTCAGCACCTGCAGGGAAATAAGCCAATCCCTCTACTACCTCACCTATAATCAATCTCTCACTGCTGGCCTTTGGAACAGAGCTAGAAGTGCCCCAATCCAACACTTCCTATGTCTTTTTTAATCACCTCATCAAATTCTTCCCTTAATCAAAACACAGCATGTAGAAGTTTGAAGGGCAATGTGTGCATCTTATCAATTTCATTCACTAGAAAGTTATGCACTACAGTTGTAATGAACAGTACGAAACAAACCAGCTCTCATGTCACAAAAAAACTAAGCCAGGTATTTTCCCCCAATTTATCATTCATGTCTGCACAAGTCTTAGTAGCTCAGATTGTACAGGGTACATCTGTTAATGCAAAGGATCTTTCTCTCTCTCTTCAACCCATCCTCATAGCTTAGGCCTTTGAAGGAAGTCTTTTCTGGCAGGAATCTTATTCTACTGCCATTTAATAACACTGACCAATACCTATTGAGAACAAAATACATTCTCACTGGCAGAAACCAAGAAAAACTGAGACAAGGAGGGGGAGTTGTCAGACGAGGTCTCATTTACCAAAGCAATAAGTCTCCCTTGGCTAATTCCCAGGTAGCCACGTTGCACAAACACTCTGATCCTCTCATTGGTTAGGCAAGATGGGGGAGCATCACCACCTTGCAACCTGACTGTTATAATCTTCAGTAACAGCTACTTCTGCTGCCTCTTCCCTTGGCCACTGGTGAGCTCTCTGCTCCCGCAGCAGTCGCCGCTCCTCTCGCCTCTTTAGCCGGTTCTTCTGGTGCTCCTCTTGCTTGGAGTACTGGAAGCGCTGCAGGAACAGGTCCTTAGCGTATTCATACAGCTGCACGTCCAAGAAATTCAGCTCCTCTATCCGCCGCCGCACGTCCTCGCCGATGTCCACGTTCGAGGCCCGCGTGACGTTGAACTGGGTGAAGGGGGAAATGAATTTTAGGTTGAATGTCCTCTCAAAGAGATACTGTGTTTTCCTCTGAAATTCCGTCAGCCCGAAGAAGGCCATATTTTTCAGATTGTTCTTGGCGCTTTGGAGAAGAATCATGTTTCTCTCACTCTCATTCATGAAAGTCAGGTTGTAGCACCCCACCAGGCTGAGGTCGGCCAGCATGCGCACCTGGCGGTTGCTGGCCAGGTTGTAGCTGCAATCCATGAATTCCTGTAAGCTGACTCCAGACCAGTCGTCTCCCTCGTAACAGGTAGGCAGCTCGTCTGGCGTTGGGCTTCTTCCATCGCACATATGAAGGGAAGTTTTCCACGTCGCACCCCTCTGGACGTGTTTCCATTCACTCAAGTACCGCGACACTGGATCCCTCAGCATGGTGATGTAATAGAAATTCCTGAAACATATAATTAAACACAGTTTTAAGATTTCAGTAGGTTTTCCTCTTTATTCTCCAATAAAACTATTACCCAACACTGGCACCACACCCTTCACTTTTTCCAGGGCAATGTAGGCACTTCAGGTGACTACTTCTGAGACAGTAAAATCTTATAAATACTGTGAATAAAATACAAGGTAAATTGAGAGAGAGAGAGAGAGATGAAAGGAAATAAGCAGTTATCAGAGAAACAGAATTACTTTGACCTATCAAGTGCTCAGTGATAGTTACTTTACATATCAACCAATTAACTGAATTGTGCTCCCCTCTATATTGAAGTATTAACCACCAGCAATATCAGAAACTGTGTGAAAAGTGATTGTAATAATCCTGCCGCTTCTCTTCTGGACTGAGACACACACGTCTCACAAGATGCAGGGGTTGATAATCCCTACAGCATTCGGCCATAACCTAAGAAAAGCTTAAGCAATTTCATGTGGACAGTGTAAGTGATAAAAATAACACCATGTGGAAGAATGGCATGAGCCACCTACTTAAGAAAAACCCTATTATTAAGTGGGTTGGAGTTAAGATAATAGGAGACCAAAAATCCATTAATATGACTTAATTTTAGACAAGTGCTTGATTGAAATTAGTTATAATCCTGTAGTACAAAAGCATTTGTTGGTGTAAGGATTATTATTATTCAATCTCACCTGTCAAGAATACAAAAGAGACACCAAGATACATTGATCTGAAATAGAAAAAATAACTATAGAACTCACATTGTCAGTTCATCTTTTTGCTATTAAATTCAGTTTGTATGTCTTATTTATGGCAATCTGAAAGGGACTGCAATTAAATATGTATCAAGGAAACTTTCACAGATTGAGGTTTTTTTTAACTGAGGGGTGTTTTACTCAATAATAACTCACCTGAGTTATAAGATGATATCATAAACACAAAGCAAAACTGAAATACTTGTGATTTCTCTCAGCTAGAATTACCAGAAGAAGATTCATGACTAAAATTAACACATGATCTGGTACAAAAATAGGTTCATGAGTTTGCATGACTCATCTTACTGCAAACTGCACATTAATAAATCATGAGCCCTAAGATTTCTTAAGAAAAGTCTGGTCTCAGTACTTTTTATGCAGCCTCGAGAAGGATGAGGAGAGTAAGCAGGAAGCAGAGAAGGATGAAGGAAGTAAGCAGGAAGCAAGCTTGCTGAGGACAAGGTACCTGTAAACAAACCAACGTTTTGGAAGCGTCATCTCATACAAGAGCTAACTCTAGTAAAATAAAAAAATCTCAAAAATTTTAGCACCCTCCACAACAATTACTTTGCTTTTTTAGGTATCACCCACTTCCTGCCACTAAAGATTCACCATCTCCATGAACCTTACGTTAACCATAAAAATATTTATTTCCCCACATAGTGCTAAATATGCAGATCTATTTCCCAGTGCAGGCAAAGCAAAGGGAAAAAGGTCTGAATACTTCATTTGTATTCATTCTGAATTTTCCACCTACAGGACCTATAATATACTTTCCAGAATAAGGTTATGAGACCAAACTATGGACTATGTTCTGCTGCAGGGTAATTTCCTGAGCTACTCTCTAATGGAAACAGCTGTTTCAATACTTATTTCACAGAAGAAGCTTTACAGGTGGAAGGATTTAAAATAGGGAGTGTCATGGATGTATTTTCACTATCACTTGCACTGGAAGCCAAGATTTCTGTCAGCATCAGATGACACTTTGAAGGATGATATTTCCAGAATAATTTGGAGCTTGGGTCTTCTGACTGCTGCTCACACATAGCCAAATTGCACATCAGCTGTTTTGGTCCCCTTCAGTTACTTACACCATCCACATCAACAGGGAACCCAAGAATCACACAACCCTTCATAGACAGAGATTTCTAAAATCCCTCTTGTCCTGCAGAGCAGGAAGTACCAGAAATCCTCCTGTGTACTCTGCAGTATGAAAAAGCAGTCTTTGGACACTTGAGGCACAGCTTTCCCTTCTCAGATTGGATCCTTATCTCATCCTGGCTCTACACTGCATGTATGAGAGCACATTAAGAACTACTTTCCATTTTACAGGGAAAAGGGGATGCATTTCACAAATGCTGTGCAGATAAAGCAGCCCAACTCTCAAACACCCATCAGCTCTGAGCATAAGAAGCTGCTGTTGCAACATCCAGCAGGCACTGATAGGGCTGTGACCAAAAACGGCTGAAACTGCAAGGGAACAGAGATGAAAAAAAAATGGACAAAGACTCAGAGGCAGTTGCAAACATCTACATCAACAAAGATGGGGCATTGGCTTAGTCTTTGTATTGCTGCCCCTCCTCTCTTCAGATAATTTTGGATGTTAACAAGTGGTAACAGACAGATTTTAAACTTGCTCTTGACAGTTATTCATACCTCTAATAATAATTCTGTCCTTCCTCACCCATCTCCAGCAGTCCCAGTCAGGTATGACTCAGAGCAACAACAATTAACAAAAATACCTCCTTTGCATCAATCATTTCCCTTTCATCCCTGGATATGTAAATGTGTTTGAAGTGCAATAAACAGGAGTACAAAGCAAATGCATGGAAATGAGAGCAGTACATCTTTGGTTAACATCCGCACCTTCCCTCCTGCATACCGAGCCTGCTGCTGCTCCTCCTTGTGAGTACCTAACTTCTGCAGCTATTTTCACTGCCCAGATAAATCTGCTGCTGGATTCTGCAGCTTCCAGAGAGTTGCCTTCCACTGAATGGCTTCTTCATCGGGCATACAAATTTTAACAGCAGCTTCACACACATTTAGTTTCTGAGGGGCCGATAACTTACGCCGCATTCACAGTTTACAATCCTCTGATTAACCTTCTGGCTTCGATCCTCTGTCACCCTTTTAATCACTCTGAGGTTGGAAGACCTTAAGATTTCTTCCACCTTAGCCTGGACACTGTCCAGATGACACTGCTATGTGCTGTACCTGGACTGGGGGAATACTACACTGAACTTGTGCACAAAGTTTTCTTTCAGGGAAAAGCGTGTCTCCAGAATAATGATACAAGTAAACACACTAAGGCCCTGGACATTTGTTTCAGTGGGAAAATTATATAAATTATTAAATTATCTTAGGAAATTGTTTTCAATTTTCAATTTGTTTTCAAATGTTGACATTTATGGAATAATAATAGAAGCATTTTGGAGCCCTCAGTGCCTCATATACAAGCATTCAATCACACTGGGAATAGCCAAGGACTCAGCTCATAATAAGACAAGAAGCAGGATAAAAATACAAAACAGGCTATGGACTTTCTTCACTGTTCAGTAAAATAGCATATAGTTAGCTGAACACTGAATATGCCTGAGCCACTCTGAATACAGATGTGCACTTGTTCTTGTTGGTGTAAATGACCCTCTTGCCTCACCCATGCTCACACTTATGGCTGTGTTGAACTCAATGGCTACCCACTGTGGGAAATACTGAGCAAAGAATTAAATAATGACTTCTGTTACCCTGCTTGTCAAAGCAAACTCATCACAGACTTCTTGGATTAATTTCATAGACTCCCATCATCGATTGCTGAAACTACTACCACAGATATCCTCAGTGCTTAAAGGCTAGCCAAGAAGAATATGCTGGTATGTCAGGGAGAAGATATTTTCCAGAAAATATTCCAAATTAATTAAAACCCATACAAACTATATCTATATAATTATGCAATCAATATCTATATCAGCATGTCTGTGTGTGTGTGTAAAAATTTACACTGCAATCTGGCATAACGTGTGTTTGTCAATGACAGAAAAATGATAGTAAATCCATAAGTGTGTGTTTGACAATGTATCTTGTGACTGTCTCTATAAACACATACACATGTAAGACCAGTCTAGATTTCATTTCAAACACCAGCCCATTACCAGCCCAGTTGCAGTGTCAGCTCCTCCTGAAAGGAAACTTTATGCAGCTTCCCCACACTAAGCAATCTCCTTTTGAGCATGATGTACTGAAACTAATGGGTTATTGAAGTTGTCACTATGGGATAGTTGATTTTTTGGGCAAGTGATGGTCACAGCAAGGGCCTGGTGATCCATGCAAGAGCTCAAACAAACACCAGTGTGAAGTGTGGGCTGCACACTATTGTTTACACTGGAATTATGAAGTACTTGGTAATTCCCAAGACTCTAGTCCTACTTGCATGAAATCCAATCTCTTCATTAGCATTAGGCAAAGAAAACCTTTAATTAAAAGAACAGATAAATTGAGCTTCTAGTTATAACCAAAGAACATGTATTTCTTCCACATTATATGGTATTTTAATATAAATACTCTAATCTTACATTAATCCTTCAATAGTATTGCTCCAGTTTAGAAATTAATTTCAGAGGAGCAGAGTCTGCTATAAGTAGAGGTGATCCCAAACCAGAGCATTTTGCCTCCTCTATCACCGTGGAGCAGATGTCCCAGCTGAGGGAGATTTAGTAAATACGTGAAGGATCACTGCACACTGAGAACAGAAACATCCTGTAGGGCCTCCTGGGAAAGAGGGATGAATGGCATCTTCATAAAAGGAGAACAGCGTGCTCATGGCAGTGGATGCAGAGACAGAAGAGTATTTGAGGTGGAGAGAAAGAGTCACCAGAGAATATTCTGGAAAGCACTAGCAGACAGAAAAAAAAAAAAACTCAAGTGACTGAAAAAATCCAGGTGCATCATAAAACTATCCACATTCTGCTTCTTCCTGGTAGAAAGGAAAATAAGAGCCCTGGTCAAGCTTATGTCCCAAGTGGAGATAAGAACTTAGAAGCTTTAATTGTGGAAGTGAGTGTGCTCCTTAGGAAAGGTCTGAAATACCCACCAAAAGCCATCCTGTCAGCACACTTCTGCTACCAATGGAGGTTATGGCAAATGAAGGCTTAAGAACGACCAGCATTATGTGAACAAAAGCCTCACACTTCCCAGTTTTATCCTTAAGCCCAAATTCTCACAGGCATTAACAGATTTAGCTCACAATCAGTAACCTCTCTTTGGGCAAAGTATTGTCAGTATGGGTAATGGTGAAAGGAAGAGGGTAAACAAATGAAACAAAGGTAAGTATAATGCAGCACATGTGCAATTAGGGAATAATTGAATGTGCAACAGGAATGATGGGGGAAGGCAGAAAGCAAAAAAACATTGTCAGGCTGATCTGAACTGGTCAAAGTCAGTGAAATGCAGATGCACCAGCTTGAGGCTGGCAGCATTTCTGTGCAGAGTGTCTCTGCATCCATGGTGTGTTTCATTTACAGATAAACTGCCCAAAATAACATGAACAGACTGCATACTTATCCAGAACAATGGCACTGTAACGAAAATCTATGAAACGGTGCACAAAATATATGCATGTCCATCTGTCTGTGGGAAACATCATACAGCTTATCCACCAAGCCAGACTGATAAATACTAGCTGTCCCACAAACTTTGGCAAAGATGATGCAGCAAGAGCACATAGGCTTCTTAAGCTTAGTGTCTCTCACAGGATGCTAGACACCATGATGGAATGGTTTTCTAAGAAATCCTTTACATAAATTTGTGAGCTTAATACTATTATCTGTCCTTTCAGGTTTTCATGGGTTTCTTTTCAAGACTATTACTGAAAGAACAGCCACCACCATTAAGAAGTGAAGGTTTATCTACTCACATCACAGGCATCACCTGCTCAGCATGTAGAAAAATCACTTAGCTGTTTTCTTAGAGGATCTGAGCACTCACCACTTTTGCAGTTTTCATCTGGCATGATGAGTACTTTACTTAAAACAGTGGCTGTAAAATTCTATAGACACTTACTCCACATTAAAGGAAAACTTAGCAGAGTTAAATAAAAGAAAAATAAAAATAAAAAACCCCAAACTTTAATTTTGAGGTATAAAACTACAAAATTTTAGCTGTGTCTCATTATTCCTTTGAGATTTTGTCCCATGGCTCGGAATCCAACAGGAATAAAAACTGGCCATTGTTTCCCATTTCTGAGTTGGCCACAAGTCTGTTGGTTAAACCTACCCTTTTCATTATCCCAGTGGCAGAAAGAGCAGCTAAATCCATACAACATGCCTGCTCAGAGAAGGGACTGGATGCTGCTTTCAGGGAAGGATACCTAATTGCAGTGGTCCACATAGGAGCTATGCATCGAGGCAAGCTCTGACACCAGCAGGGAGCTGCTCAGCACAGGCAGTGATGTGTAGCTGGACATGGCAGGGGCCACCTCTGGCATGAGCTGCTATCCCTTTAGAGGCTCCCTCTTCATCACAGCGTGTACCTTGGCCACAGAGGGAGATAAACTGCTGACCTGGAGGTGTCTGTGTTGTGCAGGTGGCTCTGTCTTCAAGGTGAGCCCTGCACTTGGAGCCAAAGGGTCCTTGCCTGAAGGGATGCATTCACAGAATGCAAAGTTCAGGCCAACATCAAAAACTAACCACTAACATAACATTTTGTAATGAGGGAGAAATAACCACAGCAAACCTCAATTTCACAACTCTTTGTACCTATAATACCTAACATCTACCAGTCATGGTATAATATCTCTTTCTGAACACGCTTATAGAGTTGGAACATTCCCTGAAGTAAACCAAAGTTTTTAAGCAAGTTCTCTATTGTTTCATACAAATCTCCAATTCAGCAGTTAGAAAAGCAGTCCATTATAACTTTGTTGTCCTTGCTGATACATCAGTATATCAGTGTGACAGAGGGAGGGCTGGGAGTCAGACAGCTGGGATTGTATGTCTGGCTCTGGTATGAAAAGGTGGTCACTTGGGAAGCAATTTGTGGTGACACAGACTGTTACAGGCAAGAGAAATGAAGTGATTGGGCACCGGGAAGCACTTAAGAAATGTGAAATCTTATATTTCCTTGCATGTTAGGAGGAATACTCCCTGTCACTAACTTCAGTTTCTTTTACAGTTCACTGTAAACACAATTCACTGCTTTCATCACAAAACTCCCAATTTTTCTGTTTAGATATTGCAAACCCTTTTTTCTTTAAAAATATCCTCTGAAATATCTGATTAAATTCTGTACCCATGCCATCAGAAAAAGCTCAGGAAAGCTTTATAGCACTGTTGGGGTTTTTTTTGTTTTGTTTTGGGTTTTTTTGTTTGTTTGTTTGTTTGTTTGTTTGTTTTTGGTTTTTGGTTTTTTTTCACAGTTTTGATCAGAAGATTAGTGTCCTACACCTGATTAAAGAATGACAGATGACAAGGAGTGTCTTTAGAGATCACTCACTCTTTGACATCAAACAAATTTTAACAGTAGTGATTTAGGGTAATCCAGAAGGGTAAAAGAAAGGGAGTGAACCTTTGGCAACACAAATGCTACACATACAACATTAGGAATTTTTCCACCTAAAGAGTTCAATTTTTCTTGAAATGAAGCTAGAACAAATTCAATAATGGCATAGGGCTATGCATAGATATGGAAAGAATGAGATACTAGGTAAGCTATTTTAACATAGCACAGGTTCATAGATTTATATAATACCGAAAAAAGATTAGTTTCAAAATCCAGCACTACATCTGTACTGAAAACAATGGTAAAAACTGCATTTGTGGAGACTCTAATTATTTTTTTTTTTCTTAAATACTTCAGAATTCAGACAACTGGCCTCAGACTAGGCAAAATGACAATTTCTTTTTAAAATATTCTCTGCTTTTAGATTTCGGACATGTGATTTTGTACTTTTTTAAAGTAATGAGTAATCACGACAATAATAATCACATTCTTGACATATCACATTGCCACAAGCCCTTCAAAATTATCAGTGAAAGTGTATCCTGAGACCTACTGCTGCAAAAGGATAGTGGGAGTGCTGAGAATTTTTGTCTTGGCATAGGAGAATACAAGTTTTAATGATGTATTTCGAAGAAGTGTCTAAGACATTAGGTGGAGATCAAACAGCAGCCTTTCAGCACTTAAGAAGAGGCCAGTGAGAAGAAAAGCAAGGCTTTTCACTCTTGTGCATGGCAGGATAGCTAATGAGGGACAATAGTCAGAAACTGAAAAAGGTGAGAATAAAAGGAAAACAATTTTCATGATCAGAATAATTAAGCATTGGAAAGTTTTGTCAGTAGCAGCTCTGCCTCCTCCACCCTCAGAGATTTTGAAGATCCAACTCTCTCCAACAGAACTCTGAGCAACCCCAACTATGCTCAGTGGTGGCCCTGCTCTGAGCAGGAGGTTGGACTTCTCCTGAAATAATTTCCCACCCCTGGGGCTCTGGGATTCTGAATGACAGCAGAAAGTCTCCTGTCACCAAATGTACAGTCCTGTCAGACAACACAGCAAACACGAACCAACTCGACAACTAAATTATCCCCTTCTCCCTTGCTCTTTCCTGGCCATCCTAGGAACAGTACAGAGGATTTTTAGTCAATTTTAAGAGATTGTGGGGATTTTAATAAGATTTTAACTAGGTCTATAACACTCCAAATCAGCACACCCTGAATTATTGAGCAGCTTCATGAGTACTTATTTCAATGACGTGTTATTCAATATAGAGTCTCCAGAAACTGGAGAGGACAGTGCAGCCACTACATGTCCCTAAAGAAACGAATTCTGTTCACAAGTATCAAGTCTGTATCTAGCAGCTCCTAGGCTGATGAAATGATGTAGTTACCCGTGGTTTTAATCCTGGTAATTTAGAAAATGCACATGAATAGCATATGAGCATGTGTGAGGTCTCTGAGCTAATATAAGTTTTTCCTGTGTGTTGCCTTCAGGATTTAGGCATACATTTTCAAACACAGAACATAAAGTTGGGCGTTTTACTCTATATTTAAACACATAGGGAAGCTCAGCCTCACTGGCAGTGAAGAAAATAGAGAGTAGTATGAGCAGCTACTAAGAAGCTTGTTGATTTATTTAGGAAAAAAAAGCTCTCAAAGACATCACAGTGCCCTACCTACCCTGCCAGCACAGATACCAGCACTCAATTATCCCTTTCCTAACTGCTTTTGAAATATCCTTTTCATGCCATTGCTCCTACTGAAAATATCTTGTGAAGGTTGCTTCTTACAGTTAGGAACACAAGTCTTATTCCCAGACAAAACCTGGTCTTGGTCTACTTAGATCCAGTTGTTCTTGAGTTAACACTGCAAATACACAAAGGAGATTTATAAATGTAACATCAGAGAAGGAGAAATAGCATTTAAGCTGAGGATCAGAGAGCAATCATACCTCTCAACTTTTAATTTACTAAGCTGAACTACTTTTTTATTGTCTCCTCTGATAAGAAAAGTCCTAAGTGACCAAACTGCAGCCCCCAAAACCCTTGGGTCATGCTTAGATCCTTTTACTGAGTTTTCCAACATCTCAGCTTTTCATGCTAGCTTGTGATAGGGGGCTTACAGAAGTAAGGAGCTCCTGAGATTTGTTCCAGGTTTTAATCATCATAGCAGTCCTTTCCTGGCATTTGAGCTTGCACACTTCAAATTTCACTATACATGGCTAGAATTGAGCAAATTTCACACAAGGCTTTAGAGGTGCCTTGTACAATAAACATTTCTTACCTCCACTGGCAATGTATTCTCTGATACACCCTCACATTGCATTTTGGTTTTTTGTGGGGCCACATGACTCTGGAAACTCATACTCACTGTGTCACTGGCTCAGATGGTCCCTGCCCACAGCCTTTGATGGTCTTTAAGGTTCCTTCCAACCCAAGCCATTCTGTGATTCCATGAAGACTCCCTGTTTTGGCTGGTAAGCACTCAGCTGATAGAGGAGAGCTGTTTCTGCCAGCTTCAGATGCATGAACCATGCACTTTGCACTACCAAACTTCATTTCTCCTATTTTTATTAAATCCTCAATGTCATTAAGCAAATTTCATTAATATACTTAAGCTTTTAGTGCCAGCATCATTAATGGAAACATGAAATAGGGTGAGAGTTAGGACTAGCCCTGAGGAAATTCATGGATAACTTTCCTTTAAGTTCCTCTTTCAGCACATCCTGTTTTGTTACCAGCTTCTTGTTCACCAGAAAATTCTTATGCTCAGCCTCATGCTTTCTGCCTTGTATAATAACTCTGCACATGTTGGTCCATCCAATACTTTACTGAAGGTAAATTTCCATTCTGCTATCAGAGATGGATGCTGGATTTACATGTCACAGCCCAGAGGATGGTGGCCCCAGCTTTGGTGCATGTAAGAGCAAGAGGTTGGTTAAAGATGCGGAAATGACAATTTGTTTCAGAGTGAAGTTGTTTGGAATAGAAATGTGTACATGAGGTGATTTGGTGGAAAAACAAACAAGCTTGATACAAATTGTAAATCATTTCTTGATGAGACACAAATCCAACAAACTTCCCTCCAGTGATTTTTGTTCTTTGCCTAAATAATATCAAGCTCAGTTGTTCTAAGTATTCCTTAAATTGCTGAAAAGAGTGAAGTAGCAAGAACCTTGCTGAAAGAAATATAAATACAAAATGCAATAATAATTCAAACAATGAGAATTTCATTGTTCTATCAAGCACACACACAAAACAACCCTTGTACCTGTTAAGAAACAGGGTGTGAGCACATACAGGAGGAAGTACTAGTCAAAAGCCATAGATGTGCAGTGTCTTACATGAGTCTTTAAAGGTATGCAAGGCATTTGTGCTGGGGAGAATTAAAAATCTTTGTGGAGAGGTCTGGGAAAGGAGGAGTCCATTGCTCACATCACCCCCATTCTATCTACTGTGCACAGGTCATTGCTGTGTCTCAAAAGAACTGTGGAAATCTGAGGTACACGTGACCTCTTTACTGCAAATTTTTGTTTCTTTTCTCTCTGCTTTGCTAGGTCACTGCACAGAAGGGAACATGAAATAAGGGTGCCTTTGCACTGCTCTCCTCCCCACCTCCTCCCTGAGCTGCCTCTAGCCCCAGCCTGGGGAGGAAGCTCTGAACTTGCCTTTCTCAGGAGGATGTTACAAGTACGGGGGAAACGAGCTAAGGGGATGGAAAAGAAAGGTGATGACAGACAGGGGCCAAGAGAAGAGCAAACTTGAAGGCAGTGCTGCACAAGGGACCTGCAGTTTGAGTTTGTTTTGCTAATACAGCCTTAGAGGGTTACAGAAACCTATTTGGGAAGAGACTCTCCTTCAAGTCTGAAACCTATAGTCATGGGTAACAGCTTAGCATAAAAGAATTCATAAAATATCCCTCATGCACACAGGACAAACCAAAACCCTCCTCACAACCAGCAGCTGCCAAAAAGGTTAGAGGAAGTCCCTGTTTCAGGAGGACTCTCATGGGGTCACTGCCTGGGTGACCGAGCACTCCTCCAGCTCCAGTGCAAAAAGGTGGGGACACAGAACTCCTGTCTATCCAATAACTTAAAAAACATAAGGCATTTCATAATGGTTCTAAAGGAAAAAAAAATCCCTGCATACTTTTATGTAGATTATGAAAGATCTGTTATCACAGGGGTCCTGGCTGCCTGCAGGAATACACTTGGCTGGTAAAATTCAGTTTCAAAGAGCCCCTGAAAAAAAAAATCAAATGTAGCCAGATCCTTAAATCTTCTGACATTTACATTTCTTCACTCATTTTTTGTTAGGTCTAAAATAAAGTAAAATTAATTATTTTAAATGCAACTACAATGTTTATTTTCATGCTCTTCCTGTTTTTTGAAGGAGCTGTTGCTATCCCATTTTATTCTCTGGCTAGGTAAAACTTGCAGCACCAGCATCAGCAGTGTTCCTTTGTAACTGGCTTCACTGGAAACCGATTTTTGCCACAAGTGTAACCAGGCTCCCTCCCCAGCTGAGCTTTCTCTGATTTCCAACTAAGAGCTCAGTTGCAGGCACTCTTTTCCAAGTCTGGAATGCTCAGATAAAAGTTCTGTGGGATTTTTCACTGCAATGCATTTTGAATCAGTGCAGTAATTCTGCTCAATTAATAAAGTAATTAACAATAAAAAGGGCTCAGTAATTGAAATCCCTTTGAAAGTACACTAATTTATTCTCTCTAAACTTTGCCTCAAATCTTTATTAATTCTGACGTCAAGCAAAATGACCATAAATTATAAATTATCATCACAAAATCCAGGCATCACAATAATTTTCTTGTCCTACATGCAGAGCTTTTAAAGCCTCCCATAAGGTAAACAACATGACAACCCAGATATGAAAGAATTTCAGGTGATTTTACTAATGAATATATTATAAGAGAAGTGTTCCCTCTTCGTACATTGAAATAGTTCACAAAACCTAGGGAAGTTACCCAGCTGTAAAAATAAAATGCTATTTATTTTTCCCCTTTTTGTAATGCAACTGCATGATTTTACCTGTAAGCCAATAAACAAGAAGATGACAGGGTATTTCAATTGAATACTTGCATGACAGACTGCTGACTTTCCATTTTTCACTGAATTTTGTGTTTTACTAAAATACTTCATAGCATCTGAGCAAACCCAGAAATATTTGGTATGAGTATATAACTCTAAGAAAACCCAAAAATGTTTGGTATTATTAATATAACTCAAATATAAGCGAAATTGCATTTTCCTTCTCCATTGATCTAATAGGTATCTTTGCACATATATAAATACACACACACATACCTACATAAAATCTCCACAAGGGGGCCATCTAATCTTCCCCAATTCTTTGCAAAAGCTTAACTTGCTTTGCAAAAATTGATGCCATAAAGCTTTTGTCTACAGATACTATGGTACCTTAGGAAAAAAGCTTTTTACCAACTGGAAGTGACTTTGTGACACAATTTCATACAAGGAAACCTGTAGTTTGAAATGGAATCACTTTTTATGCACAAATCCCACTATATACTTGGCATGTAAAGAACTTTGATCAAGCTTTTCCAAGTTCACTACTTTCAATATGCAGCCAAAATGAGACCTTTTACACACACACAGACACAGAGCCAGGTCCCATGCTATGGTGAGGCAGCCTCCAGGATGCAGCCTGGTTCTGTGTTCTATTGGAATTTGTAGGCAAAGCCCACAGTGAGGGACCATGAGTGATTTCAGCCCTCTAACAAGGCATCCCCTAGGCACCACAGTTAAGGTACAAATGGTATTAAAGTTATTTGCACTGTCCTCTCAACTCCCTGCAGATATGAAAAACAAATCTTGTTTGTCATTCCGTGTTATCTGCTTTAATATTCTGAATGTCTTACAGACACAGCGTTATAAGTCCTCATCTTCTTAACTCAGCTGTAGCTCTGTGATGTTTTTCTTATTTACCATACCTTTGACCTTGGAATACCTAGAAGAAATGGGACCATTTCCTTCTTCTGACCTCAAATCTTAATTAATCAGGCTTAGTCACACATGCCAGGATGTGGACTGCATGCACCATCAGTTGTGGATGTCGTGCTCTGAGAAAGAAGCTAATAAGATGAAATAAAGAAGTCTAGGCTTCTAAACAACTCCTATGAAGGATTCTTTACCTTTCAGGAAAACTAGATAGAGATTATATTAATTCAGTCCTGCAGATACAGCACAAACCCACCAATCTGCTAACTCAAAAGATTATCTCTGCACCTTGATCTGCAGCACAAACTTTAAGCAAAGTTTCCATGATTTCTCAGTGATAGTGCTGTATCACTGTCATGTCTAACCCATGACCATGACAGAATTCAGGCTGCTCCAAAACTTGTGCATTCACATAAAAAAACCCCTCCCAAGAACCTGATGGCTCTCCATAAGAATACTGGCTCAAGCAAGTCATCATGGATGCCTGTGGCTCTGTAACTTTCCTCTGAAATCAACAAATCCTAATCAATGGAGCACATCTGTACAGTGGCAAAAAAACACTTCCCAGTCCCTTCAGGCCATGAACTGACGACTTGAAGCATGACATTTGATTAGCCTTATTATCTCAACTCATTTATACATAAATGTTTTCAGGGGCCATGAAGCCATCCAGCCTTTATTAAAATCCAGCCACATTCTCTGAACTGATGTTCCCTTCTCTTCCTCCTTTTTTTGCCAGTAAAAACAAGGAGAAATGTATTTTTCTTTCTTTTTTTTCTAACTGTGGCTTATCATCTTTGCAATGTTATTATTGTCAAATAACCTTCTCCTTATACATAAGTGCAGCAGGCTGTTGCCATACATGCTCAGATATGCAAATAGGTCAAGTTTTCTAGTCTTTCCCCACAGAGATATTTGACATTGAGACTCAACATGATCTAGCATCTTTCTGAACTAAAGGCCAGGGGAATCATGTGTGGGACTTCATTTCCAAAACTATTTCTCATGGAAATTAATGAACATCTGTGCAGATGCTGAATGTGAATTCAGGCAGCAGACAAAGCCTATCTGAAATTGAACTTAAGGTCTAGAAATACCTAATGGTAAGCATGTTTATCTTTAGATTTGTTCCTTCCCTTTGAAGAGTGAGAGTGCTCTTCAGGTCACCAACTTTTCTTGCTCTAAAAGGAGTGGGATGATGACAGGGTTATGAAAGCTATTTCAGCATAAACAAGGAGCAAAGTTGCTGATGTGTATCCTAAGTAACACAAAGATTTGCACATGAAACATTCATTAGGATTTCTTTAAAGATTCTGTAAATTGCTTTCTGTTTCATATGGAGTATTACTGTCACTACAAGTATAGAAGCGATGCAAACAGGAAAGCAAAATTCAGGTTAGATATCATAATGAATATTTTTCTACAGTTTTAATGACTTCAATATTTCTGTCTTTTTTCTAATAGAGATTACATAGTCTGGGTCAATCTTATTTGTGATACATATATTGAATATTACATAATTTAACATCAATTAACACCTGTGAATTTAAAACCGAAATCTCATCAGAGCTGAGTAACTGAAGATGTGCTATCTTCCTAGAAAAATTAGCTAAATAAGAGAAAAGGTTGCAAACTAATCTGGTTTTGGTTGTTTTTTTTTTTTTACTTTGAAGATGTTCCTTTTCAATGGGCTTTTTGTAAAGCAACATTTTTGTTTATAATTGTAAAATTTTTAATATATGGCAAAACTATATATCCCAGTAGTCTCACCAAGTGCTGTTTAGCACTTATATCCCTTCTCTCCCTCTGGGGATAGAAGCCACTCTATGTTCAGGCTAAAGAACAGCCCTGCCTGGATGAAAAGGAAGTTTGCATGCACATAGACCTTTATTCATGACACTTTAATTTGCTCCATGGCCTTAATAAATACACCATCATTAAACCACAACTCTAAAAATAACTCCCTTCAGAAATTTTTTCATGTTGTTTCTAGTTACACTGTTTTTTCTACAAGGAACAATAACTAGTACAGGCTGGGTTTTATCATCCAAACCCGCACTTCCTAGCTTCTCTCTCATTCTTTGGCACCACTTTGTTTCTTTTTTCCTCTGTATCTGCTCTTCATTTTCCCTCATTATTTGTGTCCTCACACAGCAGTAGCATAACTTCATGCCTGACAGAGCTGCAGAGGAAATGGAGCATTCCCATGTACCACAGGCTGTTGGGCTGATACAGAAGAAATGCAGCCTTCTCCGAGCTAAGTTGAAGTTTAAGCCCATTTGCTCCTGCACCAGGTTTCTCTATACAGGGAGCTGGCTGCAGGGAAAACGTGAGTGGCAGTGGGATGGTGTCACTCAAAGCCTCTGTCAGCCAGAGCTGTGGTGCTGCTTGCTGGGGTGGGCACAGGGCTGTGCAGCTGGCTCAGGAGGGCAGGCTGAGAGCTGCAGCATGGGGGACAGCTCTCACCTGTGTTTTGTTCTCACCTGAAGTTTGCTGCTTTAGCTATGTGGTTGCTTCCCCACAGGCCATTTTCACTGTGCTGCCCTCATCTGTGCCTTTCCTCTATAAGCTAACATTTTTAATTGAGATTTTTTTTAATTTTAGCTCTTTGAAACTGAAACTGCCTCATTTTTGCATCCCAGGCACACAGACTCTCGGAGGGTTCAGTTTAGATCTCTGTGCATTAGGTATATTACTGTTAGTTCAGGCTTCCTTAACAAATCTGAGAGCCAAAAATTATTTTGAAAACCTTGGTATGCAGTCTTCTCCCTTCTGCAGGTTTACCCCTCTTATTTAGAGTTATATATTGGCATAACCCTATCATTCAGCATATGGCAAGTGGCATCAGTGTAACTTTCAATGCCAGATATCCTAAGGCAGTTATAATACGATAGTATTGCAATTGGACTTTGTTATTTTAATCTAGCCTGGACTTAGCTTTGCTTTCTAAAAAGGCTTTAAGGCAATAATGTTCTATAAAAATAGCTGAATTAAAAGTATCATATTAAAAAGGCATTGAAGAAGCTACTTGACGTGTCAGACAAACCCAACAGCTATTAAATACAGAGAAATCTTCAATAAGCAAGAAATTCTCAAGCCTTGACTTTTTCAGCCAGGGGAGTATATTCAGGGATGTCATCATTACATGCTTGCCTTGGTCTTATCCTCCTTGGAATCTCCATTTTTGGAGGCAAGGTGTTAGGTTAGATGGACCCTTGGTCTGACTCAGCTTAGCCATCCCTCTGCTACTTCAAGCCACCCACATAATCATACTTTTTTTTCCCTGACATTGATGAGAGAAGTATCTCATGTTGATGAGTTAAGTCAAAGCAAAAAAAAAAAAAAAAAAAAATTTAAAAATCTGTACTGTTTTAGTCATATGCATAAGGAAGAATCTGGATGTCATGCTTGCTATAGAAAATGTTCTCTCACCTTCAATAAGAAATCTGTTTTCTGTTTTCTTAAAAATGGATGTGGGTGTTACAAATGGCAGTTCTTTACCATTTTTAAAAATGAACACTTTCCATTCATTTAAGAAGAGACTATCAGAAAATATATTATTACCAAGGGTTGGTAGGAGGCAACATCAAGCAGCATGTCAGCTCTGAAAGAGAAATGAGCCATGGAAACAGGCTGAATGCAGGAACCGACCGCTGAGGTTCAGCACAGAGGACAGGAGCATCCCATTGAGGCCATGGCACAGAAAGGCAGCTGAGGTTTTCAGGTGGGCTGAGAAATGGCTCAGCCCCTCCTGACTACTCCACCCTGCTCCATTCCAGGTCTGAGTAGGGCTATGCAGCCTGGCACTGCAAATGTGACCCCTGGCAAACCTGGGCAGCATGAATTAGCTAAAGCACATACCAGCCTCCACTGGTTTTACGTGCTCATGTGTGATGTCTGATGGACACAGGCAGATACAGAACAAACCAGCCTGGTATGGCACAAAACCAATTTGCTGACTCCTTTTGAACAGCTTGGATTGGCACAGTGGTTTTATGTCAGAAGAGCAATTTGCATCACTGTTCAACCCTGCTTTTGAGCATGTACTAGGATATCTAAAGCCAGTTCAACTGTGTGGTCAAAGCAAGAAAAAAAATTGTGGCCTTCATACCTAACCTGTTACAGCCATGCAGGAGTTACTCTGGGTTTCTGAGTGTGCAAACACACCAGGACAATCTGCTTCATTCTGCTGCCCTGGGCACTTCTGTGTCTGTCCCAATTTATGGAACCTCTGCAAGTCTTTCCAAGTAATACACATTTCCTTGTGTCAGTCTGCTAGAACTTTATGAATTAAAGTAAATGACACAACTAAACTATTAAATTCCTTAGAAGTTGAATATCACACATAAAATTCAAGGAGTACAACATATTTAATTACAAAAGTGTATCAATTCCATGAGAAAAGTAATGTATAAAAGCCTCCATTACAAGGTGAAATATTGTCCAGGGAGTTGCAAAATGCCTGAAAGAATACTATTTGTGCAGCTTTTATTTTGCCACTATAACACCCTACTTATTTGCACTAAAAATTATTATTTTTCCACAGAACTCCTGCTTTGCTCAGTGCACTGAACAGGCAGTGCTCAGCAAGATGCCTGTTCAGTATTTCTTTTTATGATCATGTGAAAGCCCATAGTTCAGTGTTTTATTTATAGCAGATTGCACAGACTCTGCTCAGGCACAGAATATCACATCTCCTCATTGCTTTTACTATCACAATCATCCTTGCACTATGCTGTATACTTAATTTCTTTTTTATTAGTATTTTCTACAACTCCTACTAAAGTCATATCCTTGCACTTTTGCGCACCAAGTTTTGATTTCTTTTGGGTCAAAAGGAAACATAACCAAAGACTGGGGAAAAATTCCTTCCTTGTACAGACAGCAAGTACACATGGGAAAGGCAAGCTTGAGTCTCTTAGGCTATAGAAGAAAATGAAGAAACATCCCTCCACTCCTACACACCACAACCAGCTTTTGACAAAAGCAGACCTGGCTGTTATTTGGTGTGGCACTCATATCTGCACATACTGTGTGTGCCACAAGGATCCTGAAGGAAAGTGTTTCCCACTTGCGCTCCCCAAGAGGGATGCTGGGAGGCTGGGAGGAGACACAGCTGGGACAGGTGACCCCAGCTGATCAAAGGGATATTCCAGACCATAGAACATCAAGATCAGTAGGTAAAAGTGGAGGAAGGAGGAAGGAAGAGGTGAGTGGAGTGATGATGCTTTGTCTTCCCAAGTCCCCATTACACGTAGGGCCCTGCTCTCTTGGGATGGCTGAACATCTGTCCACCCATGGTGAGCAGTGAATGAATTCCTTGTTTTGTTTTGCTTGTGTACATGGGTTTTGCCTTCCCTGTTTATCTCAGCCCATGGGTTCTCTTGCTTCTACCTTTCTGATTTTCTCCCCAAAATGTTTATCTTCTGATTTTCTCCCCAAGCCCGCTGGTAGGGAGTGAGTGAACAGCTGCATGGGGCCCAGTTGATAGCTGGGGTTAAATCATGATACTCTCTCACTTTTTATTTGGAAATGGCTGTCTCATATTCTTCACAATATCTTTCAGGCAGTACAAATCTTAATGAGGAAATGACTGACATTAATAAGGCAGTAATGTGTTTTCATAGCCACCACTTAGTGGGAGATGCTTAGAATAACTAAGACACAGATAATGGACAATTAACAGAAAGATGATTTGGTTTTGTCCACCTATTTCTCATGAAGAAATATGTTCCTGAATGCAAAAACTGTATTCAAATAGGTGATAAGGGAAAAAATATCTAATACACAAGGAATATTTGAAACACCCATAAATAATGCAAAGTTTTCCTTTATTTAATCCAGAGGACATATGGATGAAATAGGCATTGTCAGTCAGCCAACAAGTAACATTAATATCCTTTAAAAACATACTTCTAGGCTACACAGAAAACTTTATTTTAAATTCAGCCTAGCACTTTATACTCACTAATGGGCACAACTTCACAGGCAAAGTTACTTGAAGACAAAAATAACAGCTCAATTAGGTGGGGACCAGTTGGCCATCTTGTCGCCATTACCACCTTGTACAAAGTTAAAGGCGTGTCTGAGCACTTTGCTGAACAAGGACAGCCTTTAACTGCCTTGCTGAACCAGGACATCAATTATTTGTGGACATTAAAAAAGGTATTATCTAATTCATTATGTAGTGAGACAGTTGTTAGCACAGTAAATTAGCTGGATGATAGGTGGACTATACATGCTTGGAATTAAAGCAATCACGCCGTTACTTTCTCTGACAAGGGTTTAGTCACTCAAAGAGCAAGTAAATGATGTAAATATGAGCAAACAAATAATTGTCACAGTAATATCTCAGTTCTGGGGATGTTTTGCATTCATCTGAGTTTGAAACCTGACTGCTTTCAAAAATCTGTAAGGAGACATTATCCCTCACAGGAGAGAAACAAGGTTACAGGAGATCTACTTCTTGCAGGTCCAAACATCAGCAAGAGCCCAGACTGAAATGCAGGGGTGAAAGGATAGATAACCCTAACCCCAGTAAGGCACTGTCTGCCTGACTCATCAAGCAGCATCTGTGAAAAAGTAAACTGGGAGAGGGGAAGCCAGTGTCCTTTCAAGAAGACAGACTTCCTCAGTTTAATTTTTCAGATAAAATTAGTATTTTTGACCTTGAAAATACTAAAATATGTCCAAAATAAAATCATGTGACTCTCTGGGATACAGTATCCATGATTATAAATAAGATGATATCTGATATTTGAATTCTTCTTTTTAATGACTTTTATTATCTTTTATATCTTTTATATCTTTAATATCTTTTATTTTCCAGGCAGTCAATTTTTTGGAGATTCTTTGGATACGATGGTCTTCTGGTCTTTGAAGTCTGTAGGATACTACTGAACTCTTGACATTCTCTTTCTTTCTTGAACTCCAGTAAATTGAAATACAGATTTTTGTATTTTTGTGAGATCTCTTCTGAGATCGCCAGACTCTGTTGGTCAAAGTTCCTCACACTTTTCCCACTTGTTAGCTCAGAATAACCATGCCTGTGCTTTGCTGTGAACTGCTGAAATAACTGAACTCTGTAAATGGTTTTTTCTTTAAATGTCCTTGCTCTGGAATCTTGTGAGTGCACTCTGCCAGTGCACTATGAAGTAGCATGGACCTCCATGGTTTGAGAACAGCTGTGTCCAGTCTTCCTTACTCTTTTGACATTTAAATTTAATTTAATTATGTGGATAAAAAGCTTCCTCTGAGGAGTCTGGCACTGGGAATAGAAAACAGGCACCATACATTCAAACACAGATATTATTTATCTCTTATTTCTAAAATGTCAGCCTCTCTATTTCTAATCTGTATTGTAGGATGAAAATGGTTAGTATAAACACATTCAAAGCATCCTCTATTTAACATACAGCCTTTTGACTTGTATTGACACCTACTCCTTCTCACAGGACTTTAGGGTAAGACCTACTGAACCTGCTGTCTGTCACTGTGAAATTCTGGTCTCAGGCAGTTCATCTGCAGTAAGCAGAGAAAGGCAGGTACTTTCAGAGATGATTTATCCCCTCCTAAGACAGCTGTCTTCAAGACATGGAATGCGTTTGTCTCTGAAGGTGTGTTCCAGTAGAGCTCTACAGAGTTATATTCACTTTTGCTGGCAACTCCCTGCCACAGCCACCATCACAATCCTTGATGTCAGTGAGCTCAGATCAAATGCAACTCAGTGACTGACAGTCAGCACACAGAATGATGCCTGCACTTAGCAGATACTTCTTTCCTTACAGCAATTGGTGAACAACATGGCAACCAGTCATAGTCTTTGATGGCCACCTGGAAAGACATTTTCCCCAGGTAACATACGTTATATTACTGGAAAAATGACTCAGTTGCAACACTTCTTTTACAAAATGCTGAGTTTTAAAAGATGTCTCTCTGAGTGCTACTTGTGGTGATTAATTGTTGGACTGAGTTCCTCAGTTTTGTAAGACAGCAGCCCACTGTTTAAAAACATTGGTTTATTGCCTTATCATTCAAAATAAATGATGGCCCAATTAATTTTTCAAACTTTTGTGTCAGAGCTTTTGCCAAGAGCTGTCCATGGCTGTCACTTAGCAGAGGACATTATGATGCCGTTTGGCATGTGCTTGGTAGGTGTGGAGTTGCTCAGTTCCTTCTGCTTCCAATAAGGACAAAAAACACTGAAGGGCTACCTTGAGAAATGCAGCAGTGAGTTGCCTGGGCTTAGGGCTTGATGAGTGATAGCAATTTTGTCCATAAATTGTAAGCTCAGACACCATGAGTTTTATAAACAGGATGGAAATCAGGCTTTTTAATGGGTGTCTAAGATCCCAGTAGAAGACAACTGGCTTCTTGCACAGTGGATAATTGCAGTCATCACAGTTTCAGTCATCACAGTTCAGGTATTAAAGGACTGCAATAAATTATACAAATTGCTCTAAAATCCAAAATTGTCCCATCAACTAATGAAAAGAATGCTAACATTTCTCAGCTGTTGACATGGTTATGCAGACTGGTAATTAAACAATAGGGGAAAAACTGAAATTAACATCAAGTCTGGAAATACTGCAAGGGGGAATCGAAAACAGGTGCTATTTTGATAATTCTTACTGGATGCACTGTTATCCAGTATAATATACAATGATTAAATGCTTTAAGAGAAAAGGTAGCAAGTGGACTAATTATGACAATGACAGTAATTTGGAAGATACTAATTAACTTCATGAAAACAATATAAAGTTACTTGAAAGAATTTAGTAAAAAAAAAATGGTATAGAAATGCATGCAGAAAAATGTATTCTGAAACAAGTATTTTATGGAGTGGAAACATTTTAGGCCTTAAAAATATCCACGTTGAATAGGGCCCTTAGCAATCTGACCGAGTGCATGGTATCCCTGCTCATGGCAGCAAGGCTGAAACAGTATCTTTAGAGGATTCCTTGCAACTCAAACCATTCCATGATGATTCTATGAATATGGAATAATATGAGAAGTGCTTTTTACATTTATATTTTGGCAAAAAAAGGGAAATTTGTCACTTCATACCCAGAAATATCCCATTGTATGGTACGACTTCGCTGACTTAAGCGTATTAGTGTCTCAATTAATGGCAACATTTGGGATAAGAAAAAACACCAAAAAATTTGAGGGTATAGCAGCAAAGTTTTGATAAGACAAGAATAAATCTATGTAGCTGGGCTACATGAACTCTTGCTTCTTGAATTTTGAAGACAATGACATTCAGCTACTGCAAGTTTCTCAGGACCATGTCCATCTGGGTTTTGAGTGAGTGTCTCTGCAGATGGAGACTCCACAACCTCCTCGGGCAGTCTGCGCCTGTGCTTGGTCATTCTCACAGTAAAAAAGTGTTTCCTGATGTTCAGGAAACACCCCCTGTGTTTAAATTTGTGCCCATTGCCTCTGGTCCTGTTCCTGGGCACCACTGAGCAGAGCCTGGCTCTGTCCTCTTTGCATCCTCCCTTTGGGCATTGTGTGTGTTGGAAAAATCACTCCTGAGCCTTCACTGATCCAAGGCCAAACAGTCTCAGCTCTCTCAGCTTCTCCTTATATGCCCTGTGCTCCAAAACTTAATCATCTCAGTCATCCTTCACTAAACTTGTTCCAGTACACCCATGTCTTATACTGGGTGCTGAGAGCTGGATACACCATCACACCACCAATGTGGTCCCATCAGTGCTGAGCAGAGGGGAAGAATCACCTTCTTTCTTAATGGCAGTGGTTGTGGAATGGGTCCCTTAAAAATGATGCAATTTAAAACTTCATAGTTTAAAGCACACAAACAAAAGCAGTGAAAGAAATCCATTAGGGAGAAGTAAATAGTTAAACAGTTAGGAAAGACATGACATTAATTTATAACCCTTGTAAATTAAACAGGAAAAAAGATACCTGGATGGTGGCAGCAGTATTTGCTCTGAGAAATGATGGCAACTGCGCTAACTTAAGCCATTTGGATTTGTATTAAGCATAACCAGATCTAAAGCTCTGGGAATAGACACTGGCAGTAGCAGAGGGAAAAACAATGTTAGAAAATGCAATATGTCTCTTCCATTTTTAACTTCTAGGAACATGTGTTGCTTCCTTTCTGAATGCTAGCAGATGTCAGCACCCTGCAGACTGGTTTCTCAGCGGAGGAGAAATCAGAGTGGATATACTCTAAACGCAAATTGAGTAATTTACATTTAGACACTCATCCTGGAGCGGAGATTGTCATAAATAACACACAGGCGATCCCTTCTTTCAAGACACTCAGCCAAACGCCAATGCCCTGTTCCCAGGGAGCAACTTCAATCAAAGATATCGGCCGAAAGCAAACTCTGTGGCCTCTTACACAGCGATGGCCTCATCAGAAAGGTGTATTAAAATGTCAGCAGGAAGGAGATGCCAATCTCTGCCTCTCCTAGCACACAATGACATTTTGAAAGCAGTGCCACCTGGTGACACCTGCCAAACAACACTCTGCTGCTCAGCGGAGCATACACCGCCTCAGAAATACCTCAGAGGAGGGTCTGGAATTGAATGAAACTGAAAAGAAGAAGAAGAAAAAAAGAAGTAGCTTTTTTATTTATTTCCTTCTATAGTTCCTTGTCAAGTTGCCACATGCAAAAATCTTTTCTCCTTTTCTGAATAGTGGTGAGAGCAGGCGATGGTTTAATCACTGTCATCAGCTCCTGCCTGCTGGCACTGTAATTTATCTCAGCAGAGCGCAGCCCTCCCCTGTGATGAGCTGCCGTGCTACCACAAGTTATGAATCCTCTCATAACAGTGAGGCTGACCCAAAGCCAACAGTACCAGGCTTGGTACAGAGCAGGTTTTGAAGCACACTGAAGCTGATGCCAGAGTGATCACACACCCTCTAAATGCAGCAAACACCCAACACAATCTGGAGCAGCATCTCCTCCCCACAAGGACAACACAACAGTTTTGTCATGCTGGCCACCATGAGAGCCAGCCTGATGCATCAGGAATGGGCCCCAGAAAAATTTGTGCACTGGGGTTTAGTTAGAGAAGGTAGTCAGCTTTCTTCTGGTTTCTTTTTTTTAGTTTCAGTTCCACATCAAACTATAGACTGTAAGTGTAAGGGAGCCAAGAACCTGCAGGCTGAGAGGCAAGCCAAAGCAATACCTTCTCCATAAGCATCTCAAAATATGGCAGGGCTGTTACACAAAGCAAAAACCTATTGCTTTAAACTGTCATATCCTTCAGCTGCTGTAAATGTAGTCTTTTATCTGTCCTCTGGATATATTTTTACCTACCTATTCCCAAGCACCAAAATTCAGCCAGCAAAGAGAAATCTGTTGCTGCTGAAGGTCTGTGCAACTCTAATTCCCCTCAGGTCTTGCTATGCATGCCATCCTCTGTGTCCACTGAATGATTGACATTAATTACTTCAATCACAGCATGTACACTAGCTCTGTAGAAAAGGAAAAGGATTAAAGCAGGAGCAAGTGGAGGAAATTTTCTGTGGGAGGATGCAACACCTCCAGACTCAATAGACTTCTGCTGGCGCAGTGTGTGCTGCTAAAACCGATGTCCATGCTGTGACCTACCCGGACACTTGTAAGCATCCAAACCATCATGGTGCTTAAGTCCAAAGAATGGACATGTCATGCCATCCAAGCAGGAATGAAAAGAAAAGAAGCTTGCAAATGCTTTGCATTGAAGGGTTATTTTTTTTCCTCTTCTCACTTGCAAAAGACTTGATCACAAAAAGATTAGGAGGGGTCTCTGAAACACAGAACACCCAGTACACATGCACATAATAAAAACATCAGAAAAGGAAAATCACTCGTCAAATTTCCCTCAGACTTCTGGGTGTCTTTTGAGAAACAAATGTTCATTGAATTGGATATGGGAGGTGGTTTGAAAAATTTAATCCTCAAGTTGCTGAAGATGAAGGCAAGCTAACAGAAGCCAAAGCACCATCATGAGAGGTTCAAAGCTCTTTAGCCATTTTCTTGTTTCTCTTTAAAATGGGGATTTTTCTTCCTATTTAAAGAGCTATTAAAACAAAGAGAGAGCTAGTGTCAATTCATGCTCTGGATCTAAATATTTTAAAAGCCAAGCAATAACACTGAAAATATCTGGATGCATATATTCCACCATGAGTCATTATATTTTAATATTTCAGTGTCTGGCAAATCACCAAGTGCATCACTATCTACCCTGTGAGATAATTAAGTTTAAAAGTCATAACAAATGTAAAATAACACATAATGAAACAATCTAAAAGCTATGCATTCACATTTTCCTTGGAATATTTTCTGATTACCCTCTTGCAAATTGTCAGCTACCCAGTGATAGTAAAATTGTTTGAATAATTTTAAGAGAAAAATCAAACACATTAACTTTTAATAGTATTTTATGAGACTCATAATTCTTTGGGATGTAATAACCTCTTATCCTACTGCGATTAGTCACTGGGATCCATCATGCTGGTCCCCTGGTTATTCAAGACAATCTAAATTTTGAGTAATATTGGAAAAGGTAATAGAGATCCAAAATTAATATGATCCTTTGTGCTTGTAATGTTATCCCTAATGGAAGCAGGTTTTTTTATAAGAATTAAAATTTATCAAGGAGCAAATGGTGAAGATCCAGAAGATGACATAATTTGTAGGAGATAACATTGTGATGGGACTGCTGTACAAGGATTTAATTATTATCTTGAATAACCTCTGTCCTAATGACAGTTGTCTGAAACAACACTAGACACTCAAACTCCCTACTGTCAAGGCTAGCAGCAAGAAGCAGGAGGACAGTAAATCCCTCAACTTGATGGAGTGCAGGGAAATCTCCCATTACTGTTAGGCAGCCCACAGCTCACCAAGCCCACCATCCCAGGCTGTGGGTGGTACGCCATGTCTCACCAGGAAAAAAAAAAACACCATAGAAAACCACCATATTCCTCTATCACTCTTGTCATCAGAACTGTCTGCAGCCCTGCTTATCAATTTAATGCCTTGGCTAATTTCACCCCAAAATGATGTTTGTTTACATAAATCTATCCACCAGGGTAAAACAGTTCATGCTTGAGTGTTTCAAACGTTACCCTATTAATGGGAGACAGGATGGCAAGAGTGGATGTCCTGTTGAAAATTAGCACTCTCTCCAATTGCTTGTGTTAGTCCTGCCTGTCGGTAAGTGGTGATTAACACCCCGCTGGCTGCAGCTGTACTTCTCAATATAGCTTCTCTGAGTAGGAGGATGCACAGAGAGTACCTGATTACTATGTCTTTAAAGCTGTAAAGCAAGGAATAATGCAAAATAAATCCTTTAAACTAAAGGTCATAGACTAGAATATGTTGGCACGAACACCTGCTTGCACTTTCTAAAGAAAAAATTACAAAGACAAGTGATTTATCTACTTTTATTTCGTTCCCTTTCATTGCAGGTATGCAGAGGCCATACAACTGGATGTTAATAATTCTCAGCCACAGCAGTATGTTTTTATATAATGCCAGAAGAAAAGCTTAGGAGTTTAGCTAACAGGCTGCCTTGCTGGCTGAGACAGCAGAGCTGGCATTAGCTATTTCTTCTCCTTGCCCCAAGCTTTTTGTTCACTGCAGACTGTAGGAGAACAGACCAGTCATCCCGCTCCCTCCACACTTCCAACACTGAAAACTTTCTTCCAGTTCAAGCCCACTTTGTGTGCACATTCAATCTGTTAACTGATAGGTAAAACCTGGCTGTATTGCTAAGTTACAAATTCCAATAACCGCAGACTTACATGAGAGAAAATTACTGCCTGACAATGTAGAGAAATCTGCAGGGTCACCTCCTCAATAGATTTTGGTCTCCTTGTGGATAATGCTTCTAACCAGGGAGGATGTTGGTGGCTACCCTCAATCTTTATGTTTGCTGTCACTCACACACTCAGAGGCTGTGCAGTCACAAGACAAGGGTGGGCAACACTGCTGGGTGTAAAATCTAACAGTGCTTGGGTGTGGTGCCATCAATTCCCCTTTCTAGGTGGAGATCAACCCTTTGCCTTTGCCAGACACACCCTGGGCTCTGCAGGATGCTGAAGTGGCCCAGCCCCAGCATGTGAGGGGGCATTGCCAGGCTGAGAGCAGGCACCCAGTCCTTTTCCAGGAGGACCCAGCACTCCTTGGAAAATCTAGTCCCACGTATGAGCAGCAAATGTATCTAAAAATATAACCACAAATGAGTTTAGGAAGTCTTCTTGCCCTATTACCTGCTGTGGGCATGCTGAAATGGATGCAGCTTCCACTACCACTCCATCTGTCACAGAGGTGAAAGTCAGTCTTGAGCAGATGTCAAGGAAGAAAAATATAAATACAAATATAACTATAAATATAACTATAAATACAAATATAACTATAACTATAACTATAAATATAAATATAACTATAAATATAAATATAAATATAAGAAAGAAAACATGACTCTTTCTGGTGAAAGAGTCTGATTCAGAATTACTTGAATGGGAAAGCTTTTTATGCAACTGAGCCTTTGCAAAGCAAAGCAATGTGATCCCATCTCCCACTGCTTCAGGAACTGAGCACCCCTTCAGATCACAAATGCATTGTCAGGCAATAATTTTCTCTCATATAAATCTGCAGTTATTGGTTTTGTATCTTAGCAATATGGACTTTTCTACCTGTCATTTTATGTATTGAAAGTGAGCACAAATAGACAGACATGTAGACTTGATTGTCCTCAGAAAACATCACCTCTCACTGCACAGAATTATCCTCCCAGGCACAGGGTTCCCTCACGTCCAGACTGGCCAAGCAGACTGAAGAGAACCCTTTCAGGAGGAGAATTGGGAAAACATTCACTTTGTGGTTCAGTGACTGAAAGAAACAGTATACTGGAGACTGAGCAAGAGCTCTGAGAGCTCTGCAGAGCTGTGAGATGATGTCTAAAGTCCTGGCTGGGGTACTGCATTATTTAGAAGCTGAGGACAGGTTTTCTCTGGTTCTTCATTGTCTTGCTGCTCAACCAAAAAGCTGCCAATGATACCAGTCCTGACAGCCTCTGTGATCAACCAACACCTACGTCCTACTCCAGAACACTTTACAGTATTATTATAATTTCAGAAACTATCACATTTCTATAGAATACACAAAGCACTGCTGAACACAGAACCTGTGCCTTCTGTTTGTTTCTGAGCTGGCTTGTTCAGAAAGCAGGCACAGGGAGTCCTGCTGGGATTTGGGATTATCCTTTGTAAGATCTCAGTTTGAATACTCCCACTGAGATGAAAGCTCTCCCTTTCCACAGCTAATGAAAAAACATCCTGCTGGACCCTGAAAGACCAGCTTCTTCCATCTCCCAAAGTTCTACTAGTACTGCATGAAGAAGAGCCAGCAAAAGTCAAATTCAAGTAAGACTCTGGTATGGGCTGAAAGAAAATAGGCAGTGCTTTCAAGAATTCAAAGTTCTTGTGGAATTTGGAAGCTGCATGTGGGACACCACCCCTTAATTCGTTATGTTTACTGGCAGATCCTGGAACCCTCAAGATCTGCAGCAGCCAGGGGCACCAAGTATCAGTGGAGAATGGCAGAGAACTCTCTACTGCCCACCCAGCATCCTGGTGCTCCCTGTGTGCGCTGCCTCCAGGGCCTCAAGGGAAGGAGCTCTGCCCTCATGTGACACCTAAAAAAGACACAAGATGAAAAAGGTCAAGGATATGATGGGACCAACCACTCAGGCATACAGCCTGTCCTGGCAACCCACTGGGTGTGTGGCATAATTCAGCTTTCTAAAGTGACATTTAATATTTGCATTTCCCTCTGATACACATGGGATTACCTGACAAGTCACATTGCACTACTCACCACTGCCCATCAGCATAATTAAATTGTCACCTAATGGAGGGAAGATCACAAGTTACAGGAACAAACCTGATGTAAGAGCCAAGCCTGGACTATTGAACATTTTTTTTTGTCTTTTTACTTACTTTAAAAGAGATAAGAATAGTCATGAAACATGTGCCAAACTGCAAAAATTTAGCGCAGCTTTCCCCTCAATATGTCATTTACAGAAAGAAGCATAGAAGAAAAGTCATAATTAGAAGAACTAATCACATTTCCAGAATTACAAGAAATAGAATGTTTTTTCTTTTGAATACTTGGGAGACAGTCTGGTTATGTCAAAAGGCTTTAGATTAGTCTGATAATGTAAATATGCCAAACTTGCCCACCTTTAGAGATGCAGTACAACTAAGATTAAGAAACATGTCACCAAGAAAAGTACCAGAGTATGAAGATTTGCAACTGGAATTGTCAAGGAATTCTTGGGGAAAAAGTCCTTATGGAAGAAAAAAAGTGAGAGAAGTTCAGAAGAGAGAGTCCTGATTGCAGCAGTTCTTATTTAAACCCAGGAAGTATTTGGGGGGTGACACCCTCTGCTTCCCAGCATTGTTTTAAATCCAGAGACACCACAGTGATCTCTGGGTTGTTTCCAGACAATTGAGTTTACCTTCACTGAACACCTCTGTCCCTGGAATGCAGAAATCTAAAGGAAGATCTAAAATATCTGCTGTGTGTTGGCAGAAATGGTGACTAGAGAAAGCCCTCAGGCAGCAGCAAAGACTTCCCTCTGTAAAAGCTGCACAGTGAGATGGCAGCCCCAGCTCTGAGCCTCAGTCAGCCACCGGCAGGGTAATCCTGCAGGGTGACTGCAGCTAGGGAGGAACCAGCAGGGAGGAGGTGCCACTCCAGCCGGGGCCACGCTGGCACAGACTCTGGGGGCATCCTGCTACACTTTTTAATATATATTAAGCATAATTGCACTGTCTTTGATCCCATGAAGAATTATTATTCTTCCTTATGGCATAGAAGGCGTGGTTCGCCATGAGCCACCAAAAGTCATTATGGAGATTACTCCTGGCCTGAAGATGAGACAAAGAACTTAAATCACACCTGAACCATGGCATAATTGTGGATTTTCTCAATAATGAGAAAAATGTTTAATTAATCATATTTTTTTTTTACTTTTCAAAGATTGTGGTTTTTTTTTTTAAGGTCTATGATTAAATTTTTAAATTATAAAAGGGAAAGGAGTACAATTTTTTGAGTGCTTCCATAATT
The DNA here is from genome assembly GCF_012460135.2 of Molothrus ater. Taxonomy (NCBI): domain Eukaryota; kingdom Metazoa; phylum Chordata; class Aves; order Passeriformes; family Icteridae; genus Molothrus; species Molothrus ater. The sequence goes on from NC_050479.2 coordinate 41,012,994, forward strand.
TCACCTAGACCCCAAAGTAATTAATTCAGTAAGTTACTTGGGAGTATCAATACAGACTGTCAAAACCAGTTTAAATCTTTTAATTTAAATCTTTTTTAAATCTTCCTGATATTTTCACAGTTATTAGCTATAACACAACAGTACGCTTCTGGGAGCTCCACACTTAATTACCTTTCACTGGTAAGAAAAGGTTTATTTAAACATTCATACTAAATGCATTCTCTCATGAAAGAGTAAGTATCAAAGCTACATTAATGCAAAATATGCACAAATAAATGCATCTGTGTGACTTGTAGTAGCTTTTTGATGCATTAGAAGCAAGACAACAAAAACTATGAAAAAAAAAATCTGACATTTTTCTTAACAAGAGGTGCTTCCAGAATACATGCCTAGTTAGTATTCTCCATATGCACAGCACTCAGCTAAAAGATTTTCAGGAACAGCCTCATTCTGTGTCATGGCAAGAAACAATACAAAACATATTGGTTATCGAACGGCTGGCATGAATTTTTACTGCATATAAAGAAGCATTAAATTTCATCATGTGAATTACCCAGCTGCCTTAACAACAAAAAGTGCAAAGGATCACATTTTCTTAATTCTGCAGTATGGATTCTTCAGGAAGCCATTCTGCACAATATTTATTTATTCATGCCATATGAAACACAAAACTTCCCAAACAGAAGAAAAGCGCCATTCAAAAATAATTACGGTTTACAAAGTTTAAAACGTTTTTTAATCAGATTTTATATAAACATACAACATTTAGAATAGATGCTTATAAGCTGTTTGAAAAAATCTCATGCCTGAGATTGAATGCCATTGCTGCTAGGGATTGCCTTCAGGAACACACCTTCAGGAACACACCTGCTGCCTTCTTGCTGTGACAGAGAGGGTCAGCCCAATCCATCCAGAGATCAATACAGCTGTAATCCTAACATTTGTTTGGAAGCACGTCCTGCTATTTGAGAACAAATACAAACAGGAAACATAACTTTCAAGCAATTCATTGTATAGAAAGGGCAAGCCACTCTCTTACTACTCTCTAACTAAATTTCAGAAGCTTCACTCTGTCACAACAGCACATTCATGAGCCCTACCAGAGTTGTAAGAAAGCAAAGAGAAGCTGTGTACAAGTTCAGCACTGGCTGCTGGGCCAGTGCAGCAAGCAGGTCTTTGGGGAAAAGCCTGAAGGGAGAGGGAAGCACTCAGTAGCAGCTTGGTGCCGTGTAATTTATCACTGCACAGCCACAGGCTACAACATATGGTGCTCTCAGTGAAGCACCCGAAGGGAGCTTGGTAAGGCTCTATGAAGATCAATGATACACCAAAGAATACCATTAAAAGACACATTCATCTTTCTCCAATCAATAAGAGCCTTAAAATGATCTCCGTGACACACTATTCTTACAAGCATTGCTGCTGGGCTTCTTCAGCTCGCCTGTCATCCTCTGGCTCAAGTCTTATTACTGCCAGCTACTCCACATGCTCCCCTTAGTGGAGGAATTTGGCTTCCCCTGAAACTTAACAGACAGAATGAGGAAATATAAAAGTGACATCAAGTTCAATGAAGATACTGAAATGCATTCAGTCCCCCCTCTGATAGAAATGGTGCATGTGGCAAGCGGTTTTTTTGTGTCTTCTATCAGATCAAAAAGTCTACTCTTAGATACCCTTCATAGATTTTGGCAAGCCATTGCCAAGGGGATTCAGAATTAATCAAAAGTATCTCAGATCTGAATAAAAAGCAATTAAAAAGAAAGACACAGCTGACTAAAAATTCAAAGCACAAGCAAATGATTGTGTGAATCTGTGTTCACTCCATCAACAGGAATTCTCTCCCTCCTGGGATGGGCTTTATCCTCTGCATGGAAAACCAAGGCTCAGCCCCTGATGCAAGGATGTACTGAAGCAGCACCTTGAGGTTGCCAGAGTCCCCTAAGTTTCATGACCAGGCTGGCTGGTGTCCCAACTCCTGAACAAACAGAAACTGCTAATGGCCTGTGTCCTTGCAGTTCAGCTGCCCTTAGGGTACCTCCTAGAGCACTCTGCAGCCTCCTGGGCCACGACAGGACAGGTCTCTCTGTGGTCAGGGGAGCACAGAGAAGGGCAATACTTTCCTTGTTTTTTAGAAAAACAGAGGCAGTTTCCTTTTGCACACAAAGGCTTGCCACTGGGTCCTCAACCCTCCCACCAGGAAATGGTCTTTCTGGGCAATTCAGTATTCACTCCCTGAAAAAACAAATACTGTGGTTTTGCTTTGGCTGAGAGAGAACAGATGCTGCTGTTTGCCAGGGGCAAGGGGGCTAACACATGAGTTAACACACCCTAGAGAAATTCCTTTTACTTTTGTTGAGTAAACTACTAAGTCAAAACATCTTAAGCATTAATGTCAGAGTGACACTGCTCATCTGCTTTGTGAAGAGCTTGGTCAGCACGGTTAAGCAGGGTTTGCCTTCACAATCTTGGGGGCAGGAACTCAGGAGCCATTTAGGAAAGGCCAACCACAGTCAATGTCCAGCAGTAGCCCTGAGACACTTCCCTCACCTAGGACACACGCCTGTCCCTAAATTCACCACATCTGATTTACTGCCCCTTAGAACCATGTGGAGCATGCATAGGAAGCCCTTTGCTTTCCTACCTAGCTGGAGTTTAGTTCTGCCTCATTAAAAACATCACTGTAGCTATATAAATGAGATTTCATTAGGTTCTTGACAGATATTCATTTGGTAGAGGTCACAGTCACAACAATATATGACTGTTTCTCCTGGACCTAAAACATAGGTTTATTGCCCAGCTATAAAGTTCAGATTTGAACCCACGGTGCTGGAAAATCCAGAACACAGGCATATGTTTGAATTCAGAATTGCACTTGAGGAAGGTTCTAGTATGGACTGAGCTGAGAGGCTTCACCCCTAGAGCATCCAGAATTAGTAGCATTGCAATTGAGGCTTTGCCTGAGATGATTCTGCCATCTGATGCAAAAACTTGCAGCTGTGAAAAGGTTTATATATACTTAAGAAACAATTACAGCTAGTGATGCAAAAATAATTCCCACACCAGAAATATTTCAGAAATTAGGAGAAAATATAACTCGATTTTGATTATAATTAGGTTTCCTGTGGTTAGTTAAATGCTTTCTCATTTACCCTTTCATTCTAGAAGGGCAATCAGTCACCTGGTTCTTTATGAACTATGCACCATGGTGTACTTGCAAAACTGGCTGGAGACAGTCTCAGGACCAGCTTCTGCAAATGTGATGCCCCAGGCAGGAAATAGGCATGGGGCACATACACATTAGAAAAAATAATAATAATAATAGTAATTAAGGAACAAAGCTTAGCTCCACTTTATTGGTTAAAACTAATGTAGTTATTATACTGAGCAAAAGGACTTTTAATTTCTAATTACTGTATTTATTTTCCTAAACAGATTTCTAAGTTGTTACAAAAACCTGGATAATTGTTTCGCATGAGCAATTAAATATTAAGACTAAATAAACCATATTCATCAGACAGTTATGTTAAACTATGCAATTATTTAGGAAAGCCAAAAATGAATTAATAGTTTGCATTTCTAGCCTTTGGGAAAGGAATCACTTTTGGAGTTTCTTATTAAAAGTGGGAGGATTTTTCCTGTCTGGTAAAATTTAGACTTGAGCTAGTTTAGAGAGCTGCTGGCAAACTGAATCCGTATTTGTGGTGAACATGAAAATCCTAAAGAATGTTCATTTAGCACTTAATATAAACTGCTTTTGAGAATAATACTCAAATAAAAGAATAAAATTTCATCGAGATTTTATTTGCCTTTGAAGGAAAGGAAATTTGGCAGGAAGTTGAAACAGGACATAATGAAAAAAATTAACTTCTCCAAGTCTTTCTGTATTTCATTCCATCCCATTGCAGCTTCTCTGTTTTGCAGGATGAACCAATAAAAGATATTTCCACCTTTAAAGGAACACAGAATTGGAGTATTTTTAGCAAGTACCCCATTTACTGCAAGGAGGTAAATTAAGATGGGTCTTTGTGCTTAGGTGCTTTGTATAGGCTCCCGCTGAAGCTCACCAGCAACTCATTAGTGCTGCTCTAATTCCAAGACCACTGTCTGCATTCCCATTTAAACATTGTATTTCACCTGTATTGAAAATAAGGTTTAATATATGCTTTGGTTTTGCTGTTATTTTTTTTCTACTGGAAGTTGCACAGAGAAGGTAGGGGAGCATCTACCCCCAGCTGCTGCCACAGCTTCCATTTTGCAGCTCAGTTCTAAGTACCTCATCCTGTGCTGTTCTTAACTTCAAGCATCCAAATAACATTTTCACTAGAAGTGTTTCCTAGATCAGGACATTGATCTTTCATTGTGGTTTATCACTTTGAGCCTGGAAACAAATGAAACCCTTTTTCAACCTTTAACTGTTAGTTGGCAAGAGAACAGCTTCAAAAGATCATGCCAACTGTCCCCTAGATAATTATATGTATTTGTGCATCCACATGTGTTCATTTCTATGTATTATCAGTATTAACCAGCTGTTCCCTTTACTGAGTACAGGGAATACAAGCAATACTCTAAATGTTGATGTTGTCACATCCAATTGCCCAAAATAAACCTGACAATATTCCAGGGAAAACCACTGCAGGTATCACTACATATGCTCACAGAGGGAAGTCTAATGAAAAGTCAAAACAGAGCACGGAATGCCAGAAAACACCAGTGTTCCCACCTAGCTTTAAAATAACAAGGACTTTATCAAAAACTAGTGATTACAAAATTTTTACTTTATAGATAGTCCTCTCAGCTGCATATGAAGTTGTGGCTCCATGTAAGCACAAGTGAGAAGCTTGCCTGGTGCTTGCAATGATTTTTCCTGAGGAAAAAGAAATTAAGCACTGCAATATCTTCCAGAAAGGGAAAATTTTATTGGAAGGCTTACATGACAAAGCCACTCATACCCTAGAAATCCAGACATGTTTTACAACTAACAGTTTCGTAAAAAAAGAGGCAATTTCAGAGCCAGAAACCAATGAGCACAAACATTCACAGACAATTTATAATTCTGTACCATAAATAGCTGGTCCATAATTCATTGACAAAGAGTTAGTGAGAATATTTGTAACTAATACCCATAAGAAAGATAAGGGATGGTATAATGTGGTTTATACTTTCCTACAATACTTTTCAAGGACAGCAGGGAAAGGCTCCTGACAGCAAAAAGCAACAAGAAATATTGCACTGACCTACCAATTTCCTACAATCCCATCAAAGTAATCCATGTGTAGAGACATTAAAGAACGATTTGTCCCAACTGACAATTTCCAAATAACTAGATGCCTTTTAATTGCTGGCATCATTAACCTTAATAGTATAATTGTATAGCTCCAAATAATAATAACAATAGTAATATAATTTCCTCTCACTTCCAAATTGTTCAGCAAAAACGTGATGCACAGAATAAATTCTAAGAAGGAAGAGAAATGGAAAAAAAAAGTTTCTAACAGATAAGAACAGGAACTTTATCAGTTTTATCTGTCAGCTCATAAGCTTTAAGGAATATCTTCACGTAAAGTTCCTTAGACAAGTAATAAATATTAATAATTGCCAACCGCCCACAGGTTTTAAGTGACCTTTTCAAACAACATGTCAGCTCTCCCCATTCTGAGGACACACTGTGGAGCACTGTATAAAACCAGAGTTGTCTTGAATGATTCATTCCAGGGGAAACACAGGTTTCAGCACTGCTACCTGCTGCAGTAACCTCTGCTGAAGACTTGCTGACATACTCCTTCATTGACAAGTTTAGCTGTGCATACAAAAAGAAGGGGGGATGTTCTCTCCCTAAACAGACCAAAAGGCTTTTCCTACCTAGGCTGGAGTTCCTGAGACACTCAGGGTTGGATATTGGTCACTGCAAGTTGTTCCTGCATTCAAGAGGGAGGGAAAGACATCTCTAAAAGGCAATTCAGATTTAAGCTTCTCAGTGATCCTCTGGGGGAAATAGGTGAGTTATTCTGTACCTAGCTGGTGGTGAGATGAACTTGGATGAAATTATCTACCATGTTTTATACAGAACAGCATGTGTGAGGTGAAAGGAAAATTCCTTTTGTCAGATAAATCTGACAAATAATTGTAAATAGCTTTTATTAGAAATAATTGTAAATTATTTTATTATAAATAACCTAACTATTCTACTGGCTTTGGCACAGTCACGTTCATGGAAAGGGAAGGGCCCAATAGATCACTTCATTCTGCATTAGGGAGCATAATGCAGCAAATGTCTGATTCAGCACATGAAGCTCTGGCTAAGGAGAGCTGGCCTTCAAGGGGAGGCAGCTGCTCAGTGTTTCAATACATGCAAAGTGCTGCATTAAATACAAACCCCATGTTATGCAGTTCTCCCTGTCAGTGAAAGACACCATTATATAACCTGAATATTAATCTTTGAGGGAAAACATCACTAGAAAGCAAGGAATGAGGAAGAACAGCCTCTTGGATAATGCATGAGGCTTGCCCTCATCTGTGTTCCTATCTGGCCATTGTTACACTCTTCCAGTTGTCCTTTGCCAGCCTTTTCCTCATCTTTTGACTCTTTCCTCACACATAAAACAGGGATAATAGTTCTCAGCTGCTTTAGGTAGTGCTTTGAGACCCATTGATAAAAAGCTAATCACTACAATGAGGTTTCTACTGTAATTATAATTGTCCTGAAAGGCATTGAAGTATACAAAGAGAATAGTCCTTACATTTTGAACTGTAAAATATGCTTGGCAGAAATAATTATTTAATGAAAGTGTCACTTCCTAAATGTTAAAAATTGTAAAAAGAGGCAAGATTACAAAATTTTTGATTTTTGTACTTTCAGTTTTGCATTAAGTACACTGATTTTTCAGAGAGGAGCCACATCCAACAGTAGTGAACACTTCCTTTTGAATCTATATTCTGGATGAGCAGTACTGTTATACTATTATATTATATATATATATATATATATATATATATATATATATATATACATACTGTTATATTATACTGGTGCCTCAAAATGCATTTCCAGGGAAGAGTGCAGTGCTTGAAGCCCTCATCAATTCCTATAAAATCCTTTTGCTGTTGTTTCTGGGTTTGGTCTGATCCATGATGGGGTTTCTGTGTCTACTCCCTTCTCCTGCACTACAGCAGGCAATAGCTAATTTCCACAAACCTTTCTCCCTTGGAGTATAATGTGATCAGTAAAACCTAGACAGACACTGGTCTACCTCCAGATAGGCTATTTTATTTCTTGGCACAAAGCCACCCAGCTTCAAAGTCAGCCACAGACATACTTAGTGCCCTAAATAGAGAAGTTATGGAGTGGTCAGAGGACAGGTGTATGCACAACCTCCAGTACTTTTTAAATTTAGCACTTCTGGTGAATATTGCATTTTCCTCCCCACTCTATGTTCAGAGTTGATGCTTATATCATATCATATCATATTGTGGGACACATCTATCAAAAAATCAAAAGGATTTGATGCTTGCCGTGGCATACACACATTGTACTCTGACTTAAAAATGAAGTAAGACAAAACAAAGCTAAAACTTGATTAACAGATGTTTCCATAAAGGCTCAGCTCAAGCAAAGCTATCTCCAGTGTGCCATGAATATTCTTGTTAAAAGGGACATTTAAACATTGCGGCTCTCTAGAGCAGCCTTGTTGAGATCTATGTGGCAGGAGTGTTATGCATGATACTCTCAACAGAACAGTTGAAAGCTTGAAATATTCCATAGACAACCAGTAGCAATCTTGTCATCAATCATCTCCAAATTTTATCCAATCCACTCTCATAAACTATTATTTAATATGACTTTGTCTGGAGAGACTTCTAGGAGAGCTCCTGCTTCTAAACAGGCAAAGGAAAAAAGAGCTGTTGTTAATCTTTCATGCTAAGAAAACAAGATTCGGCTAAAAAAATAAAATTAGCAAATCAGTTCAGTGTAGTGAAACACAGCCAAGCCTGCTGCCTAATTTTTTTTTTCCATTTTGTTAATGTCAATTTTTGTCTTTCTCTTTATTTTTGTAAATTCCAAATTATTCTCTTTTTAGTTGCCCGGCTTAGGTATACTATTAGGACAGGGACACTGGGGTATAGGTGCTCCTCTGTAAAACACTTCGTAAATCTGGGGCAGATTGTGTTTTTGCTTTGCCACTAAAAACCTCTTTTGTCTTAATCTTCTCTGTAGACAGCCTTAAGGCTGTGTATGAGAAGAAAATCATCAAACAGAAACATGCAGATTGTCTCTTATAAAATGCTGATATCAGCAGAGCATAGGCTTTTTGTACACAGAGGTGATATTTTCATCCATTAATACCTCAACCAAGTATTATTGGTTTTTGTCACCTATAAAATTATGCATTATTTTTAGGCTGCAGACTAGCAGTCTACATATTGGGAGATGGCTGTCTATACTGTATTTGCTACGTGCTGCATAGCAAAAGAGTTGACATTTCCTGGGAACAAGCCACCACACTCACAGAGCTGCATGTTACGTTTGATATTCAGGGATGTTCTTCATTACTTTGTGACAGCTGTTGCCAAGTTTTGCTTCAGAATGTACTGTAAGAGTGAAAGCATACCGAGATCAAAGGTAAGCTTTATAAAAAAAGACTGCTGTTGAAAAGTTAGAAGAGGAAAAAGTTTGCTACTAAAATCACATAAGACTGCAGGACCAGATAACTTAAACAAGCTCATTCCCCCTGAGATGGAGATGAACTAGTAAACTGACTTCATGGGACCTCTGAACTGAAAAAGACTCTTAATTCTGCATGTCATCACACAGAAGGAACTCTGTAGGGATAGTCATGATCAAAAATATCTGCTTTGTGCAAATGAAGGTGATACCATATGTTAAAAACATACTTCTGACACTTACAATGAACAATGAGCAATTGTGCTGTTGATGTACTTTAAGAAGCTGCTAAACACTATGACTTTAAAAGGGAGATGATGAACATTGGGGAAAAAATATATAGACTTCCAGGAGCTCTCTCTTAATTTGATAAAAGGTCAGGAAGTTTCCCTCCAAATAGGAACAGTTTCTCTCCAAATCACAGCAACAGATGATTTGATTGGGCCACGAGTAATCTCAAGAGCCATGTCTTTTGCCTTTGGGTCTTCTGTTTGCTCAATAAAGCTAGGAAGAGTTGTTCCACATACCTCTTCAGACAGGCCTGAATAATTGTGCCCTTCTGCAAAGCTCTTATGAGGAATCAGCTGCAACTCATGAGACCAAGACACTCATAGTAGTTCAATTGGTGTGTTACTGACTGATATTTCTCTTGATTTTTGCCATTATAACTAGAGTTTTCCGACTTCTTTTCTCCTTTGGCACATTTACCAGTTTATAGATACATGCATACACATTTAAACACTTGTGAAGAAGTACAGTTGAGATTTTGATACTTAGTGGATCAAAGCATTCTGAAAGGACAAGGTAGGTTGGCTGTAGGCTTCCTCATTTAAGCCAACCAGATGGCCACGTTATCCAGCTGGCTGGATTGTTCCTATGTGACATAGAAGAGAGGACTGATAAAATAAATATGGAAAATGGTGATGAAAGATGAGTTAAAGGGGAAAAAAGGCTTAGTGCTTCACGTTGTGCCCAAGAAGAAGTTATTACACCCATTTGCCTGCAGTCACTCACAGTGTTAAACTGCACAGCTGTGATGTGGCTTGGTGGTCTCATTATCTGCTGGCATTGTCTGGAACTTCAGGGAAGGTAGTGGGCCAGTAAATAGCAAACAGCTCATAGTCCCTGAAGGGTACTATGATCTTTTTGAAAGAAGTATCTGTCTATTCCTATGGAAATACTGGAATATAATTTCCCAAAAGACATATTAACTACTTATGTCCAGCTTGCTGTATTCAGCTAAAAGCTTATTATATTCAGCTCACAAGTTCCTTCTCCCCCTCTCAACAAAATATACCTACTTCCCTGAGGTGTTTCATAAACAACAAGCTATTTGCAACAAACAAACAAAACCCAATGTCCCTTCTAAGTAAGTCTCAGCAAAATACCAGTCAACTCTCAGAATCAGTGAAGCCTCATCAAATGCAGTCAGCATGGAGGAATCTCAGTGGTCGTCAAGAACACTAGAAGAGGTTTCTTTCTGGTAAGAGGCACTAACATGCTTAGCAGGTCACTAACATGGTAAATTCTAGAACTTAACAAGAATGAATTGCACTGAAAATTATAGCTCAAGTACCAGTCAGACTCCTTAAAAAATGCTAGTAGGTCTAGCAGCATGCATAACAATTTCTCTGTCCAACATTCAAAGAATTCCTATAAAAGCATCTGCCAACCCCTGGAGCTCAGATCATTTAGAGAAATAATGTAAGTGAACATCCTCTTTTTAAATTCAGTTTACACATTCACTCCAGTCTTCTGCTTCTATTTTCTGATAGGAAATATATCTAAGCCAAAAGGAAAGAATTCACTTTTATGGGACAGTGTGATCTTATTTGGTTTAAAAGCTCCTGATCTATAACATGATAACAAAACACACAATGTGGTTCCTGTTTACTTAATGCACTATTTCTCCAGGAATTCTGGTACTGTCATAAATATAACTTCTTGCTTTTATTCCTTTAGAGATATTTTCCTTTTTCAGTAATTCTAGCAGAACTAAATTTTTTACATAAATTTTGTCTTCTTTCCACTAATGTTACCAATCAAACTTATGTGATAGTAAGTGGTGTCAATGCTGTTATGAACATTACTCCTCTAATAACTTAGTGTGGATGGCACCTTTGTCTTTTGAAGGAGGCTGAAAAATAGACTGTTCAGAGAAGCAATATCTGGCACCTCTGCATATTGGACATAAACTCTCGTTCTGTTTTTAAGGCCACTGCCAGCTTGACAGGTAGAGCAGAGGGCCAGCCACCCCCACTGTGGGGGTCAGCAGGTTGCCCTGGCCAGCAAGCTGCAGTGGGAGGGATGGGGCTTGCTTGAGATGCATAGATGAGAGAGACACTGTGCTTTTTAGAGCATTTGCACTCAATCTCTCTTTGATGTCTACTGTCTGTTGTGAAGCTGGCTCAGGAAAGGACACATCTCCACTTGGTGTCCTGTCAGATGTGAATTTTCATCAGGAAATCTCTATGGTTATGGATTATCTTGTCCATTGTCCTTCTGGAGGTAACCTTCCCTCAGGAGGTCCAAGGCCTGGCCACCAGCACCAACCTACACCTGAATTCCCCAACAGCACCTTGAAGCTTGATCCTTCTGGTGGCTCAATGAGAAAGGAATAAGCCCTACATTTTCCCCTGCAGTTGAGCACATCAAACAGATTAAAGCCATTGGATTGTCAATCACTGGAACAGACTGCCCAGGGCAGTGGTTGAGTTATCACTGAGTTATCATTGCTGGAAGTATGTAAAAGATGTGTAGCTATGGTGCTTAGAGACATGGTTCAGTGGTGCTGGCTCTTCCTGTTTCTTCCCTCATCATTCCCTGCAACTGGAAGGACAGAAGGGAACCTATGTTCCTGATCCCTTACCCAGTTGTCCCAACACCCTGAGGTCTCTCTTGATTGCCCTTGGGATTCTTGTTGCTATTTAATTGCTGCCAACCTGAAAAACCAGTAATGGGCAATGATCTGGAGGCTGTATCAGGGTGAAAATCTTTATCTTCACATCTTCAACCCAAGCCCCAAAGGTGGCAGCAGATTTCCCTAAGAAATGGGCACAGGCTGCAGATTGGGCCTTCTGTTCCCCTCAGGAGACAGTCTCCTACGACAATGACCTGTCTTTTCTGCTTTATGGAAGCAGTTTTGATGACTTTACCTCAGTGGCACCACCATGTTGGATGAACCACTGCCCTCATCACCGTTCAGTTCCACTTGCACAACCTTGTACCTGTGATTTTGGGGTGATATGGGGGAGTCTCAGGGGAGATGTGCCTCCTGTGCTGGACTTGTTGATGTTAAAGGGTTTACCCAACCTAAGTGGTTCTGTGATTCAAAGTCCAGCTGTGCAATTTTATGATTATTTCATGAGTGCACTTAGCACCACCTGAGTTACACCTTGGCAGAAGGACATGGATGGATGGATGGATGCTGTACTCCCACCACCCCAAAGGAGCAAAGGAAGGCTGAATGGCAGCAGCATGTGAATGACAGAGCTTAGAACCACTAAGGAACCACATCAAAACTACTGGGGGGAAGTTCTAGGTATCATCAATAGGAATTCAGTAAGTGCTGTCACAATGCCACTTTTTTTCATTTGGAGAGCAAAGACAATAGAAGAAGTAAGAACAACCACAGTGTGTCTTTTTCAATCTGACTAGAGGTCACACTGCTTCTACATTTGCTTTTCCTAACTTTTAGACAAAGTAGTGTATAATGCCTGAAACCTGCATGAGAACTGGCAAGTTTTAATTGATCTCTTTCTAGGAAGGAAAACTATTTTTTAATGCCTCTCCAAAATATTAGATAGTTTTCCATCTTTCTATCGTAGGCAAAAATCCTTAACTCCTGCGTCAGTGTGCTCAAACCTAGGCACTGAGGTTACTCCTACAGCTATCCGGTGTCTTACCTAAGAGGTTTGCTTCTCCACAGTAGATACACTCATTACAATAGGTGTAATTTCCTAAGACTTTACTTACTTCTGAGTCCTAAACAATATTTTTAGTACAAGTTCAGACACTTGTTTTCACTGATTGTGCCACAACTACAGATTCGTGCTGCTTTCTGTGAATTCCTCCATTCCAAAAAACCCAGCAGGAATTAAGATCCTACTGTGGATGGGGCAGAGGGGGACTGGAGTATGTTCCTCTAAGAGAGTTTAATTGCCTGGAAGAGGTCACAAGGAGAAATGGTTTTTCCTCCAGCTCACAGGTTCAAATACCACCACCAAAGTGGTGAGAATGCAGAGCTTAAAATTCTCATTTAGTTCCCTACATGAAGCCTCCTTATCCTTGACTTCAGAAGAGCAAGATGAATTTCACTGACGGAGAATTTCAGGACAGTGCTTGATACATACTGACTTTATAATTAAAAATATACAACTGAAGGAAAGATGGTCATAAAATGTTGCCTGGGGCTACATCTAATACATGATGTTGTTTTAGTTTCCTCCTTACATTATATTTTTATCATCAGCCCAGGGAGTTCATTAAATCTGTAAAGCTGTTGGAGGTTATCTGACAGCAGATTGTATTACTAGAGAGAACTATCGATCCAGGGTACTCAGTCTCATTACAGCACACTTCCATAAAGCTTGCAAGAGGCAGCAATCTGTTGCTTCTGCACTGACTACAGTTATTTCTCATGGATGGAATAATGAAATGTTTTCTGATGTATAATCATGACAGATTTTATCTGGAATGAGTAAAACAAGTAAAAGTCAGTCATAAAATATAGCATGGCTGGAATTAAAGGAAGTAAACTCCTCTGCTCTTCCATCAGATTGACAAATAACTAACATATTGTGCAGCTCCTTGTATATGACATTAAATCTCAATCAGTTGTTTTCCTACTGTGAAATTAAAATGGAATTATTTATCTGGAATATCAAGAAGGGCACTGCATCATGAACTCTAGTCTTGTTTTGATGCACTATCTTTCCCAATAAAGACTAAAAAATGCCAAATGAACTCCCTTATCATTGAAAATTCAATATATGAAACCTTTAGCAGCACATGAAATTACCACTTGAATTTTTAAAACAATTATTAAATAGGGTTTACATCATAACCTAATGCTTGTAACTGGGATTCATTAGCTTGAAATTTGTGAGGAGGAACTCAATTTAAGCAAATCTGCAACCCGAAGGACTCAGAGGAACCCCTTCAGCAGGTTTTACATAATGAAATACCAAATTATATGTACCAGTTTATGTTAGTATATTGACAGCTGGCAGGACTATATTCTGCTAAAGCAGTGATATGGTAATTTCAGTACTCTCAATTTAATCAAATTTCAGTATCTGGGGCTGAGGTTTTCAAAGACTAATACATGCACTTTTTTTTTTTTTCCTCCAGGAAAGTCAGTGTTAATTTTTTTTTTTTTAAATAAATCTCTTCTCTGTATCACCCAATTGAAATGTAAGAATTTACAATCACTTTATGGAACAGCCTGAACACGATTATGCTTTGGAATAGCAAAACACAGCTTAGCTGCTATCCTAGTGCCAGGAACACATTGAGGTGTTACCCAAATGTGCCCATATTGTACCACTTCCATAAAACAGTTCATACATGTTAATCCATGCAGGAGTAGCTATCTTGGGGAGGCAAGGGCAGGGGCAGAAAAAGGTCAAGAAAAGCCTGGGAGCACCCTCCCACAGAGAATTTAAGATTTAGGGACCTCTCAGCAATGCTCTGCTGGCAGGAGAGAGAGCTGGGTGAGAAACTCGCAGTTCTTCAGCCTGGCTGCTGCTCTGCCCTCTCACCAAGAGTTACCTGCTGCCTCACAAGCTGCAGAGGTCTGCTCCATGCTGGGGATGTAAAGGAGTTTCCTGTACAGGATTTGTGTGAAGTAGTTCACAGTAAATGCTCTATCCTGGCACCTCGTCCCACCTTCTCCTTACCCACAACCTGGCACACTTCTAAATATTTAAATTAGAAATGCAAAGATGGCACACTACAAATGGTGAATAAACAATTCTGTATGCAACAGCTCATCCAGCTCGTAACAAAGTTTTTGTCATTATGCACTATCTCAGTATAATCACAAAATACGCTTGTGTCAGGGTGAATATACTCCAGAATCTGGATTATAAATCATATACATGAAAGAAGGAAATTAAAACAACATTAAACTGCTTTACTTCTGGCAATCCTTTACTTCCATATGCTTAATTTGACACAGCAACACTCTTCTGAAAACAGGTTTTTTTGCATGTCTACCTCATACTATTACCATGTACATTGTACTTTCATTGCATCCTCTAAATGTCTGTTCAGTATTGGAGTGCTGCTTAGAAATACATGAAAAAATGTAATTTAACCTGGAAAAGGATACCCTATAGATGGACTGTATGAAAGGAGTAAAAATGCAGCAGAATGTGAGTTTGTGGCATCAAAAAGCAGGAAGGAACAGGGCTTGAACTCCAGTCACATAATTTCTTATGGTTAGAACATACAAGACCTTCCTTCTGCTTTCACTGAGGGGAGCCCACAATAGAGACCTTCCAAGCAGAGTTCCTCCATCCAGTTACTCTGCTTTATGAAATGCATAGAGGTAATAATCTGAGACCTTTTCACCTCTATCAATTTTTTTTACAGCAGATTCACTGAAGAAAAACAGGCAGACAGATATGGTACAATCACATAACTGAGAAAGGACTTTGCTAAAGTGCTGTTGAGAGAGCAGAACATAACCAGCAATCAATAACCCAAGCACTACAATTTGACAAGCGAAAGACAAGAAAATCTGAGATGAAAGACAGCTTGTTGAAGAGACTGCACATATATGATGTGCAGCATGGTCAGTTCTATAATTAGAGAAGCGTAGAAACCTCCTTTATAAAGGTGTCCTTAGATGTTACCAAATAATTCCACAAATGGCTTCCTGATGCTTTTGAACAGGGTGGTTTCAGAGTTTAGATCACTATATCAGAGCCTTATTTCTGAAAACTTGACCTCCAACTCAGAGGCTGCTTCCCACTGGACTTAAAAATTGGCTGAAGCACAACAAAAATTCTATCAGGTCTCCTGCTGCAATAAAGCAAAAGTGTGTTATACAGTAGATTTCTTTCTCCCATTAAAAGTGTCCATTCCTTCCATAAACTCTGGACTGCCACGTTAAGTTTTTATTTTCTTCTTTGGGATGTAGTGTATTTGCTTATTAGAGACCCCACAAAAGATAGCAAAGTGCCCTTCTCCAACGATTAATGAATGATACAGTGCCTCTGTTCTCTGAAAAGT
Organism: Molothrus ater; assembly: GCF_012460135.2. Taxonomy (NCBI): domain Eukaryota; kingdom Metazoa; phylum Chordata; class Aves; order Passeriformes; family Icteridae; genus Molothrus; species Molothrus ater. The sequence goes on from NC_050479.2 coordinate 41,028,892, forward strand.
GGCAAGTAAGTTGGACTGAGTGAAGAAATGCCTCAGACAATACAGCAAAAATATTAAATATAGCATTGAGTTGGATAAATAAAGCAACAATTAGAAGAAATATAACTTTCCCTCTAACTGTCCCATGGGTGGGAACAATATCAGAACATCATATAGCATTCTGCCATTTTCCTTTTACAAGAATTAAATAGAAGTGGAGAAGCTATGTAACACTTCACTGAGAGCTGGGAAAAGTTGTTATGGTGAAGGACTTCAGAAGTTAAAACTGTTTGGTTTTCAAAATAAGACCAAGAAGAGATTTGATTACAGCAAAGCTCTACCTTTTCAGGGAGAAAACGCCAATATTAAAGGCCTATTTAACCTAATGGGGAATGACTTAACAAGAACCAATGACTAGAAGCTGAAGGTAGATAAATTTAAATGAGTATTAATGCCTCTACTTCTAGCAGAGAAGGTGATTAACCTTTGAAATCAACTACCAGAGGAAGTGCCAGTCACTCCATTTATTGAAATTTCAGATGAAGGCTGTATGACTTTCTGGAAAATATCCTTCGGTCAAACAGGTCAGTGGGTTCCACATGCAAAGCTTTTCCTTAAGAGTGAAATTGACTTTACTTCTTGAATGCCAGCATTACAGCTGTCACATCCACATCCACATCCACTCACATACACATACACATCAACACCTTCACTTTTGTAAGACCCTAGCTCTTTCCAAAATAAGAAAAGCTACAGTATGCTCTATAAAGAGACTAAAGAAGCCAAGGCTAAATTGCTCCTTTTCCCTTCTCTTTCCACATTAAAAGTGAGGCAGGATGTAGCTTCCATTTAGCATTTTCACTTGGAGGGGACATTACTGCACTCCCAATACAAAGAGCACATGTTCTTGGTGGATCACATACTGCTCTTTGATTCCAGCCCCATTCAGCCACACACCTTACTAATGGATAATTAAGCCCTCATTACAACAGCTGGAAAGCTACTCAGCGGTGTCAGTCACACAAACTGTCCCACTGCATAAACTCTTACTGATGTCTCCAAATGGGCACTCCTCTCCACCTAGAAGAGGCTGAGGGTGGCTCAGGAATAATGGCAGTGCTCACCAGCATGATGGTAAATGTCTCATCCATGTGCAGCCTCACTCCTCAATCTGCCACAAGACCCAGAAGGACAGAGCAGCAGTCATGTGTAAAGTCATGTGTTTTTTTCAAAAGTGTTTAATTAAATGATGTACGGAGGGTTTCACTCTTGAATTACCACTGCATCACTAGAAATTACATTTAATAAATTTATGTGTGTTTCTTAACAGGAGGATTAACTGATTTTTTATATTAGAAGAAGGTGGCATCTTACTTTAGGTGCGTATTTTACTACACTATCATTGTAACCTCACTGAGAATAGTCTGCACATTTTGCCAGGAAATGCACAGAGACTGCAGAGTAATACAAACCAGATATATCACTACACTGCAGCCGTAGTCAACTCTCCATCTGACCCATCCTGATCCTTTTACTTTGTTTTCTCATGCTCCAGAACCCAGAAAAGCTCTTCCACCTTCTATCCTCTTCTCTTTAATTATAGAATCACAAAAAGGTTTGGGTTGGAAGGGACCTTGAAGATCATCCAGTTCCAACCTCCCTGCCATGGGCAGGGACACCTTCCACTAGACCAGGATGCTCCGACCCCCATCCAGCTTAGCCTTGAACATTTCCAGGGATGGGGCATCCACAAATTCTGTGGACAATCTATTACAATGTCTCACCACCCTATTCCACCCCAAAGTCATCCTTTTCTCACTTAGGGAGGTTTGCTCTGTGAAAAGTTCATGTGAGGGAGAGAAAACTGTGAGATGACCTATTGCTGTTTATTTTTGCTATCTGCTGTTTACTTGGGTGATTTTTACAGTAAATTGGTATAAAACTGGCAATGGAGGCTTTACCACCAGCCACATCTCTTCTCTCCTACAAGATCTGCACACAGCTCACAACGTTGTGATGAGCCAGCCCAAGTGTATTTATTTCAAAGACATCCATTCACTGCTTGATTTTCTTCTGCTGGCTGTGTTGCAGTTTAAAAAGTGCACCCTTCTCATGAACTATTTCTGACTGCAGTGATACCCCCTGTATTTCAAAGGGGGGGGCATTGTCATTCCACAAATCATACAAAATATTTTTATTTTACTCACTGCAAAATGTCAACTCCACAGTTTTCTATGATTCCCGAAAAACCTCCAAGTTTCTCTTTGTTTTATGCTCAACTTAGTGCAGTATGCTTTCCTCTATTTTGGCCCAGGCTTTTCGAATAAACTGTGGCAGGCGATTTTGGCAGGGTTAAAAAAACCACTTACCTGATCTGTCACAGGCAGTCTAAAAGACAGATCAGCTAAGTCTGTCTAAGTAGTGCCTCCCACCCAAATATTTAAATAGCAAGTAGTTTAATATGCTATAATAAAAACCTGCCTGATCCTGACAGCTCCAATTTTTGCAAAGCAGAATGCAGCTGATGGAAAAATAAGGATTAGGCCAAAATGTTCTGTCATTCCAGCATCAAATGACTGCACTACAGTTTTTACATGACCCCCATAACACAGAAATAGAAATGCAAACTCTGACTTCCCTTGTGACACAGGTGACTCATTGTATCTCCAAAAAGCAAATCATAAAGTATCTTCTACCGGGTTTGAGTAAGTTTTCTAGGTGTTGCATTTAGAAACACTTCACATATTCTTTGAGGTATTTATGACCACAGTGAAATTCCCTCCATGTATAAAAGGGAATATTGCTGGCAGGATTACCAACATTGAATATTTACGTGTATTCCTTTACAAAGCCTTCTTCAGCTTGGCTAAAACATCAAAACACTGCTTGCCTTGTTGTCAAAACTAATTTCTTTCAAATGTTCTGAGTATAACCAAAGAGTCAGTTCCCAGTGCCCCTCTCTTAAACCACCAGGAACTCTGATCAGTGGGTAAGGGACAGCTCACCAAAAGAGCTCCTTTCTCAGACACACACCCAGAAACCCAAACCCATATTTCTCTGGGATCCCACCACCTCCTGCAAAGCTACAGCTTGAAGAGTGTGTTCATTGAACATTCCCTAATAGGAGAACCCTATTTAAAAATTCCAGTGTAAAAATTTCAAATTATTTTTGTGAAGCTGCCAGTTTTAAAGAGGCTCTTGAAAGAAATGTGAGACTCGCCAGTCTGCTGAATTCTTGCATCCTGCTGGCTCATAGTCCTACATGACTACCCCACCATATGCATGGTCTTCTTTCACTATGCATTATCTTAAATTACCTAAAAACTTAAGTATTTCATCTACAATCAAAAGATGTCCTGAATGACCATTTCTGTATCTGTAGGAACAGTTCCTACTGATCATGGGCAAGTGTCTTCTCTAGGTGCAATCTGTAACTGCAAAAGAGCAAAGAGACTTCCTCAAAAATCTGCTCAGCCCAGCAGGACTGATAGGGAAGAGTGTGTATTTAGCAGAGTAGGGTAGCAGCTTAATTTCTGTCCTCTCTTTTACCAAAATGATTAAAAAAAAACTTACCTGAAGGGTTGGTGTCATTACCTCAATTCAGAAACAAGGGAGCAAACCCAGTAGATGTCAAGGGATCTAATGAGCTTGTGCTACATGTTTTTAATAATTTAGCATTTTTCCTAGTTATACTATCAGAAAATACAGTAAGGATATAAAAATATGCATTCTGTCCATCTGAGTGTAAGCCAGACCAGAAGCCAGGTTCTCAGATTTATAATCTTGACATCACTGAAATAAACTGACGACAGAATACACAAACAAAAAAAAATAATAGTTTTCATTATACATCCTCACCTTCAAAGTGCACCCTTTACAATGAGGTGCACTAAAAAGGAGAGAATGCTCTTTTCTTTTTTAAGTACTAAAGCCCAGAAAAAAACTCACCAAGATTTAGAGGAACCACTGATAAATAAATTATAATTTGGCAGTACAATTTTTAGGATGCGTGGGTTTTTTATTAAAATCAGCCTTTGAGCACCAAAATGAGAAATCACAGGAAATTAGACCTGTGTTTCTGCTGCACTGCTATGGCTCTGAAAATACAGGGCCCCCTCTGATTTACAGCACTGGCACTGTTGATTCCACCACCTGACTGCTTACAGGCTTTGCTGCTGGTTTGAAATAGTGCTGAACTTTGGCCACTGCAGGAGTTTGACTACAGAGGCAATGTCTCCTGGTCCTCTTCATTATGCTGATAAAACAGCAGCTAGCACTTTGCATTAGGCCGAGCTTCTACTTTAATTACAGGATTTTTACTAAAGCTTGTCTTTTGGTGTCACTTCAGGAAATGTGGAGTCTGCAGTGTAATGTAAAAACAGCTAATTGATTCTGTACCACTGTGCCTGCATCACTACTTGCAATAGATTATAGCTCCTGGTATTTAAAGTGTGGAGAAGTAATATAGTGATATCCACTTGCTATGTAAGTAAATATTCGGTATGAAGAAAGGCCTTTTCCTGAATGGTAATGCAAACATTGAATTAATTTCTTTTATTGTTTTAGATAAAACTTTTTATTAAATATACAGAAGTTTTATATGGAGAATACTTAGAAAAATGGCTATCTGTAGATGGTGACAGATTACTCAAGTTTAAAAACTGAGTCAAATGCTGAATTTAATCAATATGTTATTGTGATGGCAAAGTCAGATTCGTGAACATTATTAGAAGCAGACCTGCTAGGAATAAAAAACCCAATTCCTAACTAGAAAAAGGCAGTGCCTCACATGAATGTTGATCTTTCCAACTTTATCAGAGATCAGAAAGAAATAAAAACACAGCACTGCACTAATTCTCTCATGGGCCACTGCATTCTTACAAAGTATTAATGAAGGTGACAGGCAATGGGACATTACAAAGAGTTCAAAAATTAAGTGATTTTTGCTTTCTTTTCAGGCATCAGCCTATTTCAGGAATTATTTTTCATTTCCCTCATCAGGCCCCCATGGGGTAATCTTGCTTGCTTAGGACATCTACAGACACACCCACCAACAGCCAAAGAAGTGTTACAAGCTGGCCTTCAGGGTTACAAGGCATATCACAATTTTGGATGCCTAATGGCACCATTTTGGATGCAATGAATTGTGCCCTAAAAGTTTGGATTGCTGTCCATAGACTATAAGAAGAGCCCAGACAAATAACTAGAGCAGATATTTCCAATTACAGAATCACAGAATATTCTGAGTTGGAAGGGACCCGCAAGGATCATGGAGTCCAGTTCTTACATGAATGGCCCATGCAGGATCAAACTCACAACCCTGGCATTATTAGCACCATGCTCTGACCAACTGAGCTGATCACAGGGTCAGACAAATCCCACCCTCAGTGTCACTGCACCTGCTCAAGCCTAGAAACTTGGATGCACAACTCTCCTACAAAGAGGACCAACATTTTCAGGTATAAGCACAGAGGTTCTTCCCCGACCATACTACTTCCAATATAACACAGTTAAGTGGCCTGCCACAGCAAAATACACTTCACAACCAGGAGGCACCTCCATGTGACAGAGACAGTGTCTTTCTCCTCTGATGAGTGGGTGTAAATGCCTTGCAGCAAACAGGAACTTGAGCTCCTTTACCCTTAGGTTGAACAGTATAATCTCCTTACTGCTTTACAAGCAGTACCACACATCAAACCCAGGGTAGCTCTGTTTGTGCTACTGGGGTTCTAAACTTGCTGATGGATTTATTCAGCCACCATTCCCCACTCCATGGGGGATCATCATCACCTCAGCCAACATTTCTATATGAAAAAACAATCTGTCCTAGAGAATTACTGATCTAAGTACACTTTCTACAAATTACCAGTTCTGTTTTCAAAAGTGACCAGCCATACAGATAATGAATGTCCTGATGTCAATAGCAACACTCGGCACCAGACTATAAATAATTGAGGTCTAATTCAGTCCTCTTCCTAAGTGTGGCCCAAGTCTACCCAGCTACTACTGTGAGTAAAGCTGCAATGGTCCAAGAAGCCTTCTGCAAAATTGTTTGCAGAGAGAGATTGATAAGTTGCCATTAAAAACTTAAGCAAAGCAAAACAAAAACCCAAACAAAGATTGGATATACTTTTACAGAATTTTTGGGGAAAAAAAAAGGTAAAAAATAATTAAAAGGTGAAAGGCAGCACTTCACTTCTCCTCACCCCTGCAGCTTGTTCTATGCTTCAGTGGGCTCAGTAGAGGCTGCAGCATGCTGGATCATCAATTGAATGGGAGCCAGCCAGCCATGGCAAGGATAGACTCATGGGCACTAAGAAGAAGAGAAAGTCAGTTTTGAGGTAATTACATGTTGAATGCCCTTCTTAACCCGCAGCTGTTGGGGGCATTCAGCACATATGGTTAAGGTTGATGAAATTTTTAAAGTCACTGAAATTTATAAGGTTACCTTGGCAGGCCACCCAGCTTGAATGTTTTTCTTGCTAAAGTATGAAACAGCAGAGAGTGAGAGCACACTGTTTACTGATTGTAGAAGGGGAATGCAGTCATGCTGCATCAGAAACTGCTCCAGGACCAAAACTGAACCAAAATTCCTCAGTGCTCCAGGGAAAAGGACTGAGGGAGAAGACAGGCAGGAATAATTATCCACTGCTTCCTATAAAGCACCTTATCATTGTCTTGACTCTCTCCATCCTCTCCCCCAACCTCAAAAGAGAGGAAAGCATTAATAAAGAAAGATGCTACTTCCCTTTCTGGCTGCTGCATGCCTGTGGATGTGGGTACCTCCTGCAGTGAGTAGGGGAGCTTCTTATAGTGCTCAGACTAATTTTTAGCTCAGTGAGGAATTTTGACAATATTTTTTGAAGGAAAAATCCTTGAGAAAGATCACTGTTTTTTTTTCCCCAAAGAAACACATTCACAGGAAGGGACTGGCTCACAGAGTTGAGGCCACCTGCCATTCCCCTTGGATTTTGTCACGTATTTTATGATCCCAGTTGTGTGGCTTCAAATATAACTGAAGTAAGTTGCCTTAGAAAAACATTATTACTTAGAATAGACTGAAATCAGTTGGAGTTCTTCTTTCTTATCAGCTCTTTGGACCATTCCCCACCGTCACAGAACTGAACCCTTGTCTCTATGAGGAGCCAGGCACTGAAGAGCTGTCAGAATAAATAAGGCTTTTTGGCCTTGGATGCTGCCAGGAGAATTCCCCCCTTACTTACCAATCCCTCTTCTGCTATTCTCTGTTAATAGAGGGGCCTCAGCCACAGCCTCCAATTAAAGTAGCCATGACCCTGCTCCAAAAAGTTCACTTTCAAAAGAGAAAATATAGTCTACAAATTTTCTTGCTTTTTCTTTTGAGTCAGTCTTTAAAGCTGTGTTTGTCATGTGTCTACAAGCAGGTCTTTAAAACAGACATCTACAACATTATATGAAACAGCAAGACATCAGCTGAACAGTGCACAAAGTCAGAAGGCATCTGATTTGGAGGATCTGAAATGATCTTTCCCAACAAAAGAATGAGGCTTCTTTTAATTTTTCACTCCATAGGAAGGCTCCAGTGTTCAGCCCTGTGCAATACAAGTTCAGTGTTATTACAGAGTATTTCCATGCAAATCACTGTGAAATTACATTGGCATTTTCAGATAACTAATCATGATAAATGTGTTGCAAGCTGCTTTACAGTTTTTTAACGAGTAAAAATGTAGATCTGGGTGACTCAGAAGAGGCATGCTTTGGACATGCAAAATGTGTGTTAAAAACAACTGTAGTAGTAGGACAACTCTATTGAGTCCTTGCTACGAACATTTCTTCATGACCTGATAGAAGAAGATATAAATAGACCTGCTCTTTGGAAATCTTATACTTTTTATCTAGAATTAGTTGCAAATCCTTGGTTGAGTATAGCTGTGAAATACAAAGGTGCAAAGTGAAAAACAGCAATCTGCAATTAGGAGATCTAGTCAAAGTACATAAAAATCATCACTAGAAGGCAGGATTATTGCAGGAGTTCAAGGAAAAAAGAGACTATGCATATGCATGGAACTGATATTGTGGAATATTCAGTCAAGAATCAAACACATTCATCTTTACATGCAGCTGATCCCAGTGAAGAGTTACAGGGCATTACATTTTAAGGACACTTTTAAAACAGCCACATATTGGCCAGGTGCTTGGTAAAATTGATAACTGAAATATAGTTAAATTGATATGTATGCATACTGTAATCTTGAATACCTATGTATTTTGGTATAACATAGAACTTGAAAGAATTAAGTGAGGCTTTAAGCATGGCAGGTGAAAAATTACCCATGTAATTTTTCCTTTTGGAAAACCAGACTAATTTGCAGTGCTGATCAATCTTGCAACAGAGGAAGAACAGAAGCCAGCCATAATGGGCAAAGGCAATCAACACTCTCAGCCATCTGAAGGGAGGTAAAAAGATCTTCAACCTTAGGAATAGAGATTGAGTTACATTTTCTGCACATGGAAAGCTTTCAACTCTGATAGATGTAGTTCATCTCTATGGAATAATGAGCTGAGTCCCCAAGTATTAACTAGGAAGTGAATGGGAATCACCTTATGTTAATATTTTCTATGTAAAGATTATTACAAGCACTCACCCTGTACCCTGACTATCAAAAAAGCAGGCCAATATAAATAGTTTTGAAAAGGAAGCCAAACTTTAGATGTATAAACTGGATGATGGAGGTTAACAACTCTGGTGATTCTGCTGTCGGTTTGTCTATATTCTTAAGGAAGAAAGCAACAGCAAGTCACTGCTGGGACAGAAGTCACAGCGGTTTCAAGAGACCAGATAAAGTCCATTCAAAGCCCTTTCTTCCACAACAGCCCCAAGAGCTGTGTACTAGAGTACTTTAGATTACTACCCAAGATTAATGATGGTGTTCACCAGCCATGTGCCTTAACACCACATCCTAGTACACATTGTGAGGTCCAAATCAGACTGTATCATACAAACAGACAAGCTGGGGCTCCTGGAAATATTTAGAGAGTGGATTACCAGTGAGGTGTTGCTATTACTGCATATAAATAAGAGTACCTAAAATTTAACCAACCACGAAGTCAAGCTTAATTCAAGTGAATCAATAGGGTTTCCTGACTCAAATGTTACAAATAGTTATGAGGGACCTGCTCCAGCCTCTACAGCCAGTAGAAGTGTCATGAGTGGAAGAGCTCATTGACAGGCTTGTTGCTATAACCCCTCCAAAAGGATTTGGGATCTGCATTGTTGTGTTTTGCTGCTAGAAGTACCTCTGTTAAAAAAGGAAGAAGATGCCTCATAAGTGAGTGAGTCAACAGGATTGGAAGAAGTTAGCCAATGATTTTGTCTGAGAGGGATCACATCAGAAATATCAAAGACAGAATTGATAGAAACTGGAAAGTCAGAATTTCATTCAGACAAACTGGAGCCTAGAGACTAATGGAGCAGGCAATCTTCATGGTTCAAACTTCTTTGGCTTCTGTAGTGCCATCACTCAGTGTTGAGATACTAATGCTCAAATGCTGTGCCCATGGAAAAGTCAGACTACAGTGAGTACTGATTTCTGCCAAAGAAACAGTTAACACCAAAGCACACACAGTTTTAGTTTAAGTTCTCCTGCTGTCTACAGGAGCTAATTGCAATCACAGGCTTCTTCCTTTCCCAAAGCACTAGCAATAGGTGATGGCAACATTTGTCATAATTACCCTTTCTCAAGAAGTGCAAACTGAATAAAATCACCACAACACTGGCTGTCTTGAAAAGGTATCAGGATGATTTATTTATATAGAGAGTAAGATGCAGTATCACCCACACTCACAATACAGTCATATTCACTAATCACACTGGGACACCACCAGCACCTTCTCCTTTGAAGAACTGGGCAGAAGGAAACCAAAGGAAAGAGGCAGGCTGAAAACCCCTCCCTGCAGTGATCTTATGTAGGGGCACTATATTTGTGTCGTGTGTGAGGAGCTTCAGCAGACCCATATGTTGTTACTATTCCTCTAGCCATCCTTTAAGTGTTCAAACTTCACTGCTAGTGTGGGAAGTGTGTGACAGATACACAGTTAATATCTCCAGTAATGATACAAATGAATAACATTCTATTCAAACAGTTTAGACAATGGTAATAAAAATAAAAAAGCGCACTAAAAAAGAAAAGGGAATGTGTGTGTCAAATAAACTACCTGGAGGCTTGAAAGATGGAGGGACAATTTAAAGTGTGCTATTAGAGTAGCAGAACAGAAATGAATGTCAGGCAAGTTTGAGGCTAACATGCTCATTATTCCTTTGATCACAGTTTCACAGTATTTAGCATGTGATGGAGAGCTTTCACTTATTTATAGTACGAAAAGTAGAGTACAAATTATTAATAGCTCATCTCATTCACTAAGTGTTAAAAAGTAGCAGTAGGAGTGCAATGGCTGTTTAGAAAGCTGTCTTTAGGAAGTTTAAAAGGAAGTTCCACATTCACCTCAAGCTAATAAAATACCTTTGAAAGATAATACAGCTTAGTGGCACCACTTCAGGACAATCTCTTAGAAACCTCGCAGTGGTGCAAAAGGAACTAAGGCAGCATTCCAGCCAGAGCTTTGCCATTTCAGTGGCTGTCAATAGCATCCCAGACTTTCGGCCCACCACGTATGAGTTCTCAAAATTGATTCCCAAGACAAAGCACCCAGAAGAAAGATTTATCTGCTTTTGCTGAACCAGAGTTGGAATCCTCAAGTAGCCTGAAAACTAGCAAAACTAGTAAAGATGTGAGGCTGGCAGAAGGAAGGAGCCAACTGGGAAATAAAAGCCAAACAAAACCAATCCAACCAAAAAAACACCTGAAAACCAAAGTAAAGATATGTATCTCTGTAAGATACATATCCCAGGAGTTCCCTGGGAAGCCTAAACACTGGAGTAAAAACACACATGTATTTCCTCTACCACAGCCCAGAGGGACAAATTCCACAACTGTAAGTCTCAAGAATCAGGCCAGCACTATCCATCTGTGTTGCTATTCCTGAGAAAACCTGTTAGGTTGGGAATTGGATGTGAGTTCTGGTGGAGATGCCTCAGTCAGTCATTCATTGCACCTCCCATACTTACACTATTCCTGACAGATGTTTGTCCAACCAATTCCTAAAGAGCTCTACAAGCTCCATTGCTTTCTTCATTGTTCCTACTGTTGAAAAGTTTTCCTAGGATAACCTGCAGCTGGCACAAAATCCCAATTCCTTACCCTGAACAGAAACTAAACTTGTTGAAAACCTCCACAGGTGCACTTAGATATCTGTGTTTTCCTGTATTTTTAGAAGCACACCTGCTGCCAAGCTTGTGTAAACTGAAAAGAGTAATAAGTAACCATGACTTATATTTTAAGACTCCCTAAATAACAACTCGGACTGCCAAAGAACCTCAAGTCACACTTTAACTAACTGTATAGAAAAATCACTTCATCCACAAGCAATAAACAGATACCACTGAGATAAAAAGCACCATCTGCTTAGCAGAACTCCATGACACTACACAGGAGTTTATGACAAAAAGTGAAATGTCAGGAGGACAGCAAACTGTTTTTTTAAAATTCTGTATCTATTACTCAATAGCTCTTCTCCCAGTATGTAATTCCAGTAACACCTGCTCTCCTCAGCGTCTAACATCTCCTCCGTTTACTCCTTTTAGTTCTGTCTCTGAATCATGAAATTTATGGCACTGTGTGGTGTCCCACCGCAAAGCAGAAGGGAGTATCCAAGATTCATAGATGCCCATGGTGGAAAAGGAATGACAGAAGTCAAGAGTCCACGAAAGCTTAAGTTTTATTAGTAAATCATACACTTGGCATGGAAATTGGTATAAGCTGGTTCCCTCTAACATAAACACACAGATGTGGATTTTGAATATGGGGTAGAGTGAAAGAGAAGACAGAGAGAAATGGAAGAAAGACAGAAAATGAGAAGAAAGAGAGAGAGAGAGAGGAAGGAAGGAAGGAAGGAAGGAAGGAAGGAAGGAAGGAAGGAAGGAAGGAAGGAAGGAAGGAAGGAAGGAAGGAAGGAAGGAAGGAAGGAAGGAAGGAAGGAAGGAAGGAGGAGGAGGAGGAGGAGGAGGGAGGAGGAGGAAGGAGGAGGAGGAAGGAGGAGGAAGGAAGGAAGGAAGGAAGGAAGGAAGGAAGGAAGGAAGGAAGGAAGGAAGGAAGGAAGGAAGGAAGGAAGGAAGGAAGGAAGGAAGGAAGGAAGGAAGGAAGGAAGGAAGGAAGGAAGGAAGGAAGGAAGGAAGGAAGGAAGGAAGGAAGGAAGGAAGGAAGGAAGGAAGGAAGGAAGGAAGGAAGGAAGGAAGGAAGGAAGGAAGGAAGGAAGGAAGGAAGGAAGGAAGGAAGGAAGGAAGGAAGGAAGGAAGGAAGGAAGGAAGGAAGGAAGGAAGGAAGGAAGGAAGGAAGGAAGGAAGGAAGGAAGGAAGGAAGGAAGGAAGGAAGGAAGGAAGGAAGGAAGGAAGGAAGGAAGGAAGGAAGGAAGGAAGGAAGGAAGGAAGGAAGGAAGGAAGGAAGGAAGGAAGGAAGGAAAAGAAAAAGAAAATGAGAGAAGGAAGGGAAGGAAGGAAGGAAGGAGGGAGGGATGAAGCTGATCCTGTGAAATTTGAGTGAGTGAGTTTTAGTATCAATTTCAGAAGAATTGATGGCTTGGGTCATGAAGGCTGCAATCTTCAGCAGAACTTGGCAAAAGCATGGAAACTAAAATAAAATTTGTGTTAGGGGCTTCAGCTTAGAATTTCAGAAAGCTGAACTGAACCAGCTTTGGTTTGACCAAACATAAAGTTGTACCAATAAAATTAGGATAACAAATTCAGCTTGTACATATGCTATTCTATATACATCTGGAAATTTTTCTTAGAAGGATGAAAACAAAATTGTGTGAGATGCTTTCATAAAAATTAGCAGTCATACTGGAAAGACATACTGGTTCACACATGTCCATAACTGAAAGAGCTATATCAGTCCAGAAATCAGTCCTTACATAACAGTATGTAAGAAGATGGTTTTTTTTTACTCCACATGAATGATGCTTCATAGTTCTTACAACTAAGCACAGTTCTAGCAGAAAAGATTGAGAAAAAAGTCATGCAGTGTTTTAACACCACAGTGGTTAAGGCCACTGTTGCAAAGTCAAATCCTTTCCCTGTCTAGTTCAGAGTAAGGTCATAACCTAAACCTTCTCCATCCTCTTCCTGTTCATAGCTGCCATTCTAGGGCAGCTCACCACAACCTTCCTGCTGAAATGGCCCTGTTTTATAAGACCAGTTGAGAGCTTGTATATTCAGAAAGGAAATTGACCTTTAGGCAAATGGACTATTCATATAGAGTTTGCAAGGGTCAAATTGCTGCACCAAAGAATTTGTTAAGCAGTGAAAGAATCTGGCCAGTCTCCCACTGTGTGTAAGACCAGGAGTAGGAAGACCTGACTAATGAATTCATGCACTTACATGGTGAGGACATCAGCTACCATGCTATTACACATACCATGGATTGCTTCTCCTGTTTTGATCTAAACAGTTTGTTTCCCTAAGGTATTATTGGAACTGCTATTTTCACTTGAAAACAGTCATTTTTGATGAGCAAACATTTTCTTGTAAATCACTTTCCAGCATATTCTCAGTCTCATTTTAGATGGATACCTGTCACATTCTGAACAACCTTTAAACCCTCAGACATTTTCCCATCTAAATGCTAACTAGAGGTGATACTGCCTACTTAGAAAAGTCATATGAAGTCATAGCCCACATTACTGTAACAGCAATAAAAGGGCAAGAAAATGAGGAGCTGTGCTATTAAACATGATGAAAATAATAAATGTTGTAGCGTTTGCAAATGGGCTGGGGAGTATTTTGAAGTGCAAGCATTTTTCTTCCCAGTCTAGAACAGAGCTTGGTAATGAGGAGCAAGGTGCCAGAAGCAGACACATTGCCCTGAGACACGCTGGAATTGGTGGATCTTTCCAGCCTGCTTACTGCAGATTAGGCAAAGAGAGTAATGAACTCTCTGCTGTGCACTCAGGCTGAAAAACTACCACCTTCTAGAGGACAAGGCAGATTTCAAGGAGAGACTGGCACTTTACAAGGAAGATACTGGGATTTTGCTATACCAATAACTTTTATAGGAACGGTTGAAAGTGGATATCAAGGTCTTTTATAGTCAGGCAATAAAAAACCAGAACTATGTGAGAAAATCTTCCACCATAGCTGAAAAATGTATCTGAGGCCAGGGGGAAAAAAAAATCAAACCTTTTAAAAACAGAATGAAAAAATGGCTATTTTCTTCTTGGGGATTTATATCTTTTTAACAAAAAGAGAAAGAAGCCCTCTCAATTTTCCTACTCTCCTTGTTGAGGTACACCCTTATGGTTCAGAACCATCCTCCTACAGCAGACTCCTTTCTGGTATTCAGCATCAGGTTGATCAAGTGTTGTTTACATCCTGGCCTTGCTGTGCATTACTCTGAGCTAATCCACTCAAGTCCCAGCGATCTATCTGCTGGCCTCAGTCTGCCCCTTCAGCCCTTTCTCAAAGCAGGAGATGGAACCTCTCTACATTAACTCAGGCTAATCCCACATTAATCATGGCAGCTCTGGTAGGCAGAGAGGAGAAGGAGGCTTTCCCTCCTCCCATCTTTAAAATGTGGACTGATACAGATTAGAAGTAATGAATCCCTGAAGGATGGCAGGTGTAATTCTTCTCTGATAACCTGTTCTTACGCTTTCCCAGTGGGGACCACCTTGGGCAGAGGCAGTTTGCTCCCTGGCTGAAGGACAAGAATATGCCGGACACAAAATAAAGGCCAGTCTATATGCCAGATAGTCATCCATTTAAATAACACTGGGAGGAAAAAAGCCCCAACAAACCAAAACTATTTAGCTGCAATGGTGCAAAATTCTGTGCAGACAATCCCCAACCTTGATAAAGTCAACAAAGGAGGAGAGGAACAGTCACTTGCTGCTGAAAACAACCATCAGCTAGTACTCTCTCTACTGTTTTCTACAGTTACTTTCAACTAATTTACTTAGAAACCATAATCACCCATCTTGTCATGGCAGACATTAATTAACTACAACATTTACAGAATTATAACAGTCGGTCAAGTATCTCAGTTTTGACAAGCAGTGCAGGCAAGGTAAAGCCAACTGATGCAAGCCACTGGATTTCCTTCAAAAGAAAGTCAAAGGCTGTGGATTAAACTTGATGAAGATCCACAAATGAATACAACCCCCAGCACAAGGAGCAAAGCCTGCATCACTGACACTGCCCTCAGCTGCAGCACACTTCATTATTAAAGAAAACCAAGGCACTGCAAGCCTTAATTTCCCTCCAAGAAAAGGAACATGGGAGAGTGAGATTGACACAAGCAGCTTAGCATACTGTGGGTAATTAAGTCTCAGCATTCTCTAGGGTACTATAATTCACATGGTATAACTTTGAAACACTAGAACTTCAGCAGAGAAAAAGATAATTCGGTTTGTACAGTGCTCTATTTTTAATTTGCTGTCATGCAATGATTAGTTTATTCCAGAGTTAAATTTTTATGATTATAGCTTCTGGCTTCTCAATCTTCACTCATATATGTTCTTTGTTTTCCTGTTAGCCAAATCAATTTTCAAGAAAATTACATTGATATTCCATATGCTTCGGTTTCCTTCTAACATGACAGGTTTTTTTGTTTCTTCTTCAATTGATTTGATGAATGGTGGCTTTATAATCTCTCTCTCAATAATTGCTCACATTAATGGAACTCCCCCCACTCCTCCTATGCTCACCTGTACACCCTGGTCATGCCGTTTTTTCAGCTCTGGCTTTGTTGTTGTTGTGAACTTGCTTGTTAGATACAAAACCAAAGCCTTTTTTGGCTTACTGGAAGGGTAGGGCTATACAAACAGATAATATGAGGCAGTGTGTTCCAGGACTACAGAGCTTTGAATATGTCACTCTAAAATTTAAGAGCCATCTTGCCTTGTGGCATCTTTGGACCCCTTCACCTCAACCCCTTTACTTACTTTAGCTGAAAGAAGCTTCACTTCCTATTAGCTTTGATCCACTTCATAACAAATCAGAATTAATGCAGGCTAAGGAAGCCAGAAAAAATCAGAAATGAATTTCCAGCATCCCGACATTTAGCCTTTAGGGAACTTATCTGGCTTGGTCTCCAAGCCTGCTACAAGCTGCTAAGACTTCAGTGGACAAAATGTTGTGACCGTAACTAAGAGGAAACAACTGAAAGAACTCAAAAACCCTGATGTGATTTAGGTTTAAACAAGGACATACACATTAGGAAAGGATTTGATTTGTGGTAAACATGAAAAGAAATAAAACTAAGTGCGTGTGTTGCTATTTCACGACCCACTGTGCAAACATTGCTGTAGGCATGGTGGGTTTTATTGCTCATTAGTAAATAATCAAGTTAAAAATAAGATGGTTGGGAAACTGCTGATTGATGAGGAATAAAATAACATGACATAAACATCTGTCTCCCAGTCTAATATGTGTTAGTGGAGGAAGACATTGCTAAGGCACTTGAATGCTCAATGCCCTGATGAGATAGTGATTACATTGTGAACAGTGTAATGCAACTACAGCTGCCATTCCCTTTCCCACATGGGGAACGTTACAGAAATGTGGGTCTGGATTGTTTACTTCCAGAGTGTCTTTAATCTCCTAAGACTTCCACAGGGCACAAACTTTCCTTCCACATAAAACTCTGCTCCCAAGCAACAAAGCTCTTAGACTTTTGCTTGGAGCATGAATCCCTCCTTTACTGGAAAACACTTTCCCAGCTACAGACAGTGACAGCTGACGTGCCCTCTCACCTCAGGCATGTCCAAATCTACTTTGTCAAAAACACAGATAGATCTGTGCAACAAAGAGCTTTTAAAGCTTAGGCATTTAGGAAAAATATCCCACACAGGTATCCCTATTTCATTAAAAAAAAACTCTGGCTGAGAAAGAGCAACACACAGACTCTCCACTAAGGCATCTTCTTCAGTGGTTTCTTCTACTAGGTTTCACCTCTACAGAACTAGAATCACTACAAATTTTACTAGTGATCACAATTTTTAAAATTCCTACTGAACTCAATTTCTGTCCCCCAAAGAGGATAGAAATACAATTTCTCCTGGGTGCCACCCACACTCTGCTCCTTTGATTTGCCTTCACATTGAGAAAAAGATAGGTTGCGTTTGCAATGACCATTCCTCTACCTTTTTAAACCCCTAAAGATCACACACAAATTAAAAACTGACTCTTTTCCCAATTAAACAGTTAAAATAGCAAGAAAGTATCTAGCACTGCCAAACAGACTGTCCTCAGAGGTCAAACAGTATTCTGGGTTTTCCATACTTGGAGAAATAAATATGAATAAAACTACAAAGCTGAATAAATACATGCCATAAGTAAAAATTAGATTTAAAAATACACTTATTATAAAAAATATTATAACTTGGCTCAAAAATAACCACCTTAATTTGGATTTTATATTTATAGTTAAAGATATAAATATATATATATATTTATATATATATATAATATAACTATATAAATATATATATTTATATAGTTATAGAATCAGTAAGGAAATGAAACAGAAGCAATATTTTCCGAATACAGCGGATAATGTCATACCACACAATATTTCACCTGAAAAAACAAATGCACACAAAGCAAAAACTCTCTGAAAAGAATATAAATTAAGATTGCTGACAGATAATAAGTGAAAACAGTATGAAAAGGATAGATAAAGAAAAGTCAGAATGGTGCTGATGTCTTGGATTTATGTAGCATCCCCATTAACAATTTAAAAACAATAAACAGTTCACTAAGCTTTAAATTGATGTATTAAATGGGGAGTAGGAAGCAGCTAGATCAGGAAGACTGAAAAGAATGGGCAGAAAACACGACCTAGGCCGAACACAAGAGATAAACATCTGAGACAAATATGCATGACTGCTATACCAAAAGAGACAGAGACCACAAAGCTGGGAGTGAAAGCAGAGACAGGCAGAGAACAGCAAACTAAGATTAACCTGCTGTGCAACAGAGCTGTAGCACAGGTACAGCAAGACTGCCAGTTTGCACAGACCATGAAGTCTGCAGCCAAACCCATGTCTGATAGACCACCAGCAAAAATGGGGCCCCTTCCCCATGTCTGCTGCCTTCTGTAAGCAGCACCAGCACAAACACAGTGTTTATCACACACACCATAAGCCTGAGCTGCACTGACACGAGCACTGCATCACATTCCTGGTGTCTCCATCAGCTCTGGTGGCCATTCCTAGGGCAGCTTAAAGGGCAGCTCCCCCTCAGGAGGCCTTGTACCACATTTCTAGTGGAGATGTCCAGCCAAGGAGATGAAGCTATACCTAATCTAAAGCAGTGCTCCCAAAAGATACATATCAAAAATAGGATGAGCAATATGGAATGCAATCAGAGCTGATGAAAACACCTCCAATTATGTAATTTAAATTACTTAGGAATATTTTCTGGGAAGTAATGTTGCATAAAGAGAGGAACTGAAGAGATGACTCGAAAAGTTTCTTTTTCAGTTTTCATCAGTCAATAGGCAAAATATTTCTCAGGCTGACTGGGACCTCTGCTGCAGCCAAGAACATCTGGAGGAATTATGTAAATCCCTTGCAACTATGCTGTAGAAATTTAAACTAGAAGATCCCAATAATTGCAAGTGATAAAATACTCAGGCATCTAAAATCCAGAGTATGTTTCTATCAAATAGAAGAGTTGCTAGCTATACATTCTCTGTACAAGCTGAGACTTAAAATGGAGTCTATTTGCCAATAGTTTGGGAAGCTGAACCTCTTTTCATTTGAGAGAAAAACCACAAAAGGTTTTCATGAGCCATAGAATGGAAATTCCTCCTACTCCTACTGACACTGTAGAAGTTCTTCTCTCAACTTTCCCACTGGTTGGTTCCCTAAACTTTTACTTTATTTATATCTATGAAGAAGCTTTATCTACATTTGCTAGAAGTAGTATAGTAGTATTTTGGGGAGCCAAAAGACTTAGAAGATCTTGGCCACACAAGATGGAGTCTTGCAATGGTCACATCCTTATGTTCTAATGAGTCTTTCACGATTCACTGCTTTCACATTTTATATTGCTGCATTTTGTTGTTATAGTTGAGTCCTACTCTCTGTATTGTATAAATTACATATCTTTTTTCCCTGTTCCACACTTTGTCACGCAGACAAAAGAAATACATTTCTGTCTATTTTGAGATTATCTTCTCAAGGTCAGTTTTCCAACTGCTCCTGTTGCCAGTCAGCCCAGAATGCACTTATGCACAATGTCTAACTTTGAGCATGATTATCATCCCACTGTATCATAATTTCCATAATGAAGTCAGAGTAAAAACTCTCTTACCAGCTGCTCAAAATTAAGAGACATGAAAGGTCTCAAATCAACTGCCCAAGTTCATAAATTGATTACCAGTCTCTTTAAAAGTCTGCATTTACTAAAGCAAACCTACTGAAATCTTAAGAACCCTATGGTCAGCATCCTTCCCTTTTGAGATTGCCATTTCCCCCCAGTGAATAAGGTCAAACCACCAGAAACTGAGCAGAGTTCTTCTGCTAGTGCTGGTTGTGCATATGCTCTGTATTAATAGAGTCAGTTGCCCTGAGGAATTAGCCATCTATATTCATGAACAAAATGAAACCGTACTCATTGAGCACTTGATGACAGCACAGTTGAAGAACAGGTCAGTTCTTGTATTCAGGACTAAATCTTTGCTTTCTGTTGGAGATGAAGGATATTTTCTATGGGTTAAATAGTATTCCACTCAGACCCTTTTCTCCTTACCAGTGCTTCAGTCTTCTTCTCCGTATCTGGGATTTTAACTAGAGTCACTAGATAGAAGTATAGTTCGTGGTACAAGAGTACAATGAGAACTGATTTAGGGAACTGGTTTAATGACTTATTAGTCATTAGTAGAGGCAAAATGAAAATAGCAGGTACTTTTGGAACATATATTAGATGCCTTTCATATCTTAAATGGTATCTTAAAGCCAAGCTACTTTATTGTGACTATGTTATCAACAAGTGGATGACTATGTTATCAACAAGTGGTTCAGCAGTTGGCCTCCTCCTGGATAAAAGGTTCAATGTCCATTCATAGATCCATTTGAACCAGCGAGGTGTTCAGTACACAGTGAAGGAACAAAATAAAAATGAACATGTACAAAACTGACCTGAAAATAATAAAGAAATGAAACAGCACTGTATGGTCAGGTGCTAAGTACAGTCTTTTATTCTCTTTTTAAGGTGTTTACTTCCATTTTTATCTTTGCACTACATCTTTCCCCCCTTTTCAATGACTCTGTGAAACAGCTCCTCCTGTGAAAGGGGTTCAAGAGTTACCTTCCCTTTACTCTGAATGTTCACTTCATGAAATAACCTCAAAACCAACAGAAGAGACCAACCAAAGGGAGAAAAAGAACAGATATGTCATTTCCAGCACACAGAGATACAGTCATCAGATGTCACAGTCATGTCTTCAGCCTTGAAATCAAGACACTTCTTCTGAATGTATTCCTGAATACCTGCACCAATTGGTCCAAAAGATTTCCTTGGTCTGGATAAGCTCTAGGACTTGGCCTTTCTCTGGCTCCTCTGGTATACTTCTTTGGAGCAGGATCCCATCCTATGGGACTTTGCAAAAGATGAACCCATACCTTATTTTCAGGAAATTTTCTGCCCTCCCGTTCCCTCTACCCAGTAATTCTGACAAACACACCTTCCTTCTTGAATGTGAACACCTTTGTCTCTCTTGACTGAAAGTACAACATCTGTAGTGTCCTATAAAGTTCATTGTACACACAGACCTGGTGCAGGAAGCTGGAACATATATCACTATCTCCCACATCCCTGGCTGCTTGGAAGCATTTACTGACAGATGTGAGCTCCTTCTGTACCTCCAAGGCATGGTGGGCATTGCTCCCACCTTCTGGCCAGGACAACACTCCCCTCCTTACCCCTTTAACAGAACACTGCCCAGGGAAGACCTGCTCCTGTTTCATTCTCTCTTGCTCAGATCTTCTGACCATTCTCTGTGAGTCTGAAGCACTCATATTCCCAGACATGAGTTCTCTTGTTCTGCAACCAGATACCTACACTGCTCCCAACCCCCTACTTTGTGTATCCTAACATGCTCACTGCTTATTCATCATTAACATCTTCATGCTTAACATCTCCTCAGCATTCCTCATCCACCAGTACATGGGGTAGAACTGGCAGGGAATCCACACAGACCAAGGCATTCTGTGGAAAAGTCCTTTCCAGAATGTGAGACTTTTGCACAGAGGGTGCAAGATGGTACAAAATAATATCTATGGCATTACTTCAAGAAATACTAAAGCCTTCTATGTTGCCTCAGCCCACAGAAACACTGTGTTCTGTTTCCACATCACAGTTATTTCCACATCTCTGGAGACAACATGACCCCTTTTCTTCCTTTCAAGGTCTCAGCCCATCATCATACACATGCTAATACAGAAATTAAACATTTGTTGAGTAGCTTCACATAAGTTTAGCAAACAAGAAAATAAAGTAACTAGACTTACCCCAAGGAAATTAATATTATAATAATTTGCAACCTTAGTTTTAAACAAAATAAAGCACAAGTAAGTCCTCCAGCAATGACTGTGCCTGCCAGGTAGGCAGGGGATACACCTTTTCACTCTGGATTTAAAGTTTCCCATTTGATATTTAGATAACTTTATAACATTATTCATTATTAAGGCTGGATTCAAATCACTAACCTTCAGAAGGGAAGTTACATATCCCATTTGTTACTCAGTTCTCCAGATAAGTGCTTCTGCCTCAAACTCATGCATCAGCTTTGATGACAGAGAAGCAGTGTTCACTGAAGTGTTGCTAATGCATTCTTGAGTCTGGCTAATTACACACAATCAACTGATTCTCAAACATCAGGATGCCAAATATTGCCTTAAATCACTACCACTTGATGGGAAACTTTCTATTGCTTGAAGAGGTGGAAACAGTTGAGCAAGTAATGAAAATCAAATCCAGCATTTTGAGACCAACCTCCTGAAGGCAGCGACACAGAAATTAAGGTCTTTAACTCTCCTCCTGTTCAGGGCAAATCTGGGAGAGAAGCCCTAAACCCAAACAAGGCAATTCTCCATCAGTTTCGACATCCTTAGACTAAAATAAAGATTGCACAATTCATGTGTTTATAGAGAACAACATTTGTATTAGGCTCCTGGAAAGGATGAAGGAGGATTTTTCAATGGTTTGAAGCAGACAATTAAACCTGAAAAGGGTGAGAATTCAAGATACAGCCTGAACTGCAGTACTTGACCTCCTTAGTTCAAGGCATTGCTTTGCACTGTGGATCTCCTGTGTGCGTAACTCTCCCGACACCTGTTAAACAGAAGTCAGGCACCAAGATCATGGTATGGATCTAGGGAAACCTAATACCCCCAAGAGCAAAGGCTTTCTAGTTTCAATGCAAATGCACATCATCATCATCCATGAGTGTTCAGGACTTCCAAATATTTTTCCTGATTCCCCTGAAACCAAACAAAAATGCAGCACTGGCTACCATTCCTATATGAAGCAGAGATGCCCTCTTGGAAGACAGGCATCTATATATTGACAAGCTGTCATCTCTGATGAAGTTAGGAGTAAAGTGCTCTTAAATCAACCTTGGAAAATAAAACTTTTAATGGTAGCTTTGCATCGCGGTAACTGGAAATGGATCTGCAGCTTTGTATTTTAAAGGCCAAATCCTTCTACTCCTTTGTTCCCTTTTTTATTTTCCCTTCCCTTTCCTTTCCCTTTTCTCCAAATTAACATTTGGAACACTTGAAAATGCTAATTGAGTTTCACTTCATTCAGACAGGAAATAATGACCTCAAGATAATAAGACAAGTTAATAGTCCCCTGCAGGTAAATTAACACAAGACCAAATGCTTTAAGACCTTGAGGATCACAACTGTTAAACTTAAGTATGCATTCAAAGCAACTCTGAGCACCTAACAAAGCAGGTCACGGATCATCAATCAGAGCTACTGAAAAAAACCTCTTCAAAGAAACAAGTGCAGAACACATGAAAGTAATTTCTTTTCAACATCTACTTTAACACAGCCAAGAAAGATGCTGTTAAGTAAATATATAAAAAACCCACAACCTGCATGCTCAATGTGTATGAAAAGGTGTGCTCAATGAAGTCATTAACTCATCCCCAAAATCAAACAGATGTATTTCAGTAAGTCATCCATCAGAAACAGATACGTTTCCATTGCAATAACATCATACTTTCTTTTTGTAATCACTTCATAGGGTTCAAAATACGAATTTGATTACAGCATACCCATGAAGATGAAATGCTTACAGAAATCATAATGCTGCTTTAAGTCACAAAACAAACATTTCACAGCCCATAAACTGAAAAGTGTTGTAAAAGTGCCCAAAGCACAATAGTCACTCCACAAATCACCTTCATGTCAGAATAGACAAAAATGTCTAACCTAAAAACATTCACAGAAAAATATCCTCTCTTTAAAATACAGCTGTTGACAAATAAATGGGTAATCTTGACAAACTACTCAAGTTTAAATTCATAGCCCTCTATTATAATAGCACCAATGTGTTTTAAAATTTTAAATATGTTGCTGGATCATGTAGAAATTAAAAAATCAAATAGCACTGCTTGAAAAACAGAAATGATTATGAGAAATCCAGAATCTGTGTGCTCAATGCAGTTTCAAAGATATCACTGTATCTTATAATCCTTTAGGATGCTAAATTATATTAGTGTTTAGAAAGGAGAAAAGCTGTTATTTACAGTCTTCTATTTTTAATTTGAAGTTTTTCCCTTAATTACTTTTTGTTTCAACACAACTAGCAGGTGTCAAGAGCATATTTTCTTTCCTTGCACGAGTTCATCTTCAGAGTTAAGATACCAACTCTGAATTGAAAAACCTGAAAAGTTCATTTTCCTCTCCCAACACATGAATATAAATTACGTGGGAAGAAGGGGGATCTGGCAAATTGAAAATCTGCAGGACATGCACAGATATTCATGGGTGCCCAACAGTACAGGTAGGGCAGCACAGACCTTTCTGACAGAACATTGTCTCCACTGAAGGACTGCTGCAAGCATGACCCTGACACTTTATCTGCTGGGACACACTGTTGAAGTTTTTGCATTGATAGCTGATTAGACATCCAGAAAACCCAGTCCAACAGTGACTAGAAACAATAGTGACATTCAGTAAATCTGTGGCTTCGAACTGGAAACCTGACATTGACAGAACTACAGTAATAAAGATATAATAAATGCAATCACTATAACATGATGTAAAATTCTAGCTTTTCTTGTAAAGCACTTATTTCCATTCAAACAGGAAGGGCACAAATTATGAGAGAAATAGTAAGCAAACATGAAATATATCAAACAACATTATCTGTGTAATAAAAATTAAAGAGAATAATTTGATTGGAGCTTGCTAATGATTGAACCACTTGAATTAATGTTCTGCATAAACAGTATGCTGGGTTTGCAAAGCGAGGCCTCAAAAATGAATGTGAGATTGCTTCAATTAGAAAAAATCTATATATCAGAGGGTTTTCCTGTTCTTTGCTCCTTCTTCTGGAAAAAAATGCAAAATAAGATTAAAAAAAAACACAAACACACTTAAAACATACTTGTTTATTTTATCTCTACTGTCATTACATTAGGCTGTCATTAGAGACTTTAAACCTTCTATTTAAGCTGGTTCACCCTTTTTATTTCTGTGTTATTCCCTAAGTGGCTCAGTTTGCTTTTCCAATGATTTTGGGTTTTATCCTTTCTGAATGTTACAAAAAAGCACACTCCAAAGAATTTTCTATACAGGTTTGTCTGTAGTGATTACATGCATCATAGTACTTTCCCAAACAGCCCTGATACTATCTGGTGGTTTCTGAACAAAGCTTTTCAATCAAAAGGTTGCTTCATCCAGGTTCAGGATGGCCCCTGAGGAACCTGAAAGGGCTTCCAGAGAGACTACATGCAACTACACACAGGTCACAGTTACAGTGACTGTCCCAAAGTGAAGAGAAAAAGGTACTCTGGAAAAGAGTTGATATTTATCCCAACATTTTGCTGCCAGTGCCCCAATCTCATGTGAAAAACAGAGCAAACATGCAAATGCATCCCACACCATTAGAGCAGCACTGGTGCTAGTCCATGCACCATTCCAATCTAAATAGCTCAGTTGCTTTCTCCATAGAGTCATTCTCATTTTCAATAAAAAATGATTCCCCGAAGTCCTGTGCAACATCTCATGGATCTGTTGCCTTCAAACTAAAGAAGAGTTCAGACTTTTATGAAAAGTGGTGGACACCAGTTTTTAGAACCAACAGGGGATAAGTTTCAACCTGAACAAAAATACTTAGGTAACTGGACCACCATTAGAATAATACAGCTCAACCTAACTAGGTGTCTCTTCTACTAAACTAAATGTATATATTGATTCTCTTTCAATCAGTTTAATAAAGTTAACACTTAGAGTAGGTCTCACTCACCTCGCAATGGAGGCCTCCAATTAGTCTGAGAAACCTAAATCTTTGTGTTTCCTAGACTTTGTGGCATTACCTGAAAGCTACCTAATTCTATCTCACTCTCGAAAACAGAATGCCAAAAAAGATCTGTGTAATATTTACAGAATGCTATGCTACCATATAAAGCACTTTCTATAAGGACCCTCGTACAGAGAGAGAGAGTATTAGAAAAACTCAGTTTCATAACTTGTACACAATTCAACACCAGATGCGGCATTAATTTTTTCATCCAGAGGTATCACAGTTGGAATTGCTCTGATTTGCTGATTTATACAAAAGAAACACAGGTGCTGCAGTGTCTTGTTTAGGCAAAGAGGAGAGAAAATGGTACAGAATTTCCATATGAAGTTCTGAGGAAATATGCATGACTGAACCCAAATTTAATACAGGTTCATATTGTCCTTGTTTAGATGCACATATGTAATAGCCAAATTTAATAATGTCAGAGATTTTCTCACAGAATTTCAATGCTCAGTGGGCTTAGTCAAGTTGAAAAACTCATAAGTCTGTGGGAAAATATTAGGCATTGTTCAACTAAAATCTTACATGACAATGACTGAAACAAGGTCATGAAAAAGGCAGTTAATTTTAGTATTTCCTTATGTAGTTTGTCAGTTCATCTTTCATAGTTATAAATATTCATGGGAGAGCAGAAAGAAAAAAAATGTTGAAAGAATTTTTTGTTTACTAAAAAAAAATATGCCCTCTTACTGTGAACTCTCACCTTCTTTGCTTTGGCTACTCACTTTTTAAATTGGCTTTTAAAGAAATTTTTTAACCCTTCCCCTTACATTCTTCTTGTCTGGGGAAAAACTGGAAATTACCAGCTCTTTGGGTTCCTCCTTTAACAGCAAATGTTCTGTTGTTATGCACATGCATTACTAAATATGACTACTTTGACGTGAATTTATGAAGACTGACTTCTGTTTTTAGTGCCTATGTCTCTACCAACATTCTGTCCTTCATCTGTTGCCTAGTCAAAAATTGTCTGAACTTGAGCCAGTTTGTACATTGCTTTACAGTAAATGCCTGACTGAGACCTTAAACTTTAACTAATATTCTAAGACATTATTCCTTCCAGAACTGAATAAAAATATTCTCAAAAGGAACAGTATTGGGTAAAAAAAAGTCCAGGGACCAAACACACACTAGGCTTTTTCCCACAGATCTGCAAAAACATTTCACCCTGTAGATATCATGGTCCCAACTAGAAGTTGTCAGCAAATTTTGAGAAAGTTTGTGGTTCTTGGTAACCTTTCAGATTATAACCCTCACTGGAGCAAGGAGTGTAAAGAAAAAACAGGTGGCACTAGGAGATATTTGGGAAGAGAAGACATGGAACATTTCAGATCCCTTGTGCATCAGTGTGCATCACCACCTCACAATTTCTCTCAGGTGTGGTGAATCTATCTGAGGCATGAAAGGACAGGACTTAAAGAAGGCAAATATTCTTCATTTAGCTTGCTTTCAAGTTGGCCAACTGAAGACCAGGTAGGCAGCACTCATTTTTTAAAATACACATACAGCTGGCGTGTTTGCCTTTTTCTCTCATTATGACAGTATGAGGCTGTCACTCCTAGTGACTGTCAGCAGTCTCCTGAAAACTTGAACTTTCTGCACACACTGTAAATACATTTAATCCATAGTTTAACATTTGTTAGTTTTTGCATCAACTGTCTTCCATCTTTTGAAAATCAAGTAACAATATTGTTTTAAGAAACAGGGCTGAACCCAACTCACAACGATTATGTGCATACCTCAGTCATGTAGACTACAGCAGGGGAGTAGGGAGCAATCTCTCAGACCACCATACTTACACTTCTTCTTCAGAGCAAGTAAGTCCTTCTGGAAGTATAACTGGATTATCTTCTTGACTCTATTAATGCACAAGAAATTTGTGCATTTTGAGAGGGAGACTAAGCCTGCTCAATTTGTGCAATTACTGTGAGAGAACAGGGTACCAGCCTGGAAATGGAGCCTTCAGTCAATCAGATCCAAGAATGGATTTTGCTTTTATCAGTAATGGTGCAGTTTACATCCATATTCTGAGGAACCCTGAGCTGGGAAGATGAGTTCAGCATCCTCCTCACCCATTAAACCAGCTTTCTTGTTACTTGCTTCCTTACTCAGCCCAACTTTCATAGCACAAAAGGTGACAGCTCTGCTGAGGACATCTCAAGACTAATTCATTACCAGGGAATCGGTCAGGCCAATTCCCTTACCAGGAGATTAGGTCATTCATCTCCAGGCTGATCAGCAACCAGAACCTGTGTTCCCCACTCCCCAGCCAACAATAAAAAAACAGCCTCCCACCAAAATCCATTTCAGATCTGCCCATATCTCGTTTTCTAGACATCTCTTGAAGATTTATACACTACTTTTCTAAACCCATCTGATAACACATACAGGGCCCGAATTTTCCCTAGGCCACTGGAGTGAAGCATTTAGGGACCTCAGTGAATAAGCAACAAGTTCAAGAATGCAATTAGATTTCTCCTGAAATTCAACAGACTGGGTGTCTGTCTGGGCTCAAACTCTAGGTATTGAAATCTTAACAAAAAGGGTTTAGGAGTCTAATCTCATCCATGGTCATCTACAAATCATGAGAGCTGCAGTATAAACAGCTCAGGATCCAGGCCTCAGCTGAATTTCTACAAAAGTGGAAATTATCTGAAATCTATGGCTTCAAACAGCCTATGTAACCCTGAACTAGCTGTATGTACAAAGTGTGGGAAGCAAAATCAATAAATAACTCAAAAGGTCACCCAGTCATGAGTATGCATAAATGCCTTCTTGACAGATGTGCTTACCAACCTTCAGCACTGCCAATGGAAACTGTGGCATCACCTCACCCATTCCAGCATTTCCTTAAACTCACCATAAGATAGTCCTAATATCCAACATGATTTTTTTGTTTTGGTAGTGAAGTTTGTGATTTTGCTATCCTGTCCTTTTCCCCATGTAGCAGCATTTATGCATAAATACTATGTTTTAATACAAAGATTTCCTCAATTCACTGAGCATCTCTTCTTAAGTTTCCCAAGTATCACTGACAACAAAATTATAAATATCTGCTTCATAAAGTGTAATAGCTGCTTCATTAACTCAGATAAAATAATTACAGTCATTTGAACAAACCTGAATTACACCCATTCAACTAAGCAAACCAGCATGATCCAGAAAGTTCCCAATTTCAATTAGCAGTTATTTCCTATGCCTGAAAGTACTGTGACCATACTGACATAGTATTTGAGAGTTGCTGTTCAGTTCTCCAGACCAGTAACCACATTATAAAACATCTTAGCATATGGAAGTCTCCTGGAAGAGACTAAAGGACTGAGGGTGGTTGGACACCTCATCCTGTTTGCTGGTTTGTTTGAATTAAAATTGAAGGTTTGGAATGAGAACCTGCCATTTTCCCTATGCCAAACTGAATACTAAATAATTGTCTGAATATTAAATAATTGTGCAGAAGGCAAAGCTTTCAGGACAGAAATATTCTCTAACCCAGGGGAAAGCAAGCAAAATGCAAAAATGCTGGTTTCTCTAATTAGCATGAAACCTTAACTAATCAGGGCTTCTGATCATTACATTTTCTCACTTATTTTGAATAACTAAAACATACCTTATGTTAAAAAGCATAGCTCTGTATCTTGAGTCTTGAGTGGGTCTGTCTTTAATTGTCAATAAAGTCCAAAAGTTTTTAAAAATGCAGTACTGAAGGAATGTCTATAAATTTAATCAACTATGACCCATTGCTCACCACTTTTCAACAGCTAGGGAAAAAGGAATTGAGCTGTAATATTTGTTCTGGGCAGGAACTTGGCATCTGCTATCAAGCAGAGTCCAGAGAAAATTAGCATCATGAATTACAAATACATTGGCTTATCTCATGTAACTCAAAGCTCAGAGATTTGATTTAAATCATAATGGACTAAATCCTGCCAGACGGTCAGACCCATGCATGGGACAGGAAGGATTCTGGCAAAGAGAGAAAAAGGGGTAGAAAAGTCCCAAAAAATTTTGTCTTGGTAGGGTGAACTGTTTGACATCTATTTTCCAATGCTAGAAGTAGATGTAAGTACCATTTAATCCATTCCTGTATCTCTCCCATTAAGTACTATTTAATGAAAAGCATTTGAGTGCTGCATTCATCAATCCCATCCTTTTTGACTGCACAGTTTCAGACACTGTGATCAGTGAAGTGTCAAAAGGTAAAGGCCTTTTGATGGCTCTCTAAAAATGCTATTTTAATTTTAATTTTTAATTAGGACTCACCAGCAAACAGCAACCCTATTCTCTCATAACTAACTCCCACCTTTAGAAGATATGCTTTCAGCTAAAAGAGTGTGAACTCCCCACGCCAACAAAAAGCATAAACACTAGTAAAGAGAATCAGAACTGCAGAAGGAACACCCTGTAGCCCACAGAGCCACAAGGAAGCTCATACTCTTGAAAGAGTAGGACTGGAAAGGTTAGATTCCTCATATTTGATAGACCAATCTCATCATAAATAAGTATCAAAATGGAGAGAAATACTGGAATTCCTCATTAATAATTTATCCAAAACTAAGGACAAGTTTACTTTTCTTTAAGAAGAAAATATCTCCTAAGATAACGAAGTGTGTTTCATAACATTGTAAGATCAAAGCATCCACAGAATTTACAGTAACAAGGAAGGTGAAATACCTTCTCATCAGTATTCTGCAGCACTTTGTTATCTGAAATGCTCTTTTCAAAACACTTCTATCAGTCATCAGAGATTATACTCTTTAGGGGAGAACAGAATTAATGTGGCATTTGCCTTACCTCTCTTCAAGCTAACTCATGCTAAAGCAGTTCTGATGTCTTCTGTGTCAACTTGTACACCTGCCATTGGCTTGGTATCAGAAGAAAACACTCCTCACTTCTACACAGTGAAAAACATTTTGGTTTCCACATTTTCAAGGAGCAGTCAGAAGCATTTCATCAAACCTGTGAAAGGGCTGGGATTTCCAGAGTGGGCCAGGTTTTCCCATGACACAAGCCAGATCTAAAAGACTGCTCAGCGCTCAACAGCTCAGAAGAAGATGCAAAAGTGAACGAAGTCCTTAGCCTGTGGTTTTACTCATAATATTAGATACTGTTTTGGTAATTGAGTTTGTAGAATAGAGTCCTCACCTATCTTCAGTGGTGTCACCTTCCCCATAATGTGTGTTGCCTTTTTCCTAACCTGGAAATGTAAGGACGTAATATAAAAGGGGATCTTTATTTGAAGGCCTTCAGAGGCAGTTATGGGAAGATGTCCACAAAATCCCACCCCTCCCAGGGGTGAGTACATTTTTATCGGTTTTAGGAAATTAACATAATTGATAAAAAGCACCAATTAGGAGGACAAGTGGTGCTGCAGTTCTCCTCCAGGTCACGCCCCTTCTCTGGAGCCCCCCTTCAGCAATAGCTGTACTTTGTCCATGAGAATGTATCTCCTGCAGTTGTTCTCAGCCTTCGTTCCCAGGAAGAACCAAGACAGGACAGGGCCTTGTACCTCCTGGAGCTTGGAGCTCTGAAATTTGTTTTGTCTTCCTACTTAAGGAAAGGCCATGGAAAAGTCCTGGGAAAATGAGTTACTAATACAACAGACTACAGAACTACAAATACATGTGCGACGAATATAGAAACATATAAAAGAAAAAAAGGCAAAACCCAAACTGGCATCATGTGTGTATAACTGCAATTGTTCTGGCAGAATAATTTATAACTGAAATTAACTCATTTTCCCTGTAGAGCACCCTTTGAGGAACATGTGAGCAGTTTGAAGACAGTCTCCTTATCTGCAGTATCTTTCTACTGCCTGTCTTGATCTGGGGAAGAAGTCACTCAGTCTTTTGGAAGATGAGTCAAGGATAAAGGCAGGACTTGGAGAGGGCAACTTCATCCATAGCAAAGATGTAATGTTGTACTTATAATTGGATAGCCACTGCAAGTAATTTGTAAGTCCCAAACAGTTCTTTCTACTCATACATGTTTTAGGTGCAGTGATTTCAAAGAAAGTCCAGTGTGTGGTGCATACTTTGCAAAGCAAACACCAACACATAATTATCTCCAATAATTATTTCAATACTTCTCAAACAATTTCTTTTCTAAATTACATTACTGTGCAACTGGAATCATTACAAATGATCATATTGTTTAATTAGCCAGTTTCTCCTAATTTCTTCTGCATTTCAGATTTTTAATTAACATTTCATAGCTCTTAAACTGAGTGTAATTACTAACAGCTCACATGAACTCCAAACTAAAATTAAATATTTTAATAAACGGCTAGTCTGAAAACTGTAAGGAAATTTAATATTTAATAATTAAGCATTTGTTTGACTAAAGTCTTTACCTATTCCAAATTAAGAATTAGTTCAAGTCAACATAAAAATGAAGTAAAATGCCCAAGCATACAGCAGTCTCTGTTTCAGATATTAAAATTACAACATAGAAAAAAAAAGTGTATGTTGCATCGTATATAAAAAAATGTATGTTCTCATTTTCAGCCTGTAAAAGAGATGGAAGGCAGAGTTTTGACTTGGGTGAAGATAAGGCCACAAAGAAGGTCAGAAAAGGTAAATGAATGGTGAGGAGCTGCCGTTTTGGAAGAAGGCAAGGCATTGATTTGTACACTGAATCAGTGAAAATGCTTAGGGTACAATCCAAGGTTTGGGAGGTATAGCAGGAGACTGTTTCTAAAGATAAAGAAAGATATTAGAGAAGCAAATGATTTAGATGCGATAGACACTAATGGGAAATTATGGAGAAAATCAAGTGAAAGTAAACTCAGCAAGGCGGAGAGGAAAGCCAAAGAATTTTGCTATTTTAAGGAAAATGCTATTTTAAGGAAAGGATTAAGTGTAAAGGGCAATCACCTTGACAAGTGGAATTCAACCAACCCAGGGAATAGGTTGAAAAGGTCTCCCAGGAGAGGGGCAGAAAGGATGGAAGGTTCTGGAGAGCTAAAAGAATTTTATTAAACACAAAAGCAAAGAGCTATGCTATTGCAGAGGAAGGGTACAGAGCACAGTGATAAAACAATATGACTGCTTTTAGAACCCCTCAGCAACCTCAGAATAAAAAACACTATACAGAAAGCTTAAATAAGGACACCTATTTATGGACAAGGACACAGGAACAGCACCAGCATGTAGGAGTAATACTGCAAAGGTTATGACACAGGACAAGTTATAGTTTGTAAGGGACATAAGAGGCAACAAAAAAGGTTAATAGAAGGAATAGACAGTGAAACACTTTATTTCTGTAATGGGA
Organism: Molothrus ater; assembly: GCF_012460135.2. Lineage (NCBI taxonomy): Eukaryota > Metazoa > Chordata > Aves > Passeriformes > Icteridae > Molothrus > Molothrus ater. Next base: position 41,061,773 of record NC_050479.2, read on the forward strand.
AAAGAGATCACACAATGAATGAAGCAGGGAAGTCTTAAGTATTCAACACCCACCTTCTTTCAGTCATTTATTCTCCCCCACTCCAAATTAATTAATCCCACATTAACAGTTGAACAGGATTGTGAAGGAACAAGCTGGGAATTACTAAGTAGTAGTTATCTGAGTCAGGCCAGCATCTGAACTGCCCCCCACACTCCTTTAGGAAGTAAGTGAGAATCTGTCTGAACCTAACCCACCTCAACATATTGTCAACAACATGAATTTGTTTAAAGGCAAAAAAGATTTGGACCTGAAATTCCTTCTTTAACTAGTTCAGAGCAGGGATTTCTGCCTAAGTCTCCTTTTTTGGCAACACTCCTATAGAAGAGTATTACATGAGAGTCACAAATAGTGTCCTTAATATTTTGTTGGACTGTTCCCTCTTCCATAGAGAGCTTTACCAGCAAATGAAACAGACAGCAAGAAGAAAAATACTCACTAATTTAGATGACTGGGTCCTAGTCCTTGTCTCTTATCCACAGTGAAAACATGCCAGTAGGAAAGGCAGAGGATGAGATCTAGTTCTTAGGTGTATTTCAGATTTGGAAAATTTCTGTTTGTGCCCTTGAGATAGAGAGCGGAACTGAAAAAAGTTCCCCCACATCAAGGGTGAATGCCCTAATCAACAAATTAGTTAGGGATTAAGAAATAGAAAACTTCCAATTAAGCCTTGGATTTTTTCCAGCCACAATTATTTGATGTATTCAAATGCTTCTGAGACTTTAAATCACACTGTTCAGCAAATGTGCAGTTTCTTAGTAAATATAAACACACAGCCTTAATGAATACTGCCTGAAGGTGAACAGAGAAGGAAAGAAAATTTATAATTAGTTGAGCCAGAATACAATTTTCTGCCAAAGTGTTCAGCTGGCAGTTATGGCCTTCATCCCTGCCACCCCACTTCCCCCTGGCTTCTAGTGGATCCTCTCTGCTTCCAGAGGAAGCCTCCAGCTTAGAAAGCACTTTGCTTCCTGCATGGCATGGCAGAACTGCAGAGCAGCAGCAGCTACTTCACCATAGTATCATTTACATTGCATAAATATGGAATATCAGAGTGTATAAGTGTATAATATCAGAGTGTATTATTTCATAAGCAATGCTTTTAAGCTCCATATGTTCCTAGCACTGTTCTTACTCACCTGTCTCCCTTCTCATCCTCACATTTTTAAAAATAACACCAAGTTATTATTCAGTCTTTGTGATAGAAGGCATATACAGAGCACTAATTAGCAACAAAGGGTGAGAACAGTGTATTAGCTAAGTCTTGGAAATATTTCTTATTCACAGCCATTACCTCACTTTTATCAGGCTCACATCTGAGTCAGCAACTTTGCCCAAGCTGTTGTTTGAGGAGCAATGCAATAGCCAGATGGCAATGGCAGCATCCACATCATCTTCATATTCAGTGCTCGCTGAGAAGTAGAGGAAGGAAGTCACATCTATCCTCAGAAAAGGTCTGGGGAAAGCAGTGCAACTGTTCATCAGATTTGGACTTCATCACCACTCCTCCTGATTGCAAACTGTGAATGTACTGCAGGGGATTGCAGCCAACCATTCCAAAACTGCCAGTCTGTCTGTCCATTTTTGGTGTCTATAAAATAGGTTATCAAAGCCATCTCCACATCCTTTCCATAAGGAGACTAGGAATTGATAGATTCTGGTGGAGTTAGCTTTCCTTCACCTTTCTCATAGTTTTGCATAAGGTTGTCAAGCTATCATTTTAAACTGCTAAATTTGTGTGTCAGGAATATTTTATTTTCTCCTTATGTTTTAAATCAATCATATTAAATGTTTCTGCTGTGTGCCAATTATGTTTTGCTGTTTGAAAGTGGTACCTAAACTACCTAATATCTTGTTTTTCACTGCAGGACAAATCCATGTTTGTGGTAAGAGAAATAAGGTTCTGTGAGCAACAGCCTCAAGTTTTAAATCTTTGTTTGTCATCTGGGGTAAATGTACAACTGAGATTCTCTGAAAAGCATCTTCAGTATCCTTCAGGCTCTAAGAAGCTTTCTCCCAAAAAGGGAATGTTGGCTTAAGAAAGCACAAGTTTAGCTATTTCCTTCAATTTGGAGCATGATGGGGTGCACCAGTCTACATGCTTGCATTTTACACCCAGCAACCCCATTAAGACTCTTCCAAAAATGAAAGTATTTACATTATTGACACAGGAATGAGCAATAGGCACCCAACAGAATCAAGCCAAACCTGAGGAGCACAAGTGACAACTCACTGAGTAGCTCAGCCCTATCCTGAATGCATATGCTGCATTACTTGACTTGCAGCTCAATTTCACACAGCATGTGATAGGAAGAGGAATTCAAACAGGAAGAGTGAATATCTGCTTCTAAAAAAGAAAAAAAAAATTAATACTCACCTTGAACTAGATATATTTAAGAATTCCCAAAGGAATTTCAATATAGTTCAATTGTATTTGTTCATAAGCAGCAGCACATTACAGGCAGCCTGTGATTAATATCACCTACAGAAAATGAAAGGCTTGCAGAGAGCTGTAATAGTGGTTAATACAATAGAGACAGCAATTTGTTTTAATGAAAGTTACTCTCAGCCTTCAACTAGCTTGAGAGGCCAAAAAAACCCTCTCAGGATCTGTAGTGCCAAACTTGCAAGCTTCATTTTAGGTGCCTAGAAAAGCACTCCTCAAGGAAGTGGGAAAGAGGCAGGAATCCCTGAAGGCTTCCAGAAGGAAAACCTCTCTACCCAACTTTCAGCCTTTTTGTCACCAGACAGGTTCACCTAACATAGTTTAAAAGATTCATCTCTAATCCCATTAGTTAATGCTGTATTATTAAACACTTCACTGTAATTATGAAGTAAGTATTTGTCAATCTTCCTTGCTTTCATTCTGGATGTGATTACCCTTCCAGGTCTCTGCTGCCAAAAGTTAATGGCTTGATTTCAGAGGTTGGTAGATGTTATTTTACTGTAGAGTTTCTGCACATGCAACAACCTACCATCAATAAGAGAAGAAAAATATTGAAATCAGACACAGAAAAGTTGCAAGAAAAACATGATATGCTAGGGAAAAATAGTAAATTTAGAATGTATGATATTTCTCTCATTGTATATATATCTGCAGAATATCTTGATCAATAAACACTTACTAAAGCTGAGAGAAACAGAACAAGCAAGCATTCTTGGCTAGCCTCAGTTATTGTAACCAAAATAGACCAAGTTACAGAAAAATGTATTTTTAATTTCATCTTGACAGAGAAAGAAATGAGGTTCATCTGTGTGGTTCCTAAAGTTCTTCCAAACCAAAAGAGCTGTGTAAGAGTTATTATTAGTTACATAAATCTTGGAAGCTTGTTGCAATCCAGACTGTGATCACTAATGACTACAGAGCAGAAATCACAGTAAAAATTTAGCAACAAAGTGGTTTATCTACCTGAAGCAATAATAGCTGCCCTACACTCCTCCTGAAAACTTCAGCTTCCTTCCACTTGTCTGACCTGTTCTAGCTAGTCCCTTGTTCCCATCACTATAAGATTTCATTTGACCTGTGGGCTCAAATGAAAAATTCTGTGGGGTTTTTTTGGTTGTTGTTGTTGTGGAGTTTTTTGGTTTGGTTTTGGAGGGTTTTTTTTGTTGGCTTTTTTTTTTTACAGAAAAGCCCATTCATCTTGACAGAAGCCCATTCATCTTCCCCATATACACTACTTCTCTCTCAGAAGCCTCCATTGCTCCACTCTCCCTTTCCAGGCATCACCAGCTCTCCTCATCCTTCTCTAGCTACCTTCTGGCACCCAGCCTGTATGGGATACATAGTGCCACAGAATGATCAAGTTTCAGCAGAATTCAAGACCTTTTCATGCCTCTCCTGACAAAGCTGTTTTCAATTGTCTCCCTCCTTTCCTTTACATAGCCCATGCTGCTGGTCCCTGGGCCTGGATCATTCCAATATTTCCTTCCCCTGCACCTCTACAAGACACCTTTGGTAAAGGTGTCTGAATACTGAAAAGTATCCCCAGTGATATTCGCCACCACTGATTCATCTACTCTTCCTTTAGCTCAGCCACCCTCTACTTCCTTTTAATACCTTCATTTTAACTCCAAGAAATCCCACACTGACAGTCACTGAGGCTTTTTCAATGTCCAGGATTTGTTCCTTAAAATCCCAAAGTATTTAGTGTCTCTGCTTCTCTCTCCACATTTAATATTGTTGATTTCTTTGAAAAATACCGAATGAAAACTTATTTTGGCCATTTTCTTTCAGTCCTACTTTTCATGGAGAGAAATGAGCCAACCTGGTTCTGCCATATCCCCCATGTCTCTTTCCTATAAAACCTGTGCTTCCCACCTGTCTTACCAGCTGGGATTCATCTCGCCCCACTGTTGACACATCTGCACTGTACATGTCTATAAGGCAGCCTGTTAGACACAGTTGATAATTTTTTTGCCTTTACATTAACAGGGAAATATGTCCTCATAGTGCACAATTCACCTTCCCTCAAGTCACCTTTCAAAAGAGGACCAATGGGTTGTGCCCCCAAAGTCTCTGCTTTTCTGCATCACCCATAACAGGAACCTCAACAATGAAGTCAGACAGATGCAGCTTGTTAAAATTAAACGACTAAACAACCCCCCAAATCTGTCTTATAGCTGCCCATGCAAGTTCAACATGACTCAGAAGCTTGTCATGCCTCCTTTCATGTTTCTTCTGATCCCCACCACACTGCAGATCTTGGTCCTGCAACTTAACATCCGACTTAACACTGATTTTTTTAGCACTTTTTTTTTTTTGTCAGGAGATCCTTAAGTCCTGCACAATATTCCAACTTAAAGCAAAATTGCTCTTCAAACCTCTTCCCATGGTTCTCCATTGCCTCCAGCCTCCCAAAGCCAGGCCAATGGTACTCTGTGCAAACATTGTTTATCACATCACCACTGAGAGCACTGCATGGTATCAGTAACTGTAACAATACTGTATTGCTCTATTCCTTCTTCTCCTGAAATAACTTATTCTCTCATCTGAAATTCAAATCACTAATTCTTAAGGACAGAGATAATATTTCTGTTCTGCATTTACCTGTCTTGCAATAGGATACTGTATCATGAGTATGCCTTTGAGGTATTATAAATACAAGTAAATAACACATACAATAACACAATTACATTGGTTTTGCTTACAGCTATGCAATTTTTCTTGGGCATTAAGCAAAAGAAAAATGAGACCTAGCAAATGCTTCTGTGGAACTCCCTCAAATTAGAATATTTCCTTTATTAGAAATGCCACATAAGAAATCAGAGAAGAGTAATAGGAAAACATTAGCAGATTTATGAAATTACCAAAAAGCACAGATATAATTGTATCTAGTTTATTGCTAATTTGTAGGGCTCAGAATACTTCTGTACATTTACTTTCCTGTGTCTTCCTGATTTGGCTTTGGTTTCCTCATTTTGCTGTAGCTCACAGACTTGAACTTGACAGCACTAGAAAAATAAGGCAAGTCTACAAAGTTGTTTTCACAGATTTATCCAGCTGTAGGAAAAATATTACAAGGATGTCCTACTTATTTTGATATTCTGAAACTGTAAACCTTCCCAAGTTTTAAAAGTAGGGTTTCAAGAGCAATTCTTTCTATTTGTAAGAGGTTATTTAGTTATTCCCATCTGTCAGTAAAAATCAGAAACTGCCCTTTTGGATGGCAGGCAAAAAACTATGCAAGGTCACCCCTGCAACCTGAAGTTTTTAAGATCTCTTAAGCTATTTTACAGTTCTGCTTATAAACAGTTACAATAATAGGATTTTTATTACCCCAAAATAAAATCATTATCTTAATGTTGAAGAAGCACAAAGATATAAATGGTGCACTTTTTAGTATCTAGAGTATCCACTGCCATACTTAACCCCATAGATACTAGGTCATATATGTACATATACTTGCAAGCAGGGCAGAGCTCATTTGCAGATTTTTAATTTGATGACTTTTCCTTTTCTTTAAATGTTGTTGATTGAAATCAGTGTCTTAATGTTGCAGAGCACTGTCTTTTGTTTACTGCAAGTGATTAAGGCAGTAATTTTTCCCAGCACTATAAAACAACACAAAATAATACTTTCCAGTTCTTCATTTATTCATGTTACATAAAATACAGCTGGAAATTCACTTAAATGCCAGTACTGCAGTTCATATGCAGACAACAGCCAGCTTCTGTCAAGGGAGTAAAGCTTTAACACACCTTGTGCACAACACAAGAGAATCCTGTGTTGGTTATGGGATGTAAGGGGATTTTTGTTCTAAGGCACGTTCACTATGAATTGGCACTTGCTCTGTGAGCTGCTGAGTTAGGCACTGGCATAACCCTTTGTGTGCAGACTGCATCAGCTTGACCAAAATTTTTGGTTTGTCAGTAGGAAAACTAGACAAAACACGCACATTCAGAAGTAAGAATTATTCTGAATGTGTTTTTTGTGATAGTCTCTGTGTCACATTCAGCAAGGGGAGTTTTAGTTTCCTGAGATGTCTAATATTCTCACATTTCCTCTCTCAAGTAGTTACTGAACTCCTTTAAAAGACTTCTGAGAAAACTCGGAAAATATAGTGCAATTCATCCAACCTACATTTCACAAACTTAAAAAGGAATAAAAATGTTGTTAAAGCTGCATAAATGACAACTTATTCCCACATCAGGTAGAGGTAAATATAGCAAGAAGCCAAATTAAATGCCATCTCTTCTTCTGTTTTTTTCCTTGGACTGCCACACACCAAACATTTCATATGATCTATGAGGTTTCCAGGATAATAAAGCAAAAGATACATTTGTATAATTCTTTTTGTATTTACAGCAAGACAAATTGTCTTGTTTTGAAACACCAGGGCTGATTGGAGTTGCACACAACAGGGTATAAAATTGTCATTGCAGCAGCCTATGTTTGCATATAGTCAAATATCACACTGACAGTACAAGAGGAGTTCGTTGTGCTTTGAAAGAATTGTATCTGTACATTGTTGTCTGAACTAAACCCTTGAAATCTTGCTTTACGCTTCTATTTTTTTAAATTTTACTCTGTTTGCAATGTGTACAGATTGATCCAAGATGCGAATGCAAATCTGGAAAAATACCAGAAAGTTATTTTTACCTTTGTTGTGCTGGCTCTACTAAGATGTTTTGGTATTTACACAAAACATGTTTTCTGTTTGCAATTTTTCTTCTGTTTATTCTGTGAAAAACTGAAGTGATAGCCACCAATGTTTTGGTGCCTGAAACTATCCTTCCATATTTAAGCTCATGGCCTCCATTAAAACCAGACATACTTTAGAAGACATTGGGAACTAAAGCATTTTCAACAATTTGATCATCATCTGAAAATTTTATAGACCTAATAATACCATATGCCTACACATGGCTTACCCACAGTTTACACAGTTCTCTCCCACTCCAGCTGAATCTGAGTGTGCCCAGCATCTGCATGGAGAAACCTCCAGTGTGCTCACAACTGCTCCCCCTCACCCTGAGGTCTGGGGCCCTCATCAAAGCCCAAGACAAGCAGCATCAGCTCCTTCTGCCACCTTGTGCACTTGTGAGTGGGACCAGTTCACCTCATGAGCAGCACAAGGAGAGAACACAAGGGGCAGAGCCAAGATCCACAGAGCTCAGTGCCAGGAGGCCACCAAATGACCAAATGCAGCAGGTTGAAGTTCAAGCATGGACAAACTCCTAGTGTGCACCAACTGTTGATTCATGCACTTTCTAGTCCAAAGGGGGCAACTTCCAATGTGAGTAGATTTTTCTTTCATTAATTTGTTCAATGCCTTCTTGAACCTCTAAAAACATAGAGCATCCATTCATTGTCACCTGAGGGGAAAACGTTCTACAGCTCAAATAAACGTTGCATGCAGAGGTACTTCTCTGACAGAGTTCTGCTCATTTTTGTCATCTATCTCTAGAATTACAACTATTGATAAGATTTCCTCATCCTATCCAAAGCACTCTCTAAAATAAAAAAGACTTCCTATTTCTAAAAATCTCCTCTTCCCTGAAGTGAGAGTCATGAACAGAAACTCATCATTCCTTCCCAATGCAAAGCAATGCAAATCTAATAGGAATAACTAGGAAAACTTCCCAGCTTGCTTGGTGAAGGTGATGTCTCCGGTTTTAGCTTTTCTATTTTTTCAGATTCTGTGCTGCTTTAGTGTGTGGGTCTGTGCTTCATATTAGGGGATAGTAAGCTCTCTTCATGGAGTAGGTAGACAAAACAATTCCTTCTCTAGCTGGGGACCAAGGACAAATGATCCAGATCTCAGACCCAAGAGCATAAACAACGGTGGACTGAAGACAGAAAAACAAGAAGGATGGGGTTTCATGAGCTGGAGCTGTAATTGCACAATTAGCTAATGGACCAATATGCTAATGGACCAAAACGTATAAAAGTGTGAGACCCTGTGACTGGTCATCCATTTTTTTATGATCATTTTAGATTCACCTGGGGTGTAGCCCTGGCTGGGCTCCTGTACTGCTCAAGGTGGATCTATTGAGGCCTCCTAATAAATACCTACTTTATTATTTAGCTCTGCCTAGTCTCTGTTCTAGGTCAGCCCTCACAAGGCATCAAAGGCACAGAATGCCCTTCAACATCTGTACTCCATAAGGAATTTGAGTACAAAAAACTTTGTAAGAGGGACAGCCCTCTGGTATATCAACCACTCCTTTCATTTTATATTGTCTGTAAACTTGCTAAGGGTGTATCCTGTGCCATCAGCCAAGTCACTAATGAAGATGTTAAACAGTAGTGGTCCCATTGTCCAGCCTTGGAGCACACCACTGGTTACTGGTCTCTAGTTGGACTTTGTGCAACCGATCACAACTTTTTCAATTTATCAGTTCAGCCAGTTTCCAGTACACCTCAGCATTCACTCTCCTTGAAAATTAAATCCCCAACAGACAATAACATAAACATTTCTCTAGTAAATTGAGTTGGACAGAAGAACCCAGAACGTTTTGGTGCAAAGTGTATCACTTTGTAAGTCAAATAGTTCAGTCCAGCTTCATTCACTTTCAGCAGCAAGGTGCTTGCTGTGAGGAAAACAGTGGGATACCCAGTGCCATAGGCATTCTCCATGGTGTTCAGACTTTCACTGTACATGAAAGCACACTAATGATGCTAGTCTTACCTTAGCTTTTCTTCCCTGAGATAAAAGATCCTTAAGTGGGATGTAATATGTCCTAATATAATACTGAGGCTTTTATCAGTAACATATAAACATTCTGATTCCCTTAAGTAGATTATCCTATGGCCATATGGATTTTCTGGGACACACTAGTCATTGGGATGTCGGTCAGACATCACGTTCTTCACAACTCCACTGGGAGCAACAGAGCAGGTCCTGAAGGATGCTCTTCATGGCTCAGCTGCTTTGCAGGAAGCAAGCACACCATCACAGTGTCTCCCTCTGTCCAAAACCCACACAATTTTTATAGAGCCTGACTGGGCCATTGGTCAGTCCAATCTAACCCTGAAGAGTATTCCACAGGCCCAGGAGTCTGACACCTGCTGCTTAGAGCTCTGCTGAACCTGCAGGACCCACACAGAGGGACAGGATCCACAAACTGGCACATCATCCATGTGTCATCCACGTGTCCCACATCCACCTCATGGTGGAAAGACTACAGTACCAGCATTTTACAATTAGCCAAATTCAGAGGCCACATAAAAATGAGATCTATAAGTTTTTAACCTGTTTAATGTGTCTATGCTTTAATTTTTTTTTTGGTGAAAATGGGATTTCAGTTAAGGAAAGAAATCAATAGCAGCTCTGCCTTTGAGCCATGTTTGTGAGGGCTAAGTGACCCTTGAGCCCAGTAATCCATAAAGGGCCAGTTCCCCATTGTTTTCTGTTTCTCATTTCATACCTTCGATCCTCCGAAAATCTCCTTTCCCCAGGCACTTAGGTCCATGATTAATTTGGATATTTCACACTTTGCAGTGTGTGAAAGGTTTACTTACAATCATAAATGAACTAGGCTATAAATAAAGTCATCACTGTACACTGTTCACAGAGCTTCTTTCTTTTTCAGGTTGTTTTTTTCCTATATCTTAAGCAGCTGTATTACAAAATGGCAGCCTCAATCAAAACAGGATGAAGAGACATAGCTAATTTCACCTTGTCTAGTTATTTGCCACCAGACAAAATGAATATAAAACTGTCACTATTCAGTTACAATGCAATTTCAAAACTTTCGCACCCACAATTCTCAAGCAGCACACTTTCCAGGTACAATCTTATAATAATCTTTAAAAACAAACCCATAGTTATATTTTGCCCTTAATAAAGCCACATAAAATAAATAAAGTCACATAAAACGCAGATTCTTAAACAAAGATATCTATTGCCTGGTTTCCAAATTAAACAGTTGTAAATGCTGAGATAACTACAAATAGCTCTCTTCCTTCAATTCTAAAGAATTTACTGAAGAACTACAAGTTCACTTCTGTTTTGCCAGGGATAATTGAGAATTCCACAATATGTTTCACAGAAAATCCTGGAGTAGCAAAGGATCCCAAAATATTTGCAGAGGACAAAGCAGTCTGGCATTAGACTGCTGTCTGCTGATGGAGCATAAAAGCTCCACTGGTGAGAAGTAGCTGATTGTTTGAGAAGAGGTTGGAAAAGGATGATATTCAGCTGTCAGGTGAAATATACTATGTACTGTACAATATTATATTATTGTCACTGTCATATTTTATGAAAAATCCCTTTGCCAGGATTTTTTCTCCTGAGAAGCTGAGAGGCCTCAGAAACGAAATGTAAACAATAATTATCTGATTGCTTGGAATGTGGTTTGGAGGTTGCTTACCAACAGGTGCATTTTTGATTGGTTCCATGTGAATTGTTTTTAATTAATGACCAATCACAGCCAGCTATGTCAGATTCTATCACAAGACTTTATTATTCATTCCTTTCTAGCTTTCTGATGTCTTTTTCTCTTTCTTTAGTATAGTTTTAGTATATCATTTTCTTTTAATATAATATAATACAATATCATAAAATAATAAATCAGCCTTCTGAGCACTTGGAGTCAATTCTCATCTTTCACCTCGTCCTGAGACCCACAACACCACAACAATTAATAACCACATAATATAATAAAAAATATTGTCTCTCCCTGAAAATCAAAGCTCAAAAATGGATGGGAAAAAGACTCAGATATGAAATGAAGGCCCACAGAAAAATATACTTGGAGGAAGAAGCAAGGGGAAAGAGAACATTCTGCTTAAAAAACCCCAGATGGTATACTGCCATCACATACAAAATCAGTTTTCTGTATTTCATTAAAAAACAGGTTTGTGTAAATCTCTCATCAGAAACCAGAAATTAATCATTTAACAGATGATTTCTACATACTCATAGGTGGAGGGCATTTCCTTTATTTTCTTTTTGCCAAGAGAGATCGAAGATGCCATGGGAGGAGGGTGTCAATACTGCTGCCTCTTCACAGACTCAGTTCAGGAATCACCTGGGAAACTACAAAGAGTTGGTGGTATCCTGAGTTTCCTTAGCAGAAATCAATGGCATGTCCTACTTAAAGCTCTCAGTTCAGGTAAAATATCCTCTATGTTCCCTCAGTAAGTGTCCTGGTCTATCTCCATAATGAAGCACTGCCTGTGCAGGAAGGTGAATGCGATGCTCACTGCAGACACAATGCTGAATTTTTTCACTTTCAGAAAGGGCTTATTCAATGTCTACATTAAGCCTACTGAACCACTAATGCCAGCTTGCAGGTCCATTAGGAAGTAAAGCTTTTGCACACAGACAGAAAAGTAAAGTTATGCCCTCATTCAGGGAGGTAGATGGGAAATGAGGAAACTGCAGGGAAAAGCAAGAAAATAGAACTTTTTTTATAAGTCTGGAAAAAATGAAAGAAGCAAAAAAATTCAAAAGATCTTTTACATCCACTTTATTTTGTCAAGAAATATTCAGGAGAACTTCAGTAAAACAGTAAGTCTCACACACCTTCTGGAAACCCTCTGCAGTTGTAAGTTACAATGATGAAAAAAAAGGTGAAACGAGGTTAGTGTAGACCTGGTTCCATCCTGCCATACTGGACAGATATTACCATAATTATTTATGATATATTCCAAGAGCACTCTAGGAAAAATTACTTAAAATAAATTTTAATGTACCTTTAGATACAAAAGATTCACATAATAAAGACAAATTGACATCCCAGGTTAAAAATGCTCTTTTAATGTAAAATCCTAATGCATGTCCCTTCATGTCCTGTTCAGCACTCAGCACTATTTTTTGGGGGGAGGAGTGGGAATGGGTTTGTTTGGGTTTGGTTTTTTCCCTCTTAAATACAGTCATCCATCCTAAATCTTTAATGTAAAACTTACATGGATGTTTATAACTGTGCTGGAAATAAAATAGCTAGAGCCATTTAGCTCAGTCTAGCATGTGGAAAGATGGCTGGGGGTAAAACAGCAGTCCTGGAGCACTGACAGACACATCAAACACTAAGGGTCAACTTCCCCTTTTCACATGACATCATGCCATTGAAATCTGCACAAAAACCTTGCAATCTATTAGGAAACCATAAGGTGATTTCTCTCAAAGTTTTTAAATATTATTTTTAAAGTGTTTCTCTGCAAGTGCAATAATTCGTGGCACTGTTCACAGTCCAACATAGAAGGCTGGTCATCAATATGATATAACATGAGCCTATAGTGGCCAAAGAGAAGTAAATCTTGACGTATTTCACATTTCTTCACATTGTCAAGAAGTAAATCTTGACACTGAATTGTCCAATCACATCCTATCTACTAAAAAAAAAATCCCAACCCAGAGTCATATCTCCACTGATCATCATTCCTTCATTCACTTTTTGGCTTTAGATACCATAGTTACAGATGCAGATATGGTTACAGATACAGATCAGCACACATCATGATACAGATTGAACAAAAATGTGGGCATCTTCCAAAGAAGAATGCAACCTCTTGGACTACCAGTTGCAATAGTCAAGAATATGTAATAACTAGAAAAATAAAAAAGGATTTAAAGGAAAGCAACTGGATTTCTCTGTTTTAAGAAACAGACAATTCATACTCCAACTGTCCTTTCATTGATTGTATGCCAAATGGATTAAATCCTATAAAAGAATGAAAACACAGGGAAGTCACAGAAGTAATCTGATATTTTTTTTGATTACATAAGAAAATGATTATTTTTCATGTTGTTCCTAATAGGCATTTATTTTTCTCATTAGCAGGATAAATTAAGTCATACATTTTGGTAACTGTAAAGTAGTTAATTTGTTTTCATAAGCTTCTACAAAATTTCAACATGATCAAATACCATTTATTTGTAACTAATGATTCGGGAAGCCTCTGTTGTGAGATCCTTTCAACAAGCCTGCTTTGGGCATGCTAACGACAAGTACTGTCCTATTCTTTTAATCTCTGCTGCATCATTCCCAGAAATTTGTATTGAACACCTTAATATTTTTCCAGAGATACAATTTAAGGAGTACTTAAACCACTTAAATGACACACTGAGGTCAGCATGTCAATTCTTGGTACAAACGTGCCACCTTCCTCCATTTCAGGGCTCTGAGAGCCCATCAGCTTCACCAGCACTCGTCATTTTCTGTTCCTTAAAGTACAAATAGCTTTCTACACAGGAGACTCCCAACAAAGCAAAACAAATACACAAAACCAACCAAGCAAGCAGTCCCATCGTGTAACAGCCTATCTGCTGGGCTTGGAGGGAATTTGCACTCAGATTCCTTTTCTTCACTTTTAGGAGTGGGAAAGCAGGAACCAGGCACAAGGAAACAAGAAGGAAAATTGCTGCTTATATCTAAACATGCAGACCTTGTGAAAACATCACAGGAAACTCTCCTGTTTTTGTCACAAAACTTACTATGTGAGGAAATTTCCTCAAATGCCCTTTTCTAGGGGCAAATTGAGAATCTCAGCCCTTATTTCTACCCACACACATGCCCGGATGTGTAATTGCTTCTAGTTTTCATTAAGATCCAAGCTGTGTGGCTACTGCAAAAATGCATATTCATTACTGACCAAGCAGAGGTAATTTGTTGAGGGTAAGAGACAGACACACCATCTCATGACAACAAGCAGGTTTGCATCTATCACAGCTGGATTATTGGGTGGGAAGGCAGATGCCTCATGTGCTATCACTCCCACAAGTCAGACCCCCTGCAGTCCTTGAATTTTTTTTCCCTCAGATTAATTTTTTTTCTCAGACCTGAAACTTATTGGGATGATCCTTCTTATTATATACCAAGAAAAAGATGGTGCAGGGGTGAAACACCACAGGTTTTCAGAAGCCTCCTTTAATACCCACACTCTTCTTCAAATACAATGGATCTGTCCCTTGTGTCCTTTCTTATTTGTTCCTTTCCAGACAAGCAGTGGCAGTATAATAAACTGCAAGTTTTGCAAAGTGGTGAGCAGAAGCAGTTAAAGAGTCTTAAAAATAATAAAATAAAATAATAATAATTAAAAATGCCACAGAGTAATATGACTTGCATTGCCAGCTAAGAAGGCCACATGGGAAATCAACTCCTGCATTTTCCCAGCAAACAGGTTCACCCCACACTTTAGCACCTCCCTAATAAGTCTATTTATGAAAAGTAAGAACTAAAATCCAAAAAACCACAAGGAACAGACCCAAAGATACAGCTTGAGAAGTTCTCAAAAGTGAGGTAATTAGTCATGGACAAGCTGAAAAAAATCTTTGGTGGTAGACTTTTAATCAGCAGATTTAAAAAAAACCTCAAGCCTCTCTTTGGAAACACATGTTGAGACTCACTTTCTCAGAGTAAAACATACTGTAGATAAGCCATCTCATAAAATGCATTTGAATCACTCTTCTATTTCATCACTTTGTTTTCAGAAGTTGCAGTACATGAACATGTTTTGATGTCCCAATATCCTGATGTTTTGGCAAGAACTTTGCTTTACTGCCTGCCTGCTTAAAAGCCAGGCTGTCAAGATTATGCAGCATTTCAGCACTAAGTCTGGTGCTTCTTATTTAAATAATTTGCTGCTAAGATCCTCTGGTACATGTCCTCCTTGTGCTCTGAGACTCGTGTGGCAGATGGTTCAAGTGGCGTGACACACACTCGGTGCAGAGAAGGAAAGTGATAAGTTGGGTGGGGCTGGGAGCAGTCTGGTCTGACAGAAGGTGTCCCTGTCTGTGGCAGGGTGTTGGGAACTAGATGACCTATAAGGTTCCTTCCAACACAAACCATTCCATGAAACCATTGCTGGAACCTGGACACGGCCCCCCAGGGCCAAGACTCATGGGTTGAGGAGAGCCATGTCTGAATATGAAGTTGTGTGGGTTTGGATGACTTGATGTACTTGTGGTATCTTTCCTCTGTTATTTCTAAGACCCCTTCTTGCTCACTCACCAGGAGAAATTAGGACTCTGGTAAAACAGAAAGACAGAAACTGAGCTGCAAGTCCACATTTTTCCTTTTCTTCCTTTTTTTTTAAACTGTTTTCATTCTTTTGAAATCCTTCTCCAATTTTCTTCTTTAATGGAAGATTTTCAATCTTACACCCAGAAAAAGGAATTTGAAACTGACCAAATGAATTATCCTCATATGAAAGCTGACTGTGAGCAACAAATTTGTAAGCAAATGCATTATATTGTATTTTTGGCTAAATTCGTGTGCATTCTGCACAAATCACCTAAAAGAGATTTTTGTTTCTCACAGTCCATTGTTCATTGATCTGGATTTCTCTGAAACATTAAGATGTCCAAAGCAATTCACAAACAAACAAACCAAACAAAAGGAAAGATATTTGTTCAGATTTGTATTGTACTTTCTGTGTTAACCTGACACCAAAAAAAAAAAAAATTGAAAATACTATCAAGAGTATCTACACAAGCAATGTGTTGAAATGTGAAAGAGTTAGTGGAGTACAGAACTATCTAACCCCAGGACATGGGATATTTATTTTGCCCACCTCTGTGAGTTTATTTCTGTGTCAACACTGTATTAACAAAACCTTTGCATCTACACTGCCCTGCAAAGTAAAATACTTCAGGGAATTGGTACCATTTTGGTCCACCAAGCATTTACATTAATTTTGCATTATGCACACAACCCCACACTTTCCCATTTACAGAGCAAACTTTAACTGAAGTCAATAATACACATTAATAGCCTCCAACTGTATGTTTACTAAGATATTCTCAAGTACTCAATGCATAGCAAGAATAGCATGATCATTTCACAAACCATTTCATCTCAATGTGAGGATGTTGTATCTCCCTGCTATAATAAAAGCAAGTCTACAATACCAATATCTAACATAACACTGAGAGGACATTCTCTGTTTTCTAAATCTTGTCAGCTCTTGAATGCTGGAAGGCATTGTGGGACTAACTGGATTGTATTCTTCCATGAAGAATATCACCCAGTGGAAGAAAAGGTGATGTTACTTTGGTTTCTTACTTTTTTTTTCTTTGATGGAAAGGCAAGGCTCCCCTGTTAAGCAACCTTTGCCAGAGACTAATTCACTGGAAAATTGCTTCTCTAGTCCTAGCTCTTTTTTCTCTTGAATAGCATCTGATTGTCTCCACTAGCAGATTAATATACACACATGACAGACATAGCCAAAAATCACTTTGCTTTTTCTGATTTCAAATTACATATATTAATCATTGTTCTGATTACTATTTTCAATATCTGACGTGTATTTTTCTAATACTATAACTATCCCAAATCATTATTAGAAATGTAAAATTTACCAATGCACATTTTCTCCCAGCTTAGTTATGATTCTCTAAGGCCTTTATGCAGCCAATCACCGGGATAAGAAAGAGCTCCAAATAAAGAGCCCAATACCTGAGAGGAAAAAAAGTTCTTTCAATTACTCTAGGAACACATGGTCAATTTCTTTGGATAGCCAGAGGTGGGCAGGTATCAAATAACAGAGAAGCATTTTCCAAATAATAACCAAATAACTGAGAGAAGAAAGTTTGTTATGGTGGCAAAGTCGTTATTTTTTAAAAAAACTTACAACCAAAGTATCTGTGTGTTAAAATGCACTTCAGATGGAATCACCAGCATGAATAGCTTACCTCTTAAATAACAAGGAAGCATCTAAATAAGAGCAGCTTAATAGAAGTCACATTAATAAATTCCCTTCAGTGACAGCACTTGAATTATCATTGAAAAAATTAAAAATAAAAAAGTTCTTTAGTGCAACTGATGTGCTGTCTCTTTCAATGAAATTTTCATTTGCCAGTCATTATCATTTTGGTGGAAGACTAAATTATTTGCTGCTTGTCAGTGAGGGGCAGAGTGTAGACAAAATGTAAGAAGTTGACAAGTTAGATGATAGAAATGAATAAAATTTATGTTCATATGAACCTAATGGCAAGTAATTATCTCTGAACTGGCAGTACAAATGTGCTTTTTCATCATGAATATCTGACGTGCATTAGAAATTTCCAGAAGACATATTATTTATACAGTAAAGCAACAGAGTGGAAAACTTGTTAAATATATGGCTTTTTCACCCAGCATTTAATAGAAAAGTTTAATTGAGTGGTGAACCTTCTAGAAATATTTTATACCATGTTAAAAGACAGGTGCTAAAAATAAAAAAATACCCCATAAGTCCCTAATTGAACATTCTAATTTTTTTTTGTTTGGTTTGGTTTTTTTTTTGGATTTACCAGAATCCCAGATATGGCTGCATTGTATGTTTTGGTCACAACCTGCAGCATTAGCAAAGCTGGCTGTAAGAGGATGAGTGTGTGTGTGTGTGTGTGTGTGAGTGTCTGTGAAACACAACAGACAATATAACAAAATACAGCACCTCCTAACCAGCATTAAACTGTAACTCGGCAGCCAGAAAGTTGCATATATCAGAATTATGGTGGACTGTGCTACTGTTGTTCTTTCCCATGTGCTTATGTACACTTCCAGCACAGAAGTCTTGATTCATCCTTTTTCTAATCTAGGATAGGAGCTGTGCCTCATTTGGATGCATGGCACTCTAGTCAGCATTTTGTGTATGACCCTGTACCTCGATTAGCAAACAATATTCAGATCCTGCTCGAAATACAGAATGTTTAATTTCCTTGCAGACGGTGCAACATTATTCATCCCTTAAGTACTTAAGTGGTTCACTAATAATTTATCCTCACCATATCCCAGAAAGATGAACAGCTGGTATTATCCAAACTTAGAGATGAGAAAACAAAGCACAGGAAAATCAAGGTCAAACATAAAGGGAGAGGCCTGTTTTGAGCATCTAGACCCAGGCCACTGCTGAATACACAGCACAACATGGCTACAGCTGCAAACATTCATGAGCAGCTGGAAGGAGCCACCAGAGGAAAGCACAGTGAACTCTTCCTTCTCTGAGCAAATATTTTGCCATTAGAAGTTTCATTTAGCAGTTCTGTATAAAAGAACATAGTTTTCACACCTAGGAACATCAGGAATTCTTAACACACCTTGTGCATTAGTGCTGAAAAATTAAATGCATGTGTCTTGGAAGTTTTAAGAAGCGAATCAGGCCTACTCACTATATTTGGTTTCAAAGTTCTTTTGCAGGAACTAAGTATTGTGAAGTTACGTAGGAGTACTACAAGTTCAACCGGTACAAAAATTATCTCAAAGAACATCTTATATACAAGTGGGCAGGATCTGCTAACTGATTTTTGGAGCTGATAAATCTATAAGTGACTAAGCAAGTGTGTCTGATACTTCAAAAGTGTTGTTTTTGTATAATTATCCTTCATAAAAACCCTTGAGCACTGCCTTGCAACAGAACAATGCAGAACAGGACAAACAGTTCTCCTCAGAACTGACAACTCAGAGTGGATATAAAAAGCTACATTGGGGAGATTGCTTGTGCTCTTCAGCTACGCTGTGCTGAGTCCTTCCTTCCCAGGAGGAAGAAGGGAGGTGTGATTTTGCGTCCAATTCTGGGCCCCTCACTTTAGGAGGGACGTTGAGATGCTTGAGCGTGTCCAAAGGAGAGCAACGAGGCTGGTGAGGGGCTTGGAACACAAGCCATATGAAGAGCGACTGAGGGAGCTGGGGTTGTTCAGCCTGGAGAAAAGGAGACTCAGGGGTGACCTTATCACCCTCTTCAACTTCCTGAAGGGTAGCTGTGGTGAGCTGGGGGTCGGTCTCTTTCTCCGGGCAACAACAGACAGAACAAGAGGACACAGTCTCAAGCTGCGCCAAGGGAGATGCAAGCTAGAAATAAGGAGGAAGTATTTTACAG
Source organism: Molothrus ater (assembly GCF_012460135.2). Taxonomy (NCBI): domain Eukaryota; kingdom Metazoa; phylum Chordata; class Aves; order Passeriformes; family Icteridae; genus Molothrus; species Molothrus ater. Next base: position 41,081,061 of record NC_050479.2, read on the forward strand.
AAAGAGTAGTCAAATACTGGAATCATCTACCCAGGGAGGTCGTGGAGTCACCATCCCTCGAAGAGTTTAAAAAAAGACTGGATGTGGCACTTGGTGCCATGATCTAGTTGAGGTATTAGAACATGGGTTGGACTCGATGATCTTAAAGGTCTCTTCCAACCTAGAATTTCTGTGATTTCTGTGATTTCTGTGATTTGAGAAAACAGCACTCTCAAAGGATGACAACTACTTTCACAGGTACCATCCCAATGTTCTCTTCCCCAGAAGAAGCCCCTGTGCTCTCTCATAAGTGATTCTCTCCAGGCTCTTCCATCTGGGCATCTAAGAAGAGGGTATAGCCTGCTTGGATTTCCTCCCAGTTTAATACAGCCCCCCCTGACAGGTAACATTAGTCTCAGGACACAGAAGTGTCTTATTATTGAGCTGGCACTGCAGATAGTACAAACAATGGAAGGAGCTCAGTTAAGTGAAAATCAACTTGGCTGAAGTTTTCAGTCAACAAAGAAGAAAATTAGGTTTTTTGCAGTATTTGTCTTCACTGTCTGTCCCATTATCAAAATTTGTTGAATTCTGCTTGAGAATATCAAACTCTACAGTACAGCAGTCCTGACAACTTCGGTATTGAAAGGGAATAATTTCAAAAAGCAGAACCCCCTCAGAACTTGCTTCCTGAGGCTGGTACTCTGAATGAATTTTCCATTTCATCAGATGAGAAACACAGTACTCTGAGCAAGTTTGCTTTCAATTCATTATTTCATTATTTACAGAAAAGGCATTTTATTGACAACAAAATTACAATATTTACGTCTCTAACCCATATAAGGCTACATGTTATTATCTGACATCCATCAAAGGCCAACAGGTATCAAGAAATGTTAACTTATATTACTTGCGTGTGACAGAGGAACAATATCAGCAAATATTACAGGACAACAGCATTACTGCACACACACATCCTTCTGCTCATAGAAAAGTTAAATATAATGTTTCCTAACCAGAACCATCTAAGAAATCAGTCTGTACTTAACACACATTCTAGACTGCAAATTCTTTGCTGGGTTTGCTGTATGTGGGTTTTTCCCCACCAGCAAAGAGGAGCTCTTTGATTGGTCTTGTGCAAAGCATCTGACACTGTCCCCCACAACATCCTTGTCTCTAAATTGGAGCCACATGGACTTCACAGATGGGCCCCTTGGCAAATAAGGACTTGGCTGGATGGTTGCACTAAAAGAGGTGCAGTCAATGGCTCAGTGTCCATGTGGAGACCAATGAAGATTGGTGCTCCTCAGGGGTGTCTGTTTGGGACTTTTTAACCGTACTGTTTAGGTACAGTTTAACACCTTTTTTGATGACCTGGACAGCTGGACTTGAGTGCAAGTTTGCCAGTGATACCAAGCTGTATAGTGAGGTCAACATGCTGGAGGCAAGAGAGGAACCTTGGCAGGCTTAAGAGATGTCTGTGTGAAACTCATGGAGTTCAACAAGGCCCAAGTCCTTCACGTGGGTCAGGGCAATCCCAAGCACAAATGCAGACTGGGTGGCAAACAGACAGAGAGAGGCCCTGAGGAGAAGGACTTGGGGTGTTGGTGGATGAAAAACTGGACATGACCTGTCAAGGTGTGCTCACAGCCCAGAAAGCCAACAACAAAGAAATGTGGCCACCAGGTCAAGGGAGGGGATTCTGCCCTTTCCTCCGCTCTTTTGAGACTCCACCTGGAGTGCTGCCTCCAGCTAAAGGCCCCCAAGATGAGGAGGACATGGACCTGTTGAAGCAAGTCCAGAGGAAGGCCAGGAAGGTGATCCGAGGACTGGAGCACCTCTCCTATGAAGACAGGCTGAGAGAATTGGGGTTGTTCAGCCTGGGAAAAAAGGGTTCCAGGGAGACTTTAAGACAGTCTTCCACTTCCAAAAGGAGGCCTCTGCAAGAGAGCTGGACAGGTTTTTTTAAAAAATCATGTAGTGACAGCACAAGGGGGGATGGCTGTAAAGTGAAAGAGGGCAGGCGTAGATGAGGGATTAGGGAAAAAATTCTTTACTGTGAGGGTGGTGAGACACTGGAAGAGGTTTCACAGAGAAGTTGTGGATACCTCGTCACTGAAAGTTTTCAAGGTCAGGCTGGATGGGATAGGAGGACTGGAACTGGATGATATTTAAGGACCCTTCCAACCCAAACCATACTACGATTCTATGGTTTACTGAAAGAAAATGGTATTAATTCAGTTTGCTGGAGGTTTACAGTCTCCATGGCTACTCCTGAACAGAGAACAACTGGCAAAGAATTTAAGATGTATGAAGGTTGACCTGAAGGAAAAGATCCCTCAAATCAACAAATCACACACAAGAAAAAAATCCACTCAAGAACAGCAAAGACAGTATTCTTACTCCATTAATTTCTGAAAGAAAAAATTACAGTCATTTAAACCACACATTTGTGGGCTTCTCAGGAGGACTACCAGTATGGGAAAAATGTAAAAATGCTAAAGCAACTGCCTGAAGTCAGTTACTGAGTTAACTACCTGAAGTGACAGCACTTGGGTTTTCCCCTATGCATAGCAAAAAAAGCCAAAGAAAGTTAATTTTCGGAAGTTATAACACTTCATTGATTTAAAAAAAAATCAGCTTGGGTATTCTAATAATAAAATTTTCAGTTAGAAAGTAAAGATCTCATTCCTGCTAATAAGTGTAGGAATATGGACAAAAGGAATGTTTGAGCTGGGCATAAAAAATGAATCCTCAATCTCTGAGAAGTGAAAAGTTCCCTCAAGGTTTCTATTACTGTTTCTCAGCAGGTCTACGCATGCAGTAGCAATTTGGTGCTCACAAGCAAAAATACTGAAGGTTTAAGGTCAGTCTCTACTGTCCTAGTAGGAGAGAGAAGATAAAGCACTGAACAGCAGCTATCTTCAGTTATCTAGGATTATACAAAACTGAAGGATCCCTTTTTATTTCAAACCCATGCTGGGCAAATCGGGTTAGCTCTTAAATCAGAAGACTCTGTTACACACCTTTCAGCAGATACATCATTACGGCTGTCACTGCAAATGTTTTCTTTTATTTTCTTCAGAAACCATAGGCAACTGTACAATTTTAGAAATATCCTCTATTACATACAGATACCTGTTTCTCTTCCCTCTATGTGATTTGAAGGACAATATATAAACTCTCCTAATTAATGAGTATGTGACACTTTCACCTTTTCCTTTAGCTTCAAATTTCTATTTTTATCCTTACCCCCAATTTCTAAAGAATGCACAGTAGGGTCACACCTGTTTCCCTTAGAATATTTCAAAAGTCACTAATTTTCCTCTGCATTTTGAGCACAGTACTTTCAACTGCATCTGTAAATTTGGCATTTACTAAGTCAGTCTGCAAAGATGGACAGAGACATGTCCATTTATCTGTATCACCTCTTACATCCATGTGAGGATGGACACAAAATGCCCTCTGGAAAGGCCATCCACTTACACTTTCCTATCCTGCATATCCACATTTGGCAGGGTCAGTCCTGTCCATCATTGTTGCACCAAAATACTTGTAAGAAGAGCTTGTACAAGAGCTTTTTGGACTTACCTGTCAGTGTCCAAGTCATCACCTGACTCTCAGTGAGTCACTGCCCCATGCCCATCCATCTCATTCCTTTTCATCCACTCTAAACCTACCTGACCCCAGTGTAAGCTACATTTTCATTCTGCCTAAGGACTCACCCTGCCATTTCTCTCTGGAACACTTTCTCCCTGGCTGATCCTTATGCAGGGAAGCAATGTGCAATCAAAGCCTTTAAACGGCATCCCCACCTTCCTTCAAATTCTTCATGAAAATACATCTGTGGTCGTCTGTAAAGCAAAATGCCCTTGCACTACTGAGGCCACTGGTTATTCTGGACCTCTCAGTAACTACTCAGGACTACTGATTTATACATGCAGCTCTTCCCAAATCACCCTCCTAAACAAGAAACTCTGCTGTCATCAGGCTTCCTGAAGCTACTAAGAAAATGCATTTTGTTTACCTGTTGAATCCCTCCATAATCCTAAAATTGAAGCTCTCTGGTTGGTTAAAATTTTATTTGTAAATACAGCCTGCATGATTGTATAAACCTCTGGCTACTGTCATGAACATTATTACAAATAGCTGTTGCAGCCTCCTGCTCTTGGGTTATAATACTGATCTGTTTTTAAAGAGAAAATCATAGCATTTCTTAATTCTCTGAATAAACTCAAAGGATTATCAGAGATTGAGAAAATTTTGTTAAAGGTATTAGCAAACCATGCCTCGTGTAGCCACCACCTTTACAATTTTCCTTCAACTTCAGTAATTCTTTTGAAGTCTCCTTTTAGAGTTAAAATCATTTGCAGTGGTTTTTCTTTTCACATGAAACTAAGAGCTAAGGAGCAGTTTAGCTCACTAAAGCTTAATCATTAAGGTAAGGCGACTAATTTAGCACTAAAACCACCTCCAAAGTGTCTTTTGCATCTCAGTTACCTGACCTTGAAGGGGCCTATCTTCCTCTGCTGACTAGAAGGGAAGTAGAAGCATTTGCATCACTAATGCAGGTACTAGCACCAAGTCAGTCAAAGCAAGATAAGTAGATGCCTCATGCCTGTGCCATCAAGCTTAAACCCAAAGTCTGTGTGTTTGATAAATAAGAGGCAACTAAAATCACAGCATTACCCATTTTTTAAAAATCCTTTTAGAGGCCGAGTAATAGCTTCAGACCCTGCTCTGGTGATCATCATTTTACCACATTTTGGAGAAAAATAGTAAGTCCCAGTGATTTTGCAAGAAAGTGTAATAGGATAATTTAAGACTGAAGGTACATGCTGGAGACATGTTCTGTCTCTCCTTCAGCAGAGCACAACACAGTTCAGCAGGTAAAGGCAGATGAAGAATGGAATCTGAGAGCTCTTGTTTTGATGTGAAGCTGAGCTCATTAGGACATGCCTGAAAAGTCCCATTTTCTAAGCAGAATTCTAGCCTGGGTTTGTCACTTATTTACATCAATCGAGCCCTTTGGCCTATCCCTTTCTCTGTGTGTTTTATTTTATCACACACAGGGAGTAGTCACTGACCTCATTTGGACTACACTTTCCTCTCAATTGACTTTGAAGAAAAAACTGTATCAGCATCAATAGGCAAATTTACTGGTATCCACCCAAGCATGACAAAAGGTAAGAGCTCATGTTCCCCTGCCCCAGCATCCATCAAAGCCAGGGAGACACACACAAAAGAAAGAGCACACTCCAGTGACACACACCCAGTGATAGGAAACCTGTCACAGCATCAGCCCAGGGCTCCCCAGCCACAGCACATGGCAGTCACACAGGCTGCTTAGCTTAACCCCTGGAAAGCTGCTCATTGCCTGTAATGCACATTTAACAGCCACAGTCACCTGAAGAAACAAATTTTGTCCAGTTGGGCAGCTAGGTTGGTTATGCCCACCTTTTCTCTTTGACTGGCAAATAATTAATTTGATAAACACTATCAATATTCAAACACTTGCTTAATTTCATGAGGGAAAAATACAAATATTTCAGATTATTTCTATTTTATAGTAAAAAAAAGAGTAGAAAGTAGTATTTAGAAAGACAAGAAAGAAGAAATAATAGAATAGAAGGAAAAAGTGCTGAGTCTGTTGGTCCAACACAAGAGTTACTATTTTGGGGATTCTTCTTATCTGATTGAGGATTCAGAGAAGCTCCCTTTTTCATCTTTTCTTTTGCACTGGCAGTGGTGATAAAGGAATGAAGTGGAAAAAAAAAAAGGTTGAGTGCACCACTGACTTTACAGGAGAAAAAGGAAAAACTGTCACCTAAAATTGGGTGTCCTGCTCAGAAGCAAAGCCTCTGATCTGTGCCACCCTGCAGAAGCAAAGAACAGACCTCTACTCAGATAACTCTGCGGAGCGCCGCTCGTTAAAGGGAACCACCGCAGAACAGGTGGAGAAAGAACAGGCAGGAGGAATAGAACGGTCAGTGCAGCCCAAGAAACAACAACAAAAAAAGCCACTTCTGTTACTTGCAAAAGAAGAGATTTCTTCTCCCTCCCCTTCCCATAATTAGTAAATTTGTAGAAGAAAAAACAACAGCTGGGTAAAGGGGAGAACAGAACAGTCATTTAATGTATGACAGGGAATAAAAAACTCAAGACGAGGCAAGGAATGAACTAAAGGATATAATGGAAGGACTGTGCTGGATTAGGCATTCCTGTGCCTGGTGGGCTTGTTCAGCATTTGAATCTACTGAAACACTTTCGGTATTTTTGGAGGAGCTGTGGGATAGAGCTGGGCTACCCTTCAGCCAGTTCAGGCCCTTAACTAAGATGTGTGGCCTCAAAAGGGTTCATACCAGCATAGCTCAGGGGAATGAATGAGCAGAAACTGCTTTTTTTTAATTGGTAGAGCTTCCTGAAACAGTATGTACTCTGGAAAATGTTCTGTTTCTGCAGCTGACAATGGCAATTTCAGACAAGAAACAGTGAGGATGTGGGTGCTTAATGGCAACATGTTGGTTCTGCAGACTTCAAGTTAAGCTGCTTTGTAGCATGGCAATTTTAACTTAATCTATTTAACACTGTTCCTAACACCTTGAAATTGTACATACTAAAAAGCCTGCAATTTTTGTTTCCTGCCACACTTTCAAACCAATATGCATTGAGGGAGTGCTCTGTAAGACTTGGGCAATGACTTTCTGACATCACATCTGTGTGTCCCCCTGCAGCACGCCTGTAGAAGTCACACAGACCAATTCCATTCAGAGATCCTGCCAAAAGCCCACGTGTATTCCTAAAAAGCAATTTATGTTCCTCGTGCACTAACCACCCACTACTGTGTCCTTTTATTTCCTTTTGCTTCAATGCTTGACACGCCTGGCCAGCTCTAATGATGCATGGGAAGGTGGAGCAGGGAAGAAGCTGTGGAATTCCTTGGCACTGTCCTGACAGGAGCCTTTCTGGGAACCATGAGCTCATGCTACACCCATGCATCCACAGCTTTCTGTCCTATGGCTGTCACTGTTTCTCTCTGTATGGACTGATGCACTGGGACTTCATGAATTACAGAACTTTGATGTGGTATTTCTGGAAAATCATGAGATCTGCCACTTGGTCCTGTTGACCCCCTCACCACTGTAATCTTCAGTTCTAGTTTTTTACAAAGCACCAACTAGCAAATGTTGGGAAACATCATACTTTTATTGACTAAAATGTCATGCTTAACCCCATCCAGAAGAGCAGCCAGCAGAAATGCCTTGAAAAGCAATCAGCTCAGCTCCAAAAGCACATCTTGAACAGCATGGTGCTGCATCCTTGTGAGTAACCAGAGATGGGGCCTGCAGAGATCACCTGTGATTCCCCTTGGTTTGTTTTTGTCCATCGATCCATCTGTTCTCTTAAACTGTCAAATCACTTATTTCATAACAACCACCACTATCAGAATTCATGGCAGCATTCAGATTAAGGGGACGTCAAATGGTAGAAATTATGATGAGATGTTTTTCTAGTTCTGAGAGGACAGACTTATGTAGCTATTTTGTGCCATTTACATCACTCTCTTCTTGGTTTCATAGCCATGTGAAGCAAAAGGAAAGGATGAGTGTTTGTTCCAAATTCATGGACAGATCTAAAATTAAAAGCCTAAAGTAAGACTGCAGCACCAGAGCTGACCATAAAAAGCATGCCTGGGGGATGCTGTGCCCAAAGCTCTGCTGCTTCCAGTTATGGCAGTATCCCAACCCCATTATCAGCTACAACTAGCTGATAATGTACCTGAACCCACCCAAGGGACTAACCCAGTGAGCTCTCTAGTTTATCACCTTATTTTTCAATAGATGGCAATCTACTGGGACCACAGCACTGCCTGATCCACAGCTCTCATCTCCCAGCACATTTCCCAACAACTGCATAGGGGTTTACACCACTCGGGAAAACGGGACACTGCAGAGCTCCAAACTGCACTTCACTGCACCAAATGAGAAACATGTGCCTGTGTATTCTATATATTGTAATTTTTCTACATATTTCAAAACCATATTGCTTGATCCTATCCTCTGGTGATACCCATAGTTGCAAAAATCTCAAGTGTATACTTCAGCTATCTTTATCTGTCTGTCACTGAGTTTTTTGGGGTTAGTGTTTCTATAACATCACAGAAGTTGATGTGTAAGACAGGTGTTCACACAAGCCTCAAGAAGAACTGTTTTATTCACTGATTGAGGAAATTGTACCTGATGTGTGTCAGGACAGGGTCCTATCTGTGTTCCAGGTGGTAACACCTAAATTTTCTGCCTCAGGAGAAGAAAGTAAATAATCCACCATCCTACACTGCTCTTCAATATGCAGAAATCTGGTTCCTTACATAACCCTCAGTACTTGAGAAGCCCTTCATTTGTCCATCTAAGCAAGCTTTTATTCTCAGAGCCTTCCTCATCTATCTCCCTCCAAGTGTGACACAACAAGCTACAACTTGCTGCTTTCCATGTCCCCAGCACACAAAGACCCTGGGACATTTCCTGCACCATTTTTTGATCAGAGGAAAAGATTCTTTTGTCTCCTTTGGACTTAGCAATCATCCCAGGTACTAGGTTGACCCAAATCAGTAGCACCAACAAGACCATCTAAACTTATGCCTGACACAGCACTACTCAAACCAAGGGTGTAATTCTGAGCCATGCTCACTATGGCACGGTGCGGTGCTGGTCAGCAACTGGCTTGCAAATTGAGCATAGGTCTGTAGATCAAATCAAACATTTTAATTATCTTGTATTTTGCATGAAATCATTACATCTCCTATAATCACCACCTGTAAAATTACTGTGGGATAGGGAACTTTATAACCATCCCTGAGGCAGCCAGGCATTTTATTCTGCCTCCTTGGCATCACTCATGTCTTACATTCCTATTAAGCAGCCAGGTCTGACACCTGTCTCTTTAACCCACTCCCACAGATAACCACATCCATCTGCCTGTAAATGATTAACACTCCCCTCTCGTGAAGCCACACATCTTTGCGCTCCAGTGAGAATAACTGCTTAATACTATTGCAAATAATAAAACATGTCATTCAATCCTTGTAATGAAAGCTTAAACTCCAGTGTGAGGTGACGTGGGTGTAAGTCAACATCAGCAATTTGGACTCAAAGGCAGTTTAACGCTATTCATGGGTTCAAAGATGAGTAAATCTTCTCCTCTGGCTCTGATACTCTACCATCACCCTAGTATTCAGACTTCTGCCAACAATAACCTACTCGAACCCCACAGGGATCATTCTTCTTTGTCTACTTTCTCCTCTTAATTTTGGCACATAAATTACACTAGCTTTTGTTGACAGGGAAAAATGCAAAGCTGATGGATGTGTAGAACAGTGTAAATAACCCATATATAATAGCTTTTAAAAAATTTACTTCTTCAGTCATCTGTACTGTTGGGCACATGTAACCTCACAAAGAAGCACAATATTCCAGAAGATATTTACCAGTCAACTCTTATCCAACTGTAGTGTATCTGTACTTTCATTTTTTTAACAGAGTGAAGGTTTAAAACATACATCCAGACAAGTGTTCTGCCCTCTGCCACAGATTTCCAGTGCTGAATAACTGAGCTCCAGAGGTGACCATTTCTCCTAACTGCATCTTACCTTGAGATACTAATATAAGTAAGGGAGAAATACTGAGGAAATACAGATATTGTTTTAAATTGGCATGGTAGTATTAAGTTGGAAAACAGTTTTTCTTCTTATTTCTTCATTCTCATAGGACAGTATGATTTGTTTCTAATTCTAAAAATCTATTCATAGATCCATGATGCATGACCATCCCTTCTTCCACTAGAATGATATGTTCTTAAACTGAATTCATACTGTATTTTATGCTTCACAACTGCTACTAGAAATGTTCTCGCTCTTTTCCCAGGATCAAGCAAGCCTTTACTAGAGGAAATGCTTGCAGGTGCAAAGAAGCCAGAACTCCTGCCCTCAAAGTGCTCCTCATTCTGGGTGCAGGAGTAGTGACATATGGTTCTTGTACCTTTGTGATGCTGTTTTTTTAAGAAGAGAAAGACAGTAATCAAATCAAACTGGTAAATTTACTGAAACAACAATAGGAAAGGACATTCAGAAAGATAGGTGAGTATCCCCTTACAGGGAGGAAGTGCCATACCAAAGCATTTCAAATGTTATCCAGCTACTACTTACACAGACCTTTTTGTGAAAATACTCTCATTGCCTGCAGTTTATCAGCCTTGCCCAACCTACCCAAAAGGTGATCTAAGGGCTCATATGCCATTTCCATGGGAGATGGGACATTAAAATAAAATATATTCCAGCTCTTTGATTCCCATTGATTTTGTGGGTAATACAATAACCAGAATGAGATAGCTGAAACCAATAAAAACTGATTTATAGCATTAAAGGCATTCTTTATAGCACTTATTTATGGTACATTACATCTGAAATCCAATTTCACAGGCTGCTGTTTGAAACTTTCTGTTCAATCATAAATACACTACATACAGCATAGCTCAGTGCCACAGAGCCAGATTACACAAATGCCTATGTTCCCAGGAGGAACTGCATTTCTGCTGTAAATGAGTTTGACAGTAATTTTTCCCAACCAACTTCCAACCAAAAAGTTCCAGGCAGCACTCAATAAATTTAGAATATATGGTTACTCCTTTAGTCATAATAAACAACTATTAATTAACGTGTTTCAGTTATTGAAAAGGCATTAGCAGAAATCACAGAAAACAAACTTGGCATATGTTGCATGATAAACTACTGAGTATATTTAAGCATTGTAGCAGGGAGACCGTTTTAAAGTACACACAAGCAGGCACGTGTTCCACTCCCATTTATGGAGATGGGAATGCTACAATCCTTCTCATCTAATTTTCAAAGAGTGAAAAAAAGGAGTCTTCTCAGTGTATCTCAAAGCTGCTCACTTCAAAGGAACATACCACATTCAGGTCACTTACTATAATCGCTGTCAAGAAAAGGGCAAAAAATCAGATCTGACTTTTACTGAGACACTGTCATTTGAATCTGGAGCAAGTTCTTATTTATTTGAAAAGACTTTTCCCTGAAAGTAAAATCACTGCAAACTATGTATGTCAGGCTTTACACAAATCTAAGTTGAAAGATGTTTTCTCTCTGTCTCTGATATGAAGGCAGACTTTGTCTTTGTGTGATGTTTCCTTTCTTAGTTATAAAAGATTATTTTTAAAGATGGAACTACATTGACATGTTACAAAACAGAGTACCTGTAGTGTTGGTACCTAAAAAACTAATGAACAAAAAAAAAATCATATTGTGCCATATGACGTTTTGCTCCTCTAGAGACCCAACTCCACAGAGAAATAGAGCAAGACAAAATTGTATTATCTCTAAACATACAGGAATACTTCTGACCTTTGGCTCCTCAGCTATAAAGCCACAGACTCCTGCAAGGAATAGAAAATATATCAATATTGTAGAAGCAGACAGTGGCTGGAGACCTAGTGAGAATAACAAAAAACCGTTGACTTGGTATACGTTTTGGGGGTAGAGAACCCAAATCCCAGGTTTCCAGCCAAGAGCAGACCTGACACATGTACTTTACTCAAACTTCTACAGGAAGCAGAAGGGAGGGAAGGACACTTTCAGTAAGGGAACTTGAGACTGCAAAGCATTAATAATTTAATATCCAGACTTTCACCTCCAGAACACCAATTCAAATCCGATCCATGTCAGCGGTGACCCAAAGTTATTAAATGGCCTGCATGTTGAAATGATCAGAGAGACTTAATTGGTTTCCAGTGGATATTAAATAAAGCTGGCCACTACCTTTGACAGTCACTGCAAACTTTACAATGGTTGAAGGCAGCAGATGAGAAACACTCCCCCAGAACTGTCTCCTCCCTCCAGTGCACGCTGAACAGCTCCCAGGAGAGTCACTCCCTCACACCATAAACAAAAGGAACCTACCTGCTGTTAAAGCAATGTAAAAAATAGATCAATGAGAACTTGTCAGTGTGTGGTATTTTTCCAAAGAGTAATCACTGTATAACATGGATATTTATTTAATTTGTTTGTTTTGGGTGGTTTTGCTGATGAAAGAAAGGTTTGGCCTTTCTTGAGCGAGACTGCACAGTTGGCTGACATGGATCTGTGCAACCATTTGACATCTTGTGTTCCTCTATCCTACAGATTCTACAGCTGCAGCATAGTGGACCCAAGGATAAAAAGGGGCAGAATGGAAAAGAACTGCAGATTTCATAGTCCAGGTCCTGGTCACAGGCAGAAAAACCTTCTGTTTTCCTTGACATCATTTAAAACTACTTGTACCTGAGAAAATACAAAACTTCACACCATCTTAGAAGGCTTCTGGACCTAAAACACAGACTTTGGAGCCTTGTGGAAAAACCATTCATATACATTTCACTGAAATGAAAAAATATCATATCACCTATTCTGAGTTTTAATGAAATAAAATTAATTAGGCTTGGTCACAAACTATTTCCATCCAAATTGAGATTTCACTTCAAGAGAAGACATATCTAAGTACGTATTTCCAATTCTAATGACATCTCCAAACCAAAGCCACTTCCATAGTCTTCCTGCATAAAATGAGTAGTACTTCTACAGAAATTATTTTTTCAATTTTTCAGCAACCCAGTGTTTTGCTTACAATGCAGTTTAATTTGTAAAAGAATTTATGATGAGTCTGCTCAGCAAATTAAATGCAGCATACTAGCACTTTGATGACCTTTCTCATGGAAAAATGTCCCCCCCCTCCCAGCCCACAAAACAAAAACCCCTACAAATTCTGTAATCTATCTAAAGGACAAATTAATAGAGGCAGTAAAATTTTTCAAATTAAAAAAAGAAAAAAAATTTCAGTTAGTTGATCAAAATTTAAAAAGGCCTGAGGTCTCATGAAGTACTTCACTTAAATAAGTGTACAGTATTAAACACATAATTATATACAATGCATAAAGCTTAGGAAAGGACTTAGAACACTCATACTTCTGAATTCTTCACTAAACCATTCTAATGGGAAAAGAGTGAAATTTATATTGGATAGTTCACTGACAAGTCCTACTTTATACAGAAGTTCAGTTAAGATGATGGAATGAATTTGAAAATTAATTAAAACAATAAATCTGTATTTTATGTTATAGATTGCAAACATGCAAATATGTTCAGTTCCAGTAAAGTACACTCTTTGAAAAAGGATATAGACTTGTCAGAGGGCTCCAAAATTACAGTGATAATGGTAAAAGACATGAGAATATTATTTAAGCAGATAAATTACTAAAACTATAAATTATATGTTTATGCTTTTCCTATAAGACAAGATCAAATTCAAAGATAATAAATTTAAGTCTAATTTAAGGAACTTTAAAAAAAAGATTAAATACAATACATTCCCACAAGATAAAGAGCAAGCTAGGCTGCTATAAACACCAAAATACCATCCAAAACCACTATAGATTATTATTTCAACACTTTGAAATTACCCAAATGTCTTTTTGTTATTTTCTGTTAAATGAAATGCATAGCTCCTTACACATGCAGAAAGTGACAAGTGTAATGCTGATGCAGCTGTAATGCTTCACATTGACACACAGCTTTTCTCTGGACACCTGAATAGGAAATTAATAGCATAACAGACACCAAAGTTAACATCTCAGGAAATCTACCTCTACCTGCTTAACCAAAGAAAAGCAACAAAGAATCCCAAACTGGAGTCACCTGCAGCAGAAATTCAAACTTCACTGTCCTGCCTATGGATTGGTGAACAGGGCACAATAAAACTCGTCAGCAAATCTTAATCTCCAAAATAAGGGCAGTTAAAAAACACAAGTGTTTTCTCTGTTTATCCTTTGTGTTCACTGTTATCAGACTTCAGAAAACTTACTAAAAAATGGAAGAAAAATAACAGAAATGGAAAAATGTCTGGATAAGACCTCTTGAGTTCTCAGATTCAGTTTCCTTGAATAACAGTTACCTCTTCCATGCCCCCTCTCATGAATGGATCATGCTCTGCTTCAAAACCAGCCAAGACAGCAATTAGACATACAACAGCTGTACAGGCCAGGACAGATGTCAGAAATACCATGGGAATTCTGTATGGGAAGCCAGTATCTCTCACAAGAGAAGTTCAAAGATGAAGAAAAGAGGCACACTGAACATTTTACACTGAAGAATGGCCCATAAATCTCAGAGCACATTACCTAGAATCCCACCTAACCTCAGAGACATCAGGAGTCTTGCTGATGCCACAAAAGGAGGGCCAGCACCTGATGCTCTGTTCCACCAGCAGCTCCATTTTCTTTTGCATTCATCCCATCCAGCCCAGACTGGATGAAGCAAAATGTTTTTGTTTTGGGGGGGATTTTCAAAGCACTTGAAAGGGCTCTGCTGCACTAAATAAGAACAGGGCTTTATTAAAAAAAACTGAGTAGGCAGGTGAATGCCATGGCAGGCAACAGGCAGCCATGTGGCCCCTTGGAGAGGGCCAAGCCTCCTCAGGCAGTGCCAGAAAACTGCAGGGAAAAGGAAGATGAACCATGTGCCTTTTTGTCCACGTCACTGTCTGAGAGCAGCTCCTACAGTAAACTATCCTCAAGCAAGGCAAACCCACACTTGGTAAAGTGTGATCCATACCCCAGGAATGCATCCCTCTGGAAAAGACAATGGGTGACCGACCACTACAATGACTTTATCATCAAAACTAGATGCCTTAGAAAAGGGACAAAAGGTGGAGAGATGGTCCAGGGCCAGCATGAGAAGGGCATCAAAACCATTGGGAGGAACATTTTGATATCTCTTGAGTCAGCCTGGAGTTGCACAGTCTCAAAATCCTCTGGGGCTGCAGGGAGGAAAGGGGCACGGACTCTGAAATGGCCCCACAGTGCTCTCCTGCTTCCTACTCTGAGACAGCTGCAGCCTGACAAGCCATCAGCTGGCAAAAACCCAGGCCAAACCTTATCACTGTTATTTAGTTCCAGCTCTCAGGGAAATCTAAAATGTGTATTTTCCCTAAGTTCTAAAAGACAACTTAAAGACCTCTGCCAATCTTTTCCTACTGGCATGCAGAGAAGGTCTGAAAATCACAGTACTAAAAATCACAGTACTCACTAATTCAACCTGAATTTACAGTATTTCTACCTCCCATAAAAAGACCTGTCTTGCATTAAAGTAGAAGTATAAGAAAGAAGAGATAATGTACCAAAAAGCAAATTTAAAATAGTATCCTAAATGCTCCAGAGCTCTTTTTTGATGTATATTATGCATTTTTCTAATTTTCCCTTTTCATTAAAGTCTCAGTTCAATACAGTGCAATCTTCTATAATTCAGGGACTGGGAAAATGTCAGTCTTAGCAAATCAGTGTGAAGATTTAATAGAATAATGTTGAAGCACACAATAAACAATTATAATTATTAAAGCAAACTAGACTTTGTATTTCATTTTCATTTATTTCACATCTAAAGACTTTATTATGTTTTATTTACTAATTCATGAGATTGAAAAATTTGTAAGGCACTTTAAATTATTGATGTGACTTCAGTTTTCCATTGTGCTCAACATATTTCTGGCCTCATAATCAAAAGCCTAGAGGCTCTGAATTTGTTCATGTAACTCCTATCCAGCTGTTAGAGAAAAGAAGGGAGACTCCCCAGAACTGCCACCACCAGGCAACACAGAATCATCGTAGAATCATCACAGAATCAGAGAATGGTTTGGGTTGGGACTTTAGAGATGATCTAGTTTCAACTGCCCTGACATGGTCAGAGACACTTTGCACTAGAGCAGGTCACTCAGAGCCCCACCCAGCCTGGCCTTGAACATTTCCAGGGATGGGGATCCACCTATATGAGACATGGAAGTTTAACCCCGATTTTACAGTCTAAAATTACAAATCTTGATAGTAGCTGCCAAGGGGAGCCATCCCCTACACAGTAGGGAATGGGATCCAGAGTATTTCCTTTTTTTTCTGGAGTACAGGAAATCACAGAGGGCCACATGCTAGCAATAGAAATCTTGCATATTTGAAGGCTTCACCACTTCTGCAAAATGCTATCAGCGTTAAATGAGTGAATCTCTAAGGCAGAGGGATTTTTTCTTATTAACCATGAAAATTAAACAAAATATACTTGCTTGTTAACTCTAAACCTTTCAGGGAACATGTGTCATGTTGTGAAAATGATAAATTCTCGCTTTTAACTGACTTTTCCCTAATTAATAGCCAAAGTGCTTCTTGTGTTTTTATGACCACTATTAATGAAGTCCATGACCTCACTGAAATTGGGAAAGCTACTGCATGCCAAAAATACTTCATAATTATTCTAAGTTAGTGAATAATTTTTATAGCCAGGTAGATCAAAGCCAATTCACTTAACTTTCAGTTAGAAGTATTTTTAAATGTTGTTTGCAGCAGTTGTACCAGATGGCAACCAAGATGCCCTGCTCTTCTTTGAAAGTTCACAACATCCCTTTCACCAGTCATCTTCTCTACTGTAATCCAGTATTAAATATTTCTGAGAGTGTCTTTGACTGATAAAACAAGTCATAACTACTCAGAGAAAATGCTGCCTAATATGCACAAGCTTGCAAATATCTGTAAACTGCATCAACATTTTTTCATATTTTTAAGCCAATTTTTAGCATTTATGTCGCCATCAAGCTCAAGGGGGCTGGAAAGGATCAAAAGAATAAAAATAAGTATCTGACTTCAAGTAATGACCTGCAGAAATAGCACAGAGGTGTGTAATCAGTGCAAGTGAAGCGAGTACCTGAGAAAGAAATCTTAGTAATCTGTTGAAGCCTTCTGCTGAAAAATGAAGCTCTCTGGAGCTCTCTTGCAGTTAGGGAAGTGAGATCACATTCCCATCTTTGACTCCACATGACTCACTAGGATTTTGAGTTATACTGCTTGAACTCTGACTGTAGGAGCAGCAGTGTACAACTGGGCAGGTCTAAGCTCACTTTGACTGTGCCTTTCTAATGAGATGGGGTGGGTGTACAGCAACCTCTGGAATTTTCAAGGATGTTTGTACTGAAAAGTCTCATTTGGGTACTGCTGATGTATTGCCAAGAAGCTCTATGGGTTCCCACTCTGCTCTGCAGTTTCTTGACTGCAGAACTGAAGATGCAGGCAGGAGACTGACCTTCTCTGATGGCTTCCCTGCAGCCAAAGCTAGAAAGTGTTCCCACTGAACTTCTCAGAGTCCAAGGAGAACTCATACTTCCCTTTTTTCTCTTCCTAACAGATGCCCAGCAGAATAACCTGGACAGAGATGGCAGAAGGCTAAAAATGTGAACAGCAAGGCATGAGAGTGCCAATTTGTTCAAACTGGACAAAATATATTTTCAGGCAAGTCATTTTCCTAAACAAAACAAATGCTGAAATTGCCCATTATGAAAGGGAAATGCTCTCACACAGAGCAAGAAATCCAGGAAGAAGCATTTCAGCCCATGAATTTTTAAATATTCTTTTCTCCAAAACAACGAGAAGGAAAGAGGAAGAGCTTGAATTCCTGCAAAACTAAACTCAGAAGGAGGAATTGAAGGATAAGGTCTTATTTCACAAATAGGTGCTAAAGTAGGATGGTAAGATAGTTCAAACTGAATTGCATGATAGCAAACAGTCTGCCTCTAGGCAGAAGCACTGTGGAGCCTGGAATTTATGCTGTGAGGGAAGAGAACTGAAGAAAAACCCCATGAAATCGAGTGATTAGTCAATAAACTGGCAAGTGAAATTCAGTGTAAACAAATGTGGTACACATGGGGAAAACAGTAATCTGAACCATGCACTCAGCCTAGCAATGAGATAATAATGGGCTGTTTCCATTCAGAAATGAGACTGTGAGATAACAGGAATTTATATTAAAACATAAGTTCTGGACCAATCATCTGCATTTACTCCAGGGCTGGTGGGTCATCCAAACCACCTTTCTCTTCTAACAATGTATTCAAATGTCCTTCTGCAACACATTTTTGTTGCAAACATCAGATTCTAAGGCTTTGGCTGTAATTTGCTTTGTGTTTCTGCAATATAACCATAATCACACTGGAAAGATTAAAATGCTTTATTAGGCCTATTTAGGTAAATCCTACTATGCAGTTTATTATCTGCAAATAATATTATACTAAATTATTCTTCAGCCATTCTCACATCTTAAAATAACACCAGAACACTCAACATTACTTCCTCTTTTTTAAAAAATGCAAACATACCCAGAACTTACCCTTCACTGAAAGGGCTTTCCCTACTACCTTGACATGCTTATTCATTAAAAAAAAAACACTCCCTGGAAGCCTTTCACAAAACAAAGGAGTACTGCTTATTTGGTTAGGCAGAGCAGTAATGCATATTTACAGAACTATGAGACTCAAATACTGTCTGCTGTTGCAGCAAAGCACAAAACTGAGGTCCAGAGTCAGAGCCACACTGACAACCACACACTGACTCCTTCTCCGTTGCCCTTTTGCTACAAAAGAGGAGAAAAAGAAAGGAATGAAAAAGTGTTTTGCACAAGCTTCATGCTACTGAGCCCGTCAACTCTGCTAATCTCAGCAAAGAGAAGGGTCAGAGCAGCCTAGGAGCTATTCAAAGTGCTCAAAATCAGGTTGGATGGGGCCTTGAGCAACCTGATCAACTGGAAGATGTCCCTGAACGTGGCGGGCGGGGGGGTTGACCTAGATGAACTTCGAAGGTCCAACCCAAATGATTCCACAATTCCATGCCTCTGTTGAAATGAAGACTTGAGCAGCAACAACCCAGGAGGTCCATGTAAGCAGGCAGAGTAAGCAGAACACAGCACACCTTCCCCACTCACTCTCCTACTCAGCGCAGGTACTGCCCAAAAGAATGGGAGGGAGGACAGTGACAGGACCCCACTCTTCATTCCCCCTTTGTAACCCCACAGCAACATCAGGACCACTGTTGAAGACAGACAAGAGCAAGCAGGAAAACCTGGAATTACAGCAAAGGTTAACGGGAAAGTGTAGTTCATGCCATTTGTCCTATTATGCTTTGTCTTTTCCTCTTCCCAAACAACTCTCCTTTCCCTGCATAGAAAGGAAACCTTTTTCATGATGAGGTGGGTTCATGCCATGAAAAATCTAACGAGTAGATGAAACAGCAATTCATTATCTATTTAAATATTGCAGTGGGTTAATCCAGCAAATAAAAATGGAGCCTGAAGCAGATGGCTCTTTATAGTTCTCATGATTTCTTAAATATTCTCTCCCAGTGCACAGTCATTCTTGTATTTAACATGAAATGCACAGCTTTCACCATGTGCACATTATGCAACCATTCATACAACCTCATAAGCGTTATATCTTATAGAGCAATTATTTTTTATGTCTTTTTTAAAGGAAAAGCTGTATCATGTCATGGCAAAGTGTTCTCAGACGTCTTGAAATAATTTAAGGTAGCTGCCAATAGCAAATGATAAATCCACTAAATGCAAGTTCAACCTATTTTTTGGATGTATATTAAAATTCCGGGTTCAAAATAACACAGGAAGAGCATTTTGACATTGGATTTGGGAGTAATATTTCAACTGTTTAGTATCTTGCAGAACACATGCCAGGAAAATAGGTATCTGAGCTCCTCTCTGCTTCATTAAAGCAATTACTGTCCATACTGAAATAGCAACTGCTGCTTTGGATTTCACAAAAACCTATTCTCTGCCACTGAAAAAAAGAAAATGTAAAAATCAGTGATTGTCTCAGTTGTTTGCATACATGACAATCCAGTCCAAAGCTGTCCATATCCCTTGCAAAAAACAGACTATGCAAATATCTTAAAAAATATACTTCCTCAATTCTGTGACCCACATAAAGTGAAAAATTTCTAAAAAAATGTTTGTTATTAAAATGCACTAAGATGCTAGCACACCAAGTGCAATTAATATACCACAAATTAAATCTGCTGTGTGCAGAAAGCCAGCAAGAGTCTCATACACCAACTAATCTCAATTATAAGTAAAGCAGCACTTATATACATATTTTGCAATGGGGCATTGACCTCCAGATGAAAAACCAGAATGCAACCATTATCAAGTTTTATACTTTTTTTCCTTTTTTTAACTACTATATTGGTACTATATTAGTGTAATCCAATGTGCAAACAGTGCAGCACCCAGGAACAGACAGGAATGCCTGGACAGAGCCTGAAGAGCCTCCATGGAGAAGAAACTGAGAGAAGCAAGGAAAAAGTCTGAAAAAGGACCTGGGCACAAAGAAGAGACAAAGCAGGACAGGTCAGAAGTGCTTGGTAAAAGGTAGCAGGGATGTGGGCACCCAGAAGTACACTTTGTTCCAGAGCTGGAATTAACCCCAGGATTTCCAGCACTGTAAACCAGTTTGTATAAAGCTACTGAAAAAGTCCTTCAAAGAAAGGAGCTGCTGACTGCCAATTAGGTTTAGCAGCAAAGCTCTGAACTGTACATCTCAAATTTTTTAATCCTTACCATGATCTATTTCTGTACTGAATTATTTGCTGCTTTCTTCCTAATGGATCCTCTAAAACTACTGGAAAGTGCAAGCACAAAATTGTGTTGAAACAACCTTGTGATGACTTTAAGTGAAGCACTCCAGAGATACGACAGCAGGAATCTGGTTTTGTCTGCCAATTTAACTTACTCCCCTCCATGCACACAACTAATTTGGTCCTTAATTGTCCCATCAGAGTAGTTCATGGAAGCTGGATTCAAATGTTGGGATCTGTTTGCAGACTGATGCCCAACAAATTCCTGAAGCAGCAGTCTGGCTGTAGGTGACAGTTTCTGACAGGCACAGGAGGAGATATTTGGCTTTTTAGGCAAATTATGCAGTGACTGAAAACCGAAAAGGTCTGAAAACATCCTTAGGGTAGGTAAAACCACCTGAGAGGCACAGCTGCTGGAGCACACTGATACCTGCCCAAATGCACTCTTTACTCCGCTGTCTACAAGCAAACCTGATGCACGGCAAAGTAAGTTGTTGCAGACGTTTTGTACCAAAGCATGACAAAAATAATAACAGCAAGGTGTCACAAGAAACCACTGTGGGGTTTGGGGAATACAAAGAGACATTGCACTGATCCTCCTATCACAATCACATGTTTTTCTGATGGTATGAATCCACAGGAGGAAGCCCTCAGGGCAAGTAGATTCCTGAAGCACCTGAAGGTTGAGTTTGAAATAAGTAGAAAGCTCTTAGAGTGCTCATAAGATTTCTTAGCATTACCTGGTATTTTACAAAAGCAAAGAATTCAAAAACGTAGGTCCTGCTTGCCTAATTGTGACCAACTCAAGCATAATAATTTCCCCTGCAGTTTCTCAGTGGCTCACTCCCTTAGCTCACACCAGGCAAAACATCACTGAGGCATTGACAGAACTCACAAATTTGTGAGGCAAACAAATCTCACTGTGACCAGGAAAAAAAATTTTTTGCTCACATGGTCAAGCTTATAAAAAAATACTAAGGCAATTAAGGAGAATAGGCTGAAGAAGATTGTCATAGCAGGTTACTATATTAAGGGAATGCCACACTATCTAGTGAAAAAGCAAGGAAGAGATTCAGTATGAAAAAATAATAAGAGATCATTTAATTGGAGGCTGTGTCACAGCCACAAAAATTAAGTTTGCATGCTGCTTTTGCAAGCTTATTATGGTCTTATTACAATTTCTGTATTTGCAGCAAATTTTTATCAATATTTCATGCTATACTGAAGTAAGATAGATGGATTTGAACTGAAAATAATTGGTTTTCTGCTGAATTTATTTATATTCAGCAGTTTATATTTGTTTTTCTATTTCATATATTTAATCTGCATTTATTTTGGCTAGCATAGAATATTTAAAATGGGTATTTTAAAGTCTAAGATATTCTTACAGCATGAAAGAGATTGAGAGAGGATAATTTTTTCAGTTTAAAATTGGAGCAAGCATAATTGAATAATGAGAAGAAATCTGAACCATCTAAAAGAATTATAATTAGAGCCCAAGTCAAAGATGACAAATTTCACCATTTAGAGAGATCATGATGAAAATGGTAAATATGAGTTGTCATGCTTTAATTAAAAAGGAGTGAAAACGGCATGAAAGCATTCATTGTTAAAATGTTCTTAGCCCTGTAATTATTTTTATTGATTAAAGTAATTATTAATTCATGAACAGGCTCTAAAATGTTGATACTGTAATTCACGAATGAAGAAAGGAATATGCCATCTCATTTATTCACGAAACCCTTGTGTTTCCATAAATAGATTTTTATAAATGCATGATAGCTTAAAAGAAAAAAAAAGCATAACCCAACCTGAGTCAAACTCCTGAACACATCCAAACTTACAGAGTGCAGAGCCTCACTGAGAAATCTGCCCTTTGCTGTTTGCCCAGCACTGAATTATACCATTGCTCAGCTACTCACTGCATCTGAATGGCTTTTCAGCAGAACTGCCTTCCATGTATTAGCCTGGTGACAGGAATAAAACTGATACATTACAAAAAAGGGCTCTCTTCCCTCACATCTGTCCTATTCTTCCTCCTTTTTTTGTGCCTGGGTGATAGAAAAAAAATTGTGTCTGTGTTTCTAAATGTGTGGGACATTTTAGAGCTACGTGCACAAGCTGGTGTGGATGACAGGGACCCCCTGAAAAGCCACTGCCTTGACACACATAAGCACAGCAGTTCCCAGCTCTGTCAGTCTTGCTGTGCATAACATGTTCTTGAACAGCAAATGGCAGCTTCCCTGCAAGCACCAGCCTTCAAAGAGGTCAAGAAGCATTTAGACAATGCTCCCAGACACATGGTGTGATTTTTGGGGTGTCCTGTGCAGGGCCAGCAGTTGGACTCAATGATCCTTGTGGGTCCCTTCCAACTCAAGAGAGTCTATGATTCTGATTTTATGAGTCTGTTTTTTGTATGGAAGGTCAAGAGCCATAATTCCCCTTCCCTGCTGACTGTAGCTCAAAAAGCCTTATTCTCAAAAGGGCAAAGTTCTGGAATTCCTGGGAACTGAGTGTGGTGGGAGATAAAAACTCCATGAGCACCTCTCTGGCATGCTGCTGGCAATAACCTACACATGCCAGAGACAGCAGCCATCCTAGAGAACTCTTCTGGCATCTTCTAGAACACTTTCCCTGTGCTAAGAATTTCAGGGTTGGCTGCTGACACCTGAGTGGGCAAAAGCAGGCACTGGGGGAAGCTCCTGCAGGTGCCCAGAATGGGAATGCACAGACAGCCAGGTCAGCAGCTGGGCTGACTGGGTGACATAGGGGGTTCTGCACAGAGGGAAGGGGGGTGTGGTGTTTGTGAGGTCCCCAGGATGAGGTGAGAGATGAGAATCTGACTCCATGTTCTCAGAAGGCTGATTATTATATTATATTATATTATATTATATTATATTATATTATATTATATTATATTATATTATATTATATTATATTATATTATATTATATTATATTATATTATATTATATTATATTATATTTTTTATAATTATATTATAATTATTATATATTATGCTATACTAAAACTATACTAAAGAAAGAGAATGATACATCAGAACACTTAACAAGAATGATAATAAAAACTCATGACTGACTCCTCAGAGTCCAACACAGCTGATGGTGATTGGTCATTAAGTAAAAACAATTCACATGAAACAAATCAAACATTGACCAGTTGGTAATCTATCTCCAGACCACATTCCAAAGCAGAAAACACAGGAGAAGCAATCAGATAATTATTGTTTTCATTCTTTTCTGAGGCTTCTCAGCTTCCCAGGAGAGATCTTGGCAAAGGGATTTTTCAGAAAATATGACAGTGACAGAGGGGTTCTGGGAAGATGTGTTGATAATACCCTGCAAGGCAGCCTAGGACAATGTCTAGAGCCTTTTCTGCCTGGTTGCTGTACCCTTCAGACACAGTTGTAGGGAAGAAGTGTCATAAAACTGGCTTTGGGGTCAGTACTTGTGTCATCTGACATGCTCTGAAAAGAACCTTCCGAGTCTGACTCCACATCAGCCTGGACAGGATCCCTGTATACAGCCAGAGTGACTTCAGATGCATTCCAAGGGTGCTCCTCCCCTTTGCTGACAGTCTGCAATGCTTAAACTCTTTCTTTTTACATTTATTCTTACTATTATTATTCTTTCTATTTACTATTATTCTTTCTATTATTTCTTTTAACTCTGTTTTATTTTTAATGCCACCCTTGTGATTAATAGCACATTGCTTTCACTCTCCTCTCCCACCCAACCCTGCTCCAACTTTCCACTCATTTATCATCTCTGAGCTCTGGGGTGGGGGACACTGCTGCACCTGCAGCCTCTGTCACCCCATCAGCCCATCCTTCTGAACACTTCCTTCCCTCTCTACCCAGACAATCCTGATTCAGGGCAACATCTCAATAAGCTCATGGCCAAGCCTTTGCACCTCATGTCTCACCAGCAAGTCCCCATTCTGGTGGGGAAAAGCCTTGCTGGCAGGCAGCCCCAGTGAGGAAAACAGGCTGATGCTGACACAAGGGTGCCCCACACTGCAGGGCAGGTCTCTGACAGCCTCTATCACAGATACAGCCCTAGTGCCAACTCTGTGCATTCTACCCAAACAGAAACAGACAAAACAGGCAAGAACTCACCGCTTTTGGAAAAAAACAATATTATTAATTGAAAAAAATTATGGTCTTCTGAGGCACAATATCGCTGTTGATACTGGTTACAGGGACACTGGGGTGATGTGGGGTGAGGTGAGACCACAGACACCCAGCTGTCCTGTGAAGAGGCACCATCAGTCACAGAGCAGCTGAAACAAGTGGGCAGAGTTGGGAGATCTGCATGCTGGTCCTTCTCCTGACTCTGCTTCACCTCTACCTCTTTGATCTTTGCTTTGCCAGAGTTTGTCCCAGTGCTGCTCCACGTCTCCAGGGCCCTCTGTGCAAAAAGCATTTCAGAAATGACTAAACATTGGCATTAACTGAGAGGACAGTTAAAGGACTGCACTGGGGCAATCTCAGCAGAGTACTGCAGCAGTTGCTTTGTCAAGCCAGCAATAAATAACTGCAGCAAAAAGCCAACTCACATGTCTTTCTCCCTCAGCCATGACAGGCCTATGCAACACACAATTATCCAAAGCAGTAGCACACCCAAGCCTACTGTCATGCCCAGAACATAGTACATGTCCAGCCATTTAGGTTTCTGAGTCTTGTCATCTCCTTCAAAATCTTGACCTGCTGGAGAAAAGAAAACAGCACACATTACTGTGCTCTGTGCTACAAATAATCTCACAAGTGGCCTCATTCCCAAAAGAGCAAAGTTCTGAAATTCCTGGGAACTGGGTGTGGTGGGAGGTGAGCAATCTCTCCTTTTACCCAGACAAGACCACAAGCATCCCTGTGGCACCCTGCTGGCAGTAACCTCCACACACAAGAGACAACAATTATCCTCAGAGAGTTGCTCCTTTTCTTTCTCAACACTGCCTGCAGCCCTGACAAAGCCTGCTGGTCCCTGCAAACCAAAACTGCCTGCACCTCCCTTCCAGCTGCCAAGGGCCCTCTCTCCTCCAGAGATGGGCAGGATGCTCTCCCTCTCCTGGCTCAAGAGCAGTCAGCTCCTCTGCACATCCCTCACACATCCCTCCAGGAGCACCACCGAGAGCCACACTCATCCCACCACAGCCATCAGTCTGCTGGCTAACAATCCACCACAAGCAGAAGTGCCAGCAGAATCTCTCCTGGGCTGTCATTCTTGCCTTGAAGCTGGGCTTTGCATGAGCTGAACACAAATTCAGCACACACCTGTTCCTGACATCTGGATATTCACATCTGCACAAAGCAACTCTGACCAGTAATTGTTACAATGGCAGCAGCAGCTGTCCCTGAGACTCATCCAGGAGCTCAGCTGTAGCAGACACTGTGCTGGACCATCTCTGTGGCTCTGCAGCCCATGCAAGGTGTGAAAGCCAGTGTTCCTGCAGTGGGGCTCTGACTGGCCCCTTCCTGCTGCACAGAAAGCTAAAAGTGCAGCTAACAGAGGGAGTTCTACTAACTGCTTTCAGTTTCCTCCAAGCCTTTCAAGACCTTTTAAACTTCAAGTGTCTGCTGGAAATCATTCCCTGTTTTAGCTTTATGTGAGAACATTAACAGAAACGATGAAGTAACATTTCACATGAACAACATGGAAAAGGAAAGCTTGCTCTGTGAAGTCAGTAGAGACTCAGATACTCACTCGTGGGCTGAAAGCTGGGAACCAGCATAGAATCCACTTGAGCAGTTGGGCAAGCCCTCTCTGTGGCCACATCTACAACCAAACACCCCAGAGATGTACCCATTACACGTTCTGCTCTCCACTGTCATTCCTGAGTACGGAACGTTACAGAGGTCCTGTGTGACAGGGCACACACCAGGAGGCTGGCTAAACATAGCCAAGTGGTGGAGAACCCACTGCCAAGTTTCTGGTCCCACACTGTCACTCCTCACCTCTCTGCTTGTTAGGAAGCCCTGACCCCCCCCAAAGTTGCTGCAGTCCCCCCACACCTCCTCGTGGTGTGTTTGCCCCATGCTGCACCATGGAGCCCTTCTGGCTCACCCAGCCCTAGCCCTGCCCTGCTGCTGCTAGCCTGGGGCTGGGTGCAGCCTGCCCACCTGTTCCCTGCCCTTGTATTGGAGCAGACTGGATGTCCTGGGCTTGCAGGAGCACCAGAAAGAGGAGGAGGCACTGGGTGAGGACCATGGCCCCCATGCCCGCAGCATGCTGCTGTTCCTGCTGCTGTTGTTGCATCACCACCCCCAGCTGGCGCAGAACAAGTCAGAGGGGCTCTGTGACCTCACTGCCTCGTGGGGCCATGCCTTCCACCAGGGCTGCCCAAGGTGCTCCCATTGGCTGTGAATTCCTGAATCTGCCCACCGCTGAATTTCCTGTTTCTGCATGAGCACGGAAGCAGCAGAAGTGGAGAAGGGTGGACCTATTTTGGGAGGCAGCACTGTGCATGGGAGTGCAGAGCCACTCAGGTCTTTCCTCCCAGAAATCTGTATCAAAAGCTCCGGATAAAGACTGCATAAAAGAGCCAACTGCAAGTGCCTTTCAACACTATTTTTCTCAGGCAGCCTTCTATCAAGAAACTAGCTTTTCTTCTCTCCTTTTGCTACTATTACCAGTTTCATTACCATTAAAGACCATTTCTTCCTCTGCTACTGTCCTTCTAAAATCAGTGTGCTGCCCCTAGACTTATCTCTAGTGAGCCAGGCTTATTCTCTTCCCCCTTCAAATCTGGTTTACAGCTCTCTCAACAAGCTATGTTAACTCCAGAGCAGAGTTCCTTTTCCCCTTTGAGAAAGGGGTACCCCACTGCCTGTAACCTGACCTGTGATCAAAACACTCAACATTCTGCTGGTAACACCAGGCTCTCAGCCAGGAATTCACTGTGTGATTTTCCTGTTAAACACATTGAATAATAGCAAGTGTCAGATTCTGCACTTGCAGCAGGGAGACCCTGGATGTAGGTACAGCCTGAGGAATGAGAGGCTGGAGAGAGGAAAGAGACTGCTCTGCTCTGGGCTGCTGTGGCCTCACCCTCAAGTCCATGTGCAGTTTAGAGCAGCACAACAGAAGATACAAAACTATTAGAAAGCATCCAAATGAGGACTATGAAGATGGTGAAGGGTCTAGAGACACTATATGGTGTGGTGGAGGTGACTTACCCTATTAGGCCTGGAGAAGAGGAGTCTGAGGGGAGACCTCACAGTGGTCTGCAGCTCCCTCATGGGGGAAGTGGAGGAGCTGGGAGTGATCTCTTCTCTCTGGTGACCAGTGACAGGACCCAAGGGAAGGGCATAAAGCTCTGTCAGGAGAGGTTTAGGTTGGATATTAGGAAAAGTTTCTTCACCCAGAGCAGGGTCAGGCACTGGAATAGGCTCCCCAGGGAAGTGGTGATGACACTAAGCCTGACAGAGCTCAAGAAGTGTTTGGACAATGCCCTTGGGCACATGGTGTAATTCACAGGACTGGATTATTCTTGTGGGTCATTTCCAAGTCAGGAGATTCTATTATTACTCTTGGTAGGGGGGTTAAAAAATGTATCTGTGGTGATATTTAAGGTCATGGGTTCTCAAGTGGTATCTGATGTGAGGAGAGTGGGTTTGTATAAAGATCCATCAGCTGTGAGCCAGATGGATACCAATCCTGCAACAGGATATGACTGTAAGCAGGATGTCAAAGAGATTTTAATTATGCAACAACTTAAATCTAAGTAAGAAGGGAAAAAAGAGGTGGGGAGAAGCTCATTTTGGAGATGTCAAGAATACTTTGTGTGACAGATTGCTAGATTCTTTTGTTTAGAAGGCTAGACAAGGGTCATAAGTGAGAAATAGAAGGAGCACAGCAGCTACTCATTTGTTTTTAATACTCACAATTTTTCTTGCAGATTAGCTTTGCATCATGCTGGAATCCTTGAGGAAAGAGCTAGAGGAGTGCTGGGTATGGCACACCACACTCAAATCCCTTGTGATTATCTAACTCCTTCCATAACACAAGCACCCCAAACATAAACTGGAAAAAGAGAGTAAAAGCTTGGTGATTCTTGAGTTTGTCACTGTATTTTAAGAATTATTCTGCCAATGCACTTCTCTTGACATAAGACTGTAACTACAAGCCATAAAACACTATAAATGGGCAAGAAAGGCAAGCACTGATCCCTGTTCACGGGCACACAATAACTCTGCAATCTGGCACTTCGGGGCATTGGAAACAGAAATGGAAAGTACCCCAGTAAATGAAAATAGAATGCCTGATCACTTAAGGAACATCTCCTTACTGTGCATATTCTGGACACATTTAGGTACTGTATCTACACCACTGAGCTTGTAGTGAGTCAGCCACTGTCAGGGTCCACAGCACACAACACACTGTCCAGCCTACAGCTATTAATACTGATAATATAAGGAGTTCCAAGAGAGCCAAAAGGAGTGAACTACAAGAAACAGATGGTCTCTAATGGAACATATTTGCAAAGACAACACTGGAACTCCTGCAAAGAGTACCGGCAGCGACTGCCAAGCAGCCACCTGATGCCCAGTGTGATGCTATCATGCAAACAAATGGAAGACAGAGTAATCCCCACACCCAACCTTTGTCACTTCCTAAGGCTAACACTCTTACAACCACACAACTTTAACTTTCTCTATAGGGTTTGCCTTTAAAAAGACACATAGAACATGAATCCTCAAGTTCCAGCAACGCTATGGGAATAACATCCGTCACATGTAATAGACACTTAGGAAATCCTGCAGAGCCCTGTTTCATTGAGGACCATTAATGCAGCTGAGTAAAATCCTGCCTAGCAAGCTCTCTGGAATCCTGGATGCTTTGGATCAGTATCCTCCAGAAGGATGGACACCAGAGAGACTTCTAAAGCTACAACTTCCAGCCCTGGGGAAGAAATTCTGCACTGAAAGTTGCTTCATGACAAACAGGACAAATCAAATCACTTCCAAAAGCTTCTTTAGCCCTCCTAAGTTTCTGCAGACTTAATGATAAAGAATAGAGACAGACATCTCTTCCCATATGTTTTTACAGGAAATTATGACACAGCCTCAGTAAATGGATAGGATTAATCATTTATAGAAACATTCTCATTTCTGACAGCACAGGAAAAGAAAAAGGCATAAGTAAAGTTAAGATTCTCACATCTTTTCCACACCATGAAAAAGACGACTCATAATCAAAGCTCACAGAGAAGCCTGTTCCTGCTGCAGAGGAAGATGGGAAATTGGTTCTGCTAGAACTGAAAAAAGTAAGAAAAGCTCAAAATAGTCAGTATTTGGGCTACAACCAGTTTTCAGAGGCATTATTGCAAGGAAGAAGACCTGCACACCTGCATTACTGAGAGGGAGAAGACTAAGCAGACAGAGGAGAGAATGGCCAGAAGAACTTCATACCACACATGGCTCTGGCTGTCAGATGAGAAAATCTCCCCCTTTACTGCCTGAGCTGTATTGCTGCTATCTATAGTCACTTTGCTATGCACTGGAATTTTTTAACACTGTTTTTAACTACTAGTACTATAATACCCGTCATCATATTTATTTATTTCTTCTGGACTAAATTTTATCTGGGTAACTCACCCAAAGAGACACAAACTTTGAGGAAAAAAAAAGAAATCTGAAGATGAAATGTTTACGTACTACTCATTTCTCTGAAAGTGTTGGCAGCTATTTGAGTTTGCGTTTAGGATAAACACTCAATTGCCTACAGTTTCACAAAAGAGAAGAAAAATATTAAGGAAGTACAGTTTTCTATTTTGAATTGAATTGCCCCATAAACAGAAAATATTGTTCTATTTGTTCTCTGTCCAACATGTCATTTTTGTAGACTTTTGTTTCAGTTGAAAATATAATCTCATGTGACATTTATACAACAGATTTTAAAGACAGGTACCTGCCAGGCTTTGAATCTCTTCAATAAGAACAGGAAGTAAATAAATCCAAAGTCTTTAAAACTGCATTTACTAACTTTTCATTGTCACACTGGAAAACATCAGTGAAAAAAGTATTCTTCAAAGAAGCTGCTATATCATTACATCTAAAGCATCCCAAACCATTTCCTCAATGATACATTATAATGTGTATTGCTGGAATTCAATGATGTCCACATTAAATAGAGATGTTTAATCATTTGTAGAATCATTCTCACTTCTGAAAGTGCAGGAGAAGAAAGGTCATCAGCGAGGCTGGATTCTTCTCTTTTGCAAAACATTGTTGGAAATGCATGCGATTCCACAAGCCTAAGCATACCCTGGATAAGATATACTTATCATTAGCATGCACTCAAGTAGCTTTATAGGCTGCCAGGAACACTCCAAAGCATTTTTCCATGGACTTGGTGTGCACAGGAGGCAGCAGAGCAGAGAAATGGAGTGCTCCTGCCATCGTGGTTAGGACCAGTTTGGGCACAGCCACCATGTACCAACAAAGCACTTCTCCAATTGTTATTTTGGCACTGTGTAGTAAATGGTCTTAAGCAAGAGGATTTTATGAGTGTGAGCATGCCATCACTCTTCTTCCAGCTCTACCCAGAGTTACTCAAGCTATCACATGTAGGAGAGTTTACCCTTACGTAGTCCTAACCCACTGGACAATTCATTATGCTTGAAAAGTGAAGAGCACTTACTTTGCAGTTAAATCTCTCAAGAAGGAGGTGCTACTAGGACTCCAAAGCCTTTGGAACTTAGAAGCCTTGACTTCTGCATGAACCTTCTTATTAGAAGAGAAATCAGACTCATAGTCTTTTCAAGGACAGAAAGATGAAGCAAATTGAATGATCCTACAGAATTAAACACTGCTCTGAAAAGCTGTTGAAAATAAGGCAAGTGTATGCTGTAATCACAGACCACAAGCATAAGACAGCAGGGAGTTAGGTCTTTGTATCTTTCTTTTACAATACATATAAACCCCAAACCATTTCCTTCTAAACTGCAAAAGCAGATTCCCCTATTGACAGGGAATGCTAAAAAAATATCCTCTACTACAACAGAAGCAAATTTTAAACACAGCAAATTAGAAATGTACCAGAGTTTAATTTG
The DNA here is from genome assembly GCF_012460135.2 of Molothrus ater. Classification (NCBI taxonomy): domain Eukaryota; kingdom Metazoa; phylum Chordata; class Aves; order Passeriformes; family Icteridae; genus Molothrus; species Molothrus ater. Next base: position 41,112,602 of record NC_050479.2, read on the forward strand.
GAATTGAAATATGATTAAGATTCCTGATTGAAATTAAACAAGAAAAAATAATTGCAGTCTTGCATGTCTCACTGATAAAAACCAAGGAAACCTCAGAGCACCTTCTCACCACAAGAATATTTCCTCCTCATCTCCTCCCTTGCTTAATTACTGAAATCTTGAGGTACAAACTGTACAACAGACACAATGCAAAAATAAAACTGCTCTACCATATATTATCAGAACAAGAAACCTCATCTCTTTTTTCTAAAAGTATGAGCTATTTTTCACAGCTACTAATTATTAGGTAGGATAAGGAAGAATTCAGGCAAAAAGGACATAAAAAGTCCAGAGCGGCTTAGCACTGAAACAGCAAAGGAAAAAGTACCTCTCATTAATTCCTTCTCCCAGTTTTACCAGCAAAAAAACCCACATCAATTATTTTAAAGCATAACAACTGTCATGTTGTGCATCAGTTCAAGTTCCACAGCATTTATATGCATCAAAAACAAATCTGCAAACACTGTGGCAAAAGGTACGTCTGCAAATCTCAGCAGGCAATCACATGGCTGAAGGGAAATGCAAATGTAGTCTTGCTCACAACCTACTGGTCTTTTGATGAGAAGAGAGGCCAGGATCTACCAAAAGAAGACATGAGAAAGTTTAAAAAACATTTTTTAAAAAAAATCTCTGTGTCTTTCAAAAGTTTGGTGTTGATTTCTTTGATGGAAAACTCAAAACTAGCAAGAACAACAGACACATTTCCTTGCTTCCTGATAACAAGAGGGTTGATGCAGTCATATTTATGGACATTATGCTGACTGTTCATATGTGTCTTTTTATACAGAGGAACATCCAGATTATTCATATAATAACAAATAATTATTTAGTCCTAAATATTGTTGTTTTATATACAGTTTCATTATGATTTCTTTGGAATAGAACTGCAGGTTTTGCACTACAATGTAAAAATCCAAACAAAACAAGACCAAGCCAAGCAAAATCTCCACCCTCAAAGAGACCTTGTTAAATTTGCAATTAAACCCACTTTTAAAGCAGAAAGGACAAAGTACAGGCTGTGACCCTTTGAACACATTAAAGTATGTGGCCAGAGCTGCTGTTCTACAGAACTCCTGCATCACCAGGGATAATTCTGACATGGCTTTGATGATTTCTGCTTACTCTACTTACCTGAGCAAATTCCAAGCACGGCTGCAAATGGCAGGGGGGCCTTGGTGTGTTTGGTTTTTTGTTTCCTAAATAAGACCACAAGACATAAGGTGAAGTGCTTAGAAAAAGAGATCTTATCATTGATTGATGTGTAATTCACTGTACGTCCCCTGCTCAGCAGGAGCATTGCATTTTTCTCCTGGATGGTGTCTCCAACCACAAGGAAATGCTAGGAGCAGCCAAGATCTTTGAAACAATGTCATCTCCACCAGTCAAAAATACTTGCCCTTCCTTCCTTGCTGCTACAAATTGGAGAGAAATTACATTTATCAAAACCCAAGTAGGGTGTATATTAATAAGAAAAAAATAAACAAGCAGATTCTGGACCTTGAGACCTCTGAACTCCATCTGCACTCTCATTCACTCTCCAGCGTGCACCCCAAATGGAAAATGAGTGGACTGGAAAGCTGTTCTTAAGACTGCAATACATGGTTGTGAGAAAAGGAAGGAGCAGTAAAGAGAAGCAGAGAATTATGATTTTATATTTACAGCTTTCTAAGTTTTTAATCACTATACTGACTGTATGTTTGCTAGTGAGTTTTCTATGCAGTTCAAACAGAAAAAATTTGAAAACAGAAAAAGAAACCCCACTGCATTCAACAGTGTATCAGACAGTGGCAACACCTTCATAACAGATGCATTCCTGATGAAGGAAAAGGCTGTACTGTTTATTAATTTTTCTGCCTAAAGACTAGCAAGTGAAACAAAATAGGGAAATACCCCTCCAGCTTGCTGTACCAGGAACATTTTGTTTAGAAGAACAGACTAAACTATTCCCATTAACTGGGTCACTCAACAATGCATAATTTTGGAAAAGTGCTTAAAAATAAAATCACTGCACAAAAATCAAGGGAATAATTTTTGTTTTCATCCAAATTTGAATGCAAATGTAACTTTATGAAAGGCCTATGTTAAAAGCTGATCACACGATTTTGGAACCCCCCTGAGCTGTTTCTGAGCCCCCTTTCTGCTCACTCTCTAAAAAGACAAACATGACCAGACTGCTAGTTCAAGTAACTCACAAGCTGATAGTTAACAGGTAAGAATCTTCCCTTCTTTCCAGCTTTGAAACTGCCTCCTACAAAAATGTCCATGATTTCTTAACATCTTAGGACAGAGAATCATATTTTCTACTTATAAAGAATATTTTTAAGAAGAAATAAAATTCACAAACCAGTGAAGAGTTCATGAAAATGAAAGAGCCCATGAAAATAAACAAAAAAATATTCATTTTCCTATGACTGTAAAATATATTAGCGCTGTGAAAAAATTCCAGATTCATACTTGGGTAGGCAATAGACCTGGTAAAGTGAGTCCTAAATATTGAGAAATTGCAGGCTGATGAAGAACAACCTTGAGACTGAAGAACGCTGACTTAGCCTCACCTCTGCCTTGCTCTAGAGCCTTCACTGAAGTCAGCGTGCTTTGTGCAGCAGAGAGCAAGATGCACAGCAACATTGATACATTTTTATTGCCATTGCCTTCCTTATGCCAGGGTCTGACATTTTTTGAAAATAATTATGATTACCTTTTAGCAAGACATACCTAGCTGAGATTGAAGTCACTTACATGATTTCCTGAGCAAATGTAGCGAATAAAGTAAATAAAATCCTACCGTGAAATTCTATCTTTATTGAACCTGTTATTCTCGAGATTGCAGAGGTTATGAAAACATGCTCTGTATCCTCACAGTAATTTGAAAAAAGCAATTTAATTACTTCCATCCTACATAATGAAGTTTCATCTTTACCTTTGCATCAAAACCAGATGTATCCTTCATATTCATTTGCTCTTTTGATGGACTTGCTTCACCTGGAAGTCTTTTTTGTCTTCTTAAAAAGAATCAACTAAGAGCTCTTCCCATAAAAAGTTTTTTGATAGATGAGCAGATGCTTAGTTCCTAATGATATTTCTGAGGTTAGTCTACTCTAAATGAAACAGATTAGCTACGTTTTAGCTGATGAAGAATCATCTTCAACAAAGGTCACAGAACAGCTCACTATGCAATTAATAAAGATTCAGCTAGTAATTCCTTGATCAAATATTAGTATTTTTGATTGGTCCCAGAAGAAATATCCTTCTTTAATGCAAACCTGGCACATGAATCAGAGCTACAGCTGCTGCCTGATATAATCAGTGTACAATACTCTAATCCCATGAACTCTGACTCAGCAAGCATCTGCTTTCCAAATAAACTTCATCAAACAACATTTTTTCTTCAGAATTTTGTCAGTCAAGGTTTAAAAGGAAACAAATTTAAAAGCCCTTTTGCAGATGCACTTTGAAGTCAAGTACTGTATTTTACCTTCCTTCCAGAAGATATTCTCTGGGAATGTAAGTGGCTATGACACTGAGCTAGGCTATTTAATTAGTAACGAGGACACTGCTAAGTTTTTTTCTAACTGACATTTTATTCAGGCTACAGTGAGAGGATTTGTTGGATCCACAAAGCTTGATGTGCAAGTTTTAATTGTTAGTGGTTTACTATACCAACAGTCCCTTGGGTAGTAGGAATTAAGTAAATTTATAACAGCCATGTTTAAGTCTGCACATTGATTACCTGTCTGCTTCTAAGCACACACAGAAAGACATAAATAGTGGAGGTCCAGAGCTACCATTCTCTCTTACTACCTTGCAATTAAATCACAGTTTCATGACTGCAAATTTCTCATGCAGTTTATAGACTGCGACCTTTCCTACCACAGACAGAAAAAAACTTCAGTTGCAGATTCTTTGATAAATGAACAATATTAATACCAAACCACATGGACCTTTCAGGAGAGGCAGAATGCCAGTTTATTCTCATCTTTTTGCCTTAATGCTTTTTGAAGAACAATCATTTGGATTGTAAACAAGCAATAAGGTCATTCTACATAGCTGAGGGTGAGCCAGAAAGAAGGAACACCACAGCAACATCCTATTGTAAAAGGAAAAGCATAAAATTGTACAAATGGTGACATGGAACATTGTAACTCTGAGGTCCATTTAGCTTTCCACTCAAACCAAGACTATCACCAGCACTGTACCATTAGGTCACCTAGAGTTTTATCAAGCCAAGTCTTGAAAAACCTTCAAGAATGGAGATGCTGGATGACCTGTCCCAGCGCCACATGATCCACCTACTCAAGTTCTTTTTCTGATGTGCAGCCTAAACCGCCTCGTGCACCATCTGCTGTTGCCACTTGTTATATTCTCCATCCCTCCTTAGAAGACCTTGCCTCATCTGTAAATGCTTTTCAAGGCATTTCTTCAGAACTGGAAAAGCCCAGTTGTTCCTTCAACATCACTCACACAGGATATGAATTCTAGCTCCTGCTCATTGCAAGTAGCCCTCCTTCAACACCTGTCCAGTTTCCCAACATCCTTACAAAACCAAAGTCTTATGTGCAGCCTCACAGAGGGACACAGAGACAAATAAAAGCTCCTCTCAATCTGCTGATCTCATTTCTTTGTATACACCAGTGAACAAAAGCTGAGGAGAGAGGGTGTAAGGATGCAATTAATACAAAAGAAGCCTTGGAATAGCACAGACATTCACATAGCACTGACAGGGGCAGGTACACAGGTAGAACAAAACACAGAATAAAAGGATGCATGCTCCATTGCTTCTTCTCCCAAATTTGAGGCAGGCCTAGTTTTCAAACAGTATGGCTCCACCATGAGGAATATACTTTCTCTTCACTGCCTTTATGTGTTGGCTTTTATTGCTGAGGGCTTGCTATGCTCTCTTTGCCAATTATAAAAGGACTTAGTATGCATGCCTTAGATGGCTGCCTATTTCAGGGTGGAATAATCCCCCCCTAAAAACATCTCTCTTACTCAAGTGACTAAGTGGAGGGAACCTAGAGTTCATCTCTCTTAGTCAAGCAAAAGTGGAGGGAATCTGGAGCTCGAATTCACTGTGCACGTGTCAGAGCTCCACAGTGTAGGTGTCTACAAATGAATGAGTCATTTGGGGTGGATACATACAGCCAAACACTTCCACAATCCTTTGGTTTTTTTAAAACAATATAAGAATCATTTTCAAAACAATGTTACATTATACCCTCTAAGCTATTGACAGGTTTGAAGATAAACTACTACAAAACAAAAGAGCTTAAAGACAATAAGTCCTATAATTGGTTAAGTATTGCTCTTTACCCAACATACTAAGAACATTCCATATGCATTTAATCATTATGGATTCATTAAAGATAATTGCTACATTGATATAATCTAAAGCTATTTTCTAAAGAGAAACAGACATAAACTTCCATTGTAAGATTCCATTCTTCTCCAAGTGTTACATAGTTAAAATAAACCCTCTGTATTTAAAAAGAAATGCTAGAATTAGCATAAGCAACTATAATTGAGGTTACAGCATGAGAAGTGCTATTTCCTATTATTTCTAATAATTGCTAATAAATTCAGAGTACTACTATCCTAGTTGAATTCAAAGATATGACTAACTAGTAGAAAAATAAAAATAGCTAATTTCAGTGGAGGAAAGCTTTATGAAAGTCTTAGTGCTATGGGACTGAGAAATCTCACCATCCTAGGACTGACTTTTAGCTTACTTGAGTATTACATTCTCATTTTCCAAAAGCTACTTGTACAGCCCAAATCAGCTCCCAGTTACATGCCATACTAGTTTTACTGATTCTTGACTTTTCAGGGTTTCAACCCCAGCTAACAACTAATAACTACCATGCAGCTGCTGACTCACCCATCTCATCCTCCATGGCGTGTGGACTGAGATAAGACCAGTTTAATAATTGAAATAAAATTGTTATTATTGTTGATCACATGCATTGAGACCTCATGACATTCATCTTTCCAATTTATTCCTAAAAACTGGATCTCCCCTTTGGTCTCTTGACCTTGCTTTGCTTTAGGGAAAAACTGGCTTTTCTGAGGGATTTGGACTATTTTCTTCCCCTTCCCAAAACTTCCTCTTCTGTTACCTCACATGATGATGCCATCACTGAACTGCAGGTTTTTTCCAGCTTCACCCTGTTCCAGTACAGTCTGCATCAGTCCCTGGCAGATGGCAGGGCTGTGTGTCCAGCCCTGGGAATGTCCATTCCAGGTGCATGGACAGCCCCACAAGTGAAAGCAAACTGTGGCCTGCACTCTGCCACCAAAGGGACTGAGAAAAATCCATCAGTGATATCAGCTGTGCTTTACCACTTGGCTGCCTCTGCCCCAAGTTCCTACTGAAGGGAGTAGGATGTACCCACTTTAAATTGCTGCTGACTAGCCAGTTTCAGGACAGATCTCTGGGTGGCATTCTTAAATAGTTGTTTAACCTTAAATAAGACCTGGAACACATTCAGAAGATAAAGCAAGAGGAACATACTGGTTTGAACATCTCAAGGATATTCAAAATTCTGAAGAGCAATTATTATTATCCTGAAGGAGAAAAGAAAAGGAAATGTCTCTGCTGTGATTTGGATCTCAGAGGAGAAAAGGTAAAAGGTAAAAGAAACTTATTTATAGTTTCCTGGATACAGATATGACTGCAATTCTGAGTAAAAATACCAGATTAGTTTCAATACCAGCAATTCTATCACATAATAAACCAGTTTTGATAAACCACAGGTACTGAACAACACAACAGGGAACATGTACTGCACGTAAGGGATTCCATAATACAACTTTAGGAACAGCCACATCAACTTTGAGAGCAAAGAAATCATTGTGACTATTAAGTATAATGAATGCTTGTAACATATTTTTTCTAACACATTCTAGGCAGATTTGTCCTGAACTCAATCCACTGAGCCTCACATTGGGCATCAAAAGAACTGTCCTGGCTTAACCCAGTTGGCAACTAAATATGACACAGACACCCACTCACAACCCCCATGGAATGGGGAGGAAAATTAGAGAAAAAGGTAAAACCTGTGGGTTGAGATAAGAATAGTTTAATAATTGAAAAAAAGTCAAATATAATTAATAATAAGAGAATGAAAAGTGAGCTTTATAAAAATAGGGAGAAATAAACCCCAAGCAGAACAAGCGATGCACAGCACAGTTTCCCACCACCCACTGATGGATGCCCAACACATCAGTCACTCCCAACCAACTCTCCCAGTTTATATTCTGAGTGTGGCATTCGATGGTATGGAGAGGCCCTTGGGCCAGTTCAGGTCAGCTTCTCCTGGCTATGCTCCTTCCCAGTTTCTTCTGCATCTCCTCGCTGGCAGAGCATGGGAAACTGAGAAGTCCTTGAGTCAGGCTAAGCACTACCCAGCCACAACTAAAACTTCAATGTGTTATCAACATTATTCTCATATTGAATCCAAAACACAGCACTGTACCAGCTACTAGAAGAAATTGAACTCTATTCCAGCCAAAGCCAGGAAAGTCTGCATTATTACTTTTAATCTACTACACATTCAAAAACTCCTGCACTTCTGTAATTATTAATAACAAGTTCTTAGGTATAGTTTCAGGCCTCACTAGAAGGTCCCACTCCAGGTCCTGCCATCATCCTCACCGAGGATTTAAATTTGATGCAGGTCCTACAGGCAGAGGTACAAGTACTAAAGAAATCTATATAACCTCATGCTCTTGGCTACACAAAACAGGACATCATCACAGGGTTCCCAAAACATTGCCCTCACAGGGGAACGGAAGGAGCAGTTGGAGACAGAGCCTTGAAAATCCCTCATCTTCCTTCAACCAAAGCAGGATGAAGTGGCAGTGTGGGAGACAATGGGACTGCCCTGGAGATGTGTGTTTCTGCATGTAGCCCTAGAATAATGGAGAAGAGGCAGATATGGAGGGTAAAGGAATCACAGAATCACAAGGTTTGAAGAGACTCTCAAGATCATTGAATCCAACACATTCCCTAATACCTCAACTAAACTGTGGCACCAGTCTTCATTTAAACACATCCAGGGATGGCAACTCCATCACCTCCCCAGGCAGACCATTCCAGAACTTTAGCACTCTTTCCATGAAAAACTTTTTCCTAATATCCAGCCTATATTTCCCTTGGTGCAGCTTGAGACTGTGTCCTCTGATTCTGTCAGCTGCTGCCTGAGAGACCAACCTCCAGCTGACTATAACCACCCTTCAGGGAGTTGTAGAGAGTGATAAGGTCACCTCTTGAGTCTCCTTTTCTCCAGGCTAAACACACCCAGCTCCCTCAGCCGCTCCTCACAGGCCTCGTGTTCCAAGCCCCTCACCAGCCTTGTTGCCCTCCTCCGGATGGACACACGTGAGCATCTCAACATCCTTCCTAAATCGAGGGGCCCAGAACTGGACACAGCAATTCTTCCCTTCTCAAGTGAAGGCTTCAGTCCTTGGTACATGCAGATCATGTCACACATGACATTTTTAGGTCGAGGTAGACTGCTTCTTCAGGCCCTTACTCTCAGAAAATAACTTTAAAAATTAACATATACTAGTAAGGTAAACACTTCTGGGCCTGTTACTCAGTCCTGAGTAACAGTCCTGAGTGGCCACGTGACCTGGCATGGTCACAATTTTATTATCAAACTTTTATTACTTTCCACAAGAGTACAGTCTGCTGCATGCAGACTGCCACTGGGAAATGATCCAAAGATTATTCTAAGTCCCTGAACACACTAAAAGAATTGTTTAGGAACACAATAATTGTCATAAATATTTGTCAGGGAATATTGTAATAATTCATTTGCAAGGATGTTTTGTAAAGATGATAGAGTGCCAGTGCCTGGAGGAAGTGTCCAAGGAGTACATGGGCCACAGAAGAGAGGAAAAGCAAGAGCTCTCTGGCCAGCAAAAGAACAAGGAGAACAGGTAGAAAATGAAGACAAATATCAGCATTGGCTACTCATGAATAACATGAAAATGATAAAGACTGACCGTATGCTGACAGAGAACAGAAGTAAACAGGGTAAAAGTAAAGTAAACAGGGTAAAGTAAAAGTAAAAACAAAGCAGGTGTCTGAAAAGCAAGACTGAAGAAAACAACAGACAAATCCAGGAAAGAAAGGAACACTGAAGTCTCAACATGTTATTTATTCCAGATTTATGTGTTTTGATATTCATCTGTTGAAGGCAAGATTTCCTTTTTCCTTGCCTGTTCAAAGAAAAACAGATCACTTCACTAAGCTATGTATTGCTAGCACTGTACAGCAAGGCAGTAATTTGGGGTGTACAGGTACACCCTGCACACTCCTTCTCAACAGCAAAGCAGAGAGAGGGAGGGGAGATGACCTTTCTTCTGAGAAACTGAGCATAGCAAGAAGGAGCTGCCTTCCAGAGCCTGCAGAGTCTGCAATGAGAAAGTCACAGTGCAGGTGGGGGTGCTGCAGCTTCACACAGAGACTGCCCAGAGCCAGCAACCAACATCCACCTCTCAGAAAGTCAGATGTAAGGAAAATGCCCCAGTATCAGAGGAGTCAGTGCAGCATTTGCTGCTATTTAGAGCCTGGAAGCAAACACCTTTTGAACAGACATGCTGTTCAAATCAACAAAATCAACAAAAATGTTGTATACTTTCTTTTCATTCCATTTTATCTATCTACTCTGAGTTTTCTGGATTTAAGAAGTTACTTATTCTAGCTTCGACTCAGATAAAATCATTCTTGAGTTCTAAAGCTTTTTGTCTCCTTCAGAGAGCTTATTAGAGGATAAAGATCTATGTACATCTACCTCAAAGGTCTGACTCAAAGATTTATTCACAGAGCAAATGAGGAAAGAAGGAACAAGCCTTCATCTGCAGAAAACCTTGTTTTGCCATGAACAGGTTCACATTTAGGATCTCCCAGAAATTAACTCTGCTGTTCTGTGACCTTGCCAGAGCAAACTACTGCATAAGCATGCACAAGGACACATCAACATTCTTGAAGGACAAGAGAGCTGGAAATTAACCTCACTTCAGTCCAGAAATCCATGGGAGACTGTCTGAGCTTAAGACAGAGCAGTGCAGAAAAGAGTGGAATTGTCCAGTGCAATTTAGTTTCATCCCATAGCTTCCCCTCCCAGGAAATGTTTGTAGCTGTGAGGGAAGCAGGGCTCAAGCCAAACTGACTGCCCTTGAAAAGAGTAGATACTGGCTGTGTGAGGCAAGAAATGGCAGCAGCTGGAACAGGAAGAGGTCATTCCAGTGATTTGGGTATTCCAGGCAATTCACAGCACAGTAGGTCTGACTAGCTGGTGAGATGTTGCTTCACAGAGCCTACCCAAGTACCCAATGCAGACGGATCCAGGACGAAGCATCTCACAGCAACCTCTGCCACTTTCTGTGCTTAGCAAAAGGAAAAAATGTCAAGTGTTGATGGTTCTGAATGATAGTCTGTAACTGAGGAGAAACTGTAGGTATGGACTTCTGTGTGAAATACAGAGACAGCTTTTAAGGCAGAGGTAGAACAATGTGTACAGCACCAGCCTCATCACACACTGGTTTACTAGAAACAAAGTGGAGTCCAGTACCTTTTCTTCAAATTAAATCACTTATGAGGAAAGGATGAGCTGGAAGCTGATTTTGACTGAATTAACCTGCCAACTCATGGTATGTGTCATGTACCTTGATTCTCTTTTCTCTGGAATTCCCTGAAGACACTCCAAGACAAGTGGGAATGACTTTGAAATGAGGCCTCTGCAGCCAGGGATCACTTGCACAAGAGAAAACAACCAGACCCCAAGGGTCTGAAGTGCAAGGGTCTGTAATTACTCAAACAAAAACTGAAGAGAGGCTGTTTTATTCTTTAGAGACAGATGATAACACAGGTCATGCTACACTTACGTTATCACTTATATTAAAGTCTTGGTCCTCTACTCCACAATAGATGTGTGCTTTCATCAAAGTTTTCCACTTTTTTTCTTCCCACACTGACAACAAAAATAAGCTTAAACTGACAGAGAAAGTGATATCTCACTTTCTTAAAAACACAGGCTCCCATGAGCAATCAAGCAGTTATTTCCAATCCCAGATCTCCATCCTCCTAGGTTTCCCCAGCATCTTTTCTTCCAGAACCGTGTGCTCTAAATTGTATTTGCTACAATTATGAGATTGTCACTGGAGCAAATCAGGATGCCTTGGTCTTTAAAATGCATTTAGCCAAGTGATAATAGGCAAGCATCGGCTTGTAAATGTTTACTGCTGTTTCGTGCATTATTCCTCCCTTGTTAAACTGCTGCAAAAAGATTGCATGCAATTTAAAACTGATGGATGTATACATACCAGAGCAAGAGACACCCAAAATTGTTACATTACTGCAAAAATGATTGAGACCGTGTGAATACAGAAAGCTCCATAAAATCCTGGAAAAATCCTTGATACAGTAGAGTGGAGTAATATCTGAACTAGGTCCCAACATCACGTTGTTCAACTGGACACAAGTTCCTATGTGTCAATAGAAAGACTGTAGGAAAGACCAATATTTTCACTTTGTTCAGAACACCAACTAAGCCCATTCCTCTCTTTTCTGCACTACATATAAAGCAGTTATCAAATCTAAAATACCATCTTCTAGTTATTCCCTCAGCTATATTAATAAATCTGTCATGAAACTTGAACTTCATGAATTTAATCGTTTGGGGACACTGCAATATAAAAAAGTCTCGAAATTTCGCAATAAAAATGTAAGAAAATGTTATTTGTTTTAAAACAAGCCAGAATAAAGTTATTCATCAATAAAATTATGCCACATTTTGTTTGTTTTATTCCATTATTCAAAAATTTGAAGCAGCACTATTACTTTTTTGCTAGACTGGATGGCTACAATCAAAATGAATTTTCTGCCTCAACTCAACCTTTTATTTCAGGCAATTCGCATTAGTTCTCAGGAATGGAAATTAATGAAGTATACAGACTAAAAGATATTTTCTGTCATATCAAAGCAAAATCCCCATACATGCCTGGTTCTCAATGAAACCAATATGCAGCAACCCCAAGCACATGGGTCCATTGTCATTCCAGAAAAATTGGAGGCACTATGGCTTAGATGGGTGTTCATAGAGTGAATTTAAAAGTTGCTTCAGCATCCAAGAATAGCCTTGTTCTGAAAAATCATGTGAAAATACTCTGCTGGCACTAACTAAGATACACTGAGCAGTTTCTCCTCACTGGTCTTTCCCAAAGGAGCAGCCTAGCACTCAATTCAGGCATATGCAGATAGAAAAGCAAATGAATTTTAACACTGGGCAAGGTCAGGAGGAACACAAACTGGGTCAGCTGTATGTGGAAGCTACAGTGAGGGATGGAAAGTCATTTGGTGCTTGGCTATCCCAGCCCATACTTCACCCCTTATTTATGATCAGACACCAACACAGCTTAACTTCATCACAGCTAATTTGGGTGTCAGAATTCAGGTCTCAGTATCTTGAGTTTTTGTCACCCTGAGCGTACCTTTGAGATCTACACAGAAGAAAGTAGATCAACAAGCAAGACCTGCTGCCCAGTGGATGCTTATCAATCCACTCAGATAACAGTAAGGCCAGTGACAATTAATTACAAATTGCACTGGCTACTGATGTGAGAAACTCTGGTGTGAAAAGGACAATCTGATAGCTAGCATAGCAATATCAATCATGCAGACCAGCAAATCAGACAGCAGAAAAGTCATAAATCTTGAACACCTCCCAGTCTTTGGGAAAAAACACTTTTTGGTGTTGAAGATTAAGCTATACTTCATCAGCTTCATATTTTTCTAAGAAAAACAACAATAAACCAGTTTGACAGAGACAAAACTGTTGTACCCTTAGGGATTGATTAGCTCTTGTATGTATTCAGCTGTCACTCTACACAAGAGTCCCTGATACAGATGTCCAAGTGCAGATAACAAAATTCAGAGGACATCTGGTAGGGAACTACCTGGCAGAGTAAGGGACAAGTTCTGGCACGTGGCTCTTGAAATACACAATTTGCTTGTGCAGCATTCATTTGTGCAGCATTTGTGCAGCATCAGTTCAAATCACAGAACCAGCATCACCCAATCCCTCCTCAGAGCCTTCCCAGCGGCAGCTGTGCGACACATCTGCACTGACAGCGCTGGCAACGCATCTGTGCTGTGGCATCCATCAGAGAGGCAGGGCTGCTTGGGCTTCTTTGCTCCTCAGATTCTGCTTATTGCTCAACATTCAACACTACCTTCTACAGTCTGGAGAGAGTAACAACTCCACAAGGTGACTTACCTTAAGCAAAGAGGCAAAATGGCATATTCAGGCATTTGATTAAAAATCTTGATATGCTAAATTGCAATGCTATAAAGGAAACCAATTTTAAAATTTTATTTTAAGTACAAAATCCTTACAAACAGCTGAATGTGCTGTTTTATGTTTATACATAAAAACACATGAAGCATTATTATTTGAACTTTACCAGCAGGGTATTTTTGAGCACAGCTGAAAATAAAAAATAATTTTCAGAAGACCTATTAGCTCCTTTCCTGTGATGACATTAATTTTGAGGACATTAGAAGAGACAGTACAAGACCTGAGACAATCTTGAAGAATCATAACTCAATTAGTAGGAATTAGAAAAATTGTGCTGTTATCTTCAAGTCTGAAAGAAGAAGGCTTTGGGATCTGTTATGGAGGCATTAACACATCCAATCAAAATTAAACATGAATAATAGGAATAGACAATGGTGTTGCAAAACAAATGCCTGGATATTCTAAATGGAAGCAGAAGTGGGGGGGGGGGGAAGATTCCCCCCAAAGAAGTATTTGGTTTTAAAATGGTACCATTTCAGTATCTGTGATAAATTAAAGGAGCGCAAAAATTTTAAAGTAAAACTGAAGTACTAATATTTAAAAGGTTTTTAAACACTTTATGTACATCTGGACACTTTAAATGTTCTCTGCCACACCTGAGGCATGAACAAAGCAGCTGGTTGCATCTTTCCATGTATTCTGTACTCTTTTACTCCTTACATTATCTTGAGATTTCTTTTAATGGAATTTGCTGTCCTGATATTCATGATGATAGAAAGAGATGCATTAATGTGGAATTTCAGAGAAGAACACCGAATAAACTATAGTATGTAACTGAGCTGGTCACTAAAATGCAGGTAGAAGCAGGCAGCCAGGCAGATCTGAGATTTTTCAAGAACAACAAACAGAAAGCAGTTGTCTAATCTGCAAAGGCAATATCCAAAGGCCTATCCCACATCAGGAGGAGTGACTCAAACCAAATGGAGTAACACCTTGCTTCTAGATAAAAAGCTATTGGGATTAGTTTAATAGAGAACACTTAAGTAATCATGTTTGATGGGTAAGACTGCATCATTTATCAAAAATCTATGCTAAAATTTAATTTTCCATGTGAGTCAAAGACAGCAGTCACAGCACTGCTTGTTGTTGCTGATCTGTGGCTGCTGATGCCTTCTGAAGTGGAAATGATGGATGCCGCATGTTCTAGCTGTGATTAAATTTGCTTTGACAAAGCAGCATGGAAATCTGATTTTCAATAGACTCTTGCATTTCACCCAGTGCTGAGTAAACAGATACACAACATAATGCTATATGGTTGTCAAGCTGATGGCTAATTCATTCTGCCAGTCCAATCAATCTACCCATTAAAATATTACCTGTCAATATCAAGTAGGTTCAGCTTGGAAATTGCATGGAAACAGGAAGCTGTTTAGAAATAAACAATGCCAAAGCCAAATGTGTCATAAAGCTATTCCTCCAGGTTCTCCCAACAGCTTCAGTCAGCCCCAGTAAAGGGTCGGCAGAAGCCTCTTGCTTCAGCATGCTCAATGCTTCTCAAATTTCTTACCATGCCACAGGACAAAGGTACAACGTACCAAAATCCACTCTTGCTGTGCTGCTGCTTGAAGAGAAGGAAGCAGAAAATCACATTAAGAATACAGCTTATATACCTGCACCTAAACCGCCTTCAGTGGGAGACATCCTTCATACCTTGACTGATAGGGGATAGGAGCTGCCAAAACACAGATGAGATTTTTCACCGCACTGAGCGCAGGCACCCTCACATAACCTTTTAGTTTTACCCTTCATTTGCAGGAAATTAGGATATTACCCAGTAATCTTTATGGGCAGCAGCTCTGTGGACATTCCTGCCCTCTCCGCAGCGCCTGAGTGCTCCTGCCAGCTGTCATAACCACACATGGGTGATTCTCCCAGTGTAATCTCTGCTTTCAGCATTCAGCTCTTCACCACACAGCAAATCAACGTGGCAAGTACTCTGAGTATATGCTGAGTACATCCTCTAAAAGTCCCCTCAAAAATATCAGTGTAATGATTTTTGTTTTGGCCTTTTTTCCTCCTTTTTTAACAGAAGGATGCTTAGAATCATACAATGGTTATTAAATTGTAAAAACCCCCAGCCCTTTGACAGTGTCAAATAGAGCAGTAATTAGTAAGCTTAATGGAATCAGGATGAAAAATAAAAATGTGCCAATAAGCACTAGCAAACATTTCCTATTCTTCCACTATTAGAACCTTTAGAACTTGAAAAAACAAGTTGATCTAATATAATCTCCTTTCTAAGAGAAAGAAGATCTAATTCAAATTATACCAGCAGAAAGCTGAAAGTCCTTGGTTCATGGTCACATAATATGACAGGAATTGCTTGACTTGGCCAGAAAATCCTAATTGAATAACGTTTGTTACTTACAGAAAAATTAAAATATAATCTAAGTTCTTGTAGATTTTTTAGGAAACTTGCTTTATTTTCAGATAGTTCTGCTGAAAACCATCTTTATTCAAAGTACTAATTTACCTATCTAAAGTAGGCAACACAGCTACAAATAACTGTAAGAAACAAACTGAGTAACTAAATGAAAAAGGATTTAGCCTACCTACATCAAGGTCAAACCTGAAAGCTTTCTTTCACTTTCCTCCAGGTGACTTCAACACACACTGAGGTCTTCTGCATGCTCTATCCTAAGAGACAGTCCCAACTGCAGAGCCCATGCCTTGCAGCAGGCCTTCACTTTCACAGGCATTGTTCTCTTTGCATTCCCCTGGGGCTTCAAACAGAATTATGTCCCCTTGAAACATATTTACAACCTCTTCTCCTGTCCTCATAATTTCATGACTTCTCCTTTATTCATAAGGGAGTCTTGTCACTCCTCTTTTTCCTTCCTCAGATACGTAGAAATTCCATGTTAGACAAGGCGTCATCTCTCCAATAGCCAAAACCAACTGCTAGACTGGATGACAGAATAAATGCACTTCAGAAATAATGTCTTGTGGGGCAAACCTGAGAGCTCATGTTTTTCCAGAACTCTGTTTTTCCTTAATCACAAAGATTCAATGGAATCACAAAGTCTCACTGCTTTGAAGAAAGAACTAGAAATCCCTACCCATCCACCCTAGATGTGCCAGCAGATCCTTTCTGCTGCATTCCTGCTGACATTTCCTGCCACAAGACTATGAAAACTGAGCAACCTGAGCTATGGTTACATTAAGTATTTGTGGTGGATGATTTCTTAATGGCTAAATGATACACTAGGCAAAAAAGAAGAAACATGAGACAAGGCACCTGGAAAGTTTCCACCAGGAAGAACATAGAAGGGGCTGGTGCAGTCTAACTCAATGTCCCAAGGCAGAGACACAACATGTTCAAAGGTCTAAAATCAGAAGTCCTGCAGCATTTGAATCTGTTGTACAGTTTTAATGGGACAGGAGATAGGAACTATTCTCTACCGGGCAGGTTACAAAGACTGTTACAAAGTTCCTAAGAAGAAAGAAACAGCATGAGACAACATGATAGAGGTGAGATGCTCTAACTGGCATGAGAGACAAGGTTTGAATACTGTGTAGTTCTAATTCACTATTAAAGTATTAGACTGGCTCTATCTTAGTCATTCTACTAAAAAGGTCTAAGACTTTGGCTCAATAAATAAGTGCTGAAACCTGAAGCACCTTCATCAGCAGTTATGCAATTATATACTGTACAACTAAAAATTCAAATTAGAAGCTTCACTCTACAGTGCTTCAAAAATAGTTCTTAAACTCTTGTGTGAATAATTTTAGCAGTCTCAAGGCCTCTTTCCTAATTAACTGCCCTATGTGCCTAAATTTCTCTGAAAATTTTCAATTTTTAATTATTGAAAATAATTTTTGAAGAGCCAAACCCACTGCTAGAGTGTAGAAAAATATCAAACTTAAGCTCTAGGTAAATATACAGCAAATAGGAAAGCATTAATTTGACTGTCAAAAGAGACTGGACAGGAAAAAAATGAGGCCCACTGAATAACTGTTAATCATGTCTTAACTAGATTAGCATTACAACTAAGAGATAAATTAACCAGAAGACGTGAAGCAGTATTGTCCCTCTCAACACCAACACAAACAGAACCAGCAAATTTATCTTTGACAAAATAGAAACACCTCTTGAAATTAAAGAAAAAGCAAGGTAACATTTAATGAAAGCAGAACAAAACAGTATCACCAATAGCAGACGGAAGGAGAGATGGACAAAAGGTAGAGCAAGAATAAAATCGAGATGTGAAAAAACTATACCAAAACAAAAAGTTTGATAACAAAAAACCTAAACACGTCAACCCCAAACCTTTTTCCTTAAGGAAACTTTATAGGAATAAACTCACTAGAAGTAAACTGAAAAAAACTCAGGAGTGAATTAACAAGGTGTTCACTAGTTTTATCATGGTGATACTGTTTTGAATATATATTGTGGTTTTTAATTATTTTTTTAAGACACTTATTTGCATTCTAATACCTTCACAGCTATGGATACTTCAAAACAAAGGAATAAGCTTTAGCATGTAGACTACACCTCAAAACATCTGGAATGCTCATTTTTCAATGCACATTATGTGTAATTGCCACCAGTTGATGTCCTACTGCTACTAATTGATTAGGCAACATTTCAGAAAGCAGCCACACCGAAGTAGCTTGGAAGTTGATTTCAGAAGGGAGAGGAAGTAGGAAATGGGCCATTCAGTGATTTTTATCTTGAAAAAATACAGTATCATTTTCAAGCAAGCATCTTTAGAGGTTTTTGCTCTTTTCAACACAGATCTACTGCCATGGGTAGCTGATGTTATTCTTGTAGAATTGTGCACCATTAAGGTGTTGAACAGTGCAACAAATTTCTTGTTATCTTAGTTCGAGATAGTATGATGTGTTTCTCTAGGACAATAACAGACTTGCTGCATTGTGTACTATACTTGTTTTGTTTCCATTTTTTGATTCTACAAGCAACCTTTTGCTCATCTGGGCAGACTTCACAATTTACCATCATTATTGGTTTCCCATTTCAAAAATAATCTGTGAATTTAAATTGCTTTTATCATTACGCAGTGGTAAAACAACATTTTGAAACCACCTATAAATTCAGAAAGCAGTTTTCTAGCCGAACAAAATCAGACATTTGAAAAAATGAACGTAATTGAATCCAGAAAACATAAAGGTTCACTCTTCCACAAAGATTCATTTGATTCTAGATAATACATTCCTTAGAGAAAAAAAAAACCCAAACCACAAGTCAAAATAATTTATTGATTAGCAACAGACCTGTGAAGGAGGATGAGCCAACATTAATGCATTACCAGTGATAAGGACACCTAGGAAATATTTTATGCCATTCACTAAGATAACCAAATAAAATAACTTTTATATCAATTTTTTCTTTGACTGAGAGCATTTTGATGGCTGGCATTGATTAATACATTGGTTATAGCCCTAAGTTTTCATCTGACCACCCAAAATCAACAGAAATTTTACTGCTATTCAACCACTGCCAGGAAAAAACAAGGTAAATATAAATCACAATGTTATCAAAAGCCCACAGCAGTCAGAAACTGGATATGAAAAAAAAAATTAAAAAGTTTTATCCAGGAAGAGTTTATCAGTGATAAATAAGCAATATGCCACTGAGTCTTGCAACATAAATCAGGCAAGAAGTGGCTGAGACAACGCTAGTCTGACTAATACCTTAGTTAACAGAGCACATCAGAGACCTCACTTCACCCTCAATGCTCATAACTAAATATTTAGTCCTTCTACTCTGCAAGCCCCTGTCAAGGTCAGGACAGCTCTCCTGGCCATGCCAGTGCCAGAGGCAGAGGAATGAGGGAATTGTCACACACATATCATTACCAGCCTCTGTGTAATCTGTTCGCTGCACACATCATTATCTTCCACATTAAAAGAACCGTAAGGTTAAACAATACAGTGCATAAAGCTTCCCCACCAACTGATACACCCAGGAACACATTCAGATATAAGATACAGATGGGTAATGCTGGGCTGTTAGTGCTGGGCAAGCTCTGATAGCTCTATCATCAGGTATTTTACATACATAGTTTCAAATTACAGTGAATTAATATTATGTTTTTTATCAGCAGATAAAATGAATTCTTTTATTGTCAAATATTCGCTCTCGCTTTCATCTTTAAATTCATGCATGAAATACTGATGGTATTTTACCTAATAGATAAGCAAGACTTACAGCTATAGCAAGAGTATGTTAATTCCCTCAGACAATATAAATGATTCACAATTCAAAAAATGTACGAACAACTTGCACAGCACTTGCTTTTCCAGATACTTGTTCACTCAGAACACTCAAACTTGAATTTCAGCTGACAAAACATTTGGATTTAAAGTTCTTAGTTAAATTTTATCTAAGTCTCTGATTTGGAAAATAAGTGATCACTCTTAAGTTTGTCTCAATTTTTAAGTGACCTAATCAAATTAAGGCCATTGCAATTCTGAAGCAGAAAGGTTAAACAAGGATTTGATCTAATTTAACTAACTCAAACTTGGCCACTTAGTTTCACTTCCATCAAAGAGATGGAAACTAATTTAATTAATCTACTTTAAAAATCAATTTGGATTAGTTTTCCTGAATGACCCTGTGTAGACAACCCACCATTCTCCTAAAACAGATAAAAGTATTACTCTGCTAGCCTGCACATATCAATGAGATGATTAGTTCTCAAATAATAAATTGCAGAATCAGCTAACAAATATACCAGCTGAAAGCAAACTTATTTACTTCTCCAGGTCCAGCCTGGAGAGAAGAAAGTGCTGGGAGATCTTCCAGCAGCTTTCTAGTACCCAAAAAGAGGCCTACAGGAAAGCTGGAGAGCAACTTTTTGTTAGTTGATGGGACAAATTGTAATGGATTCAAAAACATAGAGGGCAGGTTTAGAATAGATATTAGGAGGAAGTTCTTTAATGTGAGGGTGGAAATTCTTCACTGTGAGGCACTGGAACAGGCTGTGCAGAAAAGCTGGGGACGTCCCATCCCTTGAAGTGTTCCAGGCCAAGTTGGATGAGACCTTGAGCAACCAAGTGTAATGAAAGATGTTTGAAGGGAGTTTGGAACTAGATGGTCTCTAAGTATAAAGATCCCTTCCAAACTCACTCTATAAGTTTGGCTATATACTGATAACTATTACTGAAAGAGCAATGGAGCAACACCAACCAGCCAACATCAGCCAAGCACACTCCCTGTTCACTTAATTCCAGGTCAGCATCAGTGACAGCTTCCAAAAGAGCCAAACAAAGAGCTCAGATGGGGTAATGCTGAGTGTGACTGTGTCCTGTCATCCTCAGGTGCTGGGTGGATATTCCCAGAGCTGCACCACCTCCTACATGCCCTGTACTCAAGAGAAGTAAACAAGATAGCAGGTAATGCTGGGGGGAGGGACATGGAGAAATGCACCTCCCCTCTTGCAGCTTGGCATTTGCCTTGTGGTGTACATTGAGTTTTCAGTGAAAGCCAGACTCACAGTTTGCATCCACACTTGCACATCTTTGTTTGATGGAGAACAGAGAACTGAGATTCTCTACATTTTTCACAACCCTATATTGGCTGGAACAGTCCTCCATCACCTACTAGAAACCACCAAATTATTAGTTACGAGCAGGTAAGCCATTTCTGCAAATCACTTCACTAGACTTTAAGATCATGCTGCAGCTGGTTCTTGCTTGTTTCCTTAAAATTTCTCCCAAAGGTTTTCAGATGCAAATATTGACAGTTGTTTTAACTGGAAGCAAGCATAAAGTAATCTGGTGCTCATACACAAGTTTGCCCAATATCATCACATTTGGAGTTCCCATTTTTCCTGCTCTGTTTGGAAATCCTAATTTTTAACACACACATTTGAGAAAACACAGATAAACACAAACATCACTCAGATTTTTTTTCCTCCTCTTTAAATTCAGCAGATATAAATATGCAGCTAACAAGTAAATATTTACCTACTAATAAGCATTCAGCCATTAGGTTGATTCTTGTTTACTTTTGCCTTGTGGCCTTTATGCCTTGCAATGTCTTCATCTGTGCCATGCTTTGTCTGCTGTGTACAAAGCAGAGAAGGCATTTTTCTACTCCACTATTAATTGAAACAGGTATCATAGATTCAACATCAATAGCAATGGCAGGGGCAATAAAGCCACAGCGAAGTATTAGCATCAAATGCTGCTGGAAGAGAGTAAAAAAGACTTAAGGGAAAGGAATATAGTCTCCTTCACACCTACTCTCATTGGTATGGACTGAAAAAAAGCTGTATTTGAGTTACATGCAACTCTTTGTGACATCCTAACAGTAAAATGCAGAAAAAAGCCCAATTTTTATCTGCACTCTTTTATATACTAACACTCCTAATCAAATGCATACCTCACATTTATTTGACTCCCTGCCTTTCAGTTTTTATTGTTTCCCTGAATATTTTGAGTGCATTAATCAAACAAAGTCAACAGGAAAAGAGATTTTCCTCATAAAGAAAATACATTATTTAGTGATTCAGATCACATCTGTTTTTCTAAAATTTGCATTCAGATACTTTTTTGAGAGTAATTTAGATTTTAAAAAAGGATGCCAAAACAAATGTGTTTTAATGTATCCTCAAAAGATCCCAAGTTTAATCCAGGGTCCATACTGTCCTTTAACCACCTTAGCAATAAAGTATCTTACAATATTTGCAAGGCTAGACAGAGGAAGAGGTTTAAAATGTGATTTTGAAGTGTGACATGAACCCAAGAGGTTTTTCTTCCATTTAAAACCTGTAGCATTTTAGGAGCTCACATCATCTCTTGACTCTCTAATGTTTGTATATTATAATGAGCATTTTCAAATAGGTGAAGACATACTTCTGAAGAAAATATATTTATATATTATATTTATATATTATTTCATGAGAATCATAAAAAGGGAATGAGAAAAGAAAATATTTGAGTAACATTCAAAGAGTTAGCCTCCATACTACCCATTTGAGCTCCAGTGTTAACAATCAACAGCTCTACAACTTTCCCATACATTAAAAAATCACCACCCTCTGTCTTCTTAAAACAACTGTAAGGTTTTGCACATTAGATACCTGTCTGCAGGTACATCTGTACACACTCACATCTAAGAAGAGCTGCTGGACCTAAACACAAACCTAGCTGTGAACCACAAACTTTTTATTGCAGCTACTGAAACAAAAACATAAATGGATGGAATAAGGATGCCCAAGTGGCTGGTTCATTAAACTGGATTCTCTCACACCTCTTCAGAGTATTGTAATGGCAGTCATCAATTCTGACAATCAAGGACAGCAAATGATTTATAGCTGACTACACTAAACTAATTAAAAGCATCTTGCATAGTGCAGGATGAAAACACTGTCATCTGCTCGAAGCAGGGCACAGGTGAAAACTATGCTGCAGAAAGATGTACAAGCAAGTTTCTTACTTGTTAGAATTGAATACACAGTAAGCCCAAGTCAGTTTTCCCAGTGTTCACACAGATGACAGATTTGTCATTCAGAATAATCAGATCAAAGGGAAAACAAGATGAAAATAAATCAAGAGCTCTATTTTCAATAATACTATCTACACTCCCACGTAGTACTTTTCCTTAGTAAATATAAAAGCCCTTGATTATAATTACAAAAAGCTTACAATTAACCTATTTCAGGGTATAATTTACCAGGTGTTTTTACAATTTTCTATGCTAAAAAGAACTGCTGACTTTTAATGAGACTAGTGCAAATAAATTTAAACTTTTACCAGTGCTTTATAGAAGCACCATGGGGAAAGCATTAAAGATACTGATAGCAGTGTATTTTTCCTTTCATTCTATACACTTTAGGTTTAATTTAAGGAGTCTCTCTTTTCTCTAACACAGCAAGTTGCCACTACCTCTCTTTTGAAAGTTGCAATCTTCTCCAGGTATTGCTGGATGCAATCAGCAGGAATCTTGGCCAAAGGCAACAGGCAGACTTTATGCTACGTGCCCTGGCCAAACAAGGAGGCATACAAACAATATGAACAGCCAACTTGTTTTCCTAGAAGCAGTGTACAACCAGACTTGCAATTAAGATACAAAAAGGTGTGTTCAAGGCTAGAGAAGTACTTTATGTGCTGCCTAAATTCCTTGGGAATGCTTATGAGAAAAAGCAACACCTGTTCCTGACCAGTAGTACCCCCAAAGGTGCATGGAGTAGGCTTGTCAGTACCACTGCTATTGGGAGAGACTATCAAGTAGGTGGGGTAACAAGAGTCCCCGACCCTTGAAGCACCAGATTTTCTAAACTGATCAAAATTTGTGCCATATGTTACTATTATTTCTTCTACAGAACTTGCCTGGGATTTTTAGTTCAACTTGAAAACAGACAAACAATTATCAAAAAATCTGAACAAAGAATCTAAATTTCTGCAGTAAACTCCCTCCTTGGTGTTTATTTTTCTCCCAAGCTTTTGTGTAATGAATGAAGCACACAATTTCTGTTCACTTACAACTATATAGAAATTACAGAAATATACCAAGCACTTGATCATACTTGGCAAATTAACAAAATCTAATTATGCATTTGGTTTTATCATGCTATAACACATGCTAACATGGAATAAATAATTGGTACTTCTTGTATCCATCTCAAAAGCAAAAGCTACAGCAAGTAATATGTAAAATTTAAAAGTGGGCAAGTGGAAAAAACACAGAAGTACTTAAGGTGCCTCCTAAGGTACAGAAAACTAAGGGAGGATAGAAGTACACAAAGTATGATACACAATCAACCATTGCAGACATATTACATTGACTATTTTCATTTTATTATCCAGAAGAACAAGGTAATAAAGAAAGTAACGGAATGATAAAAGTAGCAAATATAGAATTAATAAAGATATAATTTAAACATGTTTTTTGTTTAATAAATTATGAAGGGTGGGGTTTTTAAATTTCTAAGTCATATATAATTAACCATGGAGGCTATCGCATGTACATAAATGCAGAAAAGATATTGACATATGTACATCTGTTATCTATGAAATGAGGTGACATACTCACAGGAACACTTGATTACAACAGGTAAGATAAAAAGACCATAAACCCCTGCAGTGCTTCACAAAATAATCCATGACAGATGCTCACTGTGCAACACCACCAGGTGGGGGATACTGGAAAGAAGATGTTACTGGTTTTCTAACACAGCTGTTCCTGATTTTCTGGAAAAATCTGACCTCTTCAGGAAACACTCCAAAGCTGAAAAAGGTTTTGAATGAACAAAGGAAAGGGTAATACTGTGTTGAGGCACTCAAATATAACACTTTTTTAGGCAACAGGAAGAAGAACTGCATAGAAAGAAATATTTGGTAACACAATGATCAACTTTAGAGTTATAGAGAAAAGGGCTCATATGAATGCTAGGGATGTTCGGGGATAACACAAGAAAGGCTTTTAAGCCAGCTATTTGCAATTGAAAATCTGTTAATTAATAGAAAGCCTGAAGGGATAACAAAGGATTGATGGCACTCCAGTAAAGGATGAAAGGCAGCACTTCCCTCTCAAGGAAAACTTTTTAGAGGTGTCATCAGCAGAGGACAACTGGCCAAAATTCACCATCCCCCTGCCTGCCCCCATTTTCTCCAGTGCCCCTATATGTTGTCATCTTATTGCAGGGGCTCCACACTGTTGTCTCCTTATCACAAAAGTTTCATACCGTCTTGGTGTTTCTTGTGGGCTGCTCTCCCAAGCACTGACTCTTTCTTCTTCTCACAGCAGCCAGCTGACTCCAGTTCCCTTCTCACCCAGCCACCCCACTCTTTTATAGCACTCTGCTTCTCATTGGTTACAGCTGTGGCCTGTTAAAGTCAGGCCTGTTCCTAATCTTTGATAATTGGCCCAGCTGCAACTCCTTAGGGGTAAGATTACTTTCTACACTATCTTTATTTTCTTATATTCTATCCCCCTACAACTATAACTCAGGCCAGTATTGCTCCTCCAGGAATCCTGCCAGCTTCCAGCCCAACAACACGGCAGAGAACAGGTGAAAAAGACCCAGAAGGCAATTGGGAGGCTGTTCTGCCAGGGAGGGACCAAGTCAGAGTCTAAAAGTCCCTCTTCAATCATGGATCTCTGCCACACGAGGCAGTTAATTTACAGAAGACCCATGCTGTGAGTTGAGGGGAAAATGGTAGTGAGACAGGATTTAGGTTCCATTATGTCCCCTGCAGACATTCACTGAGAAGGAAATGCAGCAGGTGCTCCCACAGCAAATCCCTACAGGTCAGTGAAGATGTGCATCCTTCCCCTGCAGTGCTGGCTGACTGCTCTTGGTCAGGAAAACACCAACCAGCACTCATCAGGATCCCAGGGACGGAAACAACAGGAACACCATGGCTGCATGAAATTGCCACCTTTAAGAGCAGGTTTTTTCCAGCACAGAAAGGTGGCCCTGGGAGGAGACCTTCTAGCTGCCTGCATGTGTTTGTGTGTTAAAAGGTACTAGAGAAAACACTTCAGCTGTCATTCAGCTCCCTGTCCTCTTCTCTGCAAATCCACAGATGTCCATCAGGAGTGGCCAATATGTCACTGCACAGGTGAGAGGTGCAGCTTCTCAGCCAGGCCAGAATGGGCAAATCTCATGTTTTATTTGGGAACCCAACACATATTACCCTCTAGTGCAGAATTACAGCTCTAGTCCCTAAAATCTACAGCATGGACAGCAAACTGCCCCTATTTCATCACTGCCCTGCAATACCCTCGACACAAGCCCCTGCCTACATTTTCAGCAGTAGTGAAATTCTCTGCTTGCAGCTTTCTAACACGTATGTCACAGTTCTCCAGCTCTGTAAAACTTAAACAAAGGGGGCTACACTACCAGTCCCTCACATCTACATTTGTTGTTCCTTTTTTAAAATGCACAACTAAAAAATGCCTTTCCTTCTTTTTGAACTCATTTTTTTGGTGTGAGGCAACCAACCTCAGATTGTGCTGCCCTTTGAATCAGCCCTTCTCATTGACCATCGAAGATGCAGCAGGCATGAAAGGTCACATCATCAGAACTCCTTATCCTTAATCAGACATCCATTTCCTCCTCTGCTTTAATCACTTTACATCTCATTTTACATCTTAGTAGTCTTTTTACCCCCTCCCTAATTTTTCTTTTCCTTTTTTCTGTTCCCTTATGTGACAGAAAGCTCATCTGCACACACAGAGGTACTACTATTTGTTTCTGTACCTATGTTATATAGGCCTGCACAGAGTTCTCAGAGAATAAATACCATGGAAAATAAATAAAATAAAATAATTTTTTAAAGTACATAATATAGCCCGCAGTATTTTACACTATATTTTTGAGGACAAGCAAAGGAAGCTGAGACTAATCTTTGGTAATGAACAGAAAAGAAGCAGGAGATGAGAAGGGTCCAGTCAATAATCCTTGATGGGCTGGTGTATTGTAAAGATCTGAAGTGTCTTTTACAACTGAGTGAACCTGCCTACACTGCTCTTTTGAACTCTATCCTCCCACACACAGCAAAAGAAATGGAAGAGCAGTCTCACTGAGACCAAACAGTCTTTTAGCTCAGGATCATGAGCAACAGGACAAAGTGATCACACAGAGACACATTCCAGGGATATGGTCCCAGCTGGATGCAGATCAGCACTGTCCTGAATCACAGGCATATTGCCTGTGTGCTTTGACAGAGATTTTTTTCTGTGTTCAGAGACACATTTTTCTTCCCTTTTACTCTATTTCACTTTGTTTTCTGAACCCATGTAAATGGCTGGAGCATGCAATATCCTCGGCCACACTACACAGGAAGCATCTCCTCCCTTTGTTCTGAACCTGACATACATTAGCTTTGCTTGTTGCCTCTGACATCTGCTGAGAGACATCCTGAAACTGCTCACCTTTTCCACTTGTGCTTATCATATTCACTGCTCAATTCTCTCATTCCAAGGCTGGTAAGTCCAGCTTTATTTAATCACTTACTTGTGCAGAATTGCTTTCATACCTTTTTTTTTTCTTTATTATTCTGCATTGTACTTTCTGCAATTCTATTTATTCAGTGTCAAGATGTAGGGGGGACAGAACCATACAAGTTACAGGTTTCAGCAGCTCTGTCTGCTTTGTTTTTTAGTCTCACCCAATATTCTGTTTTTTGGACTACCACTAAGCACAGAGGCACTGTTTTTATGGAATTACCTCTTATAATTCAAAGAGTTTTTTTCTTGAATGGAAATAGAATGTTTAAGAACTCACTGCCACTCACATAAAGTTAGGATAATTCTTCCTTTTCAATGCACTCTTCAATATTTCATCTGCCATCCATCACCCTGTCACTCAATACTTTTAACCACATATTTCAAATTAGCATTAAATTGAGTAAACATCCTTCTTACTTGTTAATGTCACTTAGTGAGCTTGCATAACTTTGGTTATATTAAGCAGAAAATAAGCTTCCAAAACAAACAACAAATACCTGTTAGCTCAAGTAGCATTATTCCACCCTCCAGTAAGAGTTTACTCAGATGATTTATTACTCACACACTGCTGTAGCACAGTGCTCTAATACCTTAGTGCATTCCATTCTGCCTGGGTGCAATCCAGGTAGATTTTCTTTTCTCCCCTCCAGTTAAATTTGTTCAGACAGGCTCAAAACAACAATAACAACATACTGTTTTTACACTATCCCATAAAGCTAAGAAGCATTCATGAGAATGATTTCAAGTATTCATAGATGCTTTGTCTTCCTTGTAATTGATTGGACTCTCTGCCTGCAATACACATCAGCAGCTGACACACCAGAAGATACAGCAAAGCAGCAGCATTATAGGTAGCAAAATAATACATTAGTGAAGAGAGAGGTGAGGTGAGTTAATGGATAGTTTTCCCTTCTTTGTTCCTCTATAAAGAAATATTTACCCTTCTAAAGAAATAAAAAGGGATCTAAAAGTCTGTGACTGAAGAGAATTTTTACCAATTGACTTATGAAATTGAAACTTTTTTTTTACATTTTCTCCCTGCTTATTCCTGATCCCAAGGCTAGGGGGATAAGGGCTTTATTTATCTGTTTATTTTCTTCTCCACACCTAGCAGCTTCTGGGAATATTTCAGGTTTTGAAGTAATAGGACCACGCCTAGGATGTTGGCAGCACAAGGCCAAGCTGTGGGCCCCTGGAATGCAAGCTGTCATGCTGGGCTGGTGCCACAGCCATGCAGTGGGGTGCAGCACAGGAGCAGCTGGGCAGGCACCCGGCAGTGCACACCCTTTTGGGACCATTCTTAAACCACCCAAAGAAGCAACTGCGAAGTAGAAGCAGAGAACCACACAGTGGTAAGAAAAATCAGTCAAAAATCAGTCTTGAGCAGGTTAGGAAATACAGTAAATTTCAACTCAATGAAAAATTAATTTGGGAAGCAGAGCACTGATTTATGTGCTGGATTGGTTTGTCCATGCAAACAGGAAGTCAAAGTCCCAACAGAACAATCCCCGCTTGCTGTTTCTGCATGCACAAACTGGGCACCACATCACTGCAGCAGAGCATTCAAGATCCCAAGTCTGGAAGCCAATTCCCACAGGCAGACAGACCTAAATGATGTTTCATGGATGTGCAAAGTCACAGGCTGAGTTTGTCCAGGCAGCTGACCCAGAAACTGAGCACAGGCACACCGTTCTCTGGCACTCCTTGCTCACCACTGCAGCACAAAGACATGTGACAGGCAGAGGTGTCTAGAAGGCACCTGGATGGTACCCAGCCAGCTCTTCAGCCTGATGTGCACATCTTCTAAAAATATCAGTGGGCTTTTTTTTTTATTATACATTCACGCATCACAACATATTTTAGCTGTCGGACAAAAGCCAAAGTGCCCTGCTGCTAGCAGGCTGTGTCAAAATGGAAATGTGTTACACAAATTATTGAAGTGTTAAGTCATGCAGTATGTATGCTGTCCAAAATATTAAATGGTCAGAAAACTCTAGGGTACAAATATATGCATCTTTAATTTCAGGTTAAGATGCAGGTTCTGAACTTAGGGAAGAAGCTGACATATTTTTTACCAGCCTTCTACATCTCTAAATTCCTGCATCCATGTGCCAGGTGCCACCCCAATGGCTACTATGGATCATATAACAGGTCTAGTTTGCTGCACACTGTCCAGCTTCCATGGTAAGGAAAAGGAAGGAAGTCCTCAGAGAGGAGCTGTGGGCAGGCATAACCTGTGAGGGCCTCTGGCTGTAACCAGGACATCTGTGTATGTAAGAAATGCAATTTATGTCATAGTATATATAACAGGATATAAACCAATATCACTGTACTCACAACAGAGGCAGTGGCAGTACGCAGACCTTGCTGGACTAAGACATCTGAAACTCGGGTGAAAACTAAATGTCTGATGCTAGTGGTATCCATTTTTCACTAAGAGAATTTGTATTCATAGGTAGAGATTACAATGTTTACCCATTTCTTTGTCCATTTGTGTTTCTGTACACTCCTAGGAAGCATCGCCTTCTAACCAGCTTCCCTTTCTTCACAGAGCACAGCAGAGAAGCAGAAGACAAAAGGATTGCAGAGCTATGGCAATTTTTGTATGGGCTGTCCAAATGTTACCTACTGCAACAGATATAACAAAACATAATATAAAATCACAGAAAAAATTAAGGTTTCTTGTCTTGATCTTAAAATGCCACTCATGGAAAACCGAGCCATCATGGATATTCAGTGCCTACACCCACACAGGCAAAGTTAGGTATACACAAGAATAAAAGAGATTAGACTCCTAGAGGTGTGGATCAAATTCTGCTGTGGACTACCTTTAAGTCATTTCCCACATTCCTTTTATGCTCAGAGTTCCTGCTTCTCATAAAACCTAGATTAGGGCAGCCTAACAGAGACATGCTCTTACTTCAGAAACAAAGTGGTTTGTGGTGTTTCATTTCGAAGGAAGACTAGTTTAAAAAACTGCAATATGGCATTCAACCCCTGAAATCCAGCTACCACATCTTTTACAGACTCACTTAACTTCTTGCTTGTGATAGGCAAGAAACTATGGTTTATACAGGAAAAAAAATTGAAAAAGAAAAAAGGCATTTCACCTAAAGGTGAGGACAGATAAAATTGGAATTAAATACCACAAAGATCTAAGAAACATAGTTTTCCTTAATATAAGGTTGAACTGGTAATAAGTGGCCTTGTAATGTTAAAAGTGCATCTTGATTTTAGTATATTTGTTCTTTAACAGGCTGTGTAAATCAAAAGGCAGGAAAATGAACTATTTGCAAGTGAATAGGAAAAATAATTAATGGGACAGTGACAGTGAAATATCAGTAAGCCAAAATTGTCTACCCAAAAAAATTTACTACTTCTAATTGCTTCATTTAACCCTCCTAAAAAAAAAAACCAAAAAAAACAAAACAAAAAAAACCAACAAACCCAAAAGCAAATCAAAACCTAATGTGTAAGGTTAAAAGGCAGGCAATATTTTGCAGGTTGGTTACTAGAGAGGAAATGTGGAGACCAGACTTGAAGTCGGGCTGAGCGATGACTAGCAGGGCACAAGGACAACCTGAAGAGCTTCTTGCTGCTCTGCACTTTTTTTCAAGATTGAAATTCATTCTCTGCCTTTCCTCTGGGTAATAAATATGTAAATACAACCTGGTGGCAGAAGTATAGAGTGTGGGAATTAAATAAGACTCGTGGTGAGAGCTGAAGGAGCTGGTTACAGAGCAGCCAGGCTATGCTAAATAACCTTTGCTCTCCCTGGGTATGGTCTAGTGCAGAACACTTTCTGATAAAACCTACTAAAACAGTATGTGCAGCCACAGCTTCACTCCTAATGTCCCAGCATAGATCAAAAAGAAGGATTCAACTAAGTCAATGGTGGAGAAAAACTAATTTCATGGTAAAATAATTCTAAAATATATTTAAGGTACATTGGCAAGGCTACTTTAAAGGGAATCTGCATTACAAAACATCTAAGGGAATTGAAGACTATATTCTCATGTTCTTCTGCTGCTAAAAAAACCAGTTATTCTTTATCACTTTCTGACTAGAGCATTTTATGTAAACAATTTTCTGAGAAGAATACTTCTTCCTTTATCCACTGTTTTGGTTTGGGTTTTATTTTTCAGACAGAATAGAAGGCACTGCTGCTTTTCCATCACCCAGAATTTCTACTTTTCTCTTAAAGAACATAGAAAAATAGGATGAAGAGAAAAATTGAAAATAACATTTAAACTTATGAAAAAGCAACTGCCTAAATGTGAATCTGTAACACCTGCCTGCGAGAAGTTACTTAGAAAAAATGTAAAATTATGTTTTCATTTTTATATATGACAATATCAGGGGTCACTGCAGAAAACTTGTCAAAGCAGCTGCAGCTGAATTTTGCACATTTAGAAAGCGAGAAATGGAGGGTAGCTCTGGACTCCCTGCTGCAGCAAAAACATTTCCTGGAAACACAGCTTAATTTGTTAGCAAAAACAGAACAGCCAGGTTGTCAAACCTGTGCTTTTCTAAGCACAGAATATTCAATGTTTGAACAATACCTGTGATCCTGAAATGAGGAGCTTAATTTTTGACTGGAACACAGAGTACCTGAAAATAAATATCATTCCAGATCCTACAGTGCCAGTGTATTCACTACCAGGTAAAAAAACCCAGCAACCTATCAAATTGTTAGTACATGAGTATTTTATAAAGAAGTGTAGCATATTTTGTTTTCAAAAAACAGAATTGTAAGGGGGGAAAAAAGTGCTAAGACCAACAGACAAGAAACGCACATACATTTAACAGAGAGTTTAATCAAGGCATAACAGTGACATTCGAAGTCCAAATTTCTGATAATGCTCTTTTATGTCTGCTATGCCAAATTGCATTACAAAAATTACTTATCAAAAAAACATTTGAAATATACTCTTTTTCTCTCATTTATGTAACATGTAACTGGAGAAGCAAGTCCTTTAGCCAGAGAAAGTGAAATTACTTCAATTATATCACTTTTCTGTAATTATGAAGTTTTGCTATTATTTAATATGGTGCTACTAGATTTATCATAACTCAGATGTAACATCAAATTTTCATATCAGAGACAAAATGAAGTATTAATTTAATTTTCATCATTAAAAAGAAAAACAAAAGAAAAGCTGAAATAGATCACACATGGAAATAAGTGGTTTCATTTTCATTTCATGCATATTGTGAAATTAAATGGTAAAAAATGGTGAAATATGACACCAATCAATCATAATTTCTTTAACACCTGTTACTGGCATGCAAGATGCATTTCATTGTATGAATTTCAAAGTTATTTACTAACCCATGGTCAGTTGCCCTACCAAGGCTCTGTTTGCTAAGAAAAAAAAGCTATGGAAGAAGACCGTAACTGAAGGACCATTTTTCTTCCCTTTCTTTTTAAAACTAATTTTACTCTACTATTCTCTTTTATAGACACAAGTCTGTAACAACAACAATTTAGCTGTTGCTTTCTGTATATCCTTTCTCACCCCATCAGCTGCTGGAAATACAAAGGAAATCCCATAAATGCCAGATTGCTAGAGCATCTTGACACGTGTGGTGTGATCTGCACTGCAGCCAAGCCAACTCTCATTTGATTCCTGACACTGATCCATGTCACCTGTCCAAGGAGTGCCACTGGTCACCACAGCAATACTGCTGAGAGCAAGCCCTACTTAAACTCCACAGCAGTAAAACACAATCAGCTCAGCCTGCAATATTCCCCACCTAGCCACAGACCTTTTTCTGCCAAGTTTTTCAGAAGAGAATTTTAAGAATACAGTTATTTTCACGCTTATAGTTAGGATTATTATTAGCTTCTTGGTTTTCTCACCTTGAAGGGATTTCCCAGGTGTTGACAGAGCCTTGCTCAAGCACTGTCTTAAGCCACAGACTGTGCTGCTGTCTTATCTGCTTCTGCCTATGTTCTGTATTCATTTCACCAGCTCCCCCTCTGGTCCCTGTTTGTTTTGCTAATGGACTTGCTGCCACGGCATCCATAAAAGCAATACTAATGTGATCAGGGAAATTCAAGTCCCCAAAATGCAATCTCAAAACATTTTGCTTTCTGTAATGGGTTGTTACTATAGCAAATCAGAAAGTTTGCTGCTGAGAAAATGCCCAGAACCCACAAAGAAATCCAAAAGGCAAAACTGGACACTGTAGCTTGAACACCAAACACATATTTGTGTGGGAATCTGAGGTGTTTGCTAAAAAAGAAATTAACTATGCTGCATTATTGTTTATTCTGCATTTTAATTAGTCGCTTCAGATAATGAGAACACACTGATAACCTTTTACAATTAGACTAATAAACTCCCTGTGCAAAGCACTTGAGTCCTATCCATTGTGGAGCATTACTTTTGTACCACACGACTGAGCTGAAATGTGGCTCTAGGCAAAGCAATTAATCTCAATTTATCCCAATTTCTCTCTAAGAAGTTATCCTGATACTCTTTTATCTCAGAGACACATTTAGCATTGGTAAATATTCTGAAGGTGAAATTTTCTATCAATGGTCTTCCAAGCACTAACCAACTGTCAGCCCAGGATGGCTGTTTTCAGTTCTCCTGTCACGCAGGAGGGATGACACAAGGCTCTTGCTAAAAACAGATGTGTTGCAAACAAAACATTTACACAGAGAAAATCACTATGTGCAGCCAAAGGAAGAAGGGAAAAACTTGCCAAAATGAATATTTTAAAAAATATTACGCTCTTCTAGAAAATAACTGGGGGAAATTCCAGAGACTTGTACAGCCTTGTACATATTTTACCAAAACTCATTTTCTATTGTACCTCAGAGGCACATGATGATGATGATATTTCCACAGCTGAATTAACATGGCCAACATTCTGCAAAGTAAATAGGCTCCTATTGATTAAATTAAGCATGGGGTGAACTTAAGCTGTTCTATCTGACTGTCAGTGAATGTTTTGCTGGCTGGGAATGTCCCAAAAGAGGAACTGAAGTGCTTGGAATCGATACTGTCCAAACCAATTTTTTTTCACTGTTATCAAGGACAACCCTGTAATTAAGAAACAATTCCTTTAAACTGTCCAGCACAGTACACAAGTACATGACAGAAGCTGTCTTAGAAGCCTAAGACAGCTTCTCAGGGACACAGTTTGCACCTTGCCTCATGGGTTTGAATAATGTTAGCACCCAAGCAGACTCTCAAGTGTATATAAAAGGCTGCACTGCAAATAAATTTTTGGTCCAAAGAAAAATGCCTTTCATATTTACATGACATCATCCTGAAGAACTCAGGGCATAAGCAGGTATCATCTTGAAGAAGTCAGGACATACTAGATAAATTACATAAAGCCAAGTTAGCCCGAGGTGTTAGGTTTGTAATAACCTGGTCCTTGCTACACTGCAGAACTATAGGCAATTTACTTTAATCCACAGAGATAACACTGGTTATAGATCTGCCTAATAACCACTGCAAAATTTTGGCCTGAGAGATGTTGTCTCAACATATTCCAAAAGCATATTCACCGATTCCTTCACATCAGTAACCATGATACATCCTCACAATGTGCCTGTTCCGTCCATGGTTCCGACACAGAGCTCCTTCCCCACACCTGAGGTTTGCAGAAAATGGTGTCTGCTTGGCCTTATTGTATCTCCTCACTCTCTATTTACATCAAGGAGGGAAACAGTTTTCCCTGCCCAGAATTTGTAAGAATTCAAAAAGAAAAAAACTCCTGAAATTTAGATTACAGTAAGATGTAGAAATGGTTACTAATCAAAAGAAGAATCAAAAAGTTTACCTTGAACTTCTAAGAGAGAATTCATTAATTGAAGCACCTTAACACAGGCTTTTCTCTTTTATCCCTGTATTTTTTCCTTTGTTTGTTTATTTCTTTAGGGTTTTTTGTTTGTTTCAGATCTAGTTTATGCCTGTGAAACATGAACTGTTCTGTAAGCCGGCTTGAAATTTATGAGAATTTGGAGTTACAAGTAATTTCATTAGAAATAAACATTATAGTAGAATATAAGTAAGTTATAATGATGTTCAGCTAAACAGTTAAATAATGCTAAATAGTAAGGTAAAATTATATACAGTGCTTGAAAACAAGTCTATGACAAATGTTTGAATCTAACAAGTTTGTTCACAAGAGCTATTTATTAGAATTACCACCTGTCTTGGCAAAGACTAGTCATTGTTTAGTAATTCCAGTAATTATACAGTTTAATTTCTAACAGTAAATGGCAAATTATTTGCAAATCATTTTTGACTTGTGTGCCTCTTGCTGAGAAGCTCTTTTCAAAATATTAGATAGATTGAAAAAACATGTATTTTAGAGGAGAAATTTGCCTATAAACCTGATGTATTTCTGTTGCATATCTCACACCCTGGAAGGGTGCACAGAAAGGACTTCTCAGAATGAGTAATAGAACACAGCAGCTTGGAAGAAATTAAGCACTGTAATTTTGCCTTTTTATTCATAATACTTCAATACCCTGCAGACCCACTGCTTCTCACCAAGCATTTGAATAATGTGTGGTTCCTGAAGTCCTGCAGCTCCTTCATGGAACATTATCAACTTTGTAAAAAGGAAAGGGGCTCCAGGTAAAGAGCAATTGCTCAGGTGAGATGGTGCATTAAAAGTTATTTCAGCTGCAAGACAGAAAGGGTAAACTGTAGAAATGTTTTTTAACAAAGGAGATTGAACATCATGAAATCACATAGGACCTGTGAGATTGAGATGTTTACCATTTATCAGGCAAGATAAACAAGGCAAAGCAAACATTAGTTAGAGATCAGAACAGAAGACTAAGTTACTCCATGTTCAGAAAGCATTTTATGTCACCACTGTTCCACATCAATATTCAATAAGCTCCAGGGCAGGTCCCAGCAAAGTAACAGTAAACTAAAGCAGTGATTAGAGACAAATAATCCTAAACCAGTATTTATGGTTTATACAAGGCCTAATAATCATTTACCACTATGATTTTCCTAGGAATTGATGCAATGTGAGGAACAGAGCAATACACGATGAGTTTTTTAAACTGACAGTGTATATCCATTGCTGCAATTTCAGGATAATATCGAAGACATCGATCTTAAGGAAGCTTCGTTCCCTTGTTTTAATATTTGCTTTAGAAGTAAACACAGGATCAGAAACTTTGATTAAGATCAGGTAGAGTCTGCTTAGAGCTGATGATGTGCATGTTAATGAAGATGCAGAGCGATGTGGCTTCTTGTACCCTGCATTCCAAAGATGGTTTCACAGAGGACCAACAGCATCTATCTCCAACACATACACACACAAAGACCCTACAGAAATCCCTCAGGTATGCATAGGCACAGGAGAGAAAACAAGATGCCTTCTGTTTCTAAGGCAGGAAGATTTGCTGGGCTTAAAGAACAGAGGGGTAAGTCCAGGGAGCAGCACAGTGAGGAAAAGTTAACGGAGCTCTTGCTCCTGAATTGCCCTGATTTGTTACCCTGCAGCTGCCTTCTTAGGGAAGGGAATAAACAACTTGGACCAGAATATGGGAAAACACAATTGTTCCATCTTGTTTTAGTGATCCTAAACACTGCAGTTCCCTATGAGACCACTGTGCTGAGACACTTAAGGCAGTGTCTGTGCTGCTCAGGTGTTGGAATCCTGGATGCTGAGAATTTTAAACCTCCTGTGCTTAAAGGCACAGACCCACAAGAGAACACTGCATTAGACCTGGGGCTGTGGAGAAGACTTCCAAAATTGATTGATAGCACTGGGATACAAGTTTGTAGTTGGTTAGAAGTGTGTAATATCAAAGGGTGGAAAACTTAAGAGTTTGGGGTTTTAGAATATAGAAATAAATATGAATCAAGATGGAGGTTTTAGGATGGAGGCAGGTTGTTCGTCTTTACCTTCTTCTTCATGGGTTTGAGTGGTGTTTTTTAATTGGGCAGAAAAGCCTGCATTGTGGGCTTTGAGAGATCAGTTATTGGGTTAAGGGGGAAAATAATCTAGGTGTCCTTTCTTAACTGGACAGTTTAGTCTTAAAAGGCCTTGTAACAAGAGATTGTTAGCCATTTTGTGCCTTGCTAATGAAAGGCTGCTGAACTCATGGTTGTGAGACTGTTTCACTGATAAGAAATAATAAATACCTCAGTCTGAACATGAACTATTGTCTCCGGTGCCTTCAATCCAGACCCAGAGAAACTGATACTCAGGAGTCATGGGGAATGTATTGTACACATCATTCCCTCTGGCACTTGCATGCAGAGTGATCTGTACACACTTCAGAGGTTCTTCAAAGAGTGGGTTACTCAGAAATAGTGAAAATTTGTGTATGATGTACAGATATCTCTGCTAAGACTGCTTGTACTGCTAGAAGTGTGCACAAGCAGACTTTGAGGCAATAAAGAAATTTAATTGGAGTTACATTAGTTAAAAGTGCTTATATATTTGGGGCTTGATGAAAATTTGGGAAAGGTTTGGATGACACTAGGAGACTCTAACACTAAAATTCTTTGCTAGCACCACTTCACATCTATCAGCTTTGTTTGGATTGAGCTCTTATCTTTTTAAAGAGAAGAGAATCAACTTAAAATCAGGTTAGGATTAGAAACCAAGGGCTGTATGGAAGAACAAGCAATTCTTATTGCAAGCTTAGCAGGATAACTAGGAATGAAAGAGAACCCTTTACTCAACATGGGAAGATGCTATGGAGCCCTAGGGAGGAGAATCCATGAACTACTTGCATTCAAGAAAGGAAAATATTTTTAGAGTGACCCAGTAGACCAAAACATCATAAAGAAATGGATAAAGGTAACAAAGAATAAAATAGATATCCTTAGAACAAGGTGAATTTTTGCTTTTCCCTTTAAACTCTCTATTTGAAACAAGTAAAAGGAAACTGAAATAGCAACGATGAAACTTTTGAAGCAAGTATGTGAGGCAGAACCATGGACCCTACACTGAGAAAGTTCCATGTATAACTTTCTGATGTAGAAAAACAAAGCAGTAAATCAACATGAAAAATCCAAGTAAATAATCTTTTAGCAACCATAGTGCCAGCTAACCCTTGCCCTTCTGAAATCTAATGCAGGTATTCTTCAACCAAAGGAAGATGCTGTATAAGACCAAAGATTTTTTAATCTGCTTTTCTGTTCCTGACAGTGTCCAGTAGTGAAAGATCATAAAAATAGGCCAAGCTTGTAATGCTTTTTTCTTATCACAGTGGAGAGTTCAGTTCAGGGATTTCCTGATAAAGAGATAGTATCTTTGTGTTTAATAACCCTCAGCAGGTTTTTTTCTTCCTTTACCTTTTATTTTTGTTCAACACATGAAGACTTTTAGTGATACAGAAGCATTCTCTTGCCAAAAAAACCCCAAAAATTCACTAATTCATTAATTAATGTGAAAAACTGTCTTAATGTGTTTATGTTGAACCTGACACCTGCTGACACTTAATAACTCCAAGTTCTTATATTACAAAAGGTAATGACAATCACGTCTCATATAAAACTTTTTTCAGCTAGAACATGGTTTTACAAATGCTTAAAAGATCCTTTTCCTTGAAAACCTAGACAAAAAAATGGTGCAAGACAAGTAACAGTAGAATTTTTAATATATTAATTTCTTTCTTGTGCCTTATTCTAGGTGATTGCTTGGAACACAATCTTAAGTGTTTCCTGCATATTAGGTTCAGAGTCATGTTAAGACTTACATATTTTATTGGCCACATCTTAATTCTATACCAATGGTTCGTCATTCTGCAAGCAAGAAACAAAAATGCTAAGACATCCATGACTGCATGAACATGAAAGGACAGAACAGGAAAGCATGAGCAGCCCCAAAACTTCTAGCAGAGAGATAATGATCCAGGGGAGCTTGCAGAAAAGGAGAAAAAACATACCAAGGATGCCACCAGTTACTTCTCAATTCTTCCTGTACAAGCAAAAAGCTATTTAAGTTTCCCTGCTTGAACAGCATTTATATTTACAGTAACTTGTGAGACTTACTTTTTTAAGATAGAAAATACAGGTTTTATGAAGTCAGAACATTTGTCAAAGTTGTCAGGTTAGTTCTGTGGTATCTTGATATTCCTTCTGCAAATTTTGAGAGGCTACAAAAATAGCAGAGACCCTACACCTATATTGTAAAACCACAGCCATGTATTAAGTAGTCAATATGATCAAGTAGTTTTCTGTTTACAATTTCATAAAACAATATGTTTTTTTAGTTCTCTCTATAATAAAACACATAAAAGGTCATTAAAAAGTTATGTAAAATAACATACCCATTCTCTCTGTAGTAGAATATCTTAGACTCCAATTTCTGATGACTTCCAAGTTCTCAAATATGAATCATAGATTTTTTCCCCTTTTTTTCCCAGAAATATTAAGCATTTTTCATCACTTGATGAAAAATGTAAGAACACAAAACCCACAGGGAAAAACACCCATGAGCCTTTCTCAACAATAAAATGTATACAATCAGCAGACTTTTGCAACATTTCCAAATGTCAAGAATCCTTTTAGATACTTGAAGAACTAAAAACAAGTGCAAGTAAAGCAATTCACTTCTCAAACACTTTAGATTAAATATTCCTCTTTGCACAGTATCTTTTCTATTTGATTGTGGCAAAGTGTTAATTAATTCAGCACAACTGATTATCTATTGCAGCATCACAAAAGCATCTTAGACAATCACACTGTACTTATGCATACACCTATGTTTCTTTTACAGAAGGAAAAACAGCACTGTCTAGATTTCTCAAATTCATATTGGGAAAATGAAAGCAATCAGAACCCACCCACTCAGCACTGGTTCCAGTACTGAAGAGAGACCAGCAAAGAGCCACTGATAAGATGAAGAGGCTGGAGCAGCTCTCCTCTGATGAGAGGCTGTTCAGCTGTAGAGAAGAAAAGGTTCGGAAGGTTTAGAGGATCTCATCAATGTATATAAATAAGGGGAAGGAATAAAATAGGAGGGAGCCTTCACTCCCTTCCCTGCTACTTCCATCCCTAGGAGTGGTTGGCACTAGATACTTAACAAAAGAATGGACCATCCTCATTCACAGAGCAATTCTCTCCCTCTGCCCAACCCTTCAGCAACCTTTCACCTTCCTGGAGATTAAGGTTCAGAGACATCCAGTTCCCATCATCATGCTTAACAGTCTCAGATGGAAGTATCCATTAATTTGTCTAATTGCTTTTGAACCCATTCAAACTTTATTGCAGCAGCAATGAACCCTGCAATATAATTCTGTACATAATGATGAACTACTTCTCTTCATTTGTCTTAAAGCTACTGCTTGATCATTTCACTGGATATGGCCTTGCTTTTGTACTATGAGAAAAAGCAAATAATAACTCCTTCTTCACCTTCTCCATTATATGAATGATCGTGTATACTTCACTCTTAATTCTTCTGCATTGTTCTTTTTCTAAACTGAAAAATTCTTTGAAGTCTCTTTACATAGAAAGTGTTCCTCCTCTCTTATGCAAGACCTCTTGGACTTGTACAAGAGCATGATGCTTTTCACTTATGCTTTCTTCTCCTCTCATGATCATTTCCTAACATTATCAAAACCTTCCTACAATTCCTCCTTTTCAGGCTGAAGAATGCAATTTACTCTGTGTGCAGAATCTGTTCCATCCTTTATATAATGCTATTACATCCTTCTTGAAGGTGGGAGACAAGACCTCTACATCCAAGTAAAAGCCATGCACTGTAACACAATGGCTTTTTAGCTTTTCAAAAGCTGATGCTACCTGAACTATTATTCTGTTTTTATCCTAGATTCTAAAATTCAAACTTTTTCTACATTAAAGTAGAAAACTTATGAAAAATGGCCCATACCAAGGGAGAGAGAAAACAAATTTGAATTTCAATCCAATCAATAGACAGCTTTTTAAACAAATCTCGAAACAGAGTGAAGATGTTCCTCTGACAAATACCAGCCAAAAGGATCATAAAATCTAATAAAAAGTCAATTCCACCTTGAAGAAATGTATGTTTGTGCTGGACCATTTATTACCATTAAATGGTGCACTGGCAGATAGATTGTTTTAAGCCAGCCATTAGCCTTGCCACACACAAGCCTAGCTCTCCTCAGTCTCTTGACTTTGCCCATGTGCCACACACAAACAGTTATCTGGATAACAAAACTAGCACTGAAACAACAGACACTACAACTGAAGCCTAATTATTCCATCAGCACTCATCTGCAGAATATCATGTTTTGTGGGCAAACTCAGGCTGTGAGTTCTGGAAGGATTTTTCTTTTCTTGAATGTTTCTCGGATTAGAAGGATTTTTAGAAGGATTTTTCGAAGGATTTTTCTTTTCCTGAAGTCTTTCTCTGCTGTACCAAATTGCATAACTTTCATGTTTTGGAATGGATCTCTCTAGCAGGCAGTTATGTTCTTCCACCATGGATATTTCCTTAGCCACTTCCACCAGATGACTTGACTTCAAGTCTCGGACAAATTCCTCCTGAACTTGTTCAAGCCTGGCCCAGAGATGATGATCTGAGCAGCTCCATCCTGGGCACATCTCATGTGCACTGTCTCTCACAACTCCTGTGAGCTCATGGCACACTGTAGTCATCATCTGCACAGAATTGAGCTAGCTCTATCTCTATGCTAAGATAGAGCAGTGTATTTTGCAAGCACTCCTCCTGCTTCTTTGGAGTCTCCAGTAATTTCCTTTCCTCAAACCATAGAAGGAAGACTGTACTGCCCCTTGAGACAGCAGGGAAAAGGACAAGTAAGTACTTCAGACAAGAACTCAGAAGAATGAGGAACGTGAACAAAATAAATACATAGGACAGAAATTTTAAAAAAAAAAAAACAGGATAGAAGGGAATGCAAAATGGCAGTGAAAAGAGAGTATGAAGATAAACAGAGCAGAGAAGGTGGGAAATAAAAGGACAAGCTTAAAAAAAAACTACAGAAAAAAAAACATTGACACTAACATTTAGAGTTCAGAGTATAACATCAGGGAGAAAAAAGAAAGCTATCATGGGCCCCAAGAAAAGGGTTATGAGTGGAATTATGCTGACTGTAGAGTAATTCTTCACAAAGTCAGCTCTGTTCTATCAGGAGGTTTGCATTCTTTGTTGATCTCTCTGGGATCGTCTATCATTTTCTAGCAATGGTATCTAAATAAGGGAGATTCTCCTGACTTGGCTACAAAAAGAAAATGCCTGAGTGAAGTCACTTTAAACCCCACTCCATTGTCAGTTTAGATCTCTACTATCTTCTTGGAGAAAGTCTAAAGATATGTCATTCTCTTCATCCAGATGCATGATGCAAAAAATCCCTAAACACCAGAGATGATCCATCAAGGGGAAGGAAAGGAGAATCCACAGAGATTCAGCATATTCAGACTTCTAAATCTGGACATCTAGAATGCTAAACACAAAAAGGATGCTAAAGTTTCAAGTCCACTAAGTATGGTGGACTTCAAGTATGAGAAAAGAAACCCTACTTAAACAATGTTGTCATCTCTTTGTTAAATGCACTATGTAATTACATGATCATGTACTCTTCCATTAAATTACATAAAGGACAGACAAATCTGAGAATGTCAGTTATACTTGTCTACAAAATCAGCCATATGGATCTCTTTATTTCTGCTGTCACAGAAGTTAGATAGTGAGTAATGACTGAGAGAGAAGACTTGAAAATAAAAGCAGATTCAGTGTGGTTTATACTCTCCAGAACTGGAAAACTGTGCAATCTCTAACATTGCTGTGTGACTCCTGTATGACAGTGA
Organism: Molothrus ater; assembly: GCF_012460135.2. Classification (NCBI taxonomy): domain Eukaryota; kingdom Metazoa; phylum Chordata; class Aves; order Passeriformes; family Icteridae; genus Molothrus; species Molothrus ater. Next base: position 41,155,684 of record NC_050479.2, read on the forward strand.
TCAAGGCTCCTCTTTGAAGATAATCATGAAGATCCAAGCTCTTCTCCACCAGTTAGGTCAGGTCTCTACATCAGATGATCCAGCAGTCTCCATGAGATGCCTTTCTACATCTTTACTACACCCAGTTTGACTGCTTGAGGTCTGATGCATTATTTAATATATCCAAATAGCTCTAACTGCCATTGATACAAAAACACAGCAAGATATTGCTAAATAAAAATGTTCAGCTCCAGAGTTCCCTAATTCCTCTGGCCAAAATTATTTATTACAACGTCTGTGCCTTATTTCCTCATATGTGTGCAGTGATTACAGCACCACCTCACTGCACAGGGATGCTCTAAAGATTGGTTGCAAAGATCTAAGAGGTTGCTGTAATCAGGGAGGAGATGGTGTTTTTTCTAATGTGCCTTTGATAACCTGACATCTTACAGCGAGGGCTACAAAGAACAGCTCAGGGAAATGAAAAGATTGTATCTGCTGTAGGATGCATCTATCGTACATAAATGATGCACAAGAATGCACAATGAACATGAGCATACAGCAAGTGCCTGTTCCCTCAAGACTAACCCTCTGGGATAAAAGATGGGAATTTTTGCTGTTGACAAGATGTTTGGGAAGTCATATTTTCAAGAACGATTTCTTAAAATGTTTTAAAACTTCTTTTCCATTAAAAAGAATGATAAAGAATCATATCTGTGTTTCTAAATACCCACTATAAACAAGGTAAAAAGTAAAAAAAATTACCAATATATCATTTCTGATAAGAAGAAAAATATAATTCCTTACCTACCTGCAGAGGGGAGAAAATAAACCCAAACGGATTTATAAACATGAGCAATTCAGACTGATTTCATATCTCCCTAACCCACAGAAGTCATCCACAAGTGAAAAAAAAGTCTGTTATAAAACCAAATGCCCTATGAATGGCTCTTTAAATAGAACACTGCGTGGCTTAAGCACCTACATTTCATGAAAATAAATAATTCCTTCAGTGATTGCAGATTTGTTATTACTTTCTGAAAACTACAGACATAAAACTCCACAGAAGTGAATACACAACGCAGTGAGTCATCTGAGAAACAAATTAGTTCCATTTAATTCTTCAAGGTTACTTTAAAAATTAAGTCTAATGAGATGTCTGAGTCATTAAAGCTAGAAACATCAAAGGAATACATTCTGTTCATAAATTTTCGTGATTTTGAGTTATATAAAATTGTGTCCAGTTTTCTGGACTTTTTCCAAATTTGTTTCCCAAGTGTCTGCAAGCAGGTGATCACAGAAGCGTGTACAGTGTATTTTGAAAGACATTAATAATTTCTATGCTCTGACTAGGATACAAAAACAGTTAGACAAATTTGTGTCTCTCAGGGCAGCAAGAGTGTAACCAATGACAGATCCAAGAAGAGAGACCTTAAACATCACGCATGCAGGAATGCTGCGTAACTTACAAATAACAAACAGTACCCTGAAAAACAGATTATCTGAAGATGGTTACCCTCTACCATTGCTTTCTGAGGAGTGTCATATCTTTCTCAAAGCTGGGCTACACAGCATTTGCACGGAGGAAGGGCAGAATACGCTCCCCAACTTCCAAATCACGCTTCTCGTTGGAAAGCGCGCGTCGCCTCCACCGCTCCATATGGAAGTAAGAGCGGCTGAAAGCGCTCGTGCCACATGTAGCTAGGTCAGATGGCTGGCTGTGATTAAACTCTGCCTCAGCTTACTGACCTGCATAAATTCCATGACATACAGAACAGGATGATAAATTCTCACCCAAGAATACCAACCACACGCTCTCTAATAGCTGGATGATGTAGAATGATTCAGTGTTACTCCTGGGACTCTTTTAAAAGATAATCTTAGTCATGGCTTCTGTGTTGATTTGGACAGAATAGCTCGCTAATTTACCACTGGGATTGTGAAAGGCACCAGAAATGTTTGTGATAAATGACTGCAAAGGAAAAGCAACCTCAGAAAACCTTGAGAAGTATTCTCTCCTATTCAAAATTACCTTGTTAATTTTACTTTAAAATATTTTAATCCGTGTCATGGACAATTTGTTTTATGCCATAGAGAATGTGCCAGTGATGCTGACTAATTCCCCTGTAAATATCAGGTGATCCTAGTTCAGCACTTCACAGCACAGAATTATTCTGAAGACTAGAAAAATAGGCTTTCCAGACTTTTATTCCTTAATCTCTTTCTTTCCAGTATGCACTATACCATCTGCCATCACTAAAGCACAGTAGTCCACTTTTCAATACATAAAGAAATTTGAGCCCAGCACATATCCAGATCAGTATCCATTTCTTAATTTATTCTTATTTGATGGATCTATTTTTAGATCTTCCTGCTGAAGGTATCATGATTTTATAAAGGATTTCTGCTTAAGCATAGTACTATTGGGCTCTTTTTAAGGAGAATTAGGGTGTAACTTACTAGAATCTTTTTCCTTTTATCTAGTTACACATATTACACCAAAAAATCAGTCATTAATATCTTTTTACTCATTTTATATATATATACATATTTCAGAAGTGGTATACTGGTATAGAATTCCAGTGAGACTTGGATGTAGAGATGAAATGTTGATATCCGCTTAAAAGATTTCAAAACAACATTTGAGCTGATTTGTAGTATGTCCACTTCCACTTAATCTATTCAATTACTTCCATAAGGTAATTACAAACACAAGCTCCTAAAATAATTTGAAGATTGCATCTTCTATTATATACTACTGGCTAGATAAATTAGCACTAAATATCAGTGACTAATACTGCTGGGACAAACTTCATAATTAAAAGAATATTAAGAATTGAAAAATTAAAGCATTAGCATTTCCTGTACTCTGGTATTGATGCAATTGTTAATAAACTTTTGCTTTTACATGCAAGTCTGTTTCTTTGAGAATAATGAGTCAGCAGTGCCCTGGCAGCCAGGAGGACCAACCATGTCCTTGGGAGCATCAGGCACAGCATCATCATCAGCTGGGCAAGGGAAAGGATTGTCCTGCTCTGCTCTGCAGCAGCCTCACCTCGAGTGCTGGGGGCAGTTTTGGGTGCCACAACATAGGAAAGCCATGAAGAGAGCATCCAGAAGAGACCATCAGAGAGCATCCAGAAGAGGGCAATAAGGATGGTGAAGGGGCTGGAGGGGAAGCAGTACAAGGAGTAGCTGAGGTCACTTGGTCTGTTTAGCCTGGAGAAGAGAAGCCTGAGGGCAGACCTCATTGTGGTCCTCAATATCCTCGTGAGGGGAAGAGGAGGAACAGGCACTGATGTCTTCTCTGTGATGAGCAGAGATAGGACTCAGCTCGAAGCTGAGTCAGGGGAAATTTAGCTTGGATATCAGGAGAAAGTTTTTTACCCAATGGTTGTTGAGCACTGGAACAGGCTCCCCAAGGAAGTGATCACAGCACCAAGACTCAGTTCAAGAAGTTTGGAGCATGCTTCCAGATATAGTGTTATCCTTGGGGTGTATGGCAAAGGACCAGGAGTTGGACTTGATGAGGACCCTCCTAACTCAGCTCAGCACATTCTATGATTCTATGAACATTCTAAATGCAACATACACAGACCAGGAAAATAATCAGAAATTCTACAGCAGGTAGATCCAAAGAAGCATTTAGTGGACTTTGGTGCACAAATAAGGAATGTGATGCCACCTCCACTCTTCATACTCTCCCTAAATTCACTGTTCCCATGGTCTTTCATGATACCAGTTTCCTAAGTATCTTTAGGGTATGTTGTGCATGGGTTTGGTTGTTTCCAGAACTGAGCAACTGGCAACCCATCTGATTACACCAGATTTGAAGCCAGGGAACTACAGAACACAATGCAAGAGCTCCCTGAGAAGCCAGTCACATCATCTTACTCAGTACCGAATTCACATGACCATCCCCAAACCAGAACTAATAATTTTCATTTTAAAACTGAGCTGCTGTAAGAAAATTTTCCTCACTTATGAGCCTTCCATGCCCACATCTAGCCACAGGCTGCCAAATAGAAACTCATGCATCTTACTGCTCTGAAAGCTCTGCACAACCCCAGGTTAGACTGAAAAGGCCAACTCTTCCCAGTACTCTTGAGACTTGGCTAACAAAGCCAAGAACTAGGGGAGAAGGGGATGTTTGGGAATAACAGGCTGGGGCAGGATAGGTCCTGTAGGAGGGGCCTGTGAAAGAGGTCAGGGACTGCCCTGTGCTGGTCACAGCCACATCAGCAGCTGACAAAACAGACCTGTCACCTCCCATAACTATTAATCTTATTTCTTGATACTGGAATCAGAAATTACAAGTTAATATAAATCAGCAATAATTTCCCAGTTCATGACTGGTTTTGCTCATGATGAGGAGGTAAAGGCTCTCCTTTAGTGTGTTCATCTGCACCTTGGATGATGTTCAGCTTCTGAGCCTGCAGAATTGTATGAACAAGTGAGATGAGAAGAAAACCTTTTTTCAAGGCTTTGATGGATGACATTAGGTTATGGAGTCAGAACACCAAATTACTGTTAAAAGTGCCTTCTATTTCTGAATTAATTTAGATACTCCTGTAAGTTTCTTCATATAAATTACATACTTTTGGATAGTAAGAAATACAGCAACCAGCCTGTGGAACAGTGGCACCAGAATTTACTGTGCTGTTACATGAAAGGCACTGAGGATATCAATTCCTCAGGCTTCTGGGCACAGAGTGAATCTCCATTTAAGATCCATAAGGAACCACAGGGACCCATAACCATCCACATAACATGTCATACACACAATTTTCCACTCAGCTACAGTTCTCCACAGCTGGCCTTCCAATTTTATCCTTTCAAGACAAGTTGAAAAATATGAATTCAGTACAATGAAAGTCCAAAGCTCTCTACCTCCTGGTTTAACATTTCTATCTCTACCTCCTGGTTTAACATTTCTATTTAACATTTCAAATAACAAGCACTGTGTTCCTTTCCACGAGTTTTTTCCATAAGTTTTCTACTTCTACATTTCCTCTATGCCATTTCTGAAGCTTTATTTTCCACAAACTTTCTTTTACAATATATTTGGGTAGAGAGGCTGGAGAGTAATCTCACCTCCTCTCCTAACCATTTTTAACATTTCTCTGACTGGTACTAATAGCACAGCACCAGCATTTTCAGGCTCCTATCACAGTGATTTCCAGATCTCTTTTCTGAGGGCTAATGGTTAATTTACAGTCCATCACTGTGTTAGCAGCAACATTTTTATCCCCTTTACGCTGCTTTGAATTTATTGCTACAATTTTAATTCTTGCATTATTGCACAGTCACTGAGTATCATGAGATTCTCCAGTAATTCTTTAGTTTTAATTTAAAGTTTTAATTATTCAATGCTACAGAATTATGTCTTTTTTACGACTATTTGTCATTTTTCCAGATTCAGAAATATGTTGAATAGCATATATTCAATGAGATTCCAGTTAGAGCTCAATCATAATCTGCTGCCAGATTTGTGATAACCTCCCCCAACAAAGAAATATCATTTTCACTCCATACACTGTCTCACTGCCAAACTGAGTTTACTAACAAAACTTAGCTCAACATACTCCCACTCAATGAAATAATGATGCTATCTCAAACACCCTAAAGCCTCAAAAAATTAATAAGTGGAAAAATGGAAATCAGAATGTCTAGAAGATGAAGAAAGACAAGGGATGACCGTATTCCAGGGATTGCCATGACTCCTCAGACCTCTTCAGCTGATCCTCCTCCTTTCTCCAAGTGCTCTCTCAAACAGGAGTTAATACTCCAGACAGCACCTATGTGAACAACTGGGTACTGCTTTGAGAAAGTTTCAATTTTCATGCTGAAATACTTGGGTTGAACTGGAGTGCCATGACTAGCATCTAACCCAGCAGCAAGAGCAGTAATTTTCCTCTACCCCCTCACACAATCCTTTGCCATCAGTTCCAGCATGTCTTTTCATAGGCTGATTCAACTCACTAGTCAGAAAGAGGTTTTACCTATTTCACTAGCCTAGTTTCTTTGCAAGCTACTGAGTTTAACTCTCAGGCAAAGCAGTGAGGGGAACACCACAGACACTGAGTGGGAGCACAGCCCCCACTTCCTTTGATATGCATTCTTCCTGTCCACACAACCCCACACCATCAGGGCAGGGCGTAGAGGAAGTTGCAAGAGCAACTCTCTCTCTCCCCCTCCCACGACACACTACATTTTACTTCCAACACAAGAGACAAATATACTCACTCAAAACAAAAAGCTTCCTTTTTAAACTTCACTGGATTACCAGAAAATAAATGTTTTTTTAAATCATATTAATAAATGTCAAGATCATATCTAGAATTACTACATCAAATTAGCAATACAAAATTATCATTTATTCCTCTAGGAAATATTAATTGCCTGTAAATTCCCAAAGACACAGAATACTAATAATATCACTGCTAATGTGCACGTACTTTAATTAATCTGTAAACAAGCCTCTGGTCTTGAGACTGAAACGTCCACTCAGTATTCCAGAGAAGCTCTTACAAGGTATTGTGATCAGAATATTATTTTTCTATTGTTTTATAACAATTCTTGGCCATTACTTAGTGCCCAAGATCTGGGCATTTCAAAGTGAATTTATACTCATCATCCAATCTGATCATAATAAGAGCTAGAGGGAGGCAAAGTTTCGAGTGATTAAGGCTGCTAGAAAAAGTAATTTTTTCACTTGACTGAATGCATTCAACATCTAATTCCTCTCCAGAACCATCATCTGATGGTTACCAGCTAAAACCATGATATCAGATATCCCAATCCCAACTTAATCACTTCCTTATCAGGTGGGACACAGGCAAATCTGCTCAAAACCAGAGTGACTGTGCTCCAACTTTCTAGTGCAGCTGTCCAAGCATTAGTGCCTTCTGCTACTCCATGACATTGTGTTAGTCACATTCAGTGGCTGATGCTGCTCCAAGGTGTGCAAATTAAGTAACCACTAATTCATCCTGCTCTCAGCAACCAGGCTGTGGTGCAGCTAAATCTCCCAGAAACGTGCAGTCAATTGTTATTAGATTATTAGTAGAGCCTCCCTGACCTTTGCTGTCGTGAAATTAAGCTGCTCAGGGACTGAAATAAGCATCTCATTTAGGTGCACAGTAGTAATTTCATCTTAAAGTATAATGCCTGTAAGCCATTTATAAGTATTTCCTAAGGTATCTGAGACTGTTACCTAGTAGTTGACATTTCCAAATTACACATTTCCTGAACTATTCCATATGGGTTAAAATGGCATCTAATTCAGCTTTTCATGCTCTTAGCTACATGGAACTTACCCTCCCTAATGTTACAAAACTTTGTGCACAAGTTATTCAATCCACCTTGTAGGGAGTTGTTAAGTGTTTCCCTCAAATGCCTACAATAACTATGTTGTCCACAACAGGCAGTAGTGTTCAAAATAAAAATCATTTAACTGCTGAAGCACATTAAGTTGTCTCTCATCTGTGCATATGCAGATTTGCTGGAAGGAGGAATTATTTACTGTTTTCTGACAGCCTTTAAATTTGCAGTAGGCAGCTTTTAGCACCCCACAGAATCTGATCATCAAGGTTTTAGGACTCATTTAATCTGAAGATAATGCTTGGTTCTCTATATTGTGTTCACCTATGTAAGTAAAAAAGTTAGAGAAACACAGTTTGACAATTACCTAATTTCTACCCAAATTCTACAGAAATAGTGTAAAAAATTGCCTGAATCCCTGCAACAGACATTACGAACCATATGAAGTGAAAAAAATGCCTGTTTCACCTATAAAATAACAAAATATTATTAACCACATTAACATAAGACTTGGTTTATGACCTACCTCCTTGAAATACACCATCATTTTGTGTTTCCATTTTGTGTTGCCAACACTGCTATATGAGAATCTTTAAAATGAAGAGAGGAGTTTAAGGGATGATGCAATATCTTAGGAAAGCCATCATTACTCCAGTTGTGAAGTCTCTTTTAGGGCTCTGAAGCACTAGGTGGGGTATGATGCTGCCAAGTGAACTCTACTAGAAACAGACTTGTTCCCCACTTCTCTTGCATAGGGGAAGGAGGATGTGGAGATTGTTTTCCTGATGTTTTCTAATGACTGCTTCCTCCTTTGCCAGGTATGGTCAGCAACTGAGCTTCACTGATACTGGAGAGACCCCAACAGTCTCCTTTACCTCTTATCATGACCTGTGATGCTGGTAACCCATAACATGTGAACAGACTGCGCACCACTCAACCAGAAGATGACAGTACCATGGCCAAGCTCAGTTTTGAACAAGTACTTAAATCTTAAAGTCTGTCAACAGAAACAGCTGAGGTGAAAGACTAAAGAAAAATACAAATATTTTTGATTTTTATAGGAGATCAAAATGGAAACCTACGCAGCTGCTATTCCAAGGAACATAAAGAAGGAAAGAGAAGAACGAAGATCAGTAGGTGCTGCCTACTTGCCTCCCTCCCCCAGAAACAACCACAATAACAATGAAAATAGGTCTTATCTGCCTTGCTCCCTCCTCCTACACATCCCAGGAAGGGATTTGATGGAGCGGCATGGACAGCAAAACAATTTTAAAGCCTGGACTTACATGAACCAGGCCCATCTCATCCAGACTTCAACCGGAACAGGAATTGCACTCAGCCATCTGTGCTCTCTACCCAGTTGCAGCAATCTCTGACATGCAAATGCAGCATCCTGTTGCTCATATTAGCAAGATCAGAAAGTAATTTGCCTTATAGTTGAGACTGAAAGAGATGAAACTGCTTTTCTGCTCTCATAATGAACCTGTCAGTAACTCCAAGACTCGTATGTAACAACTGGCAAGGGTAAATGGCCAAAGGTTTCAATGGATATGAAACTTGGCAGAAGGTCAACAGACATGTGGTCCCATCCAAGAGCAGACTGCAGGAAGAAAAAATAAAATCAGGAGGACTAGTCGACCTGAGCTTTGGAAGAACAGTGAGAGAGTAAAATCAGATCATCTTTGCCTGACACAGTCCCTAATTGAGATTTAGATGTATGCACAACAGGTGTGTTGTTAAATATACATGAATTAATAAAGGTGCTGCCTGCCATTTGAAGTGGCACTACAGCATCTGTCCCAGCTCCTGCCTGAGGCTCGAGAGTAACCTAGAACCATTAGACACACTGGACTGTGGGGAGGAATACTCAGCTCTAGTGTGCTTGGCAGACATTTCCAAGTATCCCTCTTGTTGATAAACCAGTAAAATGTACTTGATGTAAGTAACTAACTATTTCTCCCTGGTGTCTCTGCAGTGTAACTGTAATGCAGAAATGGCAGCAAACAGATGTCACAGGAACCAAGAAATGCTGGGGCTTAAATAAGTGTTCAGCACTATTCTCATACACAACTACAGTGGAACACAGAAACCTGTGAACTGCCCATGCCCAACAGGACAACTCCTATAAAAGCATTTCCAGAAACAAGACAGATAGGTGGTGAAGCCTGCAAGGACAGTGAGGCCAAGGAAGTAGGAAGCCAATTCCCTGCAGCCGAGAGATCGTGTCTTTATGGTCACTAAACCAACAGTATTGAGCCAAATCTACCCTAGTCCTCCAACAGAAAAAAATAATCAGAAACCAAAACTGAAACTTTACCTAGAATAGAATCATAATATTATTTAGGTTGGGAAAGACCTTTCATATTGAATCCAACTGCAAGGATCCTGCACAAAACTTAAAAGTGTCCAAAATCATCTCGAAAGGTTATCCAATCATGCCAAAACTGGAATGCTTTAGGATCCTCCCTTCAACTTTTTGCCATTTTTACTTATTTCCATCCCGGGCAAATATATGACCTGTAAGCATTGAATAAAGGCTTTAATCCAAATTTCCATCAGAGTTCAATGAATCATTTATTGAACAGCAGTTGTTATTAGCTTTTGATATTAGGAATCCTACAAGTCAGTGTCCAGCCTGGATTCAATTTTCAAAAAAAAATTTAATGAACAAGTACAGTGTGTGTCACAAAGCAATAAGATAAGCCTAACCTTTTAATCTCCAGGCTTTGTATTAATTAGTCAACACCATGACTTGAGATTGTTTTTCCTATGAGAACCTAAAAAGAGAGTATGAACCACCACTCGTGGTAAGAAACCTTCTGATTAGAAATACCATAGCTACTTTTGTAAACATGCTGCATTCAGACTGTGTAAGGACCTAGTGATCGCTGTGTACACATCATACTTCTCAGAAAACCTTTAAAAATGTTGTCCCTCAAAAATAAAAGTACTCTAATTAGCTTCCATCCTTAGACAACCTACCCAGAGAAAAAGAAACATTTTACACAAAGCAGAGAAGAATCTTCTTCCCTGTTGCAGGAGGAAAGGAGAAGGGAGGATTTTTACCAGCTTGAGCCAGAGAAACTTTATCTTGTTGATAAGTTTAGCATGGTAAAACTCATATCACTGAAGTGATTGTCCTATCATTGCATCATTATATTCTGAACCAGCTAGTCATGCAAACATGACAGGGCTTCAAATGCACTGACAGTATTGCAGACAAGCAAAATTTAAATATGCATGAGGTGAATCAAGTACTCATTTACAGGATCATTTGGAAACAACAATCAGCAAAACAGATCCCTTGCAGTTTTGGGGTTTTTTAAATTTGAACGTGTTGGATAAAACTTCACATAAAAATGTATGTACTCTTCTCCTGCATTAATTTTCAAGGATGGAAAGGATAAGAAAAATTAGCATTGGTAATCACACACAAACAGATCTGACATGATTTTATTTGAACAAAAAATAGATTATTCAAAGTAGCACAAACAGCAGGTCTGAGATGGATTAGTGGTAAGTAATCCTCCCAATACTTCCTTGTAACAGCTGATTACATTGTTTGCAAAACTGCAGGGAAGTTGTCCTCTATTTTTCTAAGAAATACTCATTGTAATTCAGTTTGTAACCATCCAACTAGACTGGGCATCTTATTGCCCCCATTAGAGCTGTTACAAGGAGGCACTTTTTATTCCTTCTGCTGAAGGGACCAGTACTTCAGTTACTGTGATATTTGAGATGGGCCTGCATTACCAGCTGAACAAAATAGGTAATCATAAATGCTGGAATCTTTTTGGGTTATGTTGGAAGATACCCTACAGAGCTATGGTGCAGTTATTCCGAGTTGCTTTCTTGGGGAATTTAGTCATTTCAGGATTTGGTTTGATGGAGTAAAAGCTCAACAGTCTGCATTTGTTCACAGCAGGCCAAGCTGTACTGATCCAACAAAATACTAGCAGTGATTTGTTTTCTGCTAATATCAATTTTTTAATCCACAGCATAGCTAGAGACCTTCAACATGGGGGTCCTGTGAGTCCCATAAAAGCCTTCAGCAAACTGTGATGCCTTTGCAATTTTTTTCCTTAAAAAACTGCGTAGTTTGTAAAGACAGGTAAGATACTAAGGTGCAACCTTTTGAGTGATTAAATGCCTCTTCACGAGTCCAATAACCAACTGCAACAATTTTCTGTAGGTTTGCTCAATCTCTTGTGGTGCAGGTGTAACAGCAGTTCTCATTCCATAAGTCTATGTCATTTATCACTGCTGTCCTTTGTTCCTAAAAGATCTGAAAAGATGAGGGATTTCTACAATCTCATTGGTACAACCAATGATACACACTTCAGAATGCAGGAAGAAAATTATTTATCATTTTTGCCTTTTTTCCCCCTGAATCAACATTAACATTTTTCTACCTCTTTCTAGTCATAAGCCTGTAACACAGTAGTAATTTCTCTTGATCTGAATGCTTCTTAGAATAAAAACCTCATTGCTTCCCTCCATTTCCTAGCTAGAGATACCTTCTCTGGTGCCCTTTCCCCTACTCTTTCTAAACGAACTCCCAATTTCCTGTCTGTATCTTCCTCCCAGACAATTTTAAATACAGTTTCCCTCAGCTCTGGGAAATTAGCCCTTTTGATAGAAGCTTGTGATTGGACTTGTGCTCTATTTTCCTACACTAAACATAATCAGATCACAATTACTAATCCCTAGGCAACCATCAGCTTCTAATCCAGTGGTTATTTCATTTTTATCCATCAAAAGGAAACCCAGAATTGACTTATCATATATTCAGTGCAATACCTTTTTGCTTTAGCGAATTATCCTCTATTCTCTAGCAACAATAGCTTGTTTTATGTCCAACTGCACAGATCTCCCACTAAATGTCTCTTAAATTGAAGTTCCCCCATAACACCAGCATTTTATTAACTGTGAATTACAGAGGTACTTAAAGTAACTTCTCTCTAGTATCATTTGGTGGTTGGTACAGATCCCTCTGGCAGTGTATCGATCCACACACATTCAACACCCCACAGCTACTTTTTCAATAACACTCAGAAAGGTAATGAAGTCCTTAAAAATCAGAGTGATACCTGACATGTTATTCTCTCCATCCTTCAGACAGTGACTCTAATTCAGTTCAAATGATCCCGATAGTTATATAAAACTTCTTTTCACACTTTTTGCTTCTTAAGATAGCTATCATCATTGAGAACAAAGAACGAAAATTTATATTCTCCATATTATTTGGAGCTTCACTATAGCTTTCTTAGATGCTGCAGTCTGTAAGTATTTGCCTTCCTTAGCAACTTCATATTACAATGGTAACTGAAAATTCTCCTGGCTATTTGTATGAAGTTTTCAATCAAGGTCATTAATCTTGTTCTTGCAAGTTGCAAAGCACCTTGGTTTCTGTGACTTTTCTGACTACAGATGCAACGTAGATTTCCACAAAAATGGACTTTTAGCTTTACCTCCCCAGGAGTACCTCCTGCTTAACCTCCAGAACCTTCTGAAATAACAAAAGAAGGAATGCATAAAGGCTCCCAAACAGTAACTTAAACTCACAGGATGATTTTGGTGGGGTTTTTTTTTTGCATTTTTGTTTGTTTGGGTTTTTTATATATAAAGCATATATTTGTCTTCCTAGGACAATCCCTTCAGGAACTATTAAGAACATGCTTGGTGCATACCTTTGACTTCATTAGCATCAGTGACAAAAGATCAGCAATACTCTTTTTTCCTAAATCAAATAGGTTGTGTTCATTTAGAGAGTTCAAAATCAAGTCATAATACAGATGTTCATTAAAAGACATGGGTTTTCTGATAAATTAGATAAATTAGTCTACCCCTATATTTAAACAAATCCTTCCTTCTATACAAAACTGTGTTACATGGTTTTATTTAAAAATTACACTTAAATACTGCCCAATATAAACTGTTTTATAATCCTAATTATTACAGTCTAGTGTTATGGATTTTTCAGAAGTTCAAAATACAGTTGTTCCCAGTTTTAATAAGAAAATATCTAGCTTGATTTTCAGCTTTTATCTCCTTGACTTTGGTGTTCCCTGAAAGGAAGTTGGCTATTGTCCATCTTAACTCATGTAACATTTTGTTGCTTATGTTTAATGTAATTGCAAACATGATGTGCATTCATAATTAAGCCCAAAGGCTAAGCCAAGAGCCTGAGACATGCTGGAAAATGCTAAAATCAGAGTGGCTAATCTCTTCAAGAGCAAAAAGTGGAAAATATACTACTAATGAAAATAAACCAATAAAAATACCTATTATAGTGCAAACATGCTGTGACACCATTGCCCATGACATTGAAAAGTATATAACCACTTTACTAATGAAATTAAATTATACTGGTTATAACAGACATGAGTCTGCACAGCCTGCTTAATGAGTCTAAATCTAATCAGAGGAACCTGTGATAGTCTGGTCCTGTCTGGCCTGACCTGAAAAGCTGGAAGGCTTTCACTGCTACACAGCAATAAATCTTCAAAACCTTGCAACACCACTTCTCGTTGCTCCTTCCTCTTCCTTGACTTAATCTGCTGAAAATGTAGCATCTAACATTACCCTAGGAGTCTTTCCAAAAAATCCCCAAACACTTGAATAACTGTGGATGCATCTCACAGACCTTCTTTGGCACTATGACCTTGTCACAGACAAATTATGTGTAGCAGTCTTTACAGCTCTGGGCTGTGAGAAGGGCGAACTAAGATAGAGTATGTGCATGACTGATTGAAGGGGAGTAAACGTTCGCCTGGAAATTACAGCATCCCAAAAGTAACATGAAGAAATAACCCTAAAGACCAATGCCCAAAAGTAGCATGAGAAAATAACCAAAAAGAACAAAAAATGGGACATGAGAAGAAATGATTCAAAGCAGTGCAAGATTCAGAGACTCATGTAATGATCGGGCCAAGAGACTGGTGTTATACCCTGGCATGGTGGAACAATTTTATTGGAGTAAAGGGGGGAGATCCTCACATGATCTGGAAGAACATCAGCCAACAAGACTGACAACTGTGCAAAAGCACTGGAGCCCTCTTCCTCATTATTGGAGCTGGGACAAAACTCCATGTTGGTCCCTGACTTGGACCATGGTCAGAACAACTCCATCCTGCTCAGTGGTTGAAGCCCAGCCCAATTAGCCTCCATCAGCCAGGGATGGAAGAGCAGGGGCAGGACTCCTCTGGATAGCCACAGTGTGGGCAGCAACGTAGGCAACTGGAATAGATCTTAGGTAGTGCTATAATCTGTTAATGCTTTATGTAGGGTTTTCTTCAGTTTTACTGTTTTTCTGAGCTCAGGTACTTTAACTAGCTAATGAAATAAGCATTTCAATGAAGCAAGGGCTTGTCTCTTTGCATGGCACTGCCACACACACACGCTCATCGATCGGCTGCCACCGCTCCACCGGGACAAAGCTCAGCACACGGTGTGCAGGCAGGAGGTACTGCAGGTATCCAAAGCTGCAGATCGATCCCTGTTGGAATGCTGGGGGACACAAGACAGATGATGGACTTTGGATCTGGTTAGCATAAGAGATTTGATAACAGGATGCCTTGGCAAAAGCAAACAAAACTTTGAAAATTAGACCAACACTGCAAGGAGATTAAATCAAACGGGTTTACCGAAAAAGAAAACCCCATTAAACTCTGCAAGCAAGAGATGTTGCTATATGCATAAGTTTGTGTATATGATTTTAACTTAATCATTGTAGTACACATTACTAGTCTCCCTGAAATAGCATACAAGTGCTTGTATCCCACAATAAAATTGGATTCTGATCACCGAGTCAGTCTCCCCCCTCTCTCTCCAACAATTGCCGACACATCCCTGCCCTCCCCTCCAGTGCCCCAGCTACCTCCTGACTGACTGGGAGAGCACACAGGCAGTGTGAGGCTGCCCCTGCAGTGCATAAATATCCACATTACTAACTCAGTAGAAAGCAACTTAAATGCTTCTCAGTGATTCCCCCCCCACTGCACAAAAACCATGATCTCAACTGTGTATTTATTTTACAATGACAATGTGATGCTTGCACAGATGACCATGGCCACTCATGGAATACAGCATGTTATGCCTTGTTTCCTTCTCATAGAACATAGATACCCTAAGAGAAACTGTGCTAATAGGCACCAAGAGTCATGAATAATAAAAAAGGAGACCAAAACAAAATGAAACATCTTTGTATCTAGCTGACTGAAGGGAAAAAATGAAAATCGCCCACAACCCCATGGAAGAAAATCCTTAGATTTCTCATAGGGCAATGGGTGACTAATTACCAGGAAAGCATTACCAAGCTGAGGAATACTAGGATGGTAGCAACTACAGGAGAAAAAAAAATTAAATCTTCAATATTCAGTATCCTGGAGGATACAGAACAAACTGCAATACCTTACAGTATTATGAACTTATAAATTCACTGTAGTAAAAATATCAAAAGAAATCCTGCCCTTATGAATTATTTTAAAAGTCATGTTTTAGTGCAATGGTATAAGCATAATAAGCATTACACTGGATTTTACTGATCATTCTCATCCATATCTAAAGAAAAACAAAAATGGAAGTAGATAATTTTGACAGGGGACAGATTCTGAGGAAGAATCTAATAAAAGTGCAATACGCAGAGGAAAGACTTGACAGCAAATGGTATCAGTCTACCCAGGCAATAACAGGAGAAGAGACTGTAATAAGTGCACAAAGTCCCTTTCCCCACAACATGTTTCATCTTTTTTCCCACTTCTGTAGCTCGAGGTCTACAAAATCTACCATTTTACAGCAAACACAAAGGACTTAAGAGCTGTTCTGAGACTGAAACTAGAAACTGGAAATCTGAAAACAAGACCAACCCTCACACAAGAGCACCATCTTTTGTATTGTGAAAACTATAAACTCCAAGAAGCACTGGAGCCAAGTAAGACAGTCTGAATTAATTAATGAACTGCTGCAAAAAATGGACAAAAACTCAATAAAGCTAAAACTACCAGACACAGCAAACAAGCAGCATAACATATAAGTTCATGATTACATGAACTTATACACTAAGTTGCCCTAAGATCAGCATGAAAGGTGACAGAATTAAGTTCTCACGTGCTAAACCCTGCTTGTGCAAACATTAAACTCACAACAATCCAGTAAGTGAGCAGGAGTACTAATCTTTATATTTTGATAATAGAGTGAGAAGTCTCATCCTACACAAACGTTCACTAAATATTTTAACATTATAAATTTTACATGACTTTCATATATTATGGAGAATCAGACCCCGACAATGACTCTTTTGAAAAAATAAAATGCCCCAGACAAAACACATCAAAAGGAAAAAGGAATTGTTGACATGTTAAAATACAGTTTCAGCCAGATTACAGAAAATGTGGAAGGTACTATCAAACCTGCAGTTCACTGTCCAGTCTGCAGTCCCTGCTCTGTGCCTGCTTACCATAGCAAAAATCAACAGACATCTCATGTTAAGAATTTTATAACACAAACAAATGTAAGAGGACTGCATGGATACAAGTATAAAAGGGCAATCAGAAAGCAAAGTTTGACATCTCTGTGCATATTCTTCCCCAGCAACAATGTCAGGCAATAGCTGCAGGCTTTCACACAAGAAACATGACAGCTAACAAAAATGGAAATATTGCAATTTCACCTAAGCACTGTTTTCCTCCCCAGCCTTTACCAGGCAGCTGAAAGTTGTGTGAGGAACAGCAAAACTGTAAGCTTCTGTCTCTATAATTTTTTCCAAAAGCACCGGGAACAGGGATACTAAATAATTCTCAGTACAAAGGTGTTAAGTAAGTCAAATAGAAGACATTCTATTTTATGCAAATAAACATCAAAGAATTTCCATTCATATTTTAAACTAAGGATTAAGAGAGCAATTATTCACCCAATCTGTTCATTTAAGAATCCATCAACTAAAGAGATTAACATGCCTTATGGTCACAGAATATGAGGCAGCTTTGTGCCTATACCTGCATTACTTCCATTAATAAATGCAGTCTTAGCATGTATTAACATTTCTGAGCTGTCACCTGTGAAATTTGCAGTAAAGAAAGCATTCACTTCTCCCTTGTAATATACAGTAACTACAGTGAAGGAAGCCAACTCCAGAGATTTATTTTTAGCAAACTAATCATCGTGAAAAGGTAGTTCATTTTTCTTTACAAGACCAAATAAAATAAGTGAGAGACTATTTAAGCCACACTATTTAAAATGTGGCTGTATGATAATGGGCTTGTTGCAAGTGGCAATCTATGGCACAATTACATAAGGTATGTAAACTACATAAGCAGCATTCTGTGTAATTCACAGTAACTATTGAGTTATTTCACTTCTCATTCACAAGTTCAAGTGGCAAATATGCATCTCAAATTCAGCACAACTTCTTACTGCTTACCATAAACCAGAGGGCTCAATCTACATAAGGTTTATACAGCAAATCTGATCTGCATTCCACCTTTTTCCCCCTATACAGAAAGATAACTATTAGAGCCACAGAGTACTAGAAAGGGCAAAGAAAGGGTCAAGCACTTTGACCATAATAACCTGCAGAATTCCTGGAATAGTATGGAGAAGGAATTAAGATACAGTAGCATATCACCTTCAAAACATTTTCCAATGAAGGAATGATAAAAAATAGAGACTGACACAGTCATAGCAATTTCTGTATCAAGGAGACCTGATGAACCTTTGCATCGTTGGAAAGTTCATCTGCATGAGAACACGCATCTTTTAAAAACGTCTAGGAAACAACATTGTGCCTATTTTGTGTCTCCAATGAAACTACACATGAAGTCAA
This sequence comes from Molothrus ater, assembly GCF_012460135.2. Taxonomy (NCBI): domain Eukaryota; kingdom Metazoa; phylum Chordata; class Aves; order Passeriformes; family Icteridae; genus Molothrus; species Molothrus ater. The sequence goes on from NC_050479.2 coordinate 41,173,808, forward strand.
TACAATTTCATGGCATTCTTTATGTCCTAAAAACGAATTCTTTATTCTGAGTTTTCCTTTTTTGATATCCTGCCATAACAGCTTCTGACAGAGCACAACAACACAGCCCAAATCCTCACAACAGGATCACGCTTCAGGCATTTTATTCACAAACACTATTTGCTAACGCTGTACTCATGCCTGCATTAAATTTTGGTAGAAGTAGAATATATATGTAGCATAACTACATTTCAGTAAAATACATGTCTCACCTAGAGACTGAACTGCAGGTTGTCTCATTTCTGAATATAAACCCTTATACCAGGGGATTAGGAGGCACTCTCCATGTACCTGGCCATACTGCAGATCCTTCTGAAGGAAACTTGGCTTCACAGTATCTGTAACCTGTGAAGGTATGTATCAGGCTCTTCCTTCTGCTGTACACATGCAGCAAAAGCAATATGTTATTTTTCCCCTTGATCCTCCCTTAGCAGGGTGCTGTCAGGACTATCAGTAAGCCTTGAATGTGTACTCAATCAACTTGAACTCATTTCCATTGTTTACTGTCCCTTGCCTTCTTGTTTCTGTGCACATTGTTGGTACAGGTGACTTCAAGTGTGACACATTCAAACTCTCAGACAGGGATATAAATCTCAAATTTTTTTGGCAAAACAGTGACTAAAGAAACTTACTTAAGTGGAACGCTCCTCAGTACACTAACACACTTCCAGGGCACTTGTTTCTATTACAAATGGCTAGGATTATGAGAAAGGACCGCTCTGTACTTACCAGAAATGACAAGGGCTTTTTAATGAAGTCATTTATATGCCCTGACCTCCTGTGAAGAATAATCCCAGAGGTAATTCCAGGTTAGCTGGCTCTGCACAGTCTTGGACAAAGCTGTTATCTCACTGAATAACTGCTGAAAGGGCACAGCCAAACTTTTTGGCTTTTTAGTTATTTCACGTTTACAGAAAGGCCACCTGAAAGGCTTGATCCTGGGCAAGTAGGACTGCCTCCCACACACAGCATGTGTGACAAGCATGTGGAAGCCCCCGGTTCCACAGGAGGAAACTTGTGGAAAAGGAGACAGATGAATTCTGTGACTCCAAAAAACCCCAGGAGTTGTGCACAATATCAGGACGGGACTCGAGACAGACACAGAGAGAATTCACACCAGTGGTAGAGGGGGAAAGGACAAGGGAAAAGAGACAGAAATGTCTCAATCTTTTTGCTAAGGTGATAACCACAGAAAGACTTCTTTCCTAGTTTTGATCCAGCAGAAAAGCTCCCAAGACAATCTGACAAAATGTTTGGCAAGCCCCATGAGATGTACCAAAATCCAAGCATACTGAATGTGGATTATTGCCCTTCTAGAAGTCAAATCCCTTGAGAGGAAAGAAGGGATCTTGCACCACTATGTCAGTTGATGTAAAATTGAACCTGTGGAAAACTGTAATCATGTGCTTCAGAGTGCCCTGAGCTTTAATGCAGTCAATATTCTTGAAGGATGAGTTCCTCAAGAGAAAAGCTGTCATACTCAGTCAGGGGAGGTGAGCACAGAATGTCTCTCAAAACACTTCACAGCCCCTCTATCTGCAAGGAAGATCAGGCTGACCTTGGAAAAAGGAAAGATCCACTATTAAAGCACTTCATCTATTTCCTGAAAGTGGGATTACATGACCTAAAGGCAAAGCCTAGAACTGGGTGTCAGATGTTTGTTTGCCTCTCTTCTAGAGCTTGAAGGCAGGTCCTAAGAATCCTAAAATGAGCCCTCACAACTAGCAAAATAACTTGTAACAGAGATTTTAGAGTGACAGAAGCCACAGTTATCATGACAAACTTCATAATTTACAGAAGAGTAACTAAGTTTGTACATTTATTCAAAAGACAGGAGAAGTAACTGTAACATTTTCAGGAAGGCATTTGAAACCTTCTTAGATAAACCTGTCCTCGGCCAAAACAGAGGTAAAGGAGGCCCCCAGCTACCGAGTCTCAGGCTGATGGTAATCCAACACAGGGCTCATAACTCAAAGCTCCAAGTGCTTTGTGCAATCTGCATGTAGTCTGGTCTCATCTCCTTCTTTATCCCTTTCAAACAGCAGTATTGAGATAGATATATAGCCAGAGATAGGTAAAATAGATAGATAGGTAGATAGAGTTTCTATGTCTTTCTGCTTTGTTCAACATGATTTAATTTAGTGAGTCCCCTTCATCCCATTTCATTCACGAAACCATCTATTCATACTGCTCAATTTAAGAGGGGCTTCAGTTCTATCCAGGATTTGATCAAAAAGCACACTCCATAATGGGCCAAACCTGGACACACAGCAGTCTCTCCCAGGGGATGTTTTCTACTACCCCACCAGCAACCATAACTTCCATGAGAACACTGACACCCTCTGAACAAATGTTTTGTCCTGTCACTGGTGTAGCTGGATCCCAACATGTACAAACTTCAGTAAAAATATGCAGAGGCCACATACAACAGAACTGTCTTTTGCACAATCTCTCCTTTACAGCTCTGGCAAACTTACAAACCAAATACAGGCAAACTCTCAGTAGACCTGTGTTGTCCCACTTCCATCAACATTAATGAAGCTATTAAAATTTAAGGCAGCAGAGGATCTTGCATCAGAAAACTACATACCATCCTTCTTAAAATCTTACTCTGCAATCCACATAAAATAAATCATTTTTGCATAGCCAAAATACTAAATATCCGTTTTCCCTTGCTCTTTGCTGTACTCTAAAAGACAATGGAAATCACACATCCCAGATGTTTAGGCAGGGAGACAGACTCTCAAGGATTTGGTTTTGATGCTCACTCCAAGCATTAAATGCTTAACTAAACCCACCAAAATACCTTGTTGCCTCATAATCTAAGCACAGAACACCTGGAAATTTTCACAACTTCTTTTGTCACTGATCAAGATTAAGATGATGAAAGAAAATATTCAAAGGTTTTAACTCTACTTGGATGAAACAGGCATGAACAGTTTTGGACTCTTGGCCAAAGCTTCTTTGAACATTAAGAACTGCATCTGGCAAGGAATTTGAGAGTTAATTTCACATTAAAGCCTAAGAGCCTATGCTCTGTGCAGAACACGGAGGGAAAAAAAAACCTTAACTCTTCCTACTGAAAAACAAAAACTGACCTGTACTTAAGCAAAGGCATAAATTTATGGGGTTGAATCACCAACCACTCACTTTTACAGGGTACTGAAGGACACAGAATCAAAATGGAGGACTCTGTGGATGCTGTTCCTCTAAAAAAGCAAGAAAGACACACACAGGGCCAGCAGGGGGATCAAAAGCACCAAAATTATCAATAAAAACAAATCCCAAGTGTTGGAGAAAAGCCCTCCTTCTCTGTGCTTTGACACACATTTTAGCACAGAAAGTTATAAAAACAGGGTGCTCAGAATAGATACATCAATTGAGTCCATCAGCTTCATAATTTTTTCTTTTCATATTCAACATTGAGGCTGGTTCTCTCTTCACTTTCAAGAACATGGGCATCCAGTGCTACCTGGACACTTCAAACTTGTCCTTGGGTGTGACTGTGACCTTCTTGGCCAAGTGTATGCATTCTGAGTTTCGTTTGGAATGTTCTTGCTTTTCCTTTTTCCCTTCCTCCTTTGTTCCTTGTTTTCTTTAAAAGTTCTACCAGAACCCTTTTTGCTCCTACCACGAAATTTATCTCAGACTGCTCAGTAAAAGACAGTCAACTAAAAAGAAAAAATGGATGAGCAGAACAAACACTGATTGCATTTAAAACATATACTTTAAAACTTATTAGCAAAAATATTCTTCCTTTAGCTATCATTGAGCATGACTAAGTATGATTCAGCTCCAGGTAGAGATACCTAAACACTGCTGACTTGCTCTTCTATTCAGCAGAGATTTAATTGCTACATTCAGAGAACCCTAAAGGAGCAATTTGGCTCTCCTGTGATAGACACCTGAGACTGGGCAGCTAATTCACTCCTTAGGCTCTGTCACTGTAGTGATTTGATCTCCTTGGACAGGAATGGCATGCTTGAGGATAGATACCTAAATTACTGGATAAATAACTAAATTACAGGTATTTTCATGCAGTCCCTCACCTTCGTATGGACAGTCAGGCTTTAATAACCAAAACAGTGCATCTGATTCTTTGGTGAGACACTACCTCAGAAGAATTCAAACATGTTCATGCCACTGGAAATGCCAGCTGAGGGCTCTAGATTAGACCAGGCTCTGCTGCTGGTTCCTGCTCACTCATGTAACCAAGTCAGACACACTGTTTGCTGACAAAATGTGGGCGTGAAGTGGTGTCAGTGTTATTAAACCTGTATAATGTAAAGGTAGATAACATCTTTGTTACTCCAAGTTTTCAGCCTTACTACAGTACAAAAATTAGATCTATTTAAAAGTTTTAATCCCAAGTCTTGATCTTTGTATTTGTCCCCCATATTGGTGTTGAAGTATGAGCAATGCTTAATAGTCTCCAGCATCTATCCCAGAAAGACAACCTTTTAAGAGCAGTAGTTGCAGAAATTGGGCCAGCTTCCAACTGTCTGACAGGTCTTTTATTGCTGCTGGAATACATCCAAAATGTGGAAATGGGACATGTTTTAGTACTGTAACTAATGATTACCAATGTCACAGAATAATACACTTTTAGGTTGTGAAAAGAGCCTAATAACACACTACAGCCTAATGAAGCAACTTAGCCAAGGCCATTCCCTCTATTTCAGTATTTTCATACACTAAATTAATATAGGTATTGTGAATTCACACTTAGAAGAGAAATTATGATTTTTTTCTCTAAACCAAGGAACTAGCTAACCTACAAGTAGACTGAGAAAATTGTGGAACGGAAAAGTCAGTCAAACCCTATACTGAAAAGATGAACTTCCTACTTGAGAGCAATACTTTTAAGGTAGAAAGCTTTTAATTCACAAAGGTGTTATAAATATACACTAAAGAAAGTTAATTAACTTAAGTAGTGCAATGTAAACTACTTTATGGGGCACACAAGAAATAGAGGGGACACTTATGACATAATTAAATGAAGATGTTAATGGCTTCAGCAGTGTCCTCTGTGGATTACATATGGTTGATGCTTAAAGTGCTTGTGGCTGTAGTAATAGCAGTGCTCAGCTGTCAGGACCCAGGACATTGCTCTGGCTGCCCTGGAGGACTCGGGACCCTGGCAAGGGGCTCAGAGACCTTGGCATGGAGTCAAAAACACCCGTGCCTTCAATCTTAACCCATGGAAACAATTACCAACTTTGTGTGAAGATTTACAAGCCACAAAAGATTGAGTAGAATGATAGTGAATTTGTCACAGGGTGAAAAAGTAGAATTTTGGGGTTTTAGAATGGGGGTTCAAGAGGCAAGATGGAGGAATCTGGGTGTGTCCTGTCCTCCTTCTCCTCTTCTTGTCCTCCATCTTCTGCTGTGATGGTGACACTTCTGGATTGGTTCAGAGTAGAGACAAACTGTCTAACATAGGTGATGGGTATTGGAAAATTATTGTAAATAAAGTACACGTAGTTCTTAGTATAAAAAGTTAACACCACCCCATGGGCAGGGGCAGTGCCACAACCCAACCTGCTGGACAGATCTCAGCAGGACAGAGAAAGAATGTAATAGGTAAGAGAAAATAACAACCTTGAAAACCAGAGCTGAAGAATCTCGACTTCTTCTTCAGTCACAGAGCTGGGAAAAAAAGAGACTTTCTAATACCTTTGGGTCATCTCAGCCACAGAAACCCAAGACTCAGCTTCTTTCTCCTCTGTTTTTCAAGGCAGTCCAAACTATAATGCCTCTGTTCCAACTTTCTCAGCTCTCTATAACATCCCATAAATGAAAAATGCCATAAATTGACACAGACACAAACAACAAAACACTTCATTGTATTTATCTTCAACCGGTTGCATAAAGCAACAGGCCCTTAACCAGCACCTACTTCTTCCCATGGAATATCCTCTGCCAGCACCTGCTGCTGATGCTTCCTCCTAGAAGCACAGAAGAGTTAGACTTAAGGCCTTTGTGGTCCTCTCAACAGGGGCTTTGAAAATACCTGATAACTCAGTAATATTCCTGTTAAATACAGCTATTTAAGGCAAAAGATTAATCTAATAGCATGATATACCAACATTTATTGTTCAATGTTCTAAATGAATGCAGTTATTATCATATTGTCATGAACCAACTGAGATGCAGCAACGGAGCCTATGTAAAAATAAATAACATTATTTAGATCCTTCTTTAATTTTTACATAAAATCTTTCCCATGTTGCTTGATCTCCATTTGATCTAACAAGGGTGGTCACACCTCCTACTCCCAAGGAATGCAGTCTCATTCAGGCTGAAGCCAGTTTGATTACTACAGGCTTGCACAGATACTCTTCTCACACTGCAGAGCAACATAGAAACAACACTTGGAGAAGAAGAAAAAAGAAAATAAAACCAGTATGAGTTAGCAGTGAAAGGCTGCTGTACAAGCTGCTTTACCTTACTAGATAACCAGTAACACTGTTTTCACATCTTGATGATGTTACAATTACTTGGTACAAAGTGAACTGGAATTTTTATACTTCCCTCCCTTGGTATAGTGACATGTCACAGTATTTAGAGTTAGCATGAAATAATACTTTGGTTCCTCAGCACTCCTATATATAATATTTGGGAATAATGACCATAAGGACCATTTTAAAAAGCAATAAGCTATTAATGCATATATGCTTGAATAATTTTGTTTTACAGCATTTTATCTTGCAATAAGCATTTTAGAAACAGGGAGGAGAGGGGGGAAGGAAAAAAAGTCAGGACCAAAGAGAGACATCTGAGTCTTTGGATTTCTAATTTCCACAGGAACATGAAATAAGTCTCTTAGAAGCATTGAGCATCTATTTTTTTATTCTTTAAAATAAAGCCCTGCTTTGCATAAACAGACAATTATTATAAAACCAAAAGCAGAATGGCATTATTGCCAGCACACCTAGACACATCACCTTAAAAATATAAACAGCTGCCAGGCAATTCTGACTGCCCCACACATGAATACCAGCTGGAAGCAAAACAAGGTTCACAGGAATGAAGGCAGTCCCTCAGTCCCAGCTCCTAAGAGCAGAAACCATTTCAGTTTTCCCACTTTTCCATCTCTCAACTCCCATATTTTTTTTTCCAAACAAACACCATTTGTCCCTTTTCCCCTGCCAGAACTTTGGCAGCATGTTGAAAAAGAAGCAAGGAGCAGAATGTCTCAGATTTACACTACAGATTTCTTACTTTATACAGCAGATTTCTTATTTTAGAGGAACACATCCAAAGGCAGACTTGTTACTAAGATTTCGGGTTTTAACAGACATCTCATGCTTTACACAGCACTAGATACCAGTACATTGACAGATATAATGATAGGACACTTCTCAATAGTCTGCTCCCCTTTTTCAGTCGTGACACCTTGTTTAACAGCATTCCCTCTATTAAAGAATTTTTTTTCACAGGATAATATTAGTTCTTACTAAATTTGAAACCAATTAACCAGCTTGCTGGGCTTTTTGCTGTTACCAAACAGCTGATGAACTCAAATACAATCCAGTGTTGTTACTGTTCGGAAATCAAAATTATTCGTGCTGACAACTCTGCTGTTGTGAGATATTTACAGCAATACCAGCATACTTTATATGCTGTTTGCATATAATGGAACTCAACTTACTTTGTACACAATACTTTAGTATTATTTACAGTAAATACTACTATAATTTTAAAAATAAATCCAGAATATTTCTTTTTACAGACATATTGGATCTCCACACAGTAAGATTACACGTACTATTTTTAGTCCTGAATGGTAAAAAGCATTAGAGATAACTCTTGGAAGCGGTTTCCAAGCACAGCTTTCACATTCTGAAAAGTCCATACCATATTTTTCACTTCAAAAAGGACTTGGTGATCCCTCTTGTCCTCCCCTCATTTCATTCTCATTCAAGTGTAATGAAGCAACATGAAACTATTTTGCTCAAAACCTCTCCATTCTCCAATCTTGTTTTGCACTGCTGTTGCAGGAAGGACAGAGGCCACAGTAAGGAGCAAACAAATAGGCACAAATAACTAGAATGGGCACAGAGAAGAAAATAAAACTCAGTAGGTTTTTTTTTTCATCATTCCCACAAAAAAACTTCATCCCTAAAGCCTGGAATATATTTAGGGCTTAGGAAATGCTCTAGAGATCAACTCCATGACCCTTAACGCTACAACAAATAAACATGACTTTCAGCAGCAATAAGGCAGCTACTAATAATACTCCATGAATTTGTCTACTTTAACAATTATACTTTCCACTCAAATATGCAGAGGACTAGCAAAAACAGGCAAATTATTGACCTGTATCTTTTTCATTCCCAAAGTTCAAAAATCTTAATGCTTACAATACTCCACTGCTGTCAGATCTGAAGAACAAAGAAACAATCACTGTGGCAAATTTTTCAGATCTAACATTGCTGATTTCTGGATCCACCACTTATTCTAATTTTCACAAATTGCTCAGCTGCAGACATTTACCACAGCTGAAAGAATAAGAGTCTATAATACCAGGATAAAATTAGAGGAGATGCTCTTTCCTAACCTAATACAAAAGAAACTAAATTAAGGGATATTTTGTCTTTGAAACACTATGATCTGTGGTTGCATTAGTTGTGTGAGATGAAACAGTGGAGACCAAGAATGTAAGAGCATGAAATTAAAATTTCATGAGCAGCATTTAAATTTTGAAATTGTTTTGGAAATGAAGACCTAGTGTGCTCAACTTAAGGCTCTACTTGACCATCGCGGATTCTGTAGATGCATGTATTCCCACAGACAGACTACAGTAAATGCTCTGTCAATATCTAACTGAATGGGACACAGGAATTACAAACCAAAAGTCAACTTCTACACTGGAAGTGGAAGATTATCTGGAACTTTTGTTTTCAGTAGTGAAAGCGATGGTTTTCTCTCTAGTATCGCTGTCTATCTACTTTTGAAAGTTCTTCAATTTTATGCATGATCACTCCTGTGGCTCAGCCCTACAGTTTCTCAGAATCCAGTTTGTGATTCTGAGTTTTATCACTGTAAAAGGCCAGTTCCTGGTTGCACTCACTTCTCACAACACTCCGAATTTTGCTTTCATATCATGCTTCTGTATCTCACTTCAGGGGCAGAGTGAAGACCAGCAACTTTTACTCAAAGCTTCCCAAAGCCCAGTGTTTCCAAGACAGTCCTCTGAGATGTCAAGAAGGTCAGCTGAAGCCATAGCCTGACACTTAGCTTTCCTGAAAAGTTTCCAGGGGGGAAAAAAACAAACAAACAAACAAAAAAACCCCCAAAAAACAAAAACAAAAAAAAAAAAAAAAAAAAAACAACTTAGGAAAGCACAAAAAAAAATGGCCCCTCTGACATCTGACAGGAATGACTCTCCATAAAACAGGAATAATGTGCTCATACACATACAAGCTTAAATGGGTCACAGGCTGACATCAGCCAACATTTCTCCCAACCAGGCGTGTCTTTGCCTGAAGTATCTTACTGAAGAAATATTTTGGGGACAAAATATTACTTTGAACACAAAAGCACCCTTACAGTTGATTTGGCTTTGAGTAGTGAAGTAAGAGGGTTCTCCAGAGGTGGACAATAAAAAAATGGACATGTCCCTTGCACAGGTATTGTGATCACTACTTAATTTTTTTTTTGGTGATCACTACTTTACCTACTGATTTTTCGAAGACTATACATCAGCAACATCAACTAAAATTAAATCCAGAAACTTACATACACTTTGAAATATTGTTCATCCCAAATTCAAAGCAAGTTATTGGAGGGGAAAAATGGGCAAATTGATTCTTTTAAATGGTGGTTACGTAAAATTATACAAGAGATGCACCACTGACTCTTGTTTAGATCAGAAAATGCTGAAGAAGAACAAACACTAAGTAGCCCTATTGGTCCTATTAGATCAAAGTAGGGAAAGAAAACTATTTCTCACTGAAAACTGTAAGAATCCAGGATTTCATTTCCAAGGACTATCTTGAAAAAAAAATACAGATATATTCATCTTCTAGACAGGAACTGGCAGCATACAAGGTGGGAAAAAAGCATCTTAGAGGGAGGTTTTGCTTTTATTTCTTTTCCAAACAAAAGAGATTTAACCATATTTTCAGAAGATAAGAAAAAGGAGGCACCAACAGAAAGGCAACACTGGAAACAGTCTTGAGGACTTATTCACCTGAGAGGTATAAAGCTATTGATAAAAACTTCCAGTGCTGACTTCCAGCTGGGAGCCCCAAACTGTAATATAGCTGCTCCTGGTGTGATAATTGTGACTGCTAATGCCCTCAGATCACAAGACTCAAGCATAGAATAGAGATACAACTTAAACCACGCCATGAAAGACAATGAGAGCTGAATTCATTCCACTCTAACTCAGGAACAAGTCTTACTAATGAGGTGTGCCACTCTCACATTGCAGGAGTGCGTGGCTGGACAGGTCTGACACTCTTCAGTTTGTAGTCCTGTCACAGTGTAACCTGAAGGTAATTCAGTAGAAAATACAAACCTATCTCCCACTGTTTGCATTCAAATCTCATCTTCACTCAACAAGAAGCAACTCCCCAGCATGACCTTACTATTTACACCTGGAGGCACAGCATTTCCAGCTGAGAGCCACAAAATGAGCTGAGAGTTTTCCTAGGTACAAACAAGTATAAAATGTTCTGAGGTTCACTGTGGAGATGGTATTTCAATTGCACCACATGCATCGCTCTGATACACTAGGTGACCCTGAGTAAGGACAGAAGACTGGGGAAGGGAGAACAGACACACTGGCTTAGGATGGGATACAGGAATTATCAGAATAAATTTTGCAGGAGATGCAGTTGAATTAATGTTTAAACCAATTAATTATGTCCCCCACCTTTGCCAGTCATAGTGCAACTCAAAATCTCACAGTGTCCTAGGCTTCTACATGAAGTTTAAATGTTTAAAAAGTAAATCCAATTGTGAAGGCTTAATGTTTATAGGTATAGACCAAAAAGCATTTCCTATGGATGAATCATTCACTCTCCTTCTCCCAAGAACAACTGTTTGAACCCCCTAAGCTGTCTATGTTCAGAACAATTCCTTGGAAAAATGGATTAATGGGAACGCTGAATGTGAGGCTCTCAAAGAAGCGTGGCAAATGTGATTTCTGATCAACTGTGTAATTCTACACATGTATCACTCTCCACAGTACTTTACCATATTAACACATTACTTTTCATATACTATTAACCTCATAACATGGGAAGTGGATCGGCTTCTGCACAGTATTTGTTGTAGCAAACAAATAAGAACTCCATAAAGTCTACTGCCTAAAACTCACTGAATTCATTTAGGCTGGAAAGCTTTCCCATGAAGAAAAATGCAAATCTTCCTGTTATTAAACAGATAAATGCAAATTATCAAAAACCCTGTGAGTTTAGTGTGAAGAGATGACCTCCTCTGAGCTCCTTCTCTGGCACTGGTTCAGCATCTCCAACAACCTCCCAAGAGGTCAGTAGAAGACCACCAGCTTGAGGCACTCACAAACAGCAACTATGCCCCTCACACTACATCAAAGGAAATAAAATGTATCATGACATTAAAAGCCTTTTTAGGAGAACCCTTTTTCTGTCCCTAAGCAATCACATCACCAGGTTCCACTTCCTAGTGTTTCTCCTACATAGTGGAAAGACAAGAAATGTACCCAGATGAAAAGGTTTCGCACTTGACAACAGAATGAGTGTTCTGAAAGCGCACTAAATCCTTTAAACAATTAAGCACCAAATGAACCATTTAAAAATTCACCACTACCATTAAAACAAATTAAATTAAGCCAGATTAACATATTAAGTTTGCTCAACCCAAAAGCAGATAACTTCACATAGCTCCTGTTTAGCTATGTGCAAACTATTTTTCAAAATACCTGACCATAAAGAAAGGCCAAAAATACATGCAATTAAGGAAATCAGATAGCTGGGTAACTTATATTCAAAGCATAATGGAGAACTAGCTCTTTATCTTTTCCTCTACAGTAGTTATGATACTCCATTTCCAAGGCTTCTGCTGATAAAAATTAAGTTTTCACATTCTAACATATCCCTAATAGCCAATTTACAAAGCTGTGCCCCTTTTGATTAGCTCCTATGTGTTACTTGCTGATTCCTGTGGGGGAGAAGTGAGTAAGGAAGAAATTTCCAGAGGATTCTTTAAATATCCAGAAAGTCTATTTCACTGAAAACTATTTTGTTCACATGTGTTGAAATTTTTAGCATTCCTTTGACCTTTATGTCAATGAAAACAGCAGGATCTAGGCAGCTGAAAGACTTCAGTACAGTAGGTTATCTTCTCTATATTATCCAAACCAGGAATGGCCAATACAAGGCTGTAGGTTAAATATAGGTGTTTGAATTATTCACAGAAATAATACAAATTTCAATACTTGGAAGTGGAAAAAAACCAAACCCAAACATTTTCAGACCCACGGGCATATTTTACCACATATAAGTGAAAAAACGTAACTTAATTCTGTAAAGAAAGAAACTCTTTTCTTGGGGAATTTACATCTGTTACCCATTAGTGACCACAGCAATGATACACAGGTAGTATTTGCAAGAATATTTACAGGTTCAACACTTCTCACTCCTAACATTGGAATTTTTTTTTTTTTTGTTTTTACTATACAAGCAATAATTCATAGAACAAGCTAAGTAGGGCCATCCTTTCAAATGGTCATCTTGCAATGAGGTAGGAATTAAATAGCTCACATTTTTATATAATGGTAAGTGCAAATAAGGACTATGCATTTAGCTTTAAATAGTTTAGAGATAAGTTCAGAATCATAAAAAAGATGCCAATAATAAAGAAAAAATATCCCAGTGTTTCCCACGTTCCAAGTGTTTCAAAATATGTGGGCTTGTTCCTCATTTCACAAAAATATAAAATTGAAGTATCTTTGTACAAAATTCCCCCTAAACCAGCTTCCTATGAGATGACTATTGGTTATTCAGGAATATAGCAAGGTTGCAAAGTTTTTAAATTAAAAAATGCGTAATAACAGACTAATTTCCTGTACAACTACTATTTATGTTATTCAGCAACCAACTATAGACACTGGCACTAATAATTGCTTCCCGGAACCTGTATGAAATTGCTTTCATATGCAATTTCAGTGGAAACAGATTCAACAGCAACTAAAAAGGCAAAACACAAAGGCTGAAGATTTTAGTATTGAGCCTGAGCAGCACTTTATGGTATTGATGATACCTAAGAGTGGCCTCTGATGTGCCTTGTCCTCACAGGTGTAATGAGAAGAACAGAGCATACTATAACTGCTCCACAAGATGCAAACTCCCAGCACGAACTGACCAACATGACATTGCAAGTAACATTTACATTTCAAATGCAGTGAAAGATAATCTTTTCAAGGAATTTAGACATGTCATTTCATTGCCAGCTGACACAGCCTTCATATTTAATATCAATTACACTTCCATTTAAGCTATTAGAAACCTACTTTTCCAACCCACTCATTCTAACCAAATTTGAAAGCTGCATAAAACTAATTTCAACTAGTATATCAAAACTTCACCTTACTTTCAATTCAGTGACTAAGCCATAATTCTATTGCACATTTATTTAGATTGTTATCTGGAAAGGAAGCATATCAAAAGGGTAAAGGATATTGCAAGCAGCTTCTGAGACTTCTACTTAATTCTTCAGTATTTACAGTAAAGGGAATAATGCAAATAAACAGATGGAAATTGTTATCAAAGAAAATTAACAACTTTCTTTAAAAGCAGCTGAGGGTTCTGGGGGTGCTAGTACCACTTTCTTTTGACTGCCCCATCAGAGCCACAAACTGCTCAGGTATGAACCTAAAACTTATAATTTTTCATAGTTTGATAAAACACTTTTATTTGTGTCAAATGCTGTTGCAAATTTGACAATTAACAGCTCTTCATTATAATGCTGGGTTTTTTTAACAAGACACAGAAATGCCAGAATCAAGTCAACTCCTATTCTAGCTGGTTCATACAATGCCTATACTTGGCAGGAACAAATGAGAATCTCCTAATCAATATCTCTACTCTGCACACATGTTTTTGTTGCTTGGTTGGCGGGGTTTGGTTTTGTTTTTTTTTGTGTGGTGGGTTTTGTTTTGGTTTGTTACCTTTTTAAGAAACAAGCCATCCTTACCTGTCGGGTTCGGCTGTCTGTCTCTGCCCCGACACGGGTAGTGTGGTTCTTGGGTGGCACGCGTTTCAAAGGACGAGTCTGGACTCTTCAGCTTTTCGATCTTCGGATTGTTTATTATTTCTTATCTACAAAATTTTCTGTCTGCCCAACAGAGGTCTGATCTGCAAGGCAGCCAAGGGCACTCTGACCACCCACGGGCGGTCATGTCTTTTTATACTAAAATCTACATACATAATATTTACCTTTATTTTCCAATACTTTTCATCCTTGTTAGCAAGTGCACCTTCACCATAAACCAATCCCCAAGTGCCAACATCACCACAGGAGATGGAGGACAAGAAGAAGAAAGAAGAAGGACGAGACACGTCCTGATCCCTCCATCTTGTCTCCATAACCCCCCTGTACCAAAAACCTTAAAGTTTATATTTCACCCTCTAAATGTGTCCCTTTTACAACCTTCACTCTAAAGTCATTCTCATGTCCTCAAATTCTTGTCACTTCTGTGGATGGATCAAAATCAAGCCACCAAACACTCTTGGCAACATTCCAGGATTTTCGAGACCCCCAAGGGTTCTCCTGGCATCTCTGGACATCGGGAACGATGTGCTGAGATCCCACACTTACCAACTACTTCATCAAACTGGACTTCAAGGTTTTGTCCTATCACTCAGGAGACACTACTCCTCCCACCATCCTAAAAGACACCTGTGCACAGGTTTTTTGGGAGGTCAAGATAAACCATTACAGATATTCAGAAAGCACATTCATTAGCAATGTACACCATATATCACTGTCTTGGCTGACAGCTATCATGCATTACAAAGCTCCTAGTTATTACTAGGAACTGACATATATTCCACCACTTCAGGCTTAGCCAAAAATACTGGTTGACAACACTTGAAGACATACAGCATGCCTAAGCTATCCAATAATGAATAATTTAAATCCTTTGCAGAGACAGGACATAAATCAACCAATTTTTTCATTGAAAATGAAGTTGACAGTCCATCCACTGAATGACAAAACTTCCTCCTTGGAAGCAATTAGACCTTTCATCTGCAAGGTCAAGTACATTGAGAAAGATCTACTGGACCACAGGTACTGATGTCAAAGTGGTAAAATTGAAACAAGTGTCCTGTGGCTTATTTCTCTTTCTCCCTTCATGAGAAAGGGTTTGTACTGCCAAAGATGCTTTTTTAATCTTGTACCCACTCCCAAGTTCACTATGTCTTTGTCAAAGCTATAAAACCTGGAGCACAAGCGTAAAATTGGGAACAGCATCTTGATTTCTAGCTTAGGGTATTGTGGTAGCCACACTGAAATGCTTCTTATATTCTAGTTAATTAGTCTGCATTTTAAAGGTGCAGAAGGATAAAGTAAAACAAACAAAGTGCTTATGCTATTCACAGTATGTTCTGCCCTACAGCTGCTGTCCAACCTACACTTGGCAGCAGAGCAAAAATATACAAGATATGACTGTGCCATTTAGCTACAGCTCATGGCAAAGCCTGCCTTACCTTGTCTTACAGGTGAGAAGAATGCCTACTTTATGAAGGCACACATGGAGGAGGGAGACCACCATCAATATATCTGCTGCAGTTGTTGGTGAACACCTGCCACGACTATGCCACAAATGCCAGCGCACAGCATATTAACACATCCATGCCCAAGCTAAAAAAATGCATTCCTAATGGGTTCACATACTTTGTCATCCAAAGGTGAAAGCTCATAGCCTGGCAGAGGCCATGGGTGGTCAAGAAGTGGCAACCAAGCATGAAGTTTCCTATGCTGGGAAGAAGGATTTGAAGATTTGGGGGGAAAAAAGTGGTGTCTTGAGAGAAATAAGAAAAAAAAAAGAACCCACCCAAGATTCAATCCTTTCTCTACAAAGTCAGAAAGAGAACAGCAATAGGAATTTCTCCCACAAAGCAATAGAAATTCAGATGACCCTCAGGCCACAGGGCACTGGCCTTAAAAGCAGGTCCTGTGCTGTTTTCATATCCCATTCTGAAACTACCAGCTGACTGTGCAGCTGTTCCAGGAGTTATTACAGGAGAATGACTCTGGCACTGATGTCACCTACACATGAAAATTACTGCTGAAATAAGAAGAGGTGGAAAGGGGAGAAAAGGTAACAGATGTTGTTCACAACATACAGAAGGACCTACAAAAATGCAATGCAGTTCAGAAAATTCATATTAAGGTTCAAACTAAAAAATTACTGTCTCTCACGTAAAAAAGTGGAGGTGGTTGTTAGATGCAGAGAAGAGCATAAGCAACCAGAAGTGCATCAGAACAGAATTAACATAGTTGAGGGGTTTATTACTAAGAAGGAAGCCTAAGCAGTGAGACAGAGTATTCCAAAGTACTTGCAGCATGGAATTTGGGTGCCTGGGAAGCCAGAACTCTGCCAAATTGGTTTTTACTGGTAGGTCATGATCAGAGGGTTCATTTTAAAGCTGCCTGCCTGCAGTGCACACCTGCAAGACCAGTGCTCCCCAGTTGTGGGAATACCTGCAGCAATGAGGAAGAATTTGGAATTTAACAGCAAAACGAGCTGACATCTAAACCTAAGAAAGCTCCTTCTCTTTCCTGTAAGCAAGGATACTGAAAAGCCTCCAAAATCAATACTTCCAAGAAGCTTACAGACATTGGGATTGCAATTATTTCGCTAATTCCAAAACACAAAGCTGCTTTCTTTTAAAGCCAAAATGAAATTAGAAGACAGTATTTCAACACAATTAGAAGTATTACTTGGTTAGTACCAGAATAGGGCACTCACTTGCCAAGCAAGAGGTTAAGTATAGAGCTGTGAGCATCAAGGAACTTATTCAAGCACCAAGGGAAGAAAAGAAGACAGAAGCTGAGGAGACAAGACAGCTCTAAAGGGAAGAGAGACTTCAGACTGGAACTCTTTCCCACAAATCCCACAGTTGGATAACCCTAATTTTATTCAGGAGCTATTAAGAAGGAATTGCTATAGACCAACAAAAAGCAGCTGTTCTAAAATGTCTACAGGATTTCAAAAAATTAGTTTCCTCTTTCCCCTTCTTCCCAGCATAATTTATTTTATTTCTCTTATGTACACAGTGTACAAAAATAGTGATAAGCTTATTGAAATTACAGTAGTAGTTCAGGAGTTAATAAAAAAATGCACTACAGTAATGGAAATATAAAGTGAATTTTTTCTCCTCTTTTCACTGATCTTCATATAAAGCTTTATTTAAATGTTATCAGCTTCAGCACTGGTTAATCACTTGCACAATTCTCTAACATTAAATTAGTCCCCCTTTCTCAACAACTGGTGGAAGGTTATGCCAATCCAAATGAAGCAATTATGACAGAAATCAAGTCTAACCATTTATATTTTCATTCACTGTAACAGTCTTTAAGTGTGATTAATCAAATCAATCTTCCCTTTTCAGCCAGAGCTGTAATTGCTAAGTGCAAATTAAAGCATATTATATATGACATATGATACTTAATCTAAAGACAAATTTTTATTAAGGTTTAAGTCAAACTTTGTTAAATGAGTTAAAGATATCCACTGAATATATCTTAACGTTACATACATGGCCTATGGGAAAAGAAAAAATATTACAAAAATACTTCAAGCCCCTTAGATAGAGTCCAACTGCTTTGATCAAAAAACCCCACAAAGAGTAACAGTAGTATTATGCTTGTAAAAATATATAGAATATCTTCACAGATTCTATCATGCAGTTCAAAAGGGGATATCAGATAATTCTAGAATCCTAAACAATTATTTTTCAGCAATGATACACAAAAATCCTTCACAATGATAAAACAGAACTACTAATTCTGTGAATAACTCCCTACTGGAGTAAGCTGATAAGACTTCTGGTATTTTAGTAATTGTTGACAACTGCTGGAAAAGCCCATTGATATTACTGTCCCCTAAGCAAACAGGGGCAAGAAAATTACACCAGTAAGGGATCTAAAGGCTAAGAGTTGATATTCTTATTCAATACCCTGATGTTTACTTTACCCTCTTAATTTTGCATTTATTAATAACCATAGTGATGTTTTCTGATGTGGTTAAACAGTCCTCTTTGTCCTCCTATATGTGTAACTGTGAACCTATTTTATTGAGAAAATCTAGATCAGAACAGTATTGTCTCAGAAAGGCAAACGGGAAAAAGCAGGCTGCAAAACCTCTGAAAAACCTTCACAATCTAACAAAAAAAAAAAAGGCAAAACATGACACAGTATCACTTTTGAAGGGTGTGCTACCTACAAAAACCTGATTGGGGGGGGAATATTGCTTTAGTTCAAAAAGAAAAAAAAAAGACATTTGGGGTTATAGTAATGGAAACCATTTTCAGTGCACTGAATAGTCCAAACACAACATATCTGAGGATGTACAATTATGAACAGTTAATCAATTACCTTTAGTATTTTCTCCTAGGAAATAATCCTCCACAGAAAGCATTTGCTTCACCCCAGCAGACTTTACTATTTACATCACAGAACAGCTAATGTAATTTGTATTAATATTGAAACACTACATATATATATATATATATATATATACGTAGATAAATAGAAGATATCTATTCAGTGTCCTCTGCCTTACATACACAATCAGTCCTCTTAAAAATGAAACCTTACCTGAAATAACTACACTGCTGCATATTACAGAAGAAGTGTGTTGCCTCAGATACCAGGATGTTTTCCAGCCAGTTCACATGATAAGCCATGCATTTAGAATGTAAGCACACTTGTCACATGGCCTGTGCCAGCCCCACTGGGCAGTCACCTGCACATCCCATCCAGGATCCAGCAGGTGGAGGATGACCAGCCAGCTGGCTGACACTACATGGAACAAGACAGAGGAGGGGAGAGGTTCGGGACAGGCAGAGCTTCCCCTCCCAACAGGGAGAAAGTACTGTTTCATCTCCTAGCTGCAACAGTCACAGAGTAGGGAATCTAGCACCTTTGGGAACCTTATTTTTCTTTCCAATCTGACAATTGGCCAATAGCTTCAGAAATTATTTTAGGGAAATAATTTGAGAAGTCAGCTGACAGACAGAGCAAGCCCTTGACCTCTACCATGTCTCCATGCCTTGAAACCAGGATGAAATGTCCTTTTGAGTAAAAGTCACACAATCCAAGTGTGAATTTGTTCTACTAAATCCTCATTTTTCATTCACTAAGAGCAGTGTTTCTTATATATATACCCAAAACCATCCGCACAATAAAGAATAAAGTAGATGCTAAAGGTGGATTTCAAGAAGCCTTAGCTGCTATGAGAATCCGGATGTGAAAGCTTAATAGGCAGACTTGCCTATTCCACTGTGGGATACCTACATTCTGTCTGGGACCTGAAATACATTTTTAAACTTAATTCAAGGCACACTATGCCTTGAAACCACTCTGCAATTACCAGATTCTCATTTGTTTTTTCCATTAATTGTTGAATAGCATGTCTAATTGGATCTCACTAGTTTAAAATATTAAACAGAGAAACAAGCAAATCACCTAATTCTATCCATGCTGTATTCCTCTTACTACATACATTTCAAATTACCACTTTAATACCTTATCCCACTTGCACTCATCTGTCGTGGGCAGCAGGGTACAAAGGGAAGAAGAGAAAGACAAAAAAGGCAGAGAGGAGAATGAAAAAGGTGCAGGACTGTAATAGACCCCTAACTCTCCATAACATGGCAAGGCAGCATTTCATAGTCTGGCTATGAGTGCAATGAAACTTCTGAAATCAGGAATTTTTAGTTGCAGTTTGCCTTGTACTGCTTGGATGAGGGAAACATCCTTCTCCACCCAAGCAGTGCTCAGGATCCAAAGCTCAAACCATTCATGAAGAAAGAATCACCAGATTCTAAGCTGCTGGTCATCAGAATGACTCTTTTTATGCATACTAGGCTATCATTTGCTGTACATATAAAAGCATTTCTCATCCTCTGGAAAAGTTTTCCTTTCATGACACAGTCTACCACAACTGATACTTGTAATATTCTACAGAAGATATATATATATTTTTTTTCTACAGAGTACCACTCTTTGCTTAAATATACTCAGATGCTTCATGAAATCTCTGGGTTTACAAAGTTTTCTTTGAAGCTGCCTTAATTACAGGAAGGCTTGTGACTTCTTTAAATTAAGAGTTAAGAGAAGCCAAGAACAAGATGATTAGTAGTCACAACATTAATCTTTTTGCTGTACCTAACAACTTAATTTACTATATAAACCCTTGTGGAGTTGCTGTTCTATTGAGCTGATGTTGATGCACTAGCTGGGAAGTTACTTCTACCTCTTCTGTTCTCCTCTGAGATGTAACAGTGGGCTCTCAGGAAATTGAATCTGATAGGAAACACACTCACTGACCTCAGTGAGCTCTTACAAGGCTAAAACAGAAAAATAAGGTTCACAAGTGACAAAGAGACTCAACACATTGCATAGAAATACAAAGGCTTCTTTGACAGTGGAAAAGAATTCCCACTTCAGCAATGAGATTTAGAAAATATACTGTCTTTTAATATTATTATTATCATCACTTAATAAATATGTATTTTAACAATTTTCTGGACAGACTTTACATACACTGCTTTCATCACTGGCAAGGAACAGCACCACTCACAATGCACGTTCAACAGCAGATTCCAGCCCTTAACTCCCCAGTTGAGCAGCTTCATGCTACATTACTTTGGTAATGCAAAAAGAACCCAAAAATAGAGACATTTTTAACTTGGACTGTCTTAAGTCTCCAGGGAAATGAGGCTTAGGCAGTCCCTCATCTGTTCACTTGTCACATTTAAATTTGCAGGCCAATTTCAACTAAATTTGCTAAAGAGTTTGGATACACAAAAATAATTAAGTTCCAGCACATTCTACAAAAATTAGAAGCTGAGTACAAAAGAGACATCTACAAAATGCTCGTAGGTGAAAGCAAAGGACTTTTAACCAATCTACTATCCATCACCTCATTAATGAAATAAAGATACTCAGCATGTCTTGTATCTGAATATATATTGTGTTTATGCATATTTGAGTAAGTATTCACCATATATATTCAAAACCTTACAGGACAACCTCCCCTAGACAGCCCTGCTTGAGGAAAGGGGGTGGACTAAATGATCTTTCCTGTCTGACCTGCAAAATTTTGGGGCGGTGTGGTGGTGTCACACGTATAGTTTCAGAGAAGCCACACCAAATGATATTGAACAGGGAAGGAACTCTAGGGGAAGAGGAAGAAGACCTTATCAAAAGGTGAAGGAAATAAATCCAAAGGCAATTGAGTATTAGCCACTATGCTATCAATGGTCCTTTTTTCTTTGGTGACCTTCAGAATTTCACTGAAGACTTGTCACTTCAGTCTCCATGTTCTATTAGCAGAATCATTTTGGAAATAATCTCTAAGGTTACAAGCCACACAAATGTCATTACAGGAGGGTAAAACATAGTTTTGATAGCAAAGATCATTCCTTTAACCTTTTACACTGATGTGAATGTACCCACATTAGGAGTTGCATGGAGTTTGAAAACACATACTCATTATTAAATGAAGAAATAAATACAAAAATGTCGAGATGAGGCTTAGGCCTGTCATTTTGGTGAAGGGGAGTACTGGAGAAGAAATTTTGAAACAACTACCAGGGAGAAATAGTGAGAACAAGTAAACTACAGGAATGGGAAATTTAGAGAGATGAGAAAACTTTTCCAGCCTAACTGAATGCTCCAGAAGATTCTTGTACAAGTAAAAGAGTAAGAGTGGGGTCTGGGAGATCCATGGCTGGGTCCTCCTCACCAGCAGACCACCCATATGCACATTTCCTGGATGAAGTGTACACTCTTTTCTGAAGGAAGCTGAGAAGAAGACAAAGACATCATGGAATGTGGTGGTTTGACAGGAAAGAAGCAAATCACCTAATTCTATCCATGCTGTATTCTTCTTATTACATACATTCATTGTTTATCTTTGAACATCCATTGGCCTAACCACAGCATCCCAGAAAACACATTTCCTGTCAAACCACCACATGTAGCCAACATCAGATTCAGGGTGGAAGCCTGGTAAGGAGAAAGGTGACATTACAGAAGCAGGATCAGCCCCTACAGTGGCCATGGAAAAGGAGGCATCTGCAAGTGAATTTGTCATCTAAACTCCTCTTAGAAACAGTGGGCCATCAAATCCCTTAATTCACGAGGACAGGAACAACCCCACCCTAGCCAAGTCAAGTAACTTGACCACACCAACAAATGGGGTAGAAGAGGGCTTCAGAAGCCTAGGAAACACTAGGCTCAAAATCTGTGTCCAGGTAAGCTCACAGAGCAGGCTAGATGCTGACAAGGGCAGTGACAGGCTGAAGGAATCAAAAGCTGCAAGGCTAAGAAACAGCATCCTGGAAACACACTGCCTAGAAGTATTTTGTAGGAATCTCTTCAGATCCACTCTACTCTGTTATCTATAGACAAACTAATTATTCAGCAGCAGGAATAGAGCAGAGAACATCATGGCCTGGTATAAATTCTTGGAACAGCTGCATCTGCAATAGGCTGGGCACTTCTGATTCCTCTTAGTATTGAAAGGACATAAATGGGAAAGTTACTGAGAAGGACAGCAAGCACCTTGAAACACATGGAATATGCTAACCTAGGGAACCATTAAGACACCTGGATCTTCAGTCCAGAGGATGAGGTAACTGAAATATGATGGTCATTTATAAGATAATTAATAACATGAAAATGGAGACAGAACAACTGTTCAGTGCACCTTCCAATTTAATAACTGAGGAACATTAAACAAAGTTAATGTGTCAAGTTCACAGAGGGCTTTCCTCACTAGTTATTATTCTTGCTCAAATACCTGCAACAGACATCATAAGTTTCATGTTTAAAAAGCAACTGGATGTATTTTTTTGGTCTAAGACTTCTTCAAGCAATAAAAACCAAAACCCACCATAGGTTAGGAGAGTATTCTGGGGTCTTTGTCCAGTGACAATGAAAGTCACTATCCTATTGCCAACAAGAGACTTCCATTTTAGTCAGTACAACCATTTGTATACTTTACTGGCATATTTCAGTAAAAAGCACTGAGGTAATGGCCATTTTCAGACACTTTGACAATGCAAGATCCTTTAACTTTGTCCTAACCATCAAAGCTATATTCATCATATTCAGAGTAAGATTTAAAAAAGGTTTTTGGCTAGCAAAAATACAAAGAAAACTTGGCTTTCACATATGACTAATTCAGAAGACAGACCTACTAGTGAATATTTATATCATCCCAGATTTTCATGAAAATCTGTAGATTACAAATAAATCTTTATAAGAAGTTTCTGTTACATAACCAAGCTGTGTTATCGACTTCAGAAGGCATCAAAGGAACTAATCTCAGCTCTTGATATGCAAAGAAATACTTCAATTATATCTCCTTGGCCTTAACTTCCAGGCTAGGGAGGAAAGAGTCTAAGTAGCAATATTTGTGGAGCAACCCAAGTTTGCACCTTTTTCTGTAACATATGCAGCCTAGACACAATATCCCAGGAAGCAATACTTTAAAATCTTCATACATTCTACATTAACAAAGTAAGGCAGTTAAATGAAAGTCCAATATAGTAAAGGTAGCTAGAGGAAAAAAGAGAGTAGCAGAGGGAAGCAAGATATGATAGTATTATGTATCCCCAGTGACATGAATAATTTTTTTTTTTTGTTTGCATTTAATCTTCATATAGCCTTTTTCCCCAGCTCTGAATTTCATTTATCACTGTATGGTGATAAGCTGTCAACAGTGGCAACACTTTCATATATTCTTGTGCAAGAACAATAAAAACATGACCCTTATTAGGACTTCTCAAAAGGGGAAAAAAGCCTAAACAAAACAGTAATTTATAATATGCTTATTTTCCATAAAATAGAAATGGAATTTATTCCACAGAAACAGCATATTCCAAGTTTCCCTTGGGGCAGGAAGGGGAATGTTACTAAAACAAAGGGGCTGCTTTGCAATATGCTATAATAGGTTAACTAAAGTTTGAACTGTGAAAAGTTAACATAATACATGTTTTACAAGATGAGAGAAATACTGAAAAGATTTCTGAATTATCTTTTAGGAGGATACAGATATTGCTATTTTTAAAAAGCTTTTCATCAAGAGCAGCTTCTGAATCAAAACAATACTTTCAATAACATGAACCAAAATCTGCCTACAGAGCAGAAGAGTATCTGTAACAGGACTCACATTTATTTCTATTTCTTTAAAGAGGTAAATTTAATAGTTTTTCTCCAATACAAAACAACAGAAGAAATAGAATTTGAAGAGTATCCGGGACTCCCTGCACAGCGCTTAGAAGAACAAAATCTTTGAACAGTTCTCACTGCTACAAAGAAACATATATTGAAAATATGTTTAAAAATTTAGCCATGCACTGAAACTGTTGGAGAATACAGACTGTTCACCAACCCAAGATCTGTAGGCTAACTGTCAAGTTCCATGGTGATAGTTGAGAAACTCCAATTACTTTTAAAGAATAGAGACAAATCCCCAGATAAAAGACATAGGAATTAATTACCTTTAATATTGCAACAATGCCAAGAACCAGTATTTTGTTTGACATGTTTAGAACACAAATTCCTGGGAGAGATAAAAATACTTGATCATTCACCAGTATTTGGTCTTCTGAAAGCTATGCAATAGAGACTTCTGCATGTATCCTTAAGATATCCAGGTCAGTGTCATGTATGACCTGGATATGTATGTATGTCATGTATGTATCTACACCATCATTTCAGTGTTCCAGGCTGTGCACACTCCAGTATTTGATTAGCAGGTGCACTCTGTGTATCCACCTTACAACACACACATACAAATCTACACAACCAACCAAAAGACAGCTGTCAAGGCTCTTACCTTGATTTGCATATTATCTTGCAAACACAGCATGTTAGGCAAACCTTTTGATTTTTACCTGATAAATCCTTCAGCAGATTTTTTTTAGCTCTCAGGACTGCTATTCAGACAGTCTTCATAACACCTTAGGATGGGTTTGGACAGCACATAATCACCTCTGCCTAGATGGTGGCACATATAACCACTCCTAGAAACTTGATTTTTTCCATTTAAAAAACCAGTCCAGGAACTCCATCACAATAGAGCTTGAACACATTTAGAGCCTTCACAAATTCTAAAGGCAAGCTTAAAAATGAGAAACTCAAAGAATGAGTACTCAAGTCCTAAGGGAGAAGTAGGTAAATCACACCCCCGTTCTTTCGGCTCCTGTCAGTGACACAGCAGGCACTGGACAGAGATGCTGTTGCATCCACCATTCCCCCATCAGCAGAGGCATCACCTTGCCCTTTGATTTGACTTGAGAGGGAAGAAACTTAACACTCCTTTCCTCTGCAATGGCTGCTATCTCCAGTTTCCAAACAAGAATCATGACATGTGGCAGTTCCTGGGAACAACCGTGCCCACCAACCCAGAGCCAACATAGGAATTTTTAGCAGGTCTTTGAAAAACAGCCCAATGTAATGAGTGTGTTCCATTATTGTGATTCAGGTAACAGTTCAGAAAATGTTGTCTTCCAACATCAGTTTCATGCCAAGAACCTCACAAATTAAATTAATGTAGTTTGTTGTAAAATTGTGCTGACACACATGACCACCTTTAAAAATTACCTGTGTTAAACATACTCAGTGTTAAAGATAATTTGTTATTCATACACATCATGTTGTTCACAAAAAATAAACCCATGGAAACAACTTTGAGGGAAAGAGGGTCTGTTTATTAGGATAATGAGCTCTTAAAGAAATTACACAACTGAGCTTCATGCAGTACAAGCAACAACAGTTGCTAATTTTACTAAAATTCTCACAGTTATTTCTGTATTAAGCTTTGGTCCATGTACACTACCCACACATTGTTTTTATTCTAGAACCATTTCATTATAACCTGATTTAAACAAGAGTGTGTAATACACAAGATGGCAAGGATCTATATGTGGCATTTACTTAGATGGTCTAAAAACCAGGATCATGGAAAACAAAAAAATAAGCTTTTGGACTATATAATCACCATCATCAGTCAGATCAACTTAGCCCCCCTGAATAAATGCTCAAGACTTCCAAAACTCGTGAAACACAAGTTGATATATTCATTTCAG
Organism: Molothrus ater; assembly: GCF_012460135.2. Taxonomy (NCBI): domain Eukaryota; kingdom Metazoa; phylum Chordata; class Aves; order Passeriformes; family Icteridae; genus Molothrus; species Molothrus ater. The sequence continues at coordinate 41,200,174 of NC_050479.2, forward strand.
AGTAGTTTTTGTATGTGAAGATTTTATTGAGGTCATAAAACCCACTTAATTCTGACTTGTGCCTGAAGATAACCTGATGCTGACATCACCACCCCCTTTAAAAATAAAACCAATTTTAGTTCTACCCATAGACCTACCAGCTTTCACTTGTTCCTAACAATAGCAAAGGCAGCACAGTAGTTGTGTGAGAACTCAGGAAGAAAAAAAGAAGAGTGAAAGGAAAAGAGGTATCATTTTAAAAAGAACATCTATGCTGAAAGTCTTCTTCGGAAAAAAAAAAGTCAAAAAAATCCAGTTTTGCCTGACATCAGTTTTTAGTGACCTGATTCTCTTTGGAATGCACAGTCATAAAAGGTAACTTATCATGTGCTCAGTTCTTCTCTCCTTTTATCTAATAATACACACAAGCAACAATCTTTTGAAACTTTTACAGAAGCACTGTCAGGTACTTAGATCCTGCTGAAGACAGAGTATGGAACTACACAAAAGAAAACCAGCATGATAGAAGTTATGTATGCCTTAACTTTTGGGGACTACAAAAAGGCAGGAATAAATAGCCACAGTAAAGAGGAAGTAACACAAAAGAATGCTCACAAACAAAGAGCTCTTAGCAAATACAAAAAAGATACAAGACATACTTGATAAAAGTTCAAATCCAGCATTAAAACTGTATTCCACATTCTGGTTGGGGTTTGTTTTTCCCTATTACAGGTAATATTTAATTACCAACAAACTTCATTAATAATTGACACATGATCCAAAGTTTTGCACTGAAAAACATGTAAAAGCCCTAGCCTAGGTAAACTTACACACTTTAAAATGTCATTGGTATTAATGATTGTATTCCTTTAAATAAGGATTTTGAAAATGCCATTTTCTCACACAAGGTCAAAAGACATGTGGCTCCAAATTTCAGTGAACACATGAACTAACTGAATCTCTGAGAAAAGGATGATAGAAAGGGAAGACCATACTTCCATTAAATTTAATGTGGCAATAAACAAAGCAAACAGGTAACTAGTATTGTTCTAGTCAACTTATCTTCACATTTAGGCCTCAAATTCCACTAAAAGGTAGAATACCAAAGAGGAGTCCATGCAGGAGGAACCTTTCAAGAGAGTCCTGTTATTTTCTTTCCTTTACTAGTATCTAAATGGTTTTTTTCTACATCCCAAGGAATTTGCACCCATCCCACTTTGGATACCACTGGTCTCCAAAGCCATCTCTTACCTAAGTACTAGTCCTCCAGAGGCACAAGAAAAAGAGCTATATATTTACCAGCCCAGGATATTAAAATGCACAATGGAGACAGCTTTCTTGTTCTTCAGAAGCAACCTTGAGTGGTACTCAACCACAGCTCAAAAAATACAAGCTAATAGCAGACACCTCTCTTGGCAGCACTTCTATTACATCTTATATAAGCAAATTGTCTGGATTTTTCCAGTCTCCTTTGTTGTGTTCCAGACTTTGCCCCAGATAATGAAGAGCGGACAGTAGAGCTGCCTTGCTATTTCAGTCCTACCCTTGAGCAGCTGGTGTGGAAATACAGGCAGCAAATGCTATTACTCAGATAGGGTGAAATTACATCTTATAATTCAAGTCATTGTCTTTAAAACAAACCAAAAAAAAAAATCAATAGGCTATTTAATTGTCAACTAACGAATCACTGAATAACACCCAGAAACTTAATTACTTCTCCCTATTAAAATAATTTCAACCAGAGTGGAAAGCAGGATTTCTCCTCTGCTGCACACTGCTTAAAAAGTGAATCTGCAACAACAAAAATGGGAAGGCATACAAAACAGCAGGATGTTGTCATCTTATTGCAAAAGTCTCATATCTTCTCCGTGATTTCTCATGGGCAGCTCCTCACAACACTTACTCCTTCTCAGTACAGCCAACAAACTCCTTCTCAGTACAGCCAACAAACTCCATCTCTCTCCTCACCCAGCTAACCCACTCTTTTGTAGCACTCATCTTCTTACTGGACACAGCTGTGGCCTGTTAAGGGCAGGCCTGTTCCTAATCTTTGGTGATCAGTACAGCTGCAACTCCTCAGGGGTGAGACTACCTTCTGCACTATCTTTATTTTCTTACATTCTATCCCTCCACAGCAGGACTCCTAAGAAACCACACTGAACGCACATCAACACTTCCTAGAGAAGAGCTCTTGAACAAGAGGAGGTATCATTTGTCCTCACAATCACAATTTTAATTTTAAAAGTACTCTCCAGACGAAATTTATTGTAAAAATAATGTATAGAACAGTACTGAAGAGTCACCATCTGTTACACAAAGCCAAAACCAGATATCAAACACAGATTTTGTATTAAGCACTCAAACTAAGACAAGGCAAACATTCACCACAATAACCACCATGCTGCAAAGCTACCATAGTAGGAGTGATCCAATTAAACTTCTCTTCACAGTTGGGTGTCCACCCCAGAAGCTTCAGACTACATACCCTCACTCAGTCTTTTCAACCATGAAACCTAAACTGACTGGTCAAGTACAGCCTGTTGCACAAAGACTGAGTTCCAGAACCAAATGCAAACATGACACCTGAAGCCCAAGAATGAAATAGTAAAAAAAATCCAGAGGCCTTCAGGCACATTCAGGAACTCCAACATTTATAGAAGGTGACTCTTAATATTTGGTTCCTACTATGTCTAAGCTCTACATGGATCTCTCTCTTTGGTGGCTTCCCACAATGATGAAAGCAGCAGGCTCAATTTGGGAAATAGCCAAATAACAGTCACTAGAAACACCATCTACTTGGATTTCATAAATTCTCTCTTTTTCCTTTTCAGGTTTTTTTTCAGCCCCTAATCTCAATACCAAGTTACCCTACTTAATTTCAGATTCCCTCCATTTAATGCTTAATTCAGAAAGTGAAGTAATTCAGTAGGAAATGAGGCAATTTATATCTATTCCCACTGCTGCTTCCTCCTAGTTTAAGTGTGTATAAATAAACATATGAAGTCACTCAAAGGGAAACAGCAGCCCCCAAATATCCACTGCTTTAGAGCAGCATCACTTCTGGCTGCACCAGAAAAGTGTGTCCCACCACAATTTCCTAAAGAGCACTGTCATACAACACAGCCTCTATTTACTGCTAGACTGGCACAGCCCACCCAAATCTCCTCAAACACACGTGCTGGCCTGAACTTACTAGCAAGTGCTATATCCATCAACTATGTGGCAGAGAGATCACCTAACTCCTTTCTCCCAAGCAGGTAAGAAAACCAAATGAAACCAATACCAAAACGAAATAATGAGATTTATCTCCTGAAACAGTACTTTGCTCCTATGACAAGCCTCAAAGCAGGTATGTGGTGGTGAAAGGAGTCTCATATAGACTCATTCCTTGACAATGTAGGTTAGAGTGCTTTTTAAATTACTAGTCCTCAAAAAGACTTTTAACATCTGAGAGTCATTTAGACATGCTTTCTACATAACAACAGTTAGAAACTTCACAGCAGACTCAAAATCACAATTTATGCTCATTTATTTATAGCTGAGTTACTCTAAGACTTTGATCAAGACAGAGCAATAGATATGAAACAGTATTTCAAAAGAGCTGTTGGTTTCTCAGTTGTAACAACCAACTCAACTGAGGCAATTCAAGCTTCATTTTTCAATTTTTCACATTTCTAATGTTCTGAAATGCTCAGTGTAAGGCTCAAACCTAACATCTCCTTATTATAACTTGATTTCAGTAGCTTGCAAGAAGCAGCATTTTTCTCAGCTCCATTTTAGCAGCTTTGCTGATGCACACAGCACACAAGAGAAACACAGCCATGAAAAACGAGAAAACAAGCCACTTGGATAGAGTCAGCATCTTGGTTCCTGTGAATGTGCTGAAAGGCAGAAGAAATGAGAGGTCTCAGACAAGAGGTGCTGGCTTATGATTATGAGTAAGAATACAACTGTGGGGTATGTGCCAATTGTAACCCTGTCCCTTATCCCCTCTCCCTTTTTCTTAACGCAAGGACAGTTGAGAAATCTCATTTATACTGGCTTGGCACCCTCCACGCTGCCACAGGATACACCTTGCTCAATGCCCATCTGCCACTGCAGAGGGCACGGTGAGTGGGAGACTTGAGAGTTGAAAGAGATCTTCATTTATTTATGGTCTAGGACAGTTTGTCTCTTACATATCTATGCATCCCAGGTGCACCCATTGATGCTCAGATTGCACAAGTGCTTTTTTAATCAACAGGAAAACAATGGCAATGCTGAGTATTTCACAGAGAAAAATGTTATCAAAATACTTAAACTGGGAACAAAAACAACAGAGAAGAACCTCCTGTTTCACAGCTACGAAGGATAAAGTTTATCTGGCTTGCATCTCCTTTCTTATTTACCAGAGACAACCTACATGTTAATGGCAGCTAGAATCCAGGCTCAGTGCAACCCTACTCACACAAACTATATTTTCCTTTGCCCCTTAAGAAATTATTTAAATCCCACAGGCAAGTAGAAATAGTTCGTTTCTGAGGCTCTCAGACCATCTAGGAAACACAGAAAACAACTCCCAGATTTCAAAACATAACCATTACCTTGGTGGAAAGAAAAACCTTGTCTTCTATTATGTTACACAAGGTGATCTAACATTTGAAGAGTGCAGCTCTTCAAATCCATGTCATTCAGGATATAAGCTTGAATGTCATTGGAGTTACTTGGAACAAACTAATCCAGCTTATCAACACCAGAATCACATACACCCACTGCTTGTCATTGTGGGAATCTGGTATGTGTTCTTTGCCTTTATAGTATTTTCTTTTTCCTTCATGCACCACAGCTTTTTAATTGACTTACAGATGCTGGATACCCCCTAAAAACTATAAGGAAATATGATTTCATTCTGACAACTAACTTTGTACATACTCTTTGAGAAGTTATTTTGAATTCAGAAACTGCTCTGTAATCTATATAATCACTGGACTCATCAGCTCAAAATGAAAAAATATGAACACAGAAGATACAGATTACAGATGTACAGAGCATAGTAACAACTAAATGTCAACATTTTAGTTGTCAGATCTTGTTTTGCAGATGTTTACTTACAAGCTTCACTTGACTCAATAGAAGTTTCTATAAAAATATTTTTCTTATCTCTTCAGAGCTGGTTTTCCTCTATTTGAAGGAAAACTTACAGCTGAAATTGTTCAGCATTTATGTGCTTTATACACTATACAAAATTAAGTAGTCATTTTTCTATAGAGAAGGAACACAACAATCATGTGCAAGCATACTTGCACATCTGTTATTTTGAACATTTTTTGTTTGTTGCTGCAGGGTCCAAAATCCCCAAATAATTATTGCAAAGGCCCACTGCAATCCAGTTGTATAAACACAAATAAACCTAAGATAACGCCCTGAGCACTAAGAGTAATGACAGAGGTGGAAGAGATAGTTTAGTCAGGCATGAAATTGATTTTATAATAGCAAATATCTGTTGCCTTCCATGTGCTAAGTAAATAATTCTAAAGAAGAGAGTAAAGATAATAAAAAAATAATCATTACCTGCTCCTACTAAATCAAATGAAAGAGTGAAACCTGTTCTTACATTGACCCTGAAACTGTTTAATAGCTAATTAAAGCAATTACTCCTAGCATTACAAAATCCTTAATCATCAACATCTTCAGATGCAGAGAAGACTTTTTTTTAACTTTCTTCAAAGTTATTAGTATTTTCTTTAAATGAGAAGTTTATGTCGGCAGAACTTTCATCAGTAGTTGCTACATTGTTAACCACAAACACGAAACTCAACCTCCAACTAATCTGGTTAACAGAAGATATTCTTCACAGACTTGACCAGATTTGTCTGTTCAGCAAAAGCCATAATAAATTAATCAGCAATTTCAGCATTTTTCTCAAAAGACTTCAACAGTACAACACCTGAAAGTAACCCTAAAACAGACTTTAATTCCTCCTATTCAGAAATAAGTTTGGTAGCCAACAGACATCCAGTATTATTGCAAAGCAATTACAAAAACTCTTCCTCTGGACCTCCCCACACCAGGATCTGGACTTGTGCACTCCTTCACATTGCTCACTCTTTTAAGCTCACTTCAGTCACTTTTCTCCTTGGCTCCAAAGCCTCCTGACACAGCCTCAACCTGCATTCCTTCATTTGTAAGTCCCAGCCACAAACAATGTTTTAGTTTTAATCAAGCTTCATGTTCAGCAACTTTTCACAGCCTTTTAATAGCAACTAGTTCTCTGGTGCTGTTCCTGGTGGTTACTGGAGTTAATTATCCTGCTGTTTTGAACACTGATCATTTTCAAGTTACTAAGTGTTGCCATGCTGTAACAAGACACAGAAAAATAACCAGAACTAATGGCTTGGCCCTTATGAGGAGTTCAGCTTGACAGTACATCTAGTCAATAAATTAGATAACTAAAAGGTTAATAAAAGGCAAAGGCAACTTTATAAAACTTTACCTTAGTATTGCTATTTCTGCCTACACTTAAAAACCCCAAATATTCTTGAGTTGATCACTAAGGCATAGAAATATAGTATTAAAAACAAGAAAGAAACTCAGTCAATTCTATTCAGTTAAGATCTTGAACAATTTTGAATTGAGGCAGGGAAAGTCCTCAAATGAATTCCAAGCTGGAACACATGACCACATGGCTAAAACAGAAATGCTCAAAACATGTGTTTAATAATGTTGTCTTATATCCAGTTCAAAACACCCCCAAAGCCCACATTCTGACATCTCCTGCAGAAGACAAGAATGAAGGATCAGGAAACACTGGAAAGGATCAGCTTTTGGAAGAACAGCAACATCTTTCATCAGCAATAAGTGCACTTTTCAAAAGTTTCTATATGAAACATTGTAACTTGCAACTAACTCCTGTTGCCTTCTCTCCTCTCCTTTTAGGTGGCTACGGCAGGGCAACAGTTAGAGCAAGGGAAACCTGCCAACACACAAAAATGTTCAGTTGAAAAAACGTTAAATACATTATTTGAAAATCACCTACTTTTTTTTCTCAATTACAAAACCCATTCCTAATGTGTCTTTAAAAAATAGTAATAAATAAAAGGAAGGACAAGTATTGGGCAAAAAAGTTAAGAAGAGGTTTAATAAGCTGTCATGCAAGTTCCATCAGTAGTTAATTCATGCAACAATAATCCAGAGAGACAGCTTAAACAATAATTTATTTAAGGGACAAATGTAACTATTTACCCGAAGTAAAAAAACTTGTAATTATTAAAAAGTATTTTATATATAGGGCTGACTTATTAGATGAAGAAGCTTAGGTAGTTTCCTCCCAAAGTTAATAAAAAGATCTTTTGGTGTCACCAGAGAATTTTAGAGACACAAGACAATTTCACTCTTCCGTAACAACCTGTGTCAACTCTGCTTTACTTTACAACTTTACTTCTTTTATATGTGGCAACAAATCATCTGAATTGACTTGCACCCCACCACCTCCTTTTTTCTTTCCCGTTGCTGTTAACTAAAACCCACACTGTTTTCAAGCTTGATTTTGAGTTCACTGACTACATACCCACCAAAAGGTACTGATCTACAAAAGGTAGATCTGCAAGCAGAACCAAAGACCTGGACTATCACACTTCAGGCACAAACCAGCAAAGATCATGTGCTGTTCTTCCACCTTCAGGCTGACTTGATCTCAGATTGGATCACATTGGAAGGGACCACACAGTGATACCTCTTTGATTTTTACCTGTTTAGAGCAAAGATTTCCTTGTGCTTTCAATCCAGTTTCTTCTAGTGAAACACATTCTGTAGATAGGTCTAACAGAGCAGGCCCAGGGTTCCTTTCAAATTAGAGTCCACTCAAAACCCAGCTTTTATCTTTCTGTTCCAACAACATCAGACAAGTTTCATTTACATAAAATCCAAATGAGCTTTCTTTCAAAGCAGTAATGAATATCATCATAGCCACTTTCCTACTGCATGAATTTCACTTGGAATTTTTAGTACAGCAATTACAGTCACAGGAAGTGAATTATCCCAATATCTATCATTTCAGGCATGATGGCTTTACTTACAATAAAAATTACTTATTTTCATGGGATATTACAGTAAACACATGCCACTAGATTTTCAGTTTCAGGGTGTTCCTGATATGATTAAACTGTTTTAATCTTTTATCAAAATGAAGTGATTGCCATTTCACTCCCTCCCATATTTGTATGCAGCATCTCTGTCAGACAAATTTGAACTTTTATTAATCTCATAGATACTCATAACAACCCTGTCTATTCTCCACAACCTTTGCAACATCAGGGATGAGCCCATAATCCTAGCTTGCAAGTAAGGTAAAATACTTACTACAGATGTGCATCAAAACTTAGTAGTAAAAGAAAGATCTAGTACCATGCTGGCATTCTTGTTAACTCAGATTTTAATGGGCAGTGCTTATTTTGACAAGCTAGGGTCTCTCTTCCCTCTACCCACTCCTTAAATTGTTACCTGTGAGAAGAGACCAACCCCCACCTTGCAACAAGCTCCATTTGGGTAGTTCTAGAGAGCAATAATGTCGGAACGCAGGACATTCCTCTGACTGCCCTGGAGGATTCGAGACCCTGGCAAGGGGCTCAGAGACCTTGGCATGGAGTCAAAAACACCTTTGCCTTTGATTTTAGCCCATGGAAACATTTACCAACTTTGTGTGAAGATGTACAAGCCACAAGAGTTTGAGTAGAATGATAGTGAATTTGTCACAGGGTGAAAAAGTAGAATTTTGGGGTTTTAGAATGGGGGTTCAAGAAGCAAGATGGAGGAATCTAGGTGTGTCCTGTCCTCCTTCTTCTTGTCCTCCATCTTCTGCTGTGATGGTGACACTTCTGGATTGGTTTAGAGTAGAGACAAACTGTCTAACATAGTGATAGGTATTGGAAAATTATTGTAAATAAAGTACATGTAGTTTTTAGTATAAGAAGATAACACCACCCCAAGAGCAGGGGCTGTGCCACAACCCCACCTGCTGGACAGATCTCAGCAGGTTGGAGAAAGAACGTCATAGGTAAGAGAAAATAAACAACCTTGAAAACCAGAGCTGAAGAATCTCGACTTCTTTTTCAGTCACAGGGCTGGGAATAAAAGACTCTTTAATACCTCGGGAGCCATTTCAGCAACACAAAGCCCGAGACAATAAGGTCTCCTCTGAGCCTCCTCTTCTCCAGGCCAAACAATTCCAGTTCCCTCAGCTGTTCATCATTGGACTCCTGCTCTAGATCCTTTACCAGCTTTGTTGCCCTCCTTTGGATATGCTCCAGTAATTGATATGAGGGACACTTCAGCCACCAATGTGAAAAAAGCACAACAAACAAAGGGCTAAGCTTCTCCATAAGAAGGCAAAAAAACAGTTGGTAAACAAGACATCAGTGAAGAAAAATTAGCAACAGAGCAATTCAGTAAGTGATGTGAGTGCAATAGAAAAGTCTCTTCTGATGGTTTTGTTGCAGTTTCGTGCATTGATGGAATGGGCCAAACAAGCAGCATGGATATTGCTTCTTTTAATAGTTTGCTAGAGTGAAGTGGTATTTTGCTAGAGGCAAAAAGAACTGAAGAGAAAGAATTAAAAATAAATAGGCCAGAACGAAGCGTATTTTCAATTTCAGTTGCAAAACCAATGTAGCAACAACTTTCTCTTCTTTTAGTATGAAAAATAATTATGGCATATTGCAATGTCACCAACGTAAAACAAAGACTGAACACAAGGGTGTTTGGTGCTTGCTTTTTTCATCATTTCAAGAGAAAATTGTTTGCTCTACTGAGAGCTTCTTATGGGTAGTAACATGAAAGTAGAAAACCAGCATGTACATCTGATGTGCTCAATCTCTACATTTGAGTTGCCACTGAAATAAAAGAAAATAATCTTCACAACTAACTGAAAACTTAAAGATGTCTCAAAAATAAGGGTGCTTGCTTCTCTTGCTTTTAGCGAGTATGATTTTATTTACATATGGTTCAGCACTTGTTCCAAAGTGACTGTGTGTATGCCCCAAAAAGTGGCAGCCTAGGTCATGAAGGTCAAATCAAATTCAAATATCTAACAAATAGATCTATTGACCATAATAAATGCATTTTCTGTTTTGTTCCTGAAGCCCCCAGACACTGGAAACAAACCTTTGGAGAAAAACAACGTAGGGGTTAACTTCTATTGCTGTTATGGATCCACTAACCCTTAAGAGAAAAAGAAAAATAATTTCACTGCTATTTCCTGATTTTACATCTCGCCAGGTCTATTAAAGACAATTGGTGTTTTTTTCCTCTCTCCACTGCAATACTAACACATTAGTTCTCAGTTCTATTTTTGCAGGCTGGAATAAACTAGCTCTACACTTCTCCTCTGGAAGTCACACACTTGACATATTTTTCTGAATAATATTTTCTCTTTAAAGATGAAGAGTTCAGTGATATGAACAAGTACATTTCAGAGGTGGGACTTGAGACTCCTAACTTTTCCTTACCAATGTCATCAACATCATCTCCATAAGCTCTTAGATATGCACCAGCTAAGCATTAAAGAAACGGCTTAGAGAGAAAAGAGAGTATAAAAGTAGGTACTAAGATATATATAAAAATATACTAATTACTATAGATTAGAATAAATTATCTTGTCTCTTGATTTCTCCTTTGAAAAGTGCATAACCCAGACCCTGAGTATTCTTATTTCTTTCTTCTACACTATGTTTACCTGAATTGTGTTTCTGTATTGAGTTCATCAATGACACTGCCCAAAACGAGGCAGAATAATTCAGATGGTTTAGCAAGGCTGAACAGATCAAAAACTTAGCTACTTGTGCCACATGCCCACAGATGATGATCCTCTTTATGCAGACCAATATAACTTGACTTTCATCTAAAGAGCCTGACATCATGGAACAGTGATCAGCTGCAGGTTGTGTTAATTGCAGCTGGGGTAGAGTTAATTTTCCTCACAGTGGCTGATAAGGGGCCATTTTGGCTTTGTGCTGAACAGGGGTTGATAATATAGAGATGTTTTTGTTCTTGGTGAGCTGAGCTTACACAGAGCCAAAGGCCTTTTCTGCTTTTCCTACTGCCATGTGGACAAGGAAGTTGGGGGTGCACAGGATCACTTCTCTAAACTATCAAGCTCCCTTGAAATTTTGAAACCATCCCTTCAACATCCCAGCAGATGCTCTCACCTCTGTCACAAACATCCACATAATTAACAAACTAACTACTAATGTCTTCAGACAGACGAGCCTCAGGACTACAAAGTAATTCCCTGCACAAGTAGAATACTGAAATATGTTCTGAATATAGTTTGCAAGCAAATTTTGGATCCAACTTGCATTCTTCTGCTCTAACTTGTGAATATCCCATTTCAGGAGCTCAAGAGAGATCATGTGAATAGCACCCAATATTTCTTTCCATACCTCACCCCAACTTGATATGCTAAAGTCAGGTGATTCAATCCCACCTTGAATTTCTCATTTTTAAAGAGAAAACATTACCTTACTCTGAATGGCAATGCTCTGCTTTCTCTGTTAGCTGAGTTTTTATTAGATTTACTTAAACACTCAGATTCCCCCCAGCTGATCCTATGCACTTTTCAAAGTTCAAATTCAGAGATACAAAGGAACTGGAGGGCTGGTAAAGTCAGTCCAACTTCATAACCTTAAACATACAACATAAACCGAACAATATGTAAGTCAGGCAAGTCACAGATGGTATAAGACAATACCATTCATAGGGTTATGAGCACAAAACACATGGCATTAAAACATCTAGAAGTGGATACAAACAGAATTCTATTTTAAAAAATATGTCTATTGAGTACAGCCTTCATTAAAGCTCTAGAAAAGTACCCAGTTCTAATATAAATTAGTGTTTTAGCCTTTGAATTTTAAATGGTTTGGGATTTTGAGTAGCACTTTGCTGAAACATGAAATGCTTAGTTTGACTTCAGTTGATCTTCGGGTCACTTAAATCCAGAAACTTGGAAGATAAATATACACTTAACTCCTAGTCTCATCAAAAGCCTTTAAGGTGAGTAAACACATTTTGAAGTCTGAGCCTTGGTGTCTCTGATGCTTGATTTTTGTATTTTCTTTTATAGATTTCAATACTCTTAAAATGTTCTTCCTCTAGCAGTACCTTTTCATGCAATGCAAGATATATTTACACCTTTGTTTCTGAAAGTATTGCTCTTAACGCTGGCACAAGTGCAGCAGAAACAACAGTAATCAATTTGATTTGGCCTTATGAAACAAGTGTCATTTTGATAAATGATTCTAATTAAGTTGATATTTCAGGTAGAAAGTGTATTGAGTTAATGTGTTGGCATCTCTCTAGTTATAGCCAGACAAGTACAGATGTTGCAATAAAGCAGCAGCAGAACATTATTAACTTTGCAAGTCACTCAGTCTGCATTCACAAAGTTTGATCAGAGCCACACAACGCAGCAATTGAAAGAAAATGCTGATTTTAAGTTTTAATTATTCAGCAACACACACAAGTAGTAGTCCCAGGAAGTTTCAAAGCTACAGGTCATTCCTTGATGATCCCTCTCCAGCATGGAAATGATTAATTAGTATAGTGGCAGCACAGTTGTTTAGAAAACCTTGCTCAGACACCAAAAGACAAAACCTGTGTTTCTTCTCTTTTACATAAATCTAATTACCAAGTGTCCTGTTAAGGCTAAAAGACATCATACATTTACATAAACCTAATTACCAAATGTCCTGTTACGGCTAGAAGACATCATACATTTACATAAATCTAATTACAAGATGTCTTGTTAAAGCTAAAAGACATCATATGTTTATGCATTACTTTCTTATGCTGTGCAAGTCTTTGATCTGGGCCTCATGGTCGGCAAATACAAGTTGAGGTTCCATTTAACAATTGTAACAGATAAAATAAACACTAATCATCTGCTCTGAAGCCAAAGCAGTCTTACATTTTCCCCATTTTTCTACTGAGTCCTCCGCAACTCTAAATCCATTTATCGTGCTTACAATTTGTACAGACTTGCAGCTGCACTTCCTAGCAAAGTCCAACTCTCCTGCAGTATGGGAGCAGCCTTGTTACCTGGCCAGGATAAGAAAGCACAAGCACCAGTGGGATGCCACTGTGAGTTCGTGCACTCCAGCGGGGGCTGGAGCCAACTTCTGACAGATCAGCTTCCTCCCCAGACACCACTGGGCTGCTCATCCCCTTCTGGAATCCACAGGGAGCTGCCAGCCCGCTGTGCAGATAGCAGTGGTTGAACTCAAAGGCTCTTTCCCACTCTCAAACACTTGGAAGAACACTTGGAAACACTTCCAGAAGCACAGAGACTGAAAAGCACAAAGTGCCTACTACCTGCAGGAGGCAGGTTTCAAAGGAGTTTGAAGAACCATTCCCCAGCTCCATAGCTACTCTAACCCTCAGCCCTTCAGAAATTGTTTTCCCTTCTTTTATCAAGTTTGGCCTGCTAAAAACATGCATGTAAGGCTGAAGATACCTTCTGAGGTTTCTTGTATGCAATTACCCATCTCCTCAGGGGTTTCCTCTGGCAAGACAGCTGAAAGAAGTGGTTTCTCAAATTTTTTTCAGATCCACAGAAAGGTGTCCTCTGGAGAAACAGATTCTGTTCTTAAAATCTACCTGTCAAAAATCAGGACAGTTTCCACAGGTGTTAGCCTCAAAGAAACATCCTTAACATTAGATCAGTCTACTTTCATGTTGTGGACCATAAGGCAGGGAGGTTCAGTCACCAAGGTTGTAACATTCAGGCTGACACATCACTAAGACAGCCTAAAAATGGATGTACCATGGGCACAACAACAGATGAAAATTACTTCAGGCAGCCATGCCTCTGTCAAAGTCAGATACCTCAACACCAACACAAAAAATAATAAAAAACTGCACATCATAGAAAAATACATACTTTTATACCATAATGAAAACAAGGGGAAAAAGGTAAAAAAAACCCCCAAATTCAGTAACTTCAGTTGGCTACAGCAGTAGAATACTTTTAGTCATCATCATAGAAAACGGCAAATTATATACATATTTCCTTGACAAAACCATATTATTAGTAGCACTACCTGTCTTAAATAAAGAAAAAATATTTATATCCACAAAATAACCAAGAGAATACCAAGAAAACATCACTGTTAAGCATTATTTTAAAAAAGTCAAGTTTTAATATCCTTCAAGTTGTGCCAAAAAGGTATTAACATCACCATAAGATCTTGCTGGACTGATGAGGAATACTAGGAGTTAATAATTTCTCTCACAAGAAAGGTTCCAATGTGGACACATTATGTAAGGCAGGCAAATAAGTCTTAATGCCTTAAGATCATGAAGCAGTAGTACCAGAGCCCAAGGGGTTAACTCTCACAAGAACATGAGCAGTCCTAGCAGATGACAAAGTGCTCTGTGGACTCGTGTCCACTCTTCATTTGTTCATGCTCACTCTATGACATAGGGCACTACAAAGAAAAACAACAGATGAAGCTTTGTTAACAGCCCCAAAGCTTTGCAGGTGGTGCCCCATACAGTTACCTACAGTGTTGGTTTAATAATGACAGATAAAAAGATTTCCAAGAGTCAAGAGTCTCATTTACAAAGGTGACTCTACCTGTCAACATCTCTGTGGAAAAAAAAAAAAAGTACTTTGAGATAGCTTATATTTCCTAGGCATCACAGATATTTTTGGAGCTTTTCTTAGAGGTACCGATCATAGTTGTAGGGTTGCTCCCTGCAAGAAGGCAGAACCAGGTTCTGCCAGTGCTAAGACTCCACTGCTGATGAAGAGAATTAAAGGATTATCACAACCACAGCACTCAGCTGGCCAGCAAACTAGCTCGAGTTTATTATTTAAGATTAGCTATTAGCAAACACAGCTTGAGAGGAGCATGTCATGCAGGAGCTGCTCTGGAGACTGCACCCACTCTACCAAACACCCTTACAAGAAGGGATCTCTTTAACTGTTCTCAGGATAAACACCTTCACTTCTGCCCCCATCAGTACCAGGTTCCACAGTCAGCTGGCACACGCCTTTGCCTGGCTCTGATTCAGACAAGTGCCAGTCTGCAGTGCTGCAGTGGTGATCTGGCACGAGGGAACCGGGAGTGCTTAATCTCTTCTCAGTGCCAAGGATATTTCATTGGCATGGTTACCATGAGCTTTGCAGACACCAGTAGGCTAAAACTTCAGATGAAGAGTATTTCCCCCAAACCAACCCACCCAAGTCAGAGTTAGAATCTCTCTTATGAACTGTGCAAAAAAAGAGGTGCTGATAGCTATCTCTGGACTTCTCTGTCTTCACTGAGAAAGCCCAAGAGAGACACAGAGCCCAATAAAGAAAATGTATGCAGCCTTCTGTGGCTATCTGTTAAGGAGATAAAACAGTGCCTTAAACATCAATAGCACTGGGGGCTCTGATATTTTGCTCTGATCACAGCCTAGCTAGGGCATTTTCAAGGAGTGAAAGGGAGGGGGGAAAAAAAAATGTCCTAATGATATTTCCTAACATTATTCTAGTAGTAAAACAACCGAAGACAAGACTACCACTGGGGTCATGCACTACCAGGCATTTGTCCTCAGTTGGTACTGCGAGAGGGTACCCCTGAATCTCAGCTGGGCCAGAATCAGCTGGTTTGACTTCAGACTGGCATATATGAGTTTCTAATAAAGTGCAAATCATAAGGGAAATATGCAGGAAATACCTGGGATTTTTTCACTACAAAAGTTAAAATTACCAAGGTCATAAAGATCTGGAAGAAAAAACTTTCTGTATCAAAATCACACCTTAATCATGGCTAAATCTGTTTAATTTTAAATATTCCTTTACACACACTGCACATATAAAAGAGGACAGAGTTCAACACCAATAACATCCAATGCTTAAATAATCCACTATTTAGTTTAGTAATTTTGCTATTCTGTTGAATTGCTTTGCAATGAAAGAAGCATCTGTGCACTAAGCACCACTCAGAAAAATATTTTAAAATAGTATATTACTGCCTCAAGAGGAAACTTTCTTCTGAATTTTCTTTCCCCACCACAGGTAGCTAAATCTTCTTGTACTGCTGACTTGGAAGTAAGAATATGTAAAATTGCAGTTCATTTCACTGCACCATCTTGTGGTTAATAGCAGCAGCCACAATAAGAATGATCCACAGCAGTATTGTCAGGTGTTGACAAGACCTCTGTGCTGCCCCACGCTTCTAGGATTCCTTCCAAGTGTGACTGACTCCTTCAAAGTGTGCCATGGAAAGCTATCTGTCTCAGTCCCTCAGCCAGGTTACAACAGAGGGCATAAACCTATGAAATGTCTTCAGTTTGGAGTGTTTATTTGGCTGTGCAGCAAGTTTAAACATCCACAATCATACAGCCTTGTTATCTCCTTCCTTAACTCTGGATTTTACCTTTCTCTTGACTACGGTCCCTTCCAGACAGCTGTATGTTACAAAGTTTAAGCAAACAACAGGACAATCTTGTGGCATGTAGCATTAGAACATGGTGTACCACCTTACACCGTTGCCTCTCAAGTCTCAGATGGCAAAGCAGAGGTGCCAATTGAAAAAATTTCATGCACAACAACTCCTTTTATATTCATTTCATCGAGAAAACCAGAAGGCATTTGCAAACAGGCACTAACTATAGTGGTTATATCCCCTTCTAGAACCTCTTGTGCTTGTAGAGGAGGCAAGGACAATTTTCATACTGGTGTGTGAATGTTAACATGAACATACATGAGCATAAGCACATTTTCAAAACCACTCCAGCATTTTTTATTGTTTTCCAGTATTCTTAGGTCAAACTGAAAAAACAAGACAAGCAGACGTCTTACAGCCAAATTTATCAATGTCTTAATACTGCACTTGAAAGTAAATAGAATGTAAAGTACATGGAGTTGTTAAAGGGAATATAGCTGTTTTACTGTGTGGGACAGACAAGGAACAAAAACCAGTGAACACTTCACTAGATCAGTTGATACAGTCTTAGAAAAATTAGCTTTTGATGACAATAAATGAATATTCAAGCTGTTAATATTTGGGAGGCGTTAAGGCTTTGCAACTAAATGACAAAAAGCTACATTGTTCAGTATTGTTCAATAAAACCACTTTTAAAAACTTTACAAAATATCAATAAAGTATTAACTTCCCAAGAGCAGAGAGCTATTAGCTCATGCCTAGCAGTGAATTTAAAACATTCTCATCTCCTTGAAAACCATTAGCCATCAAAATATTTATGCACAAGCTCTTATAAAGGCCACTTTACTAAAACTAGACAGTTTTTCTATTCAACAGTGGCAAATGAAGTAGATACTGGTATCGATGCAGAAAAGTACTTACAAATTCACAAAAGGGAAAAGAAGGGAATAGGCTCACTACTGATGATATGAAAGAAGACCTCTTAATAGCTTAGGTTTAAATGGCATAGCTGTTCTTTGAAAAGCTACTAACACAGTAAATCAGTATAAATAACATTAAGTGTACTAATAATGATTCAGAACTCTTAAAGCCACTACTGGCTGCAGTGGTTTGATGCTGGCCAGATGCCAGGCACCCACCAAAGCCACTCTCTCACTCCTCTATACAGCTGGACAGGGAACACAAACATAGAGAAGAGTTCCTAGGTTGAGATAAGGATGGGGATGGATCACTCACCAATTATAGTCATGGGCAAAACAGACATGAATTTGGGATGTCAACTGAATTTATTGCTAACAAAATCAGAGCAGGATAATGAGAAGTAAAATAAAGCTTAAGAAACACCTTTCTTCCATCCCTCTGTCCTTCTCATGCTCTATTTCCTCCCTCCAGTGGTTCAGGGAGACAGGGAATGGGGGTCATGGTCAGTTCATCAGGCACTGTTTCTGCTGCTGCTCAGGGAGAAAAGTCACTCTCCTGCTCCAGCGTGGGCTCTCATGTCCCTGCCAGGACCCTGCTCCAGCACAGATCTCTCATGGGGTCACAGTCTCCTCTCAGGCACACATCAGCTCCATGTGCTCCTCCATGGGCTGCAGGTGGATCTCTGTATCCCCATGGACCTCCATGGGCTGCAGAGGAATCCCAGCTGCAGTACCTGGGACATCCCCTCTGCCTCCTTCTGCACTTACCTTGGTGCCTGCAGAGCTCCTCCTCTCACATATTCTCACCCTGCTCTTCTCTGGCTGCAATTACAACTACACAGTTTTTTTTTTCCTTCTTTTCACATATGTTATCACAGAGGCATTACTATCATTTCTTATTGGCCCAGCCTTGGCCAGCAGAGTCTGTCCTGGAGCTGGCTGTCATTGGCTCTGTTGGACATGAAAGAAGTTTCTGGCACCTTCTCACAGAAGCCACCCCTGCAGCAGCTACACTACAAAAATCTGGCCATGCAAACCCAATAGAATAGCAGTTAAAGCAGAATAATGAGCTCTCTTTCAGGTACCAAGTGCAAATGAAAGAAAAAAATTAACCATGCTAAAACTAGGCAGATTTTTTTTCCTCTTCTAACACATCAGCCATGTAACAAATACTGTTTCAGCTCAGCATTATTGGGCCATAAAAACCTCCAAACCTCTCCATTAGTGTACAGACACCCCAACTTTTATCCCTTATGCTCACTGCCTGCAAGTACTTTACCTACAACATTCAAACCACTGAACTGAAACCTTTCATTGTTCTATTGTGCTCATGCTCTGCACAAGATGAAGACCACGAAGCTTGTTCAGAAACAGTCATGCTTCCCTTGAGCTGCAACAGCAGCAGCCAAAGATACTGCCCAGACCCATATCACAGGCATTTCGTACTTTCCTGCATATACACCTTGACAGTTGTAAAGCAAAAACCTAACAGCACTACTCCACAATAAGCTAATTTGCTTCCTAAAACAAACTTAGGTTTTTCTCAGGTATTTCTTCCTACAGTTTACATCAGCATCCTTGATGTTGTATTAAAATGCTTGTACTGCCCAATTTGGAAAAAGCCAAAGGAAATAAATTCTTACCTAAAATTGATTTATAACATTAATTTCAGCTATCCAATCTAAAATTACATTTAAATATATTAAAACCTATGTTAGAGACTAACCCAAATACAATCTGTTCTGCAAAGCTAAAAGCTTGCTGCTTAAAACGCAGCACACCCTCTAATAAAATTATGAAGTTGCACTAGTGTCTGACACATGGAACTACAAATGCCCAACATGGTAACCCAGTTTTGCCAGCATCATCTTCTGCAGAATAAGAGGCAGATTTTTGTCATTTTATTTTGTTCAACTGGTTCCACTGATTACACAGATCCTTTGCAGTTAAGAATCTGACTGGGAGCTAAAGAGGCAAGAAAACTTTATGTACTTTCACATGAAGAATGAGCATTTTGAGGTGGACATGACAACACCTACACATAGATCCCACATATACAGCAGTATGAAAGCAGTCTCCAATGAGAAATAATGGGATTACCACCATGTAGTTTCAAAGAGCCTTTTGAAAGATCAGGTAAAGGCAATTTCCCCAAAAAATAAAGGAAAAATCTGCAGACATCCTAGTGCACTATTAGCAGGCAGCATTACAGACCTCATACAGGAAAACAGATTTTTAAAAGTAAAAGTTTTACCAAGCATGAATACAGAAAAAGAGAGGTCTAACTATCTTTTAAAAAACATATGCAGCTTAATATGAGGCAAAAAAAGAGAAGACAGGTTTATGTGGGAGGAATGATACATGACATGCCCTAATAAGATGGATAGAAATGCACCTCTCCATTTGTTATCTTTTTCTACAAGGGTAAACAAATGAAGGCTTGGTTTCATTCACTAATAAAAAGCATATGTACAGTTTTATATCTTAACATATTTCTATTTCGGTTCACACCACCATTTAGTTCTGATGAGCACTGCATATATTTCACATCTAAGTGCACAGAACAATTAATAAGATAAAGTAATTTTACAGAAGCTTCTCAATTTAATAAATCCCTATTAGGTTCCAATATGGATGTAAAGACAAGATCTGTTACTTTGACTGCTATCTGAGAAATACAATTAAAGCCTAATTTGTTGAAAAGCACTTTCAGGCACACATACAGGATCTGATGGGCATGCAATTAAATAAATTATACTTTCAGATTAGTAGAATAACTCCAAATGCTAGGTAATATACAAACAACTTTCTAGGAAAATCAAACCATGCACAGGTATTTTCCAACATCATGAAAAAAATCTACATGTTAATTTACTTGCAACAGTTGAAAGCCTTTTGATCAACTAAGTGGCAATATTACATCCCTTGCTGGCTCATTTTTGTCATCTGGTTGCAAATTAAATTTAAAGAATATCTGAAAAATACTTTGCCTTACTCTTCCAGGATCTGGATCAGGATGAAGAACATTTCCAGACATCCTAAAAGTAAAGGCAGGGGGGGAAGTGGAACCCAGTGTCTAGAATAAGCCATTAGCATTATCTTACATCATGGCCCATAGCTGGTTGGATTTACTATTTTTGTTCTTTTTTTGAAACAAACACTGTACTCTATTTTTGGAACTCCAAGTCCTACTTAAGACAAGCAAAATCCCAAAACAAAACTCAAGAAATGAATGTTCACGACTGCTGAACAAAAAGTCTAGAGTTACTATAAAAGATAAAAGAAGTCTGTGCTTTCTTACTGCCACATTTAGATGCACCAACTTGTTCCTGCCACTTTCCATCCTCCCTACCACCCCCTACAGTGATTAGCATATCTGGAAAGCAATGAGTTACCCATGTGGGAGAGGAGAGACTCTAGATTCCAAGTAGTAACTATATTGAATTAAAACTCAAACTACTTCAGAACTGTCATGCTTTATGATATAAAACTTTCATTATTAAAGAATCCAACCTCTTTTTTGCTATAAATTTCATTCTTCCTCTTACCTGAGTTTGGATTGCTTATGCTATAGACAAGGCATAGAATGAAAGCCAACAATAAACACATGGCAACATATTTAGGAGAATCACTGTCCAGAAATAAATTATGAATATAGAAGTATATGCACACTGTATCAGTATTCATATTAATCTTAAGTATCACCTGAAAATAATTATCAAGACAAATGACATTCAAATGGGTAAGACATTCCTATTCCTTAATTATTTCTGACAGTACTGAAGGCTTCTTGGAGTGAAAATTTAAGCTTTTTATTGCCTATTAAAGACTATAAATTCACAGTTCTCAAATAAGGAGAGCATCTTCAGTTGCTGTATGAATAGCTCAATGAAACTGAAATTGGAATTGATGTTTAGAAAAACCTGATCTAGGCAAACAAAAATAAGGGACTGGAGGAAATGGTGTGTGTGTATATATATATATATAATTATGTAATTCATCAGTTTGGCCTCTTTTCTAATACTACATAGTGCAAAACTCTAAAATCCTGGCATCAGAGTGAAGTTAAATGCCACACAGAAGATCTAATAGAGAGAGACTTACAGGAATTAGATTGGTTTCCAAAAAAGATAAATAATAGACTGTTGTTGTTTGCTTTTATGTTAATAAAGAATTGTAAGTCTCTGTGGCATGTCTGTGGACATCTCATCTATCCTCCATGCTGAAGAGGGCAGCCAGTAAAATAAGCCAATAAAAAGTCAACAAAATAAGTGGCAAGTAAAAACACATTACATTCAGCAAATCTTTTAAGTCTTCAGCAATGATTGCCAGAGTTCATCTACACCAAAACTCAGAAGGGACTGATATTAATGGACTTGTAACAATTAATGAAAGAGAGATGCCCAATTGCTTCTGGCAAAAGAGTTGAGGAAAAGAGAGAGAGCATAATATTATTGCACACTGATCCTACAGAATCCTTTGGGGTTTGTTTTGTTTTCCTGTCTTTGCTGCATGGTGGTTTGGGCTTTCTTTCTTTTAAAGACTTGGTAATCAAGACATCTAGACAGACCAGAGAATTTCACCCAGCATGGTAACTCTTATTTTTTCTGTATGCTTTTCTCCATGCTAGCGTGCATCTTGCCAACAATGACAATTTGCAAACATCAATAAACCAAGCTGCATATGAGATACTAGAAAGCTTCAAATTAGAAAAAAGGCCACTAAAACTTTAAGTTATTCAGCAAGTCTGCTTTGCACATCACCAAATCAGAAAATAATTTTGGTTGGACAGGACTCTGGAGGTCTCCTGTGTCCAAACACCTGCCCAAAGCCAGTCTGATCAGATGGCACCAGGCAGTGTCCACTCGTGAACATCTCCAAAAGCACAGAGACTCCAACACTGAATGAGACATCCCAGCCCTATTTTATCATCCATGGGGATAAAAAAAATCCCCAAACCCTAAGATTCCTACTCCCCAGACACACCCTTTCATATGCTCCCCTAGCCGCCAAGCTCTTGCAGAGGCTGCCAAGGCCTCCTGTTAGTTGCCCATAGGGAGGCACCCCAGCATCCCAGTGGACAAGGTGAACCCTCCAGCAGGCAGCATCAAGGCTGGAACCACACAGCTGCCCTAGAGGCCTCTCAACTTCTGCTTCCCCATCTTGTCAACCTGAGCCCACTTCCCTTCTTGCCAGCCCATGGCCCCACCCAGAAGACTGGCCACTTACTGGACTTGGCCCCACTCAGGCACTTGT
Organism: Molothrus ater; assembly: GCF_012460135.2. Classification (NCBI taxonomy): domain Eukaryota; kingdom Metazoa; phylum Chordata; class Aves; order Passeriformes; family Icteridae; genus Molothrus; species Molothrus ater. The sequence goes on from NC_050479.2 coordinate 41,222,738, forward strand.
GTCCCCCCAGGAGGGCAACCCAGCACATCAGGTTAATGCTTGGCACACCCAACTGCTTCATATGCATCCTGGGAATAGTTGCTTTTTCTGTGAGGTAGCAATCTTGAAATATAAAGAATGCACACAGTAATAGCAGCAACACCTGTACAGCTGAGAAGCATCTGCCATCTTCAGAGCTCAGCTGGCAGAAATGAAACCCACAGAAAACCTCAAGTTGTCCAGAAAAGCTGATGGAGAGGACAAAATGTATTCACTAACAGTAGCCCAGGCAGGAACACTGAGGGGATGAACGTGTCAGGAATACAAGATGTTCTCCAACATTGTAGGAAGAGCCAACAAAAAAAATTTCTTGCTTACAAGAAATATATTACTTAAAAGCATCTATTTCATCAGACCATTTTACTACTCAGGAGAGTCCCAAAGTCCACAGGATCTTCCCTTTTCTGATGGCTGTGAGAACAAAACTGGGGTTCTTTTTTGGTGTCTCACTCAGACACTGCCTCCAGACAGGATGGCTTTCTATTTCAAATATCAGCTACCAGCCTGCAGTCTGGTAGGCTTTTCAAATCCTGTGACGGGATGGTGGGATTGATGCTTGGGTGGGTGGGAGATACATGGAAACAGAAGGAACAAGGAAGTAACTGAACTAAAACAAGAAACAAGAGTGAGGTAGGAACATGACACAGAACAACAGGAGAAAAAAACAGTAAGAATGGCATAACAGGAGCCCAGAAAATCAGGGAATATGCTCTGCAAATCACAACCACGAAGAAAAAGGAGGAGATGGGGAAAAAATCCCACAAAACAACAAAGAAGAAAAGGCAAAAAATCTTGGGTATTAACTAAATTCAACTTTTTTCTGGTTCCAAAGTTGATTTATACTGCCACCTACTAAACTTAATGCTCCAAAGCCAATACAGCCTTTATACTCTCTGGGTTAAAAGAGTGCAAACTTTTCTTTTTTCCCCATTGGTTTGTTGAGTCTGTTTCCTTCCTCCTGAAGGAAAAGATTAGCCAAAAATTTTCAAGGATGTGTGATTCCCCTAATGCTTTTTGACTCCTTAGGACTGTATGCCTGGTGTTTCCACATGCATACCTCTTCCCTGCTGGAAAACATCACCTGTGACAACTGGTGAATCCTAACTGCAGATTGTGACAGCAAATGGTGAACCACAAAAGAGGCAAAATCTCACATCAAATATGATCTGAGCATGAACTAAAGCTGCAACTGTGTGTGAGATTTCTACAGCTGCTAAGCTCAACTGATTGATTGTAACCCACAGCCCTAATCAAGCTGGCAGAAGAATCAACAGCCCCAGCTCTCCTAGCCCCAGTTGTTTTCCTCAAGCTACCTTCCTTCCCTTACATGCAGCTGCACAAACGTAAATATAGCTAATTTTAATTGAGACAGATTTCCAAAACAATTCAATTTACAGCCACATGAGCTTTGGGGTTGAGGAAGGCCGGGCAAGGAGAAACAAGCATTAGCACAGAAACTGAGACAAGAGAGAAGTGACTTTTTCTTAGGAAGCGCCAGTTTATCCTGGCTGGAAGTCTTCAGCTGTACTTTAATACCCATTTTCAAGTAGCTCACAGGACTACCATCCATGTGAATGCCCACAAGATCTCCTTGAAGACAGGAAAGACAGAATGTGCTTAACCACAGCACATGTACTTTTTAGAGATTAAAACAGGGAGACATCCTGTGCCACATACCTAGTCCCATAATAACCCCTTTATCAGTTTCCTTCATTTTAGACATTTTAGAAACAAAGGAAAATACCTTTCTTTTGCAAGACCACATTTCCAGAAACAGGTATATTGGTCCCAGCCACCATCAAACTCTCCTTATTGCCATGAAGTGGGTTGTTTCCCCACAGCTGTGTGACTAAGGGGTGTGGACCATCAGCTTTTCCTTTCCACATTTACCAGTGCCTTGAATTTATGCTATGTTATATTTGACTGAGCACACCAATCAATATATGAAGACGCTGCAGGATAAAACCAGAAAAGCTTCTCCTGTGATGGGTATTTTATTACAGAACAGGCCACTTAATGAGATCTTCCCAAAGACTCCTCTAACAGAATCCTTAACATTTCAAGGATCTGAATTAACACCTTGTAGAACTAAAGTATTAATTAGACAACAGTTTGAGATGTTGACTACTATAATAAATTGCTGTGGGCATGAAGAGCTTTGATTAATCTTACTCTCCATATGCTTATACATAACATTAATTTATAATATCCTTCAAATAAAAGCCTGACACATTTCAATAATCTTCCAACTAGAAACTTTTAAATGGCACATAATTTTTTTCAGAAGCAACACATGGCAGATTCAGAGCAGATATTAAACCATTTTATCACAAAGAATAAGCTTTACAGTTCTGCTATACACAAGGAATTCTTACTATATGATTCAAACAAATCTTCAGTATTCTAAAATGTACTTTTTTACTACTGTGCCTTAAGAAAGCAATGCTGTAATTCACATGCAAAAAATACTTTATTAGTCTTGGAGGTTAAACATGCTTATTTTTTATCAATAAGGTAGAAGGAAGGTTTTGGTTCATTTGGGGGGTTGTTTTATTATGTTTTAAGGGGCAATTTTTCCCACTTTCTTACCATTTTGTACAATTTTTGAAGATATAATACTGAACTCGGCACAGAAGCACACAGGCCAGTACATTCACACAAATAAGCAAATGTATCACACATGACTAGATATGAAAAATCCCTATGGAATTTATACATACGTGAATGTTATAAAAATCATTCACTGCACACCAAAAAGGTTCAGAGGTAGACCTGAACACAAAGGAATGGATTTATAGTAGGTTACTCTAAAGAAATACAATAAAATCTAAACTTGTAACAAGAAGACTCCTGGCTGGGACCTCTTGCACTGATGATGTAAAGACGAGTCTCCCAACCTAGACCACAAAATCACTGAATGGGGTTTGGGTTGGGAGGGATCCTTGAGAATCAGCTAATCCACCTTTCCTACCACAAACAGGGATATCTTCCCCTAGATGGGGTTGCTCAGAGCCCAAGATCATTCTGTGATACAACGAAACACACACAATAAGGTCTCAAAAATCAAACTACAGAATGAAGAAACATAAGAAAATCACACTGTAGAGCAGACAGAATTGCTGAGTACATTCACATGTTTAGGTATGGTTAAACATTCATATATCCAAAATAAAAGTCAAAACTTTAAAGGAAAAGAGAGAGTATAGATCAATGTGAAGCTTCTTTTGTAACTTTCTTTCTCCATTATTACAATGTACACCAATAACTTTAAAGTTTGGCTAACACTTTAACAATAAATTCACAGAAGGACCAATTCTGTATAATAATTTCAGTGACTTATATGCTTTAAAGTGTAAGAAAAGGCACTGACCAACCATTCACAACACTGGCAAACAGAATCTGCTTTTTGTACTGGTAACATCTAAAGAATTGCCAAGTCATTTTGATTAATATTACACTGAATCAAAAGCATTTAAAAAAAACCCACTTGCTCCAATTTTGTTTCAGCCTTCAGCAGGCTACCTAAGTGACAGAAATACAACAGCTACATAAAGCAGATAAAACAGACAGAACATTTGGAATACCTTCTAAGCTTTAATTCCAAAAGCATTTTTTAAATATTAAACTGTTCCCACTTTATTGCCCTCTGAGTCAATTCACTTTCCACCAAGATTATTAAAAAAAAAAACTATTCTGTTCAGTAATGTCAATTCCACAAGAAATGGACTTCAATATTGATACAAAACTGGGTGCTAATACAATAATCTCCCATTTTCATTTTAATTTATAACCAAGTGGTCTAAAATGTACTAAAGGCAATAGGCATACCAGAAGATTATTTTGTCAAATTGCTTTCCCATGAATTTTATGTAAAGAAAGTGCCTCTTAAATAGCTTTATGTGTTTAAATTCAATTTAATTTAAATTTTAAAAATAACTATAATGATAAGAATTGGTGGTCTTACTAGAGACTGAACAATTGGAGACACAGCTTGGGCTACACAGGTGTGTAGAAAACAAGGCAAATGTGGGTTGTGGATAGAAATGCCTTCCCTGAAAACTCAGCATTCAATGATTCTGCCAGACAAGTGCCTTAAGTACTTCTGGCATCTTTGAACGGCTCCGGATGAATTTTCTTTCTGTGACTTTGTCTAGCTGTGTTTCAAGAGGCTGTTTTCAAAATGAGCAATGCTTAAGGTAAATAATTTACTCCCTTTTTTTTTTTCTCACAATACCAATGAATTTTTTTAAGCCTCAGAAAACATACTAAGAACAGTGAAAGAGGTATTTCCATCTTGGTAAACCTCACTGAAGTCTCCATGCAAACTCCAGCGAAATTTACAGCTGGAGAATTTGTTTTCAAGAAGCTAAGGCTTAGTGCTCTGTCAGATGCACTTGTGGAATACACACAACTTGAAGTGTTGTGATAACACTGAAAGTATTTTCTGCAATACAAATTTGAAAATGTTTTTATCTCTGAATAAGCCTTTCAAATAATAATTGCAATATTCTCACAGGAATAATAAAAAGTTACAAATACAAGATAACAATGTTGTAAGTGATTACTAACAACATTTCCATCAGACAAGAAATAAACTGTATGCTGTTATTCACACAACTTCTAATCAAAGACAAGAACCTCTTGAAAACTGCCAAAAAGAAAACACTCTTGTTGGTGAAATATAAAACTAAGAAATACAACATAACTGTTTAAAATGCAAAAGAGCCAAGAGATGAAGATTTTCTATTCATTATATATGACAATATATTATTCTTCAAGCACAGCAAAGCCCTCAAAAGAGACATACCATATCAGCTTGGGAAAGGCTGTGGAGAGCATAATGATTTTTGCAATTTTCTTCACTCCTTCAAACAGCATACTCTTATTACCTCTGCAGCACAACAGGCAACAAGGGGCTAAAACATGAAGAGTGGCAAGAGAACTAACTACTATGTACCACACCATGGAGAAAAGGGAGGTAACAGAACAACTTTTGAAAATATAAGTAAAATTTTGAAATAGTAATTGCCCTTTGAATAGGTCAAAGGCTTATCATATTCAGCTCTGTCTGACCCAGAGAAAATGGTTCAAACTAGTATTTAGAAGCAAAGAACCACCAAAATTTAATTTACAATTGCTAAACTGGCTAAATGGTTACACAGGTTTAGCAGAACACTTAAGGCTATCAACTTCTCTTTTGCATATTTCTTAGTTGTGCATGAGGTAAGGCAAAACACATTCTGGTAAACTTGTATATACAACTTGCTTCAGCTGCTGACAGCACACAAACATACGACTTCCAACAAGTTTTGGAAGAAAACGTACTTTGATCCAACATTACCTTGAGAAGAACATCCCAACTAGACTTAAATCCGTCACCAGGAATCTAATATACACTAATATAATATAATGAGAGGTCTCTCATGCAAGATACAGATTGGGTATTTACTAGAGCATCCATTTGCAAAGGTTACTCATTTATTCCAATATTGATTACTTTCATTCCTTTGTTACTAGCAGCAGTTTTAATAATATACAATAAAGCCTGGCAAGGAGTGTACAATAAGTAAAGTCTAGAACAGGAAGTTCCCACTTCTGATTTGAAAATGAAGTATTGATTGGAACCTCTTGTCACTCCAGGTTGTAATAATTTGGACTGAAAGAGTTCAAAGATAAGCTTCTTCAAACCACTGAATTTCTTTCAGTATTTTATTATGAGAAGACAAATGAGTATGAGTATGGCTAAATGACCCCTATCATACTCTATTATCATTTGCTAGTAAGTTTTGTTGAGCTTTGGCCAATACAGCTAAAACTTATCTTGTTTACTGTCTGTATAAGGCTTAGGAGATATTCTGAAGAACAACAGTAGATAAACAAAATGAAACATAGATGCATAAGGGAAAACTTTCTGTGAAATCACTTGGGTATTATTCCAAGAGAAGATTTAATTTAATAAACTCTGCTTGTAATTGAAACACTTGAAATCTTTAAGATATTAAATGAGACCTTTCATAGAAGATCACTTGGATGTCTGGAATTTGCCTATGAGAACTCATGCAAACATGATAAAGTCTGAAAAAATCAGAGCTGATAGCTATGAACTGTCCCTTAAGGCATCTGGAATTCAGCAGCATCTTTAATTTTCAATTATAAAAAAGATCTATTGAAACAAGGTACCCATGAGTATACTCTGGCTTAAGAGGGGTTTGGGTTTTTTTTTTTTTGATGGATCTCACATCAGCACCGCCTGCAGAGCTGTCATCAGCACCACCTACTACCAGAGGAACAGAGAAACACACAGTCAACTCCACCTGTCAAAGGTTTCTCACCCTACTGATAGGAGAGGGGAATGCCATCATATAATTCCTCTTCACATCTTTTCTATTGTAATTACATCTTCCAGACTTAAAGATGCCAAAGCACATCCACATATTGTGCTCACACCCACATACTGTGCTCACAACTTTCTTCCAGCTGGCTGCTGGAAGAAGCGCTCTGACTAGGGACAGAATCTGGACGAAGGAAGTTGGCTTAAATATAAAGTTACTGAGAAACTTTATAAAGGTTGTTAAGATTTTATTTCTGCCAGTAAGTTTTCTTGTACAGCCCTAAATCTGAGTGCACCCACACTTTAAGAATATCTTCTATAATTTTCAAAGAATCCTTTCCCTAGTCATTGATTGGGAAAGATACACCCTAGGAATAAATCTGTGGAACTGGGCCAGAGTTCCTCAAAGTGGAATATGGTGCTTTTTATTTCTCTTGCCTTCCTGCTCCAAAGTTCTTTTTCTTACCCACCTTTTCTTCTTTTAATCTGTCTGTGATTTAATTGGAGTAAAAGACTACATCTTCTCCTGTGGATCTCCAACTACAGAGGCAATCAGAAACAGCATCTTAAAAAGACAGATGCTGCAGTCTTCTGCTTGGCAGTTCTCCAAGTGGCTAATAAAACACTTTCCTATGCCAACCCAAGCCAGAAGCTGCAAAGTAAGGGGTCAAATACTAAAACACAGGATCTTTTCCTTTGAACCTTCCAATTGGATTGTAAGCAGCCCAGCAGAGAAGGACTTGGGGATACTGGTAGATGAGAAGCTGGACAAGAGCCAGCACTGTGTGCTTGCAGCCCAGAAAAGCACTTTTCTCTTGGCCTGCATAAAAAGAACCTGTCCAACAGGCTGGGGAAGTGATTCTTCTCCTTTTGAGACCCCACCTGGGTACTGCATCCAGTAGCCCCATGCTTTGGGGCTCTCAGCAAAAGGACATGGACCTGGTGGAGTGACTCTAGAGGAGGGCCACCAAAGTGACCAGAGGGCTGGAGGACCTCTTCTGTCAGGAAAGGCTGGGAGAACCAGGGTTGCTCAGCCTAGAGAAGAGCATGCCCCAGGGAGACCTTATTGCAGGCTTTCAAACTTCATCAGGGACTTAAAATAAAGATGGAGAGACCCTTTTTACTGCTGCAGTGCAATGTAATGGCCTGTTTCAGCTATCCCAGTTCCTTCCCCAGGTGTGCCAACAACCTCTCCCTTGCCCCCTTGCTGAGAGCTGTCTGTTATCTGGGCATTCCAGCAAGGGCGTTGTATGATTGGTGAAGTTCAAAAGATGCCTCTCAGCCCTGGGGACACTGGGCTATCCAGGTGTCATTTGTCCCCTGAGCCTTCCCCCCCCCTTACCTGGTTGGTGGCATACCTACCCCTTGCCTCCCCCTCTCCCTGGGATTAAAAGGCACAGAGACCACACAGTTCGCTGTTCTGTTGGAGCTGCTGCTGCGTTCAGAGGCCTGTGGGCCAGGAATAAAGCTCTGGATCGAAACCCCCCAGCAGAACCCGACTCCTTTTTCCTTCACCTCACCTAAAGCCTCTCTGCCAGAGGAAAACCTGAGCTCCTGTATGCCTGGACTTGTCCCAAGCACCCAGCTGCAGCACCCAGCCAGCCAAAGGTGTCTCTGAGGTGAAACCATCACAGCTGCCGCCCTTGGTCAAGCAGCAAGGCCCAGACAAGCCCAGGCACGTTCCATCCGGCAATATTGGGATCCAATTCCAGTATTTTACCAGCGGTAGTGACGTAGCGACAGAACAAGAGGTAACAGTTGGAACTAAAAGAGGGTAGATGTAGAGTGGATTTGAAGTAACAAGGGTGGTGAGCCATCACAGGCGTCACAAGGGAACAGGCTGTCCAGAGAGGTGGAAGGTCCAAACCTTCAAACATTCACGGTCAGGTTGGATGGGGCTTTGAGCAACCTCATCTAGTAGAAGGTGACCCTGTCCATGGCAGGGGGTTGGACTAGGTCATCTCTCAAAATCCATTCTAACCCAAAACATTTCATGGTTCTGCTATTCCATATTCTTACACTTGCCAGATCATCTCTAGACCTTAATAGGGCATTGAATTTTTTGTGAGGTGCACAAACATTGTGGCAATGAGAACCACAGAAAAATCCACACAGAAATTAATAGCATCTAATAAACAGAGCCTGGGACTCTAAATGAACAACCAGGCTAAGATAAAATATTGATTAATGTCTTATGAAGTGAGGATCATCTATCCTTTTCACTGAATGAGACAGGATTGGGGGTGGGAGGGGTGTCAAGGGAGTGGAGAGAAATATACATGTGATTATGCAACCAGAGATTGTATCATGCTGCCCATGCACAAAGGAAAAAAGGGGTAAATCAAAAACATATCACCTCAATTATGGTATTTCTTAAGCATGATGTCAATTTAAAAAGTGTTTATAATTAGTACTGCTGTCTTTCTATCATCAAAGCAGATTAACAATGAATTTAGAACCATCTTGTACCATCTCATAAAATTCATTACTATTCAAGCAGGTAGAAGACATAAAAATGCTGATCATTGTATTATTTCACATTACATTTATCAACATTTTATTCTTTCATTTAAAAAAATCCTTAAAAGTTACCTATAAAAAACAGTTTTATTAAGAGCTCCTGTTTAAATGCATTAGGCTTCAATTAATTTGCATATGCAAACATTCACACTACTGTAATGATCCAGCATTAAAGGAAAACAAGCACTTTGCCTGAGGAACATTTATGTACTTACAGATGTGTACAAAGCTAAACTCACTGTGCCTGTGTTTCCCCACAGAGACAGATGCAGCCTCCACTGGTAAGGCAATCAGAGTATAAATAGAGAAACTGATTTCAAAATGTTGAAACACACAATGCTGCTTCTTAGACAGTTTCTTTCCTTCAGACCACATTTCAACTTTTCCAAAATACATCAAAGATATTTAAAAAAAAAGTAATTACTATAGATGCCACAAAAGACATGGAATTCTGAATTCAACATCTGTAGTTAAATCACACTTCTTGGATGTATAATGTGACCTTGAACTCATGAGGCATCAGTAATATACACCTTGTACAAATATAAATTAATACAGTCCTAGAAAATCCACAAAGTTCAACTTCTGAGGATAGAATAGAAGAACAATCATTTCTCTGCCTACATATATACTACTATTAATATTTAAGACCACTTGAAAAGTGTTACTGGGCATGCAAAGTCATTTTTACTCAACACAGTGGTTCTTAGAAGACATTCAGGGTCAAATGAAATACAGTTTTTTAAATGCAGGCAACCAGTTCTGTTTCAGGCATTCTAAGGTAACATCCCCTCTTCCTCAGTCTCCAGGTTTTTCTTGGAAATACAGCAGGAGTAGACAAATCTGCATCTTCATCTCACCCACCAGCCAGTTCTAAGTGTTTACTGTACCCTAAGGGAACCAGAACTACCAACTAGTGGACCAGTGGAATATCTTAAACAAAAAACCTCTCTACAATATTTATCCAGCCAAGGCCTGCCCTCAGCTCTGAAAACAGAGTCCCTCCTTGAACCCACAACTTCTAGTCACTTGGAAAGAATGTTAGTTTGAAAAAGTTTGCAACTCCAGTCACTTAATTCTTCAAGCTATTTGGTTTTGATCTCATACAGCCAGGTTTTTTTCCTTGCCTGGTGCTTTCATTATTTGGTTTATTCTCTTAGGTGATGGACTCTGTTTGCCCCTAAAGTAAATTCTGCTGTACCCTCTCAATCCCTCAACTGCCTTTATACTGATAAAAAAGTTATGTGTAACAGGCCATTATCAGTGAGCAAGTACACCTGACTCATTCCACATACAAAATAAACAACACTTCTTTAAAACCTACGCATTCAAAGCATCATTTCGGCTCACAGTCGTCGAGGCACACGCACATTGTAAAGCTGGCTGCCTTAGTAATGCAAAACAATGACAAATAAGTCATTTTTCAAAAGGCTAAACATGACAGCAACTGTGAAAATCAGTACTGATTTTAAGGGCAATAACTATTCACTCTCACTTCTTAGCTTCAACAAAATCTTCCTGACCTTTAATGCAAATCTGAAGATGTTTATTCATTTCCATAAACATTTGTACTGAAAATTGTTGCTCTTGAAATCATAATGCTATTCTTTGTGGTCAAAAGAGTACATTACCATGAACATTAGTTCATCCTGCATTAAAAAAAAGCAACAAACTACTGTTCAATATTTTGCTTTTCATAATCCTTAAAATTTCAGAAAAGCTATCTCATTAGGTAGTAGCTCAACAGTGATTTATTTCCTGCTGTATTCCATAAATAATGCCCAGCCACAGAGAACAGAAGAAAGTGATCTGACAGATAGTTTAAAAAAATAGATCAAACACATTTTATACAATTATCTACAAGAAGAAAATAATTACTGCTATTATAAATCAACTAGAGCTTTGAATAGTAGTTGCAAACCTTCCTCTGAAAAATTACTGATTCAAATAAAAAAAAATTGTAGAAGGACACACCACTTCATGTGGACTTCCAGCTATGCCATTCTAGTAGAACGCTGCTCCATGTTTTACAATTATCAGATTGAAAAAAAAATTAACCCAGAGTATTACAGAAAATATTTTAAAAAATTATCTGAAATCTGTAGCACTCAAACAAAATACCATTATCCTTGCTTTCCAATGCAAGTAAAAGATGGACTAGGCTCCCTTACTGTTCACCATGTTTGTCACTTATAGAAATTACTATATTGGGGAGGGCAGAAGATTTGGTGCCAATATTAAAAAAAGAAAAAGTCATTCTGGGTAGATTGAAGGACTCACAATTTCAGATAAGGAAGAATTTTAACAGATTTTAAACAGTGGCATTGAGGCCAAAAGTCCCTCACATGCCACACTCTTATTTGTTAAAGATTATCTTGCCGTTAATATCACCTGAAAGTCAGAGAAATCTGAGCTACTACCTATTTTATGAAATGCTGAAAGCAGTCTAACAGTGCCAGTTGCCACTTAGCAACTCAACAAAACATCTTAAACGAGAGATAACGCTGCCTCAAAAACTGTAAATATCAAAATACCTGATAGTTTCAGATCCTACTTGCAAGGATGAAGTTCTGAAAGAGTTATCAAATAATCTGAAGTCTGTGGTTGTGTGATATCTCTGAACTAGTTAGTTCAGAGAGGAGGATAGACAGATCTTTTCTTAAAAGTAAGAAAGTCATTTTGATTAACTGACAAATTATTTCTGGATCACTCGATGAAGATTTCTACGAGAAAGGAAGGAGTATACCTCATATTGTATTAAGGAAACCCCCACATTTCTTTATTTGAGAAACGTTCTCCACAAGTGATGCCAGTGGAAGAGATCTCAGGGTGGCCTCTGAATCTTTGTAGCTCAAATTCTAAGTCTAGTTAATGGGACTGGTTCCAGATGAAGCATTTGAGTCAAGCAGTCTGAAATACTGAGATCAGTGGAAACAAGCAATAACCCATTTAAGACTGCTCAGTGAGCTGACCTCCCTATTTATTACTATTTCTCAATGGCAGCACAGGAACATGGGAAGCTCTAGGTAAGCATTCATTCCATCTTCTGAAACAAGGATGCTGCTGACATCATGACTTTAAATCTTATGCAACTATGGACATTAGTATTCTCTGCTACTGTAAGAACTATCTAAAATAAAAACAAACAAAGCAATAAACCACTCTCTTTTAAGGAAACATTTTTCTCCTTACCTTTCATCCAAGAGCCAGAAGATGCAAATGCAGGATATATTATTTGATAGGACTGCCCAACATATGTGACTGAATTGCCAAAGCAGGCACCAGGGACACTTATGCAATTGTAAATAAAACTCTGTGTGCGCTGGGGGAACAGTTTGCCTACAGGCTAGGCAATAACAAAAAGACACATTTAGCATTTCCTAAATTAGAACAGATGAACTTCAGAGTTTCATTTACCCATGTCTATAAACATAAAAGGCTCTCAAATCCATATAAATCAGAATTTTTGTTTTTCTCAACTTGTCAGCACTGAAAAACGAGTCTCTGAACAGCAAGCAAATCTGTTAAGATAGTTATTCTCAAATACATTGGTAATTGCAGTCCTCTTTCCAAGATGATATGCCTAGGTGTGTCTTCAAAAATGAACACCAAATAACCTATAGTAAGGCTGATCTGCAATAAGAGAATCATTCTCAAGCTTAAACAAAATGAAGTCTCAAGTCCCACAATAAAGTGGGATGTAAACCTGCATGCAGGTTCTGCATAAGTAGAGTATGATGTAATTAAGTTTACATCCACTAAGCTTATCAGTTAATGGCACATTTTATCAATTCCTCAAGAAATTTAACAGAAAAGCAGTTGTTGAAGGAGCATTAGACATTCGTACCATCAGCTGCAGCTACAAAATTTGCTTCTATTAATGTCAAATAAAAAAGTTTTATAGTGTTATTATGCCATTATTATTTACATCCAAAGCAGTCATTAATGATGGTGGTACATACTGCAGTGGAGAAAAATAAATAAAACAAGGGTTTCCTCACCTGAGTTCCTAGGAAGCACAAGGAAGCCCTGTACTATCACTGCAGCTCTGGAGCTGCTTTTCCATCTGCCCCTCCTTTGCTGCTCTTCCCACAGGCACTTCAGCCTGAGAGGCACACAGTACCAAACACTATTTGAACAATACTATTAAATCCTGTGTCTTGAGAGCAGGACTAGAGAAGTACCCTGGCCCTTTCTCCCGACTCCCTTCTCTGCACTCAGTAGCCAGTCACTCTTAAATAAGAAAATAATAATCAACTCTGATTTTAATAGGGCTAAAATCACTCTTAACCTATTTTAAACAGAAAAAAAAACTGAATGAGGTATCATTAGCTTAAAATTTCTTCCTATGCACTTCCAAAATATTAAGGACATTTTTTTGTAACAAGTTCTTCTCCACAATGCACTTCTTACCTCTTCTCTCTAAAATATATCCACACATACGTACAGGAACAATATAAGGAGAGCAAAGGAATAGGAACTGGCACAATTGGAATAAAATACCATCTTGATTGCTCTTATCAAAGTTACAAAGGAAAAGAAGAGGTCACTTAACAGCTGTAAAGAATGTGAAGTCATTGGGGGAATACTGAGAGTAAACAAACACTATTTTCCTGAGTGTAACTGACATAAATGGTCGAGGACAGGCCTCTGTGGCAAGCACCAGGAAAACAGAAGCATGGCAAACTCACACTTAATATTATGCCAAAACAATACAAATTCATGTTCATCCTTGGCAGAATTTGATGGTTTCACTGTATCATGAGGTTACAGTTTACAGTACACCATAAAATTCCCTGCAATTCATAAAATGCCACGTGGCAAAAACTAAAGCAGCAGGAATGAGATGGTAAAGAAAGGAGATGTCTTCCCTAAACACTGAGCACTCAGCCATTAAAAATATAGTAAAGAAGCACACATGTGATAGATAGGGACAGATGGCAAGTAGGGAAGCTACAGGGCAGCTAAGACTGACAGTGTTCTTGACAGCTTCAGAAAGCAGAACCACAGTCAAGCATCAAAAGGTGACCGAGTGAAGATATTTTCTCAGGGACTCTGAGGGAAAATCCCAATACAGAAAATGCAGATTGTCTCAAGCTGGGGAATCACTGTGAGGGAAGAATGAACAGGGTTTGAAAGAAGGACTAAGGAAAAGCCAGCACACTTGAATGACGTGAAGCAAGCAGTAATTTGTTTTCCAGCCTTGTAAGTAACTCTCCTTCAGCCTGAGGTTTTCCTGGGTTTATCTGGTCAGGCTGGCTGTATTTGTTTTAACCAAGTCTTTAGATTCAGGGATTGAAAAGTTCAGTCCCTTAATATTTATGCTAAATATATTTAGCATATATATAAATATATATTTATGCTAAATATAAAAAGGGAAATATGGATGCATATAGAAAGTAATTCCATCTAAAGGCACTGCCTGATTCAGAGTCCTAAGTTGTATTTCTGAAGGAAAAAAAAAATCCATCATTTTTTAAAAAGGCTTGTAGTTGAAGATTTAAAATCACATTTTCAAGAGCCACTGTGGTTTATCTTAAAAATGCCAAATGAAGGTAAAGGATTTCTTTGCTTTATACATATTTAAGAACTCACGGGTAGTATTTCTAAGCATTGCTACCATATGTACCTGTGCTAACAACTGTACCACTAAATAAAAAGCTGTCAGAATTTGCAGATTCAGAACTTCAGCTGAAAGGGATTTACCATAGCAGATGTATCTAAGCACATCTTTTTATGCACAAGTACTTTTCATTCCGACATCTCATCAAGCCAAAAATGCCTTTTCATTATGGAAAGGATTAAAAGGTGCATATACATGCAGCTCACAGAAACTTCACACGAAGTTTACTGTACTCCATGATGATTACTTTGATTCAATGGATTTATAATCCATCTATTGCAGTGCAAATGTCTGCATGAGTCTGAGTGCTATAAGGGCAATTAAGACCAAGCAACTTGAAGATGATATGATAAACCAAGTATGTGTAAAGGCATGAAAAAATTGGGGCATCCAGAAACTTCTTGTCTCCTTACCTCAAGAGTTTGTGTTTTATTCAGGCAAGTTACAAGGATTTCACATCTATTATTTAAAAACTGTTTCTCTATCAACGATTCTCAAAATGATCACTCTACTACAAGGAGTCCCTTAATGTACAATTTTGAACAGGCAACTGCTAAGAGTTCAAGGATTTGAGTTATTTCCAAAACCAAGAAAAATATACCAGGCTCACCTATTGTCAGTTTTAAAAGCTGGGAAGAGCAGTTCCAACAGTCTCCATTACACTTCACTGCCAAACTACAGATATCCTTCAGTTTCTCCTCTCCACTCACACTCACTTCTGAAAGGCCCCAGTCCCTCAGAAATACCCACAGCCTTATTGACATTTCCTGATTCCACCACTGCAGTCCACCTAAGGTTACAACACAGCCCATCCCATGTCCTTTTTTTTCCTCACCAGTCATCCCTCACACAGGCCAAATAAAAAAGGATGCCTCCTCTACGCCTTCCAAATCTTTTAATTCCCATGTCAAATTCAAAATTCCTGTCCTGAGGTTTCCCATACTTCTAACCATGCCATTATCCTTAACTTTTTCTCACAACTTTTCCTAACCTAGGTGTGTCTGATAATCAACGCCTTCAACTGAATTTGTCAAATTTTTCTGCATCTCCCAAGTCACAATAAACAAATAAGCCAATAAACAAATCAATCATTTGTCGTGCAGGGTTCCATTTGCAAAGAATGAATTCCACTTAGATTTTGGACTATCAAGGCTAACATCCTGGTTTCAGTGTACAATACAAACACTTAAAGCCTCATCGCCAGCAATAGCAAAAAAAAAAACCAAAAAAACCCCAAACAAACAAAAAAACCCCAAACCAAAGAGATAAAGAAAGAGTTAGAGTAAGAGCAGCAGGACAAACAACACTCAGCTCAGATATGAAACTTTTTTTTTATATAACCACCCTCAGTTCTATACTGAAAAGCCCCAAATGAGACACCTGGCTTACTACCATTGCTGCACTATTAGAGATAAAACTAGTTAGTTTACAGCATAAATTTCTGCACAACTTTCAGTTACATCTTTGCAACCCTGTCTTAAAGCAAGAACAGCAACTGAGAGCAGTTTGTTGTTGTTGAAGTGAGTAGGCCATTAATCAGCTCTGAATAAAATAAATTTTAAAAAAAGGCTGAGCCTGCTCTAAGAGTTTTTCAGTAATAAGACACTGTTGCTGAACTTCTCACTTAAGAGATTCTTCTTCTCACAATGGCATTCCAGATTTAGAAGACTAATCTTAAGTGCTACAAAAAAAGTGTATTATAAGACCTAAGAATAAATTTTTAGTCCTTCATTTGGAAACTTTTCTTAAGATTGAGACCAGAAAAGGGTTTTGAGAGCAGAAGAAAACTATACAAAGATAAATAGGGTTACCATTTTTTTCTGAAGCATACTACAACCACTCAACTTCCCTTGCAGACATGTTTTTAACCCCTCTCTAGATCCTACAATGTTGTCATCTTATTGCAAAAGTCCCATACCTTCTCAGTGATTTCTCATGGGCAGCTCCTCCCAGCACTAACTCCTTCGTCACAGCACAGCCAACAAACTGCATCTCTCCTCACCCAGCTAACCCACTCCTTTACAGCACTCATCTTCATTGGACACAGCTGTGGCCTATTAAGGGCAGGCCTGTTCCAAATCTTTGGTGATTAGTACAGCTGCAACTCCTCAGGGGTGAGACTGCCTTCTGCACGATTTTCTTACATTCTATCCCTCCACACTACAACGTTATTCAGGCATGATTTTCTATTACAAAAGCCACGTGGGCTTCCCACTATGCTGTACTAGCAACCATCTGCTAATTCTACTTCCTGTAATAATTTCTCCTAGTTTTCCCATTGCAGATGCTAAGCTTATTGTTAATAGTATGAATCTTTAAAAATTACTTTCAAATTGTTCAAATACCAAGTTTTAAGCACAGGGACATATCTATATTTACTAGTTGGGTTGCTTAATTCCTGGGCTCTTCTCAATACTATCTAGTTTGGAAACTGTCACTTTTAAATACCATCTGCTTTATGTCTCTTTTTTTTCATCCCTCCTTTTTCTTTTTAAGCTTCTTCCATAATTGCTTCTACCAACACTTCATTTGAAGAGAGATCCTTTGATACATCCTCCATAATGAAAGGTTCCAGTTCAGAACTTCTTTAAGCTCAAAAATGAACTTGGATACAAGAGGTAAGACAACAGCTTCTTTTTTGATAGAGCTTTATTTCTAGAGGATAGAAGAGAGATCATCTATTAGCCCTATGCATTCTCCAGTGGACTTCTTGTTCACAGTGTGTTTCAAAAAGATTAATTTTATACCTCCTGCAAATTGTTCCTCAAACACCTTTCTTAGCTGAATGTATGCATTCTTACCTTATACTGCCAGAAATTTATGAAGCTTTGCATTTTGCTCTTGTAGACAAAACTTAACTTTTAAAAAATGGTGAAAACTGCTTTGTATAACCACCTTTTATCCTGCCGTTTAACTGTGCTATGCCAGTTTATTTTTGGACTTACTATCTTTGATAGGTGCATGCATTTCCTCCAACACTCCCACATGGCATCTTCAAGTAGTTTCCATGCCACTTAAAGGATTTTACTTTTATAAATTGTCTTTAATATGGTTTTTAATTTTAAATCATTTTCTTTAGAAAAACAACCCACAAAGCAGGGGATTTTCAGAGATGGAGGTAGATGATCCTGCAAGAAACGTAAACACATTTCACAGAATGACAGTAACACTTTGAACCAGATCCTGCACACAATGGTCAGAAGCACACACAAAACTGCTTCTCCCTCTTCTGGTTTGCAGACTAACTGCTCCATGAAACACTCACTAACTGTGTACAGCAATTTAGGCTCCACATCAATCATTGCCTCAGCCACTGCTGCTGCCATGCAGGCACCAGGCTGACCAGGGAGCAATACAACCAAACCAGGAGGTTAGAACAGAATGAAAGGGCTCCAAAGAGAATGAAGGGGACGAGAACAACCACACAATAAAGTCAGCTTGTGTGCATTTACACACCACATTGCTCATGGGGCTCCAAGACCTGGGGTAACATACATGATTTTTCATGAGCTGCTGTTTCTCTTAATTTCAAACCCGTGATTATAGAGAAAAAAAATAAGAATTCAGATACTAGATGTGAATTCAAGAAGTAGGAGGCAAACAAATCTGTATTAAAAGATAATGAGAAAGCATGCGCTAACTGCTTAAAATTAGCTCTCAAAAATTTGAAGCTAAAATTTGACTACTGAGATTGAACAAGTCACTGCAGAGCAAATACACCTGCTGAAAATTAGCTTGCTACAGCAGTGTGCTTTCCTGTGTCTTGTTGCAAACAGATGTTCTATTTGGATTTCCTTGCATATTGCTTCTCTCATTAAATCCCTTTTTCCTCTATTTAACCCAGGGCTATCTCCCCCTTAACTTGTACCTAAGTTCTCCTCTTTACTTCACACATTTACAGTCCCATCAAACCATCACCTTTTCTCCCCAGGTTACAGGAGCTTCAACACTTCCCTCCTTTGCCTCTGTGGCAGGGGACAAAGCCAGGGCCCATCTGCCTTCCTTCACCTGCTGGGAAGGACTCCCCTTGATGCCTCATGTTTTAGCTTTTATATTTTTCACATTCTGTACTGCATTAGTGTGTAATTCTGAGCTTCATATGAGGGCATAGTAAGCTCTCTTCATGGAGTAGGTAGACAAAATAATTCCTTCTCTCACTGGGGACCAAGGACAAATGATCCAGATCTCAGACCCAAGAGCATAAACAATGGCAGAAGGAAGAGAGGAAAACAAGAAGGATGGGGCTTCATGGGCTAAAGCTGTAATTGGCCAATAACTCCAATATGCTAATGGACCAGAACTTATAGAAGTGTGAGACCCCGTGACCAGTCGAACATTTGGTGACCTGGGCTGTAGCCCTGGCTGGGCTCTTGTGCTGCCCAAGGTGGATCCATTCAGGCCTCCTAATAAATACCTACTTTATTATTTAGCTCCATCTAGCCTCTGTTCCAGGTCAGCCTTTACTCCTTCAGTAAGAGAGCTTACTGTCCCCTCATTTGAAGCTCAAAACCACACACTAAAGCAGTACAGACTCTGAAAAATATAAAAGCTAAAACCTGAGGCATCACCCTGTTCCTGCCTCAGGATGGAACTGATGTCTCGCACTGCAGAGCTGGGGTTCAGTACTGCCATCACACAGTCAATGGTAAAACACAGTATTTTTCTGCCAACACTAAGCCTAAATACTTTCTTCTCTAAGTCATTGCAAAAGTAAAAGACTGAGCCATGTGTTACCGAGACAACTTGCAATTGTTTAATGCTTTATCCCAGGACAAACAAGGAACCCAAATCAAAAGCAAGCAATTAAAAAAGCCCTGTGAACAGCAGCTTAAGGGAAAAGACAGAAACACAGAGTTACACAATAATGCATCTTTTCAATGCCCTGGCTTTTTAGGTAGGAAGAAAAGACACTTATTTTTTTCTTATCTGTTTCTGTGTACTGCTAGGAAAAGAGAGAACAATAAAATAAAGAATTTAGGATAGATTAAACTGGTCAGTTCTGGTAACTCTTGCAAAGCCAAACAGCTAAAAGCCCCTTTGAACTTCGAGCATAAACAATGGCAGAAGGATAATGCCCCATAAACAGGGCAGACAAGCCCAAGAGCTGATTCAAACCTGCAGCTTGCTGGACACACTGAGCAGAGAGGAGCACTACCCCAACCAGCTCATTCTGTATGCACAGAAAGCAGGTACAATGCAAAGGGGATGTGAGTCACACAAGAAAAACATAGAAAGAAAGGCAAAAGAGCTGGCAAGATAGAAAGGACAGCAATGTGGGAGAGTGGGCAACATCAGGCTGCCAAGAAGGTAAATCTGAAGTGTAGAATGTGACCTGAATAATACAAGAAGTAGTAGGCATCTTTGCAGAAAAAAAAAAAGGTAAAAATAAAAAAGTGATTGTGAAAAATAAATCTTTCATATTCCCCATGTCCTTTTAAGCTCTTCTGCGATCCACATATACAGTACAAAGGGAAAATCCTTTAGGCATATAGTATAAATTTACTTCCTGAAAGGATACACAACTTGCAATTTGGCTTAAAATATCAATGCAACTCCAACAACCCTCTTGGTAATGAAGACTTCTCAATTCACCTTTTTTTGCATTTTGTTTGGGTTTATGCTTAATATTTTCCTTTAAACTACCTGATAATGTTCTGGAATACAAGTAGCAGAGCACGAAAGAAGAATGATAAACTTCTGGCATCCCACTGCTCTCCTAATCAAAGCCACAGTTCTGTGTGGCAGCACTTAAGCTTCCCAGTCAACCTGTAAGTCAGATGCAGTCCATCAGTTTTCCTATTACTCTACTGCAAGGCCCAGCAGCCATTTAGATGGCTGGTACTGACCCATATCACAGTGGGATTCTTTATCCCATTGTCAGGTATCTGGCAATTTAATCAAAATGAAAAGAGGTATAGCCTGATCAAAAGTAATCTGCACAAGTCAGAGGCAGTGCTGCAAAACTCAGCATACATTTACATGGTTCTGGAGAGCAAAACAAAGACTTTGCTGAAAAAGGAAACGTGTCAGAGAGGGCCTGAGATGTTTAGGAAAAGTAATTTCAGTTACTCCCTTCATTTAGACAACTAAATTCTCAGTTTGAAAGAAATAATTTCCATGTGTGTTTTCAGGCTTTAAAAGCCTGACAAAAAGGCATGACCACTTTAACACAATTGAGCTGAAGCTTGTGACTCAAGTCTGTCTTGAAAACAGGGACTTTAAACCTTTACTTCATGTAAGTAAAGTGTTAAGGAGTAAAAAATAAAGAGGCACACACAAACTAACTATTCACATCTTCTGAATCTTTTCTGCTTGGCAATGTAAAGCCTTTATAACCCACATAAATGCAAAGTTCTTTGCCTATATATTTGCTGGGGTTTTTTTTTTCTGGATTCTGTATTTGCCTACAGAAGCTTTGAAACTTGCACAATAAAATCTTACATATATTAAAAGTTCAATCCAATAACTCAGGTGAAAAAAGGCAAAACAGTTATGTTCTTTCATTACAAACTCTGAGAAGTTATCTCATGTTAGTACATGAGAAAGTTTTACACTATCACTTAATTGTGAACAGTTTAATAACATTAGCACTGTAGATGGAAGTTAGAGCTCTGAAAAACATCTTCAATATGAATATGGAAACTATAAAAATGTTAGCTTTATGGATAAAAATAATTCAAACAGAAATGGTTGACTCAACATACCCTGAAATAAAAAAAAGAATTAAGAAGACAAATATGTGACTGCCTCTTATTTACTTAACTGCTACTCAAGTTCTAATTTACCTACAAAAATCAATTTAATGAGAAAAAATGTACCCTCCCCATCACCAGAGGAACATACCATCCCTTTCTTACAAGAAATGTACAAAGGAACATATTTTTTGTAACACATGCTTAATGCCAGCTTTACACTGGATGTCATGGATGCGCCACAGCCCGTGTAAAAATTTATTGCTGTAATAAGTTGTTTCTTCCAACAAACTAATGTAATGTCCACTGTGAAAAAAAAATTATTGCATATATCCTTCATTTATTTAATAAATATAGCTTCTGAGCCTGTTTCAGGAATTCTCAAATTCTCAAATACTTACTTCAACACCTTCTCATGTTGTAGCACCTTCTCCATTGTAATCTTTCTTCCCAATTTCCAAAAATAAAAACCAAACTGTACACTTAGCTTCAAGAAGGATTCAAGGAATCCTCCTCTCCACCTCTGGGAAGGTGACTGAGCAACTTCCCTGGAGCAGGGGATATTGTTTGCATTGACATCAGCAAGGATTTTGCCATGGTCTCCCACTGTGTTATTTGAGGCATGCTGGTGAGACAGGGGTACTATACAAAATCCAGCTGGTGGCTGATAACTTGTGGTGTCACTCAAGAACTGGTAGTGATGCCTATGGTGTTTAAAACACTCTATTAATGACCTGGATGGTAAGACAGAGTCTATCACATCAGAGTCTACCAGTCAGCAGGTTCAGGAATAATCCCACGTCAGAGAACTGTGTTGATGGGAAACTCATGAAGAGCAACCATGGTAAGTGATTTACTGTAAGTGTGGTAGGACTGAGAAACTGTGGACTATCTCTGAAAGTGTTCATGGCCAGGTTGGACAGGGCTTTGAACAACCTGCTCTAGTGGAAGGTGTCCCTGACCATGGCAGGCAGATTGGAGCCAGATGATCTTTGATATCCCTTCCAACCCAAACCATTTTATGATTCCATGATTCTAAGTAAAGAAAAAACTCACTCCTGTGGTGAAGTAACACACAAGACAGGCTGGGCATGCAGTGGACACAGCTCTGCAGAAACAGATCTGGGGCTCCTGGTGGACAGGAGTAACAGCCACCAAAATGCACCCTTGGGAAGTGAAGCAGGCTAACCAAGGATCAAGCTCTGTTGGCAACTAAGCAGGCTGGGGTAAGTCACTTCCCCTCACTCCACCTTTCAGCACCTGGATTGGTGTGTCTGATTTTGAGCTCACCAATAAAAGGCAGAGCTTGGTACAGTGGGAACTGCCAGCAGAGGGCTACCAAGGTTATGAAGGGGCTGGGACACATGAAGAGTCACCAAGTGAGGCTTGTTCTGTCTGGGGACAAGGCAGCAACCAGACAGATCTCATTACTCTATTCAATTTTCATGTGGGTGTAAATAGAAAAGTCATCACCTGACTCTTTTTGGATGCACACAGCAGTAAGACAGAAAGAAACCAACAAAATTTGGAAAATGGAAACATTTCTTCTAGATAAAGAGAAAAGCTCTTTTGCCCATGAGGGTGGCCAAACACTGCAAGAAGCTGCTCAGAGACCCTGTGGCACCACCATTGCTGGAGTTACTCAAAATTTCCAGGCATGTTCTAAAACAACCTGCTCTAATTAGACTGATTTTAAACAGGGGTTTGAGCAACATGACTGCCAGAGTCCCTTCCTACATAATTCTATAATAAATCCAAATGAAGTGTAGTAGAAAACAACATAAAATATTTCATTGAGTTACTCTTCTCATCTGAACCTTGTTAAGTCAGCAACAAGAAATGACCCAGCTTTAGCATGACAGAGGCGTTTCTGGCATGAAAACGAAGGTTTTGCAGTTACAGAAGTTATTCACCACTTACGTTGGGAACTTCTTGGAAAATAATGGTCCTACTCCTATCACTAAAAATTAAAGTCTAGTTAAAGGATGAAAACAACACCTGACAACTCTGCTGTTAGGGATTTACACTCCTGGAGCTAAGATGCTTAATTTACTATTTGGCTCTTTTATTACAACACTTCTCTAAAACAGGAGCTCAAACTACCTAGTACTTGAAGTTTTTCATTACCTCTGTATCTTTCTCTTCCAGTAAGTATAAAAGGAACATATGGAGAGCTTTAAACCCTAAACCATTTGTATTGGAAAAAAAAAACCTTTCAAATTTAATAATTTTGATCCTTCCTTGACCTTGCAAGACTGCAGAGTTATTTCTGCTCCCTGCTCTCTCCAGACTTCACTCTCACTTGAGGCTCACAGCTTATACCTACCTACACTGCTTTTCCTCCTTCTCTTCCTTGGAGAAGTTCCTCAAGCAAACACCATCAGTTGCTATTCCTCCTCTCCCACAGTCTCAGAGAGAGCCTGTGTGCAAAGATACATGGAATTTAAGTAAAAAATTGTAAATTGCAAGTAGACACTTTCAAGTATGCAAATACATAAACACTGAGAAACAAATGTATTTGCTATTTAAACAAAAGCCAGCTTACAAATCAAATGGAAATCTGCAAGTCAGCAAGTTCTTTACATTGAGATCATTAGAATTTAGATGAGAAATAAGAAAAATCTGTATTTTTCATTAGTGCTTTTTGAAGCGCTTTATTTCACTAACCTCACTTTCAATTTAATTTATTTGCAGAAAGTAACTGGTCTCAGAGATGTCAGCTCCTCCACACACATCCCCTGAAGGGACCATTTCCTTCCAGTATCTAAGAGCACCATGTGGCAAGACTTCTCATCAACATCAAGTTCCTTCACAGAACAGGAAATATACTCTCAAGTCAATTATGAATATCATGGTTTGTTCCATCCTCTGGAAACTGAAGCTGCATCTGCTCATTGCTTTCCTATCCCAACATTATTCTTCATATGGCATTCAAAGCTCATCCACTCCTATGCCAGTATGTTTGTTATTTCCATTGAGTTTTTAAACACTCAGAGCCACAGTCAACCCTCCATGACCCTGTCACTTTCACAACTGACATATAAGTGTATTAGTACATATAACTGTACCACATTTACATCAAACATTTTCTAACAGATTACCAACTAATAAAGAAAAAAATGGGGGTTAAGACATTGATTTTAAACACTGTTTTTTCTAAGATGACTTTAAGCTGTGGACCACACTCCAGATCTTTTTAGAAGTACACATAAGACCACCTAAGTGTAAGCTTCACAGCAGAATCAAAATCCTAATAGCTCCTATCGTTACAAGAACCCATCTTACACCTTTTCAGTCAATACATATTGAGATCTCAAGCACTGATCATGTAACAGACCATAAGTACTTCAAGAGTTACTGATTTTGCTACTCTAGCAATTTCTCTGAAAGAAGATTCATGCCATCTCAAACAAAATCCCAAAATACTTCTCTTAAAGTTTTCCCCTTAAAATAGTAGTTGTTTCAGGGCTGAATAACTGTAATCTAGAGGCTGTCCACATGAGACTCTTAATTCATGCAATTAGCCTCCTACACAGTGTTTAAAACCTTGCTCAGCAATAATAGAGCTTTTAAGGGACTTAAAAGTTACCTTCTGAAGCAACTGGGAACATTACAACATCATAGAAATTTGGGTTATAAATACTTCCAGAGAACAGGCAGCAAGTCAAACGCAATACTAAAAATATTAAAGAATACAGGCTTCCCCTAGGTCTCATTGGATCTCATTCTGCACAAACAGCAGCAGAGGCTTTACATTATATAGAAGCTCAATTCAGTGCCATGGGTTCAGCAAACCCTGGGAGAAGATGCTTTACTCTTGCTTACTTAGCAGTTAGGACATTGAAAACTGTCAACACACCTGAAGGGAGAAATCATTCAGTTCAACCAGATCTTTACAGTTTCCATTCAGCTTCTCCTGTGATCACCAGAGCTGAGCTGGCAGAGACTTTTTTCTTCTCCACAAAGAGTTCTCAAAAAAAAACTCCACAAGCAAGCTTACAATTTTATTCCTATTTTTGCCACTGGCTGGGTCTACAGATCTGAGCTCTATCCGTGTAATGGCATTACACAGCAACTTTTCCCATTCACAAAATAACCTTTCCCATTCTGCCTGAAACCAATACATATCCCAATGCTCTGTAAGAATTTAAGCAATACCCTATTCAAGAGGATTCTAAATGAGGCAGCTGGTTAACAGAAATTTAAAAAGTATCATAACATGAGAAAGTCCAAATAGTGGCTATGTCTTATAACACTGTACAGCCCTAGGGGATGATCCTGACACTTTCACTCTTTTCTTCTCCCACAGGACTTCTCTGCCTGGCTCCTGCACAAAAAAGAGAATAGCTCCTGCGTTGTAAAGAAAACCTTATTAGACAGCCTATTTTCCAGAAAGAAACACCAGAAAAAGGCAAATTTGTTTGGATAAATCACTAAATTCTCTTCCAGACAACTAGAACTGCAGTACAGCTGATCATTTTCATAGCATGCACCTTCCTGGCTCAAAACTTACTCTGTTCCAGTTACCCATAAATTACAATGACAGATGAATAAGAACTATCTGTTCCAATCTGAAATAGTGCTGACCACTCTTTTATCATTCCTGGCAATTAACAGTAAACATGAGTTCTAGTCATTTTTTGTAGGCAACCTGCTGAGATTTATAGCAGTATCTTTGAAAGTCTGAAGACAAGACTTGGGTGAAAGATTTTTCAGGGTTGTGACAACCTTGATGCAGAAAAGTTCTGGTACATCAATCATTTGTCTGCTATTCTGACAGGAGAAAACTCATAGCTGACACATACAGTGCAAAAGTACTTAAGGATAGCTGCTAGTTGTTGCCACAAGTTCTAGACAAGTTGTCTGTAAACAAATAGAAGAAAAATACAGAATTACAATCTCAATCAATTTGGATCGAAACAGCCTGATTTCCCTCTAAAATACAGCAACTGGCCTAAAATAGGAACATAAGAAAGGAAATACTTTACCAAAAAAAATAAATAAAGGACAACTTTAAGCAACTCCAATTACTCCCATAAGCCAAAAAGAAAACAGAGTCCAGAAAAAAAAATATGATGTGGTAAGGGCAGAACCCCCTGGAAAGCAATTCTGAGAGTTATCAAACAAAAGATTTATTACAAAGGGATTTCATCCTATTCTATGTTTGTATCAACAACATGGATGCTGAAAATAAAACCATTTTTACTAAACGTGCCAATGATGAAAAGCTAGGAAGAACAAAAAACTTAAATCAATTTTGCAAATGAAAGAAATGGACAGAAGGGGAATGAAATCCACAGGGGATGAGCACAAAGCTCCTACAAAAAGACAATGGAAAATATAAGTAATAGTCTATAATAAAATGAATAATGTCTAAATCCCAAGCTGACAGTCAATGTCAGGAAACTGAAAAATGGTAAATATCAGTGAAGTACGACCACAAGCATAACTTTCAGAATAAGCCAAGTAATCTTTTCTGGTCCATTTTGTGCTACATGTAAGAAACGAAACACAGTATTCCCACTGAAACACCACTTTTCAAGGAAACAACTGACACAAACCCAAAGAGTAGGCCATTCTTTGTGTTCCTCCAATAAAGACAAAGTGAATTGGATTTGGTTGCTATTAAGCAGGGAAGTTGAAAGAAGGCTTCTTAAGAACCAAAGTACCCAGAAGGCTACTGCAGAGAAAACGAGATTGATTTGTTCTCAGGTTCTCAAAAGACAGAGGAGATGCAATGGGCTTAAAATTGAAGTTAGCAAGATTCACACTAGGCACTTGGGGAAGACAACACCACTTTTCAATTTTAAGGACAATAAAACCCTTGAGCAGATTACACTGGAGACAGGTAAGGAAGTAAAAAACCCGCAGTCAGTAGCAGGACCACAGGAAATTATTTAGTCTTTGTTGTTTCTCACATTTATTTTAAAAACTATATAGAATTTACTGGCTCATTTCAGTAGAAGATACTAAGGTACAACAGAGAATTTGTGCTTTTTTTCAGTTTAAATATTTGTGACTTTTTATTCTCTTCTCTCCACTATCTTCAGCATAGTCCGATTTTTCAATTAACACTCGTACATTTTTGTGATGATCTGTTACCACAGCTGCAAAGACCAGAGTCTGTCTTATGTTCTATTACAGCTAGAGCTTAAAAAACAACATAATAGTCAAATAAAGGAATTCAAAAGAAGGAAAAGGAATTCTACTAATATTTTCTATTCAGCTTTGTCCATTTCAGGACTCATGGGTTTACTGCTGATTTACACTTCCATAGAAAAATGTAGCATATGCAAGTTAAAAAGGACAAGGAAATAGAGAGTATAATGGAAGTGAATTAATGAAAATCAATAGTTTTGAAGACTAAACTGCATTAATAATAAAGCTTATGGGGTTTACACAAGTTGAGTGATTTCACGTTTTCATATTAGAAAATTAGACAAAACTTACAATAAAGTGTTCTTTCAAGTGTATAGTTAAAAGATTGCCTTCCTAGTTTAATCAAATTTCAAATAAACAATAATGAATAATTATTCATTATACTGCAGGCATCATCCGCAAGGGATACAAAGTGCCTTGATCAGGACTTGTCAGGTTCTCTCAACCCCTCCTCCACCGAGCAGAGAGACAAAGCAAGCCCCACCTCACACCCCAAGGATTACCTGGCAACCTAACAGAGGCAGATAATCAGTTTGGACAATGTCTCTGCAATATTGGATGTGGAACTTTTCTAGTTTTAGACACAGAGTCCCAATTCACAATTCTAGTCTTTCCCTAGCTATCAGTGAATGGAGGAACTGGCCCTCCAAGAAGGCAATTCAGACATGTCTGAGACCATTAAAAGGGCTGCCTGTGTTATTCTGTTTCTCCCCACTGTCTGCAGAGACAGCCTAATGTCACTCGGACTTGACACCAACTCTTCCCTGGCATACCAGGTTAGACATCTCACACCATTTCTCTTCCCATTCTTTCCTCAGGCAGTACTGGCTAAGATTCTACAGTTTCAGCTTCTTGGCACCTCTGAAGGAAAGCCAAATTCTGGGAGTGGAGCTGAACACAAGCACCAACAACTTCAATGGCTTCCTCAGAGGGCAATGCAAACACAGAAAACACTGTTACTTTAAAAATAAATTCTTGAATTAAAAAAAAATTAAAGGCACTATCCAGATAGCAGCTTTTGTAAAGGTGAAAGCTACACATTAGTATGAAAAACTAATAGGCTGGCTCTGTAGACATTTAAACAGGTATTTTAGCAGAAAATCTCACATCCTGAAAATGAAAACATATGCAAACATTTGAAGAAATAGAGCCTACAGTTTTTGTCTTGGTTTGGTTGTCTTTTAAAGTAATGTCATTCAAATGAAAAGTAATGTCACTTTGTTTTCTAACAAAAGAGAAAGTTCCACAACTTCACAGTAGCATCCAATACATTAATAACCAACAACTTTTCGTATTGAAGCTGGGACAAGGCACACCATACCATTAAGTCCCATAGAGGTAAAAGTCCATGCTGGCACTTGGACTTAAAGAAGTTCAGATTTCTGGAGCACAGCATCAGTTTTTGCCCCATGTTCCATCTGGGGTCCTGAGACTTCAAAACTCCAACACTAGGAAGAGGAAAAACTAAGCCAAATTCTTTTCAAAACCCTAATGTGATTAAACACACTGTCCATGAAAGAAAAAAAACCGAGGAGAGGTTGTGCTTCACAGGTCTTCCAGGACCTTTACCATGACTATCTACTCCTTACCAGCTAGCCCCTTTCCCCATGAATTCTAATCATAGTTTCTTCATGAAATCTTCCGAAGACCTGTGTTTAAAGGTAGGACTTAATCTAACTTGCACTATTTTTAGCACTCTAAGAAACAAATTTTCACTATCATACACTAAAAACACTTTATTCCCTTTGCTGTAGTAGAAGACAGACTGCATATACCGGGATCTGAAAGAATAGATTATATTAACACCTGCTAGTGGAGAAACAAACAAAAAAATGTGAAACACACAAAACATCTTCACTGCATCAAATACATGGCAGAGGAGATCAAACAACTTGGTAGCAAATCCATAAAAGTTTGTCCTGCCGGCCACAAAGAAAATCCATTGTCAGATATTTAAGCAACTTAGCCTAATTTTCTGACACCATAGCTGGAAGGCAGAAGAGAAAAGTTGAGCTTCTCAGGGAAGTCTACTGCTTCAAATACATTCAGGAGCTTTAAAGGAAGACTTGAAAATATTCAGTACACTTCACATTAGACACGTATGCTAGTTTCTTGCCTATTTTAGGTATTCAGTCTCCTCAATTCTCCATTCAGACATTAAAAAATACTTAAATCCATGCTTCTAATAGTACAGCAAAGTAGTTTGGGCTTGATTCCAATTTCACCAGCAGCAAAGACATTCACAGCAGAGATAATCCATACTTTAGGGTTATTTGATTCCTTTTAGAGTTCCTTGAGAAGCAGAAGCCAAGCTACATGGTTATAATGACAAAATAAAGGGGAAAATGTAAAGGAGTCTCCCAGCACAAGTTATAATAGAAGAATAAACCAGTATTAAAATGATGCAATAAATTATTCACAGTGCTTTCCTCATTTATGTAAAGACAAATCAAGAAGTGCAATCTTGCACTAGCCAAATAATCAATCCACTAATTTAAAAAAAATCAGTAACAAAAAAAAAAATCAGAAAACACTGTTCACCTATAATAGCAAAGTATCACTTCTTCTTTCAGTCAAAGTAATTACTGACTATGCACTGAACCACAGTCCTATGACTGGCTGTGTAGTTCAACTTGAAGTTTTAAATTTATCTAATACAAGAATGTTTTTCTGTAATAGTACTGAAGCCACTACTCCAATTTTATTTCCCATTTGTAATCTTTGCAACTGAATTTAGCACTCAATCGTTTACCTACTAATATTCTTCATGAGAGAAAAAGTGGATTTCACTGGCAGACTATGTATTTTCAGACAATTTTACAAGTATTACTCTTCCTCCTCCCCTCCCTTTTACATTACAGGTTTCTTGAATATTCCTTAAAGCTCTACAGCTACCACCAAGTTATTTTGTCCTTGAAGACATTCCCAGCATTTCTCTTCCATCAGCAAATACATACACTTCATATTCAGCTAAAATGTTTTTCATAAAATTGTACGAATTACCTTAACAGTATTCTGCAAGTATAGCTAAAGTCCACAACCATCCACAATAAATTTAAATTATCCTGACTTTACAGGAGTCTTTCCAAATGCAACTAGCTTTGCCATATGGGAGGGCCTTTGATGTTCACATCAAATAACCTTCAAATTGGTCAACAACAATAATCAACTCTATTGTCCTGATGAATAAACCCTGTGAAAATGTGCCCATGAATGTCACGGACTATACATGTAAAGTAACAAGATACAAACCACAATGTGGAAGTAATTCTACTGAAAATTTAAAGTTTATGTATGCATAAAATCAAGATGGATACTAAAATGAAAGAACATAATGTAGCTCCCAAACTATTTAACTTTTTTTAAAGGTATTCTTCCTGTATTTCCCTTCATATTTTCCAGAGTTGAAGTCACAATTATTAAAGTGCAAAACTTTAAGCATGAATTGAGCTCATAATTCCTGAATACATGTCCAAAATCAATCAAATAGAGACAGGTTCTAATGCTAGCCTAAATAATCTGACTGAACGGTGAATAAATCAGAACAAAGACCAAAACTTACTGGATCACCCAGAGGTATCTCTTATCAAGAGAGATCGCCCATCTGACAATTATTCCATGTTTAGAACAGGCAAGACCTTTCACAAGACCCAACAAAACCACACTATAACTTGCAGAGAGGCAGCATGCACACAGAATTCCCTTTTCCACTGTCATCAGGTCACAAAGGGACATTCATAGTGCTATTTTTGTCAGTACAGAGACCACACGTGTTCTCCCGACTTTGAGCTTGCAGGGAGAGCGAGCGGCTAGGACGGCACGGGAAGCGCAGAGCCTGCCTATGTGCGAAACACGGGTGAAAGTGAGTTTAAGGGCTCAGTTGGATACTGCCAACTCCGCTAGGTACAACATTCAGCAGCTGCAACGATCCATCAGATTCTGCAGAGGCACTCTGCTTGCTGCAGAACAGCGTAGTGATTTGTTAAAGACAAGTTTCGAGAGGACGGACAGACAGGAGAAACTCGCGGGAGCAGGAGCGGAGTTTCTCTCCGCTAAGCCGCACCAAAGGCAGCTGCGGCCGCGCCGCGCGGAATCAGCGCGCATTAGAGGCACAGGGAAAGCACCGCAGGTAACACACCGGGAAGGCGAAAGCCCACAGCACACCCTCCCCCGGAACGCCAGCCTTGCCCCGCCGTTTGTTTCCTATTGAGGACGGCAGCGGACAGTTCTCGCCCTGCTGCCACGGCACCTTCCCAGGGAGCTGGGAAAGGCGGGATCTGGTTTGGAGCATCTGGAAAGCAGGCACTGACCTGAGGGTGCGGTTACCGGCGCAGCTGCGGCGCTCCATGGCGGCGGGCACGCAGCTGGTGAGCTCGGTCCAGTCGGCGTGCAGCCCGCAGCTCCAGCCGGTGGAGAAGCGGGAGAAGAGCCAGGTGTCCTTGTCGCCGCCCGGGCGGTGGCAGGCGCACTTCTTCTGCCCGGCCCGGCAGTAGCAGGGCTGCTCCAGGTGGATGTTGCGCACCAGGTGCCGCCCGAAGGTGGTGCCGCCCGTCTTCTGGATGTGGAGGAAGACGATCACGTCGCGGCCCCGCATGTCGAACCGCACCCGCCGGCACAGCTCCCCTCGGGCGAACGGGAACTTGGCCGCCAGCCGCGGCATCGCCGCCGCCTCCTCCTCCTCCTCCCGCTCCTCCGGGCCCCCCCCGCGGCGGGCGGCGGAGGCCGGCGGGCGGCGGGGGCAGGCGGCGCCGGGACAGGCGGGCGACACGTACTGGTAGACGATGAGCAGGAAGAGCAGCGCCAGCAGCGGCGGCAGCAGCCACCTGTTGAAGCGCTCGTCCATGGCGGTGCGCGGGGGCAGCGCGGCGCGGGATCAGGCGCTGCCGGCCGCTGCCGGGGCGGCCGCCCCGCTCGGATCCCGCAGCCGAGGGGCGCACGGCTCCCTCCCCGACGGCATGGTCCTGGCAGGCGGGCGACCGCGGCTCGCTCCGCTCAGCCCAGCGCGCCGCGCCGCACCCCGCCCGAGGCGGCCATCCCGCGCCCCTGCCCGCGGCTGGGCGCCGAGCGCCGTGCCCAGCACGCGCTGCCCGGCGGCGGCCGCACAGCTCCGCTCCCGATCCCGCTCCGCCGCAACTCCAGCCCAAACACAGCGCCCGGCTCCCGGCGGGGCGCGCCCCGCCCCCGCCCGCCGGCCAATCGCGGCCGAGCCGGCCGCCCAGCCAGCCAATGGGCGGGCCCAGCACGCCGGCCCTGCCGCCAATGGGAGCGCGCGGCGGCCCGGCGGGGGCGGGGGGAGCGGCCCCGCGCTCCCCTCCAGGTACCGGACCGGGACCTGCCGCGCGCGGGGCGGGGGCGGGAGGCGGCAGCAGCCAATCAGAGGGCGGGGCGGGGCGTCGGGCAGCCAATGGGAGGGGCCGGGGAGCAGCCAGGTGAGCGGGGCTCCGCTACATTCCTCATTTCCCATCAGTTTTCCCTAGGAAATGGGGGTTTGGTACCATTCGCGATCTCACGTCCGTCATTACAACCCCAAGTGCTTCATGCACGGAGGCGGACAGCGCCGACCACCCCACAGACTAACTGACTAATTGTAGAGTAGCTGGTACGCGGTGCTGCTGGTTCTTGCGGTCTTCAAACCGTCCCAAACCATGGTCCCAAACCATGAACCCCCTTCGCAGAACAGTTTCACCTCCCCGAGGCAATAACATCGGTTCCCCAGCAGCGCAGCTGTTCCATTAAAATGTCAAAAGGTTACTTTTCAATCCCTCTTGTGTATTTACAACAATCCACATCCTGAAACTGTTGTTTTCCCTACTGAAAATTATCCTTTTTGTTCTTTAATAGACATTCAAATCTTTAGCCTGCAGATCACACTCAGCAGTATTTTGCCAAAAAAAAAAAATCCGCACTGTTTTGCCTGAAGTGTGCTCCCCATAATGTTAAAAGTCTGTTACAAACACTTCATATCCAAAACCAAGCCTCATATGGCTCCTGGATTACAATATATTAATATGCAAAGCATTTTGTCTTAGAACTGATTGCACATCTTGCTTATTTAATTACAGAATGCTTTTATTTACTGAGGGATTAATTAGATATCTGACTGTGCTAAAGCAACTTTTTTGCTCAACTCTAAAGGCAGCTTCACCTCTGCAAGGCTGATAACAGAAGAGCAGTGCCTTCCCATGGGACCACTTAACTTTAGAACTTATAAAAATAGACAAATGTATTTTAAACTGAAGGTTTTTATATAGAAACCAAGAGTACTAGGAATTTTGGGGGTAGAGTATCTGCTCCCATTAGAGCTTGCCAGAAATCATAAAAATTAAGAGAAAATGGTCTGAACAGAGGGAGTTCAAACTGTAAATGTTGAGAGGTGTCCACAGGAACAACAGCCTACACCACCCACCTCCAAACATCTACCACACACGCATGCACACTCCTAGCATCCCATTTAGTGGTAATACACCAGTAAAAGTCTGCCAGTTGCACATTTTTGGGTCTTGCCAAAACATGAGAAGAGATGATGCACTTCTACCTTCAGTGACATTTTTTAAGGAAAACATCGTGGGTTACTTGGTGAAATTCACCCTTCTACCACCATGCACCACGGTACTGGACATCCTTCATCCTTTGGAAGAAGAATTCAGAGTCTGATCAAATAAACCTATTTAGTCTTCGGCGTCTAATGACAAGAGATGTGCACTCACTGACTCTTATTAAGTAGAAAACAGCATTTTCACCTTGAAAAATCACCATATTATTTGGCAGCATGAGCAGCAGAGCACCCACCTCTCCAGGGAGACCAGACTCTCTCCTCTGCTTTGGCCACCACTGTGCTCACCTGCTTCCAGACTCCCTGTGCCTCCAAAGTGTGGACTTAGTGAGTTCATCTTTTAACCTCTTTCTTTTACTAGGTGATACAAAGCCTGTCCTAGAGAAATTTAAATGTTTAAATGTGTAAGATACAGAAGCATTTTGTTATCATCTCAGCCTATCCACTACTTAACAAGAAATATGGCTAAATTCATTTGAAATAGAAGTGATGCTAAGGGACTTAGACTCAAGTATCTCTTCTGATGCTTTTAACATGATGCAGAATTATGATAATTTAAGATTTACTCATTAAATACCAGGTTAACACTTCACCTTCATCTCCATGAAAAGGAGCTCAAAACTAAAGTTGCTAAACAGAAACCCTCAATTTCACTAGAATTTTAAATTCTTATTTATTTAAACTTACTCAAGACAGTTACTGATTCATGAAAACTGGTAAAAAATTAATGGAACAGATATACAAGAGAAGTAAAAATACTTATAATTATGTTTATCTGAAAAACTTGACTTTTAAAAGATTCTCCTTTTTCTGAAACTAGAAGTTACTTGCAGTAAATGAATTAATGTATTTATGCAGCTTTCAAAGGCAGGCTTTTACTTATGAATTTGAATGCTCTTAATGATGGTCTGTGGACCACACTTTATGTAAAGTCACAAACCATGGCACAACCAACAACATAGAGCTTTCATTTGGTAATATTTTATGTTCTCTTTATAGAGGCCCACGTTTCTGTGCAAATCCCTGTGGGATTAAGTTCTAATAAAATCATTTAGCTTCTTTGCAAGTCCGTGGCTGTAACTCTTTAGCATCAATGAAGCAATGAAAAGGGTCATTTTGAACACAGTAGTGTTCCCATTGATTTAATGGGATCATGCCTGGGTTCAAAATGAAGCCCTAAAAGTTGCCAACACTGCTCAATCACAGCATTTTCCCCTTCAAACATAACTGATCTATAAATCTCCAATGAGACTTTAACTATAAGGAAAATCCAAAGTCAGTTAAAAGCTAATTTTGAGATAATCTTACAAAATCAATGTAGTTTTTGTGGATTTCACAATAAAACACTTACATGTAAGACTTAGGATTCTCTTATTTTTTTTTCATAATTCTCTAAAATCCTATGCTGACAGCAGATATCTCAGAGTTCACCCACCAAGCATTCAAATAAAATAATACTGGAATGACCTGTTCTTTGTGACAATTTTAGGCAGAATATCTTTACCTGTTAAAATTTGCATGCCAAATCTACACTCATTTCTACCAGAAACAAGCTAATATGTAAAAGTGTTGCACAGAAAAATATTTCAGAATTCCAACATAGTATGTGTCTTGTCCTTGCCAATTCCCAGGTAACGCTCAACACATTTTCCAAGTTGCTAAAAATAAAAATTGGCATACTTAGAATATATTTTAAAGAACAATACAGTACTTGCTAGTCAGAAGCAATGGGCATGTGAAACTGTGTCAGTGCCAACATCAAGGTTTGTACAAAATGCATGAGTAAGCAAGTGATATTTTATGAAGCAAAGGTACAAAAACATGATTTCATTTAGCAATTACACGTCTGACAAGGTTAACATCTAATAGATCTGGTAATATAAAATTAAAGTGACACCTACCTCATACTGGTTTCTTTAAATTATTTATCTCTGCTTGACCTGAGCTGTTTCAATACTTGTAGCCAGTTGAGACTTCCAATAAACCAATTTTTTGTCATGCAGCAAGTCCCAGGTGTTTCCCTTGTCATGAGGACAGAAATTGCTAATAAGTGAATGCTAACTTCAGTAATTTTAGTCTGGGATTAATTTGTTTTGGTGTTTAAAGTGTAAACCTCCCTTATTAAAGGGATTAGATTAAATTCTAATAAGTGCACTTATCAAACCTTCATTTCAATGGCACATGGAGTGCCTTATTCTTCCTTGTAAAAGAATTTAGGCATCATGCTGCCAGCAGTCCTTCTTCTCATAAAGTTGTAATTCAGCATAAGGCTTGTTACTTTACACTTCTCCTGCTTCCCATTCTTTTTCTGGATGTAATAATTTTATTCCAGCTATGACCACCTTTAATTTCCTTTATCAGAATGCAACCACTCCAGAAACAGTGTTTTCAGCCAATGTCTCATTTATGCCAGTCCACGTGCAGGAGCTTCTGCAAGTCATTCCTTACAACAAATTGCTGCATGTTTTCCTTACAAGAGAAAGGATCAGCTATATTATGCTTTATTATCCTATATTGCTATACTGCAGCTATTATGCTTATATTATTAGTAGTCATAATCCCACATCTATAAGATGCTGACCTTGGACAACTGGAACATCATAAATTGCTTGCAACATTCTAGTGTTTTTCTTTATTTGCTTATTTACAACCATATAACTCCTCATAGAACTAATACAGTACCTTTCATTACCTTTATTTAGGTTACAATGGTTGTGAAGGTAGTCTCCCAATAAAGGAACATATCTGAAAACTTTGAGCTACATTTTTTAGACAATGCCAAACTAAGATATGTAAAGGCAGATTCCCTTTCTACCAGGTAAACTTGGTCATCTTTGGTTCTTTCACTCCTGGGCTTGGCAATGGGGATATCTAAATAGAATAAAGAATGACCAAATGTTCTAACCATGATTGGGCATGTGCCAAACAGCACTCTCTCAAACAGCTCTTGGATAGAATTTGGAAGTCAACCCTTCCAGAAAGCATTTCCAAGCAGCACTCAGTGACAAAGATTGTAGCTTCAGTGAAGGTCAGACCATGTCATGCTATTTGGTGTCAGTACCCAAGACAGTTTCTGAACATGTTTAATTTACTAATGGAGGCAACACTGCTGAGCATTTGCAGGTTTCAATTTGAGCCAGAAAAAATTGTGTTCACCCTCTTGCAGTTTGTACTGTGGTGTAACCGAGTTACACTTACAAAACTCAGCTTGAAGTTGCAGTGTGTTAACTAGCAAAGAAAATCTCTGGCGTGCAAGGCTGCATATGGGTTTACTGGAGTCCACTGCCCAGACACTGGGGAGGCACTTAGGGAGCCCTGCTGGTATTCAGCTATAATCCCAACTAAAATAAGGATGATGCTAAGCAAATTAGCCAAAGGGCCTCTGGCTGCTGTGGCCATTCAAAAGATGAGGGTGTCTTCATGATGTGGCCAGATAGAGTCAGGGAGTGGGAAGATACTTTGAGTGAAGTGAGAAATACTCCCATTATTGAAAGATGTAATATCAAATGACAAGCAGCCAAAGGGAGAAAACAGACATGCAGGGTCGTTTGTTTGTAATCCCAAACCCTAAACATAGGGTGCTTATGTATGCTATCTGCAACATGGAGAGAACATGAGGAAAGCATTTCACAGAACACAGGAAATTGTTGCCTCGTTTCTGCCCTGAGCATAGAAAAACTTAAGCGTACTCACACACATTCCTTCCAGCCCTCAACCTTCTGAATCCTGCAATATTTATGATGCAATCTCTAGAGTGCTGAGAACCTTGTGGGTACTTATTACAGATAAAAGGAACCTGCACCACATCCACACTTATTTTTCCACATTTGGGTCCAAATGGAGATGCTTCAGTCACATTGATAACCATGTAGAAGATATTGCTACTGCATTTTCATATGGTGTTTTGGTTTTCCTAGTAAAGAACAGTCTAGCAGCATGTAATAAACTCCCTTGTTTAAAGATCAGAGTGTCTAAGCAGTCAACAACCAAGCAGTTGGTTCATATTCATATTGCAGCTTCCTCTCTGATCAGGGAGGTCAATACACAGAGATACAGCTTTTCTGAAATTGGTGCATGCTTCTCCTGCCTTACAAAAACTCACAAATATCCCTATCAACGTTCCCACCAGGACCCCCGAACAGCTCATACCGTACTGTATAGGAATTGCAAGACTGTGTAATACTGCCACCTGGTGATAAGCGTCACAGAAGCATTCTCTTACTCCTACCATCACACAAAAGCCTTTTGCTTCCTTTCAGGTGCTCTTAAACTGCAAGGGCCCATCAAACGTCACTTGTCCAACTATCAGTTTATCTTGAGCACCTCTGCTTGTGCTTAGAACTGAAATTACTGCGGTTTTCAAAGTTATGAAAGCCATTTCTTCTCTTTTCCTTCAAAAGAGACTTCTAGATATGCCATTGACAGACATAGCCTATCTTGATCCAAATCTCCATCACAACTCCATATGTAGTCTAGAAACTTTAGTGTCTTCAGAGAAAAAAATCTGAAATAATATTAGAAATTACCCACTAGACCTTTCCTATCTCCTTTTTTTATTTTTTTATCTTTTCAGTCTTTGGAGTGTAATGTAAAAATTAAAAATACAAAAAAAAAAACAAACCAAAAAAAACAAAACAAAACCAAAACACAAAAACCAAAACCAAAAAGCAAACCAAAAAGCCCCAACAGAAACAACAAAAAATCTTCCAAGACCTCTCCCTCTCCAAGATGGAAAAAAAAAAGATTTCTGTAGTACATGATCTCTGAGTCCTTCATCTGATCTCTGTGGGATACAGGTGAAAACTGAAGAAAAAGCATGGCAAATGGTAGATCAAGCTCAAATTCTAGCACCCCTATCTGGCTTTCACAGCTGTCTGCAAGTCTGAACCTTTCTTTTATAACTGACCTCCAACTCCTTAGTGAAAAACAGCAAGCTGAGAACTGCTATCACTTTCTGGGTTGCTGCTATTTCATACAAGACCTTTCTTGGATTCTTTTCAGAAAGCCAACCTGCACCCTTTGAAGTCTAAATTCAAGAACTGCACTTTTTAATATGCTGTTATGAGAATTTTTAGAACAATTCAGTCCTCCTCTTCAGGGATTTTTCTTAGTTCTTTCTTATTTAACTATCATTCTATAAGCACCTAAAGGCATGTAATCAGTGGTTCTTCCCTAACTTATGTCCATACAAAGATTTAATATTTTCTTTTCGTGTATTCATAATATATAGGAATGGTAATATTTATGCTTTAAATTATCCCGCCCAGATCAGTGAAATACTGGTCCCATCATCAGTAAAAAGTTCAGTTGGACTTCTGGAAAAGGCGAGAGGAATTCAGGTTTAATGCTGAAGGGATCTAAGTTATTTCACAGCTGAAGCTGCAGCAGAATTACTCCTATTACCTCAAATCTGGCCAACCTATAACAGTCACAGCACAGAAAAGTCACTAGCACTGTAGGTGAGAGGTTAGAAATTCATACTCAGTTTGAAGTCTCAGTTTGAGACATCCATCTCTGGCACTAATTTATCTTATGTTCTTGGATTAAAGTATGTTGGGAACTGTAATTACCATGAGAGCCAGGAATTTTAACCTATAATGGCAATCTGGGGTAGCAAATGTCAAGACTAAAGTAGCTCTCCTAAGCCACAGCAGAACTATCTGTTGGCCTTGCAGTCCATTTGTAACAGACCAGTGACTACGTAAGAAATATGAGAGGAAAGAAAAATTGTTCAACACTGTGACAGGTTTCAGATTAATAAACTGTAAACTCAGAGGGAGAGTTGAGGTGAAGATTGCTGGAGTGTTCAGATTAAGAATTGGCAAAAAATAAGGGAATAATTCTTCAGCTGTCAGAAAAAGGCAATCAAAATACAGATTGGTCAAAGCAGCTTGTTTGACCAAGGGATCTAAGGACACCTCACATTGAAATGGTTCAGTGAGAAGCATGTACCTACAAACTACCAACACTGCATGTCATCTTGTAGCAAAAGAAAAACTGGAATAGAATAAGAATTGCACTGCTAAGAGAAGACAGAGATGGTCACAGCACTGTAGTCACACTGTGGCTTGCAGACCATTGATGGTGAGTGAAATACCAGAATCTGATCTGTAAAATAATTAGCAACCCTGGACCCTCTTCCATGGTTTTGAGCAAGCATAACTGAGAATTTACAAGCATTAAAATAATTGAATTGAGACTTATAACATAAAAAGTCACATGCTATCAATGTATTTTATTTAAATAGAGATGTTTTTAGCACAATTATCATAATTTCTCTCAACTGCTAAGAAATAGTAGGATGCAAGTTGTCCAGACATTTTATAATTGCAGTCCTTTAATAAAGAGGTTGGGAACCCCAAATTTATAGCTAAACTGCAGGGGAAAATAGGAGCTTACACTTTCTTTTGAAAAAAAAGATTCTTAGAAATATTCTTTTGAAAAAAAAAAGCTAGGGCCTCCAGCAGGCAGGATCTCACTTTTCATTCTTTAGTATCACAGAGTAGACTTATCATTTCACCTTAATCCTTTCAGAAGGCCCAAGTTTATCAACCTAATATACTATAGTAAATTCTTGTTGACAACTGCCAGTTATCAAAATTATAGTATGAACAGCAGTGTATCAAATGTGATTAACCACTACAAGCAGTGTACTTCTGATTTAAATTTATTTAATGTAGGAAATCAGGATAAAAGGATAACAGGAAACCAAAATAAAGCCATGTTTTAGAGACAGAAACCTATTTCTATTACAATTTAATAGACAAACATAATTTACCCTTTGTTTGAGGTATTAATTCTGTGTGATTACCATATGGTAATCACATAGAATTGTGACCATTTTATTTAATTTATAATGATAATTTTGTTACTTTGAGACAAAGTTATTCAAAAGAGGATGCATCAAGATAGCATTCATCCAGCACTAATCCTGTTTCCTTCTTTTTTTCTTGCTTTCTGTGTCATCAGTGTCCCATAATTTGGAGCTGCAGTGCTAGAGATGGGGGAAAAGCTCATCCCACTGCTCTTCCCAGCAGAAGGACACAGGAGATGGAGGTAGCAGCAGCTGGCACATCAGGGGTTAAACAATTTACTTTTCCTTAACAACACTTCATTTTTGCCCTCAAAGTTTATCTACATTAAAATATTCTAAATGTAGTGTGTTTCTGTAAGTCTAATTATATGCGGCATGCGAAAACATATTCGATAATCACATTGCTAATTATGTGCAATCACTTCAATACACAGGTGCAAAGCTCCAGGAATATGCATATTTTAATCACCTTGTATATAGACATAAACCACAACTTTTCATTTAAGTGTTCAGTGACTCCTTTTTTTTTTTTTCTGGGACTACACTTCCTTGGATTTTTGACTGGCTAGGGCCAGAAAAAGAAATATATTAAGCTACTACAAATCTGGAATTTAATTTATATGTGTATGTTCCAGTGCTAAAAAAAACTGTAATTCCTTACTTTTCCATGGTTTATGAACATTTTAAAGCACATGTTTTATAATTTATTGATGGACACAGCATGCTGACTTCAGAGATATGGGAATCATAATTTTTATTTTCCTTCTGGGAGCCTTAATTCTCACAGTGTTCCGTTAGTATAAATTTGCCTGGAAAATCATATATATGTGCATGGGAATGTGTCTTCTCCAGTTTGGATTAAACTTGAAGGACCCTCTTAATGGTTTAAAAACAGAAGGTCATAAAAATCTTGAGCAATAAATTCACTTTCATTATATTTGTAATAGCTTGTGGCTGCACTTTTTGCTCCTCTTTCATTTACATATAAGTGTTTTTTACATTTGATTTTTAAAGCTGCCTTCACAAAATGGATTGCAATTATCTTTGCGTGTAAATCATAAAACCGGAAAATTTTATATACTCAGATTAACTGAAAAGTACATAAAATATTAATTTGCATCATTCAAAAGTAATATTTCTATCTTCCCTCCAAAGATATTTAGCATAAATTACTGGAAAAAATAGCTTTAGATTACTTGTCTGTAAGTATTCTTTTTCACTTTGGGAAGTGAGCTGAAATGACCCCTGAGAGACAAGAAACTCATCTACTGGTCTGTCTCTAACATTAACAAAAAGACAGACCAATAGAAGGAACACAGCAAAACCAGAAAAGCAGCAATGAAATTTGTTCCACTGGAAACAAATCCATCATATTTCACACAATAAAGCAGCCGGCTTGTTCTGTTTCACTTTAGCTACACAATTGTTTAATTAAAGTAAATTACACTTAAGAGTCACAGAACAGTTGTTACAAGTATTACACATGCTAGCCACCGTATCAGTGTTTGATAAGGCTTTCACTAGATCAATAAGCCAACAAGAGACTCTCCTATGAAGTCCTTTTCATAAATAGTGCTACAGCTTAAGCTGGGTGCCCCCCAAAAAGGACCCCAAAGAAAGAAATCACTGGGCAATTATACCCTTACAAGTTTCCCACCCCTCATGCAACTGATTGGACCAGTAGTAATACTAAGCTCATGATGAAACTTGGGGCTCAACATGAAGCACAGGGAGATCCATCCAAACATGAGGAAAAGCTTCTTTACTGTGGGGGTGACAGAGCATTGACGCTGGCTGCCCAGAGAGGTTATGGAGATACTCAAAATCTGCCTGGACATGATCCTGTGCATCTGCTCTAGGTGAACCTGCTATATCAGGGGTTGAGACTACATGATCTGCAGAGGTCTCTTCCAACTTCAATCATTCAATGATTCAGTGATTCTGACTGGGGTCTTCCCGTCCTTCCTTGGGTCCCTTCACGGTTTCCACATGGGCCATTTCTCTTCTTCTCTCTAAGGCTGCAGCTTCTGATGATGATTGCTATTTCATATCTTCTGACTTGAACTGGCTCTGGGGCCTTCTTTTACTTGACCATAACATGTGTTCAAAATATTTTGGTGAAATTTCACAGCTTGCAACCTACAACTTCAGCAACTTTAGCTACCAATGCTAAGCAAGTGCTGTATAAGTAGCACACCAAATTGCACCACATAGTTTAGGCTGGATGAGGGCACTGAAGGCCAGCTTCTTCTACTCGTGGATAAAACAGGACCAGCTTCAAAGTCACCTCAGGCTGCTCATCACCTTGTCCAGTCAAGAGTCACAGCACCATAAAAGACAGGTGTAATTCCATGTCACCGCTCTGAA
This sequence comes from Molothrus ater, assembly GCF_012460135.2. Lineage (NCBI taxonomy): Eukaryota > Metazoa > Chordata > Aves > Passeriformes > Icteridae > Molothrus > Molothrus ater. The sequence continues at coordinate 41,265,836 of NC_050479.2, forward strand.
ATGAAAACACAATGCACAGGGATTTGGAAAGTCGTTTTTGTTTGGTGAAGCATTGGAACAGGTTGGACAATAGGTGGTGGTCGCTCCATCTCTGGAAATATCAAAGGTCTGTGGGGATGGGGATCTGAATAACCTGATCCAGTGGAAGGTGGTCCTGCCCATGCCAGGGGGATTGGACTAGATGATCTTTGGTGGTCCCTCCCAACCAAACTATTCTATGATTCTGTGATTCTCTCAAGAAGTGCATTATAGTCTTTGTTCCTGCTTTAGAGGTGCACTAGCAAGACATTCAATGGGGAGTGAGGAATAAACACAAGATTTGTCCCACCAGGGGCTCAGTCACACACAGGCTGCAAGCCAGCTGCTCCTGGCACCCAGCTCTGCTGTGGCCAGAATGCTGCTCCATGCAGTGCCAGGAATAGGGAGTTCTGCACAAGTTACCTCTCCAATGAGCTCATGCCACCTTGCAAGGCAATGGTTTCTGCTGAGTCTGTACTTCAGCCTGAGCCAGGAGCTGCTGTCAAAGAGCCCTGCCTCCCAGCATATGCTGTCACTGGAGCACTCTGGACGGTGCAGTCTGCACCCTGAGCAGGTAGAAATACAATTGCAATTCTGATCCAGGTTAAAAAGGGCAGAAGAGTTTGTTCAAAGAAAAACTGCACTTGGCTTTAAGTAGACAGTACGTCATGGTTCTGCAGCCCTCGCTTCTGTCAAAGGTGACTTGGTTGAGTGCACATTCAGGACTCACTGGCTAATTTCCCAATTTACATTTTTTTAGGCATTCTGGAAAGGATTCAGAACTCTGCTCACTGATCTGACTAAAAAGGAAAAATCACTGATATACTTTGTTGTACAGGTACATTTTATCTTTTTATTTTCCACCTTGTATAGCACCTTTTGATCCCTACATGATAGGCCTACAGTTCAAATCCTACTACCCTATTCTGGGAAATAGTTTATTTTCTCAGTGAATACACCTATACTTTCACACTAAAGTCTCTTTTGGTGCTGGTGTGGCACTATGTGGCCAGAATTGTCCTGAGGCATTTCATTGCATATACCAATTTCTCAATTAATATAAAGATACACAACTTAGTGCATTTTATTTATAAATATTTTATCTTCTGAAGTTATAATTTCCCAAACAGTTGCATGTGACAAATCAGGTCTAAAATACAAGTATGTGGCTATTTTTTGAATTATCAACAATGGTGATTCAATAACCTTATTGTACATTTCAGGATAAATTATATATCATCAGCATATTGCCTGTGCTCCTTTCACTGAGTACATTGATTCACAACTTATAAGTAGAGAAAGAAGGAAAAATGTACGTTTTTTCAACACCCAAGAACCTCACAGCCTATTGTAAATAAGAGATTCATTATGAGCACATGTCAGTTAACAACCAAGATTGTTAGTTGACATCAGAAGTGCCAACTCATGCTACATGATGAGCTTGACCCAGGAATGATAAGCTAAGATTTAGCATAGACAAACTCAGAAAAACCCTGCAACATTGTAGATAAGCCCTGCTTTTATCCACTGGTGCAGTTAGTTTCTCAGATTTGGTATGGTAGGAGCCAGGGCAATACAAAAATCAATACAAGCACACTGTTTATTGGCACAGCAGAGCAGTGGCATTGCTTAGGAACTTGAGCTGGTGTATGCAAATGGAGCTGCATTCCCCATTATAATCATTCCAGTGTTCTCCACTACACAGTACAGACATGCCCAGAGTTTTGTAGGAAGTTTGTTGACCTGAAGTATATTCTACAGATCTCTGAGGTGGATAATTTTAAATAAGAGGCTGTAACTCCTATGTTTAATTCACAAAGAAAAATGTTCCTTCGGTTTCCTTTTTTTCCTCTTTTACATTTTTTTTTTCTTTTCAGTAAAAGTTGGAAAGAGAAGCATGCTGGCAGCAAGCCATTTACTATCACTGCAGCTGTATGCACGGGCATGGCAAAGGAGCATAAATTCTCATTGCTAGAAAGTTGCCACTGAGCAGATTCTGTGAGCTGTTAAAACCAGGCTTATGTTACTTCTGCATCAATTCTTCTTTCACTGGCCCATTGCTGTAAATCAAAATGAAAAGTTAACAGACTATGAAATATATTTGGCATGGTCTGCTCCAGAATAACACTATATTGAGATATGCTAATCAAATAACCATGGCTGGTCTATTCTAATGGAATAGGCAAAAATCAATGCAGTACAGCATCCTTAGTCTTTTCAGGGAAACACTTCAGATGCCTGTCATAGTTGTGACTTTGACAGGTTCTGAAGAGCCTCCAATCTCACACAAGATAAAAGAATGCCAGGAGCTACTGTTCAGGAGGCCACCAGTAAATGACCATGTAACAGGAATATAATTTGATTAGTGTTTGACATTTACCTTACCTCCAAGTAAGGGAGAAAGGGAGCCTTTCCATGAAAACCATGAAAATTGTTTTCAGTCTGTAAAGAAAATAAAGTTTTCTTTTCAGCTAACTGAATACGCTGATGAAGCTCAATTTATTTTTACTTATTGCTACTGTTTCTATAAAATAGATATAGCTTACTGTGACTTACAAAACATTTGCATCTTACTGAGAAGCATTCATTAATCACTCCCTCTGTTCACACTGAAACTGCTATGATAATCAATTCCTATTTGCACAGCTGCGATATGAATAATTTTAAATTTTGGGTCTAATTGTTTTTCTGTTCTGCTGAAAAATGGCTTCAGAGAACTAAGGGGTTTTTTCACACACACACACGACATATATATATATATGGAATGTATGTACGAGACTGGCCAAGTGTTATTTGAAATAATTAAATGAAATTCTGCTGTAGAAATGAAGATTAAGTCTGCTCTCCATCTTCTAGGTTTGCATTTTGCTTAACAGATTAAAATCTGCCTTTCTCAAATATACAGAAGCAGATTTTTTTAAAGTATGTACTGGCTCTTCATGGCTAGAATGTAGTTAAGGTACCAAAGCAAAGGAAAAACTGATAAATATGCAAAAGCTTTTATAAGGAATGCAATGTTCTCTTACAACATGGTATTTCTTTCCAAGGAGCAATCCAAACTGCATCTTAAGCAATGGATTAGGTTGCCTAGAACGGTTGTGCAGGTGCCTGCCTTGGATTTTTTTTCAACACTTGACTGGACCTCATGCCTAACCTTGTTCTGAGCTGGAGGCTCCTGAGGTCGCTTCCAACTTCATTTTGCCTATCTATGATCATAAATTCAAGGCCCCTAATAAAATAATAACCCTAAATGTGAGATAGGGATATTTCAGCAGAGAGACTCTTTCTGTCTAACAGAGGTTTCTGTATTTAAGCAGAAAGGATCTTTTCTCAAGAAAACTACTGGACTAGCTGTTTTCTGTAGCTCACCACAGACTAATGATCAGACCTTTGATTCAAAGCTACTGCTTTATCTTGCCATTGAATTCAAAGCTAGCTATATTTCCATAGCCAGTGCCAATTTTATTTACTTTCTTGTATGGCAAATCATAAATTGTTACAGCTCAAGATGAAAAACGTATAAGCTTAGGAGTTCACATTTAAGCAACAACAGCAGACTCTTCAATATCAATATAAAACAAAATATAACAGAGCAACTTTATATAAAAAAGCAATTGATAGATTAGGGTAAGGTGGGTGGATCCATCATCACATTGAATCGCATGGAGATGTGAAAAATGCATGATAAATGTATATACATGGGGAAAGTGCTATGTACATCTCACTACTGCTTGAAGAGACATCAAAAAAGCAACTTGTTACTCCTTTAACCATAGGATTACTTGGGCTGTCATGTTTTTTGGTAGATGGTTGATATAAACCAGCTATGGCCTATTCTCTGCGGAAGAAGTGTAGCATGAGCTCTTCTAAGTTCATCAAAAACATTTTGAACTTTGTAAATTTACATTTGCTGTGAATTTTTTTAGGGAGTGGTAGAAGTGTGGCACAGTTCATCACATGTGCACTTACTTTCTATGAATGGAAGAGTTTGGCCCCATACCTGGGTTATCAGCATAGAAAGACAAGGGGACCAAAGTTACTTATCTGTACAGTACTCTGGCCGTGCCATCCCTGTTAGCAGCAGCAACTCCTGAACTGTCAGTATGAAAAAAATGAAGCTGCTTAGCTTCATTTCACAGCCTTTCTCCACAGAAAATATGCTGATTTTTTTTTTTAATTTCTAATGGCCTTACACATAAACCAAAAGAAATACTCCTGTGGTTTTAATTATTTCTGCAGAGGTGTATGTGCCAATTTTAGGTAAGGTTTATTTAACCTGTTTACGTTAAAGTTGGCATCACTGATGTGGCACAGTGGAAGCTGGAAATTATCTGAGGTCTTATAACAGCACAAATGTGTGTGAATAAGTCCAAAGAAGATCAACCACAAAGGTCCTAGGCTGAATTTACATATGAATGATCCTCAGGAGGTATTTTTCATACTTTGACATTATAAAGACCCAGAAGCATGTTAAGTACAGGCACTCTGTGAAGGCAAGTTTCTGTACCATAGTTTGAGATGAGCACTAACCATCCAAAGTTGGTTATACATGTGTGTGTGTGTGTATACATACAAAGTGTATTTATTTATGTAAATATACATATATATACATACAAAGTGTGTATGTATATATGTGTATATATATATATATATATATATATATATATATATATATATATATATATATATATATACACAAAGCTATAATATATAGCCTTCTCCCTGGTGTTATGCCCTCACTGGCTCCCACCACCCACAAAGCAACTTTGAGCAGTTAGGAGATAACTGTGTGGAAAAGAAATTAAAGTGTATGCAGCAGTGACACATTCCAGGTTTCAGTTTTGAGTTTCATGAGTCATTCCAAGTTTCAGCTTCAAGTTCCATGAGTCACATTTTGGAAAAGGCAATACCCCCTATTTTTAACACAGCTGGGAAGTTCCTCCTCCAATGATCAAGTGTGCAGAGCTCCTCTGCATTAGCATCTCACAACACAGCTCCAGCAGCACCACGCTCTCTTAGGTCTGAAAAACTGAGGGAATGTAGCAGCTTTGTTGAGGAAATGGAATTACGGAGCTTTTGAACACAGAAAAAAAATAGAAATTAGAGAACACGAGTCTGGAAATTCCAAGGTAAGCTAGGCAGAAGGTAGAGGCAGAGTTCCTGTGAAGCTCATGCTTCTTGAGGGAAAAAAATAGGCAGATAGGAAACAAAACACGTGTCAAAATTTGGAAAACTTGGAGGAAGGGGAAATTGAATGCCTTTCTCTCAGAGGAAGTATGTGTATATTAGGTCTGAAGCTGCGCACCCAGAGTAAGGATTTTACTACTGTTTGTAGTAAAGGCCGAGGGAGAGCAGCCCGCCAGGACACGGTCAGCGGGAGGTTGGGGGAGCGCCAGCGCAGATGGCTGCTGTCCTTGGACACGGCCATGTCCTTCCTGCAGCCACCGCCACCCAAGCCTAGGGCACCCTACGTAAATCACACGCTTGCACTAAACAACCCGAAACCTAAAAAAAAAATTTAAAAATAACGGGATTGCCCGATGCCGGCAGATGGGCGGGGCCAGACGCGCCTCAGGGCAGAGACGGGCGGTACCGCCACTCCTGCGCTTGCGCACTCCTGGCGCCGCGTGTCACGGCGCCGGCCGCCCCCCTGGTTTTTTTCCATCAGCCGCTGATTGGCCTCCGCGCTGACCAATAGCGCAACGCCGAGGGCGCGGCGTAGCCAATAGGAGAGCGGCGTGGCTGTGCGGGCGGGGCGCGCGCCGGGCCAGTGCGGGGCTGGGCGTCCCCCGAGCGCCGCTGCTCCTCATGGCGGGCTGGGCGCCGCTGCTGCTGCGCGCGCTGCTGCTCGCCCTGCTGGGTGCCCGGCCGTGCCCCTGCGGCACCGCTCCGGCCTCCTCCTCCTCCTCCTCACAGCCCGTCACCGCTCGCCTGGCGGCGAAGTGGCCGGCGACCCCGCTGCTGCTGGAGGCGAGGTGCGTGCAGCCTCCTCCTCCTCTTCTTTCTCCTTCTGCTCCTCCTGCCAGCACCGCCCTGTCCCGGCTGTCTCCTGGGGAGCAGGAGGGCGGAGGGACCCCCTTTTCCCTCCGCTGAGCGGGAAGGAGGGCTGGCAGCGTTTCTCTCTGTCGAAGGGTGTGTTAAAGTAGTTTTTGGCTGTGAGGCTTAACTGCTTTCTCCCCTCGGAGAGTGTTGTGGACCGTGCTGGCAAGGCTCTCCCACGCTGTGAGGGAGCTGTACAAGCGTAAATTCGCATTTTCCCTGCTCAGGCGTTTTGCAGGTCGCTGGGTCAAGGATATGTAATGCCAATTACACCATCCCTGCCTTCCACTGGGTAACATCTTCGTCTACCTCCAAGTAGTTTGCACGTTAATTAAGTGATCATAAAGATACTGGTGTAGATGTGAACATGTGAGAGTGAAACACGGTGAAATACTTTTAAAAGGTATTGTTAACTTGTAATCATAGCTTCAGCCTGGAGAAGAGGAGGCTTTGCGGTGGCCTAATTTCAGCCTCCTGAGGGGAGCCTACAAGAAAGATGGGGAAGGGAGCCTTTCTTACAAGGGCAGGCAGTGAGAGGATGAGGAGGAATGGCTTCAAACTGAGAGCAGGTTTAGACTAGATGTACAGAAGAAATTCTTTATTGTGAGGGTGGTGAGACACTGGAACAGGTTGCCCAGAGAAGTTGTGGATGCTCCATCCCTGGCAGTGTTCAAGGCCAGGCTGGATGGGGCTCAGAGCAAACTGCTCAAGTGGGAGGTGTCCCTGCCCATAGCAGGGGATTGGAACCAGATGATCTTTAAGGTCCTTGCCAACCCAAACCACTCTGTGATTCACAATAGAAAGGGAAAATGTTTTCCAGTTTTAGATGCTTGTGGCTCCCCTGCCCATTTGGCTTAAATTTATTTTGTTTTTAAACTTATTGCTGCCGTTTGGAGAACACCCATGGAGGGTAGAACAGCAAGCTTCTATAATCAAAGGAGAGGCAAACTTCCAAAGTAAAGATTAGAAAACAATACAGTCATGCTAGCAAATGGAACTTTTTGGTAGACATAAACAGGATGTTCCTGTAAGGAAAACCACAAACCTTAGAAATGTTACCTGTAAATCATAGAATGACAGGATGGTTTGGGTTAGAAGGGACCTTAAATACCATCTAGTTCCAACCCCCTTGCCATGGACAGGGACGTTTTCCACTAGACCAGGTTGCTCAGAGCCCCATTCAACCTGGCCTTGAACACTGCCAGGGATGTGTCATCCTCACCTTCTCTGGGAAACCTGATCCAGTGCCTCACCACCCTTACAGTAAAGAATTTCTTACAGTAAAGAATTTCTTATGTATATCTAACCTAAATTTTGCCTCTTCCAGTTTGAAAAAAAAAAAAAAGGAAGGGTGGTATTTAGTATAAAGTAAACCTTACCTTTTATGGTTTGTAAGGATTAACCCATGTTTGAAAGTGTTTCAAGGATTGACAGTCTCCCTCCATACAAAGGAGATGTCATTGATGAAAGCCTGTAATTTAATGAGAAACTATAGCCTGACAGAGAGGGTGTTCTTATTTGTATAGTTAGCTACTATTTAATAAAATCTGTGTACTGAATTGATTTAATGTATAAGTGTATATTGGAATATCTGTGGAAAAATAAAGTGAATGTTTTGGGGCTTTTCTTTAACAAGAGAATAGTCTGCATGCTTTACAGCTGTCATTGTTGAGTTTGGGTGATAGTACTCTGTTCAAAATATCTTTTGACCAAAATACAGCTCGGTTCAGTGTTTATGCTCTGGAGATGGTTGTTATTCATTGGATATCTAATGTTTGCTGATGGGTATTTATTATTTTGAACAACTCAAGGTTTTTTGCTGTGGTACATCTTTGGACAGAATCAACCTGTGGACAATTAATTTTTATTTTTAAACAGTGAATTTATTGCAGAAGATGGTAATGAGAAGTTTTGGCAGTTCTTGGAAACTGTGCGGGAATTGACAGTTTATAAGCAAGGAGGTAAGTTAAACAGCATGCTGGTTTTTATTATGTTATCTTGTGCTGTATTTAACTTTGAGACACAACACATTAATTAGTTCTAGGCAGATCAAGCCTGACTCTTCCATTATTGCTTACTGGGTAGGTTTCTTTCAGAAAGTTGTAGCATATTTTCCTCTAAGAGCGATACTTGCAGAGGAGTTTACAAAAAAAAAGGAAGACAAGATGGACTGAACTGCTCTTACAATATGAAACAGAAGTGTTAAGATAAAAGATACCTACCTGCTTACATGACTTGCCAAGAGCTTATAGGATATTGAGACTTCATGTTTTCTGTAAGATGGGTGCTTGCAGGGCAAAAAATCACAGAAATAACTAAAATGAGAATGCCAGGTAATGCTAAAGGAAAAATTTAAAGAATTACCAGAAAAGGTTTAATACTTTTACATAGCATGGAGACTGTTTTCTACCATCAATACTGATGTTTTAGAATGAAGGTTTATCACTGACCAAATAGGACTAAAATAGCCTTGCATGATTGGACAGAAGAATATTAAGTTTTTGGAAATTTGGGGAGAAGACCAAAGCATAAAATCCAGCAGAAGAAACATAAAAAGCCACCCCAGAAGAAATGTTGGAGAGAAGTTTACCAGAAATGTCCATGGTAATGAGAAATTGGGAGACTGATGGGGCTTTACACCAGGTTGGGCAGTATTAGACCTGCTTGGTAGGTCAACAGATGAACAAGGTGAAAAAGGCTTCAAAACAAGGTAAGGCTTCTTCATTCTGCTCTTTATTTACAGGACAGTACAACTCTTTAGGCATGAGTGCAAGCACCTAACACTGCCACTGGAAGGGACTTGAGGGGAATTGAATGTTAGATGAATAGTCATAAGCTAACAAATTGTAGAAAGATCATGTAGAAAATGACAGTGCGAAATGCAGGTACATGAAAAACGCTGTATATGGGAGAGAGAACTTGAGAAACACCATGTTTCAGCAATTGTGACTGACTGAATACAACTTAAAAATGTGCATCTGATAACATTATTTGAATGCTCAGCAGTGCCCCAAGCAGCCAGGAGACTTAAAGGATTACTAGGAAGGGAACAGGGACATGCATGGTAAACAAAATTTTGCTGCTCTTGATTCCATGATGTGCTTTTATATTGAGTAAAATGTGATGGTTGACTTTACTGTCTCCCTCTGTTTTCCTCATTGTTTCTTTAGGATGGAAAAAGTACAAGCAGAAAATGTAGAAAGAGCTGTGATTTTAATTATAGAGTATCAACTGAGAAAATGAAAAAAAGGACCCAAAAATTACTGTGAGGTTAATATCCTAAGGTCAGGAGTATATGCAAAACCAGAGAGAGTCACTGAGAACAAAATGCCCAGGTGGTGAATGCTGCTAAAAGCCATCCTGTACAAGGCATGGGGACATGGAAAATGGAAGTAGGTGCAGAATTTGACCTGTGGTCAGCTGCTAGTAGCATTTGTTGTGGCAAGTGCTGTTGACTAATGCTGTTTAAGGTCTTTTTCAGCCCACAGGACAGTGGCACATGTTACACTCTCCACAAGGTTGGGAATGACTCAAAACTGGGAGGAGAATGTGGAAGGTGGGACTGTAATTAGAGGGACCTTGGCAGACTGGAGAGACAGGCCAACAGAAACACTGGGAAACAGCAAAGGCACTTTACAGACTCCCTGCACCCTGCATGTGGGCTGGAATAATCTCATCAACTGCATAATCTTGGTGCTGATTGACTAGAACTGGTTTTTTGAGAGACAGAATGGGGATCCTTGCAAGCAGTGAGAAGGCCAGCTACATGCCAGGTTGCAGCAGCAAGAGGGTAGCCAACAAGTCAAAGTGTTTGTTCCACTGTATGAGGCACTTGTAAGACTGAATCTGGAGTACTGGGGCCATGCTGGGGCTCCCTGTGAAAAGAAAGACAAGAGTCCATCATTGGAGCAAATCTAGGAGAGGATCTCTGCAGTGCTTAGGGAGGTGGAGACTTCTGAGGAAAGGCTGTGAGAGCTGTGAATGAACCTGAGAAAAGAAGGAGTAAGGAGAGGCCTCGTATCTGCAGTTTCCGAATAGGGAAATGTGCAAAGGAAGTGGAACCAGGCCCTTCCTGAAGGTACACAGCAGTATGAAAAAAAACAAGTGCAGAAGTTGAATCGTGGAAGTTGTGGTTAGATATTAGAGGAAATGTTTCTGCTGTGGGATTGGGTAAACACTGAAACACTGCTCCAGGAGGCTCTGGAATCTATTAATTCAGATAATTCAAAATTCTACTGCATGAGACCTTGAGCAACCTAGGCAAGCCTTGAAGTTATATCTCTGAGTAACAGGTTGGATAAGGTGACCTCCAGAAGTCACTTTTAACTTACTCTTTTTTTTTCTAGGAGTGGTTTAGATGCAGTTGGTATTGCCTTGAGATAAGACTGCTGTATTAGATGATGTGTCAGGGGTTTTCTATCAGTCATCTCTTTTTTGCTTGTTTAGACACACTTTCCAAGGGGTTTGAAGCTTTAATGACATTTATTATTAGTGACACAGATGTCTGTTGAAATTAGCTGTTAGTTAAATACCTACTTCACCTGGATAAATTTTTTCTGTGATTGAGAATAAATTCTGTGATTAAGAATAAATAAATTACAGTAGGATGATCTCCATGACCTATCATGCCAATGAACTGTTAGATGCTGGTAGTTGGCAACCTTGAGACTGTACTAAAATACTACTTTAATGAGGTATATTGAGTAGTTAATGTGTGTATTTATCTGTATGGCCAAAACACAGTAACACAGGAAATTTTGAGGTTCTGGCACCAAAGTGTTTTCCTAAAAGTTGAGTCGTAGTTGGGGTAGTCTTAATCCAAGGAAATGGATGCTCTTCATGAGCAGGAAGTCCACATTAGATGTTTACAAGAAGCTGCTTGGCTTGAGTCAAGAATCTGGTACTGCAAGACTGCAGTGGCTCAGTTTAGTGAGGTGTGTAATACATAACGTCTGAGGAGAAGTTGGTCCTCTGTTTGGTGTGGAATATGAGTTCTGTCCTAACTGCTGCATGTCAAGACAGATTGATGTAGAGGGATGGTCATGATGTCTTAAAACTGATGTAGCAACAACTGCTTCAGTAAATTAAAGCATTTGGCTGAAAAAGGATTGGTTGAGGCAATTGACTTTTCAGTTATTCTCCCAGTGATGCCAAGAGTAGACAGGATGAATAAACAGGAAATGAAAGCATTGTTTGTTTATTTTTCTAAGTAGAAACATTTTCATAAAAGCTAAAGAATTCCTAGATTCGAAGCTGAAAATCTGGATTTATAAAGGAATTCAATGATAGACTTGTATCCCAACATACAGTTTAATGTTTCAGAAGAGTTGTAAAGTGTTAAAGCTAGAAGGCAACTTAAAAAATCAAGTACTTGCTTTTTTTCTTCTAAATCCTCCCTTGAATTATTTTCAATCTGTTTTTTTTTTTTTAATAAGTTCTCATTACTTGTTGTTTTAAATTTAGAATAATCAACATCTCTTGTTAATTGGCCAATTTAAAATATTTAGCATTTCTGAATTAGGTTTATTAATGATCTGTTTAGCTGTGATATTTGTAGCAGTTTAATGGATTTGGTAAGAATTATTTACATGGAATTTGGTGAAACATTTAGTCTGGTGATGTATTTGGTGGTTTTAACTTTTTTCCTTTTTACTATGAACTCAAGTCAGCTTGGGCAGCATCTTGATTATACCATATGGAAAATATGAAAAGGTTGTTGGTGGGATACATTGTATTGAATTAATGTCTTCAGGGAACCTGGACAACTTATGTTGTTGCAACAAAATATGTTGCACTTAATGTGCAACATATTTTCTGCCAGGCTTTGAAATACTAGGAAAGGCAGATGATCCTATTTTGGGCTGCAGGTGTATTAAGAGAAATGAAAGCTGCAAAAATTTCATACTAATACCAGCACTTAAAAGACACTGAAGATGGCATTTTTAACTTGCTGCTGCTTTTTTATCCCTAAAGGTTAATTTGTGATCACTGAGGGAAAGTAAGTAGCCAGTTCCCTGCTGACTAATTATCACTTGAGTGTTTACTGTCTTTCCAAGTGCTTCAGTTTATATATTGAATTTTCAGCAGCCTCATAAATATATGTTAAAAACCAAAACAAAGCCAAAATGCAAACAAATTTTCTCTATGGAAGCAATTTTCTCTGGAAAAAAATGTAACTGTATATTTCATATAAACAACCCATCATGCAAATTGTTTTTTGCAATTTAGAAGACTAAACATTATTCACAACTAAATTAAAGAAATATTTTTTATGTGTATATAAACCTTAAAGATTCCAGAGGAATCAGTTTCACAAACTGATTTCTATACTAATAATGCAATAAAATAAAGTATTCCCTCTTTACTGGCATCTTGCTTGGATGGCACAGAGATTTGACTGGCCAGTGATTGCCTGAACTGCTGTTACCTGAGATCTCTAATTCCCTAGCTGATCTGTGGATCCAGATATTTGTATCTATGCACTTGGAACAATCCTCATCCATCCATCCCACCAAGTACTTATTCTGGCACACTGTGTTCTTCTGATTAATTATGTTCCTTACATTTACTCCCCTTACCTTCTGTGCCTCAGTACTTTGAATTCTCTTGTGGGTTACCAGCATATATTCAGGTTAACTTTGTGCTGTGTGTGCATGAGGCCTCAGGACCTGTGCTATAATACTTTTCTTATGTTTTGTGACTGCCCTGGTTGTCTCTTTTAATTATGTTTAACTTGCCTGTGATAAAAGATACTGCTGTAAATTGTGGATAGGAAATGTCAGCATTTAAATGTGAGTTTACTTCGCTGGCTGTTCAGTTCTTGCTTTAGTCAATCTAATCAATTTGGTTACAGGAGTAGTTGAGAGTTTTTCAGCAGACAAATTAAGGCATCTTCAGAGTGAGCTTTTCAGCTCTTGTTGGCCACTAGGCTATATTTCACATGGCTAGGATGAAAGTTTGCAGATGTGAAGTTCATACATGTGCCTTCAGATGTCTGCAGTCTGGAGCTGTATCCTGTTTATGTGGTCTCTTATTTACTTTTAAATTGACTTTGTTAATTATTTAGTAGTAATATGCTGTCATGCAGGATTTTATAACCAGAAGAATCTGGTTCTTTGTGATTGCCTGTAACAAAATAGGAAATTTACTATGATTTGTACTCTTTTGGCAATGTTAAAATGAGCTTGGAGGGCAGGTAGTATCAAATTTAAAGGATTTGGTACTATGTGAAAATAATTTGCAATGCTCAAACCATAGTTCTAATTAACTGAAATTAGCTCAATTGATTAGAGCATGGTGCTAATAACACCAAGATCACAGGTTCAATCCATGTACAGGCTTTAAGAGTCCACTTAAGTTCACTGTAGTGTTGAACTTGAGGATCCTTGTGAGTTCCTTTCATGTCAGAATATTCTGTGTGATTCTGTGTGTGTAATAAACTCTAAAAATTTGGTTTGCATTTGGCATAGATTCATGTATCTTGGTGAAGTTCAAAGTACAATTATATTTTAAGTGAAGACAACAGTGTTAATAGAAGTTGGAGTAGTAGGAGTGGATGATTTAATAGATCCTTGTCAATGTTGTACAATCCTTTTAGAACGCAGAATAAAAAAAATCCTTTTTTTTTACTTATTGAAATCATAGTAGTCATAATCGTCTTCCAGGAAAAAAATGTCAGCTGTTTTAAATACACCAGTGAAAGCATAGATAAAATTAGTAAACAAAAAAATTAAAGATTGTGGTAAAAATATTTTGAGATAGTATCTTTAGAATTACATATTTAATGGCTCTTCATTGTCTTTAGTAGGATGTTATTTAGGCCAAGTGGAAAGGCAGGAATTTTGGGTTTAATTTTATTTTTGTGGAGATAATTTGAAGAAAATTGGAAAATACAGTTATTGAAAAAAAGTTTCAATCTGGAAGGATTTGTTGCTTCCAAATTTTTATATTCAATGTTTTGAATGTGTGAAGCCAAATTCATCTCATTTCGAATCATAGAATGATTAAGGTTGGAAAAGCCCTCCAAGGCTGAGTCCAGCCTTTCACTGATGGCCACTCTCAGTTAAATCATAGCACCAAGTGCCACGTCTAGTCACTTATTGAACACCTCCAGGGATGGTGACTGCACCACCTCCCTGAGCATCCTGTTCCAATGCTCAACCACCCTTTCAGTGAAAGAATTCTTCCTGATGTCCTACTAGGAAGAAAATTACCTCTACCTCTGCTGAAACCAGGACATCACATATACTTCATTGGAAGGAGCTTTCTTGAAATGCAGATTATGTACTTTTCTAATATAAGTGGTTTGTTCTAGTGAATTACAGCCAACTCAGCTTTTCTAAATAATGAGTTTTAAGGAGGAGAAGGCAGAAAGAAGGTACTAAAGGCTTTAAGAGCAAAAGAAGATTTTTTTTTTTTTTCCAACTACGACAGGGTTGTAAAGAGGAAAATGAGAGGATAGAAGCTGCTTAGTTATGAAAATTGAGTTTGCCTGTAGAATGAGAATTGAAGGTTAATTATTTTCAAACCAATGTTCTGTATTATCACTTTTGTCATTCCCAGGCACCATCCACTTACCTTCTTGCTCAGAGTCCTAATTTTGACTTTGAAAATACAAGATATACAGGGAGCGAGGAAGCTACTTCACATGTTGTATCCATTCTCATACTCTTGTTTATCATATATTTTTAAGGAAGAAATAGAGTATGTGAGAGTAGCCCAAAGAATGACACCTTCAGAAGATTTTTATTTATGTATCTTGCATGGTTGGAGTGTTTCAAAACTAAATGTTAGGAAATTATTTGTAAAATAATGCTCTATTCAGGCCTTTCAACATAGATTTTTTGAGTGGGTTTTTTATTGCTGAAAATAATTTCAATATTCACTAGTGCTATTGAGCTCTCTTTTGTTGGGGTTTGGTTTTTTTTTTGGTGTTATTAGGCCTCTGGATTCGTAGGAAAGGAAACAGTTATTAGTGAACAACACTGAAGACTTTTGAATGCCAAGCAGCACTGGCATTAATGCTTGCTTATTATGTAGTGTAGGTAGATATGCCACATCATTTAGTGCTAAATACTAAAAGTTTGTCTTGTCTTTTTTTTTCTCTCTTTGACAGATTCAGAGTACTCCTATTACAATTTAATCTTGAAGAAAGCAGGACAATTTTTATCCAATTTGCAAATCAATCTGTTGAAGTTTGCACTTTCCATACGGGCTTACTCTCCAACTGTTCAGATGTTTCAGCAGGTGACAGTATTGCCTGATATATTTGGTACATGATTGAATGAGGTATTTTGGCTAAACAATGTTCATTGTTACAATTCAGTAAAATATATGCCAGTATTATTTGGAATCAAATGTGATAAAGGTGATGCTTTATAAGCTGGTTATATTGGCAGGAACAAATATTCATGTTCAATTGTATGGATACCATTCCCTTCAGGGTAGATTTTTTTTTGCAGTTGTTAATTTTTTGAAAAATCAGGTCATGGGGATTTTTTGCATTGCTTCAAATAATGCTGTGGGAATTCAGACGTTTCCAGAGTAGGTCATTTCCTGTAACTTCAAGTAATTTATATTTGCTATTTAGTGGATTTCTCATCTTTCTCATTGTTTTAGTATGTAAAAAGTTGAAAAATTAGGAAAACTGCCTTTATTAATGAAAAAGTGAGAGGACATAAATTCACTGTGCCTCTAAACCTAAAATTGCTACTCCTCCTTTTAGTAATGCCACCTTTAGGATAAGGTGCAAAGTCCATGTTTCTGAAAGGTAATAAGCTGTAATAAAGTTTGGGAGTTTTGCAGGTGTTCTCTGGAGGAATATCATAATCTCAGACTCATGTCTCTTTGTTTTTACCTTTCAGCTGGTGAATCCAGACTCACTGACATGCAGTCACATGATTCCACTTCATATTGGAATAGCTGAGTAGAGTTTAAAAAAAAAGGCAGGGGATGGGAAAGAGAGAATATCAAAAATTGACATTATTTGTTTGGCATTTATTGGTTTAGAAGTCTAATCTTGGGATTTTAACGTGATTGCTCATAGCAACCAAAGTTAAAAGTATCTCAGAGTGAGAATCACAGGCTGTGATTTTAGCTTGTGGAGATGTTTTCTCAGTCCTGGCTTTACAGAACATAAATTTACTTTTCATTTTCTGGAGTATGACTGCATTTAATAGACTACACCTCACAAAGGTTATAGGGTTTTAATCTTTTAATTTTTTTCTTTTTTTTTCTTTTCCCCCGACATGTACCCACTTTTGAACGGGCTTAATTAGAAACACAGCTTAATGGCAGCTGTTGAGTTATTTTAATCAAAGGGATGTGAGTTTAAGTGCAATCAGAGCATTCTGGTTGAGTATAATTGTTGAAATATTAGATTGCAGCTGATGAACCTCCACCAGAAGGCTGCCGTGCGTTTGTGGTTATCCATGAGAAGCACACCTGTAAGACTAATGAAATAAAAAAGCTGCTGAAGAAGGCTACTAAGAGGTAAATATAATGATCTGGTTTAAGAGGAAAAATAGATTACTAAGGAGCTTAATATTAGTAGAGTTCATCAGTTATAAATCAAAGTAGAGTAGGTTTTAAAATAAAATCATGGGGGAATAGCCAGGTTTAAGTTACAGTGTGCTTTTCTATAGAAACTTAGAGTTTCACATGCCTGACACAGGTCTGTCAGCAGGGTACTTTATAGTCAGTGTCACTGCAGTTGATGTTGTCTGGGATGCAAGGGCTTGGCACAGGAGTAGAAGTAGTAGTACTCAAAAGTAGTTGAGTCTACCTCATAGACAGGGCATAGAAAGGCATAACCCTTCCTCACCTCTTCCTGGGTTTTCTTTATATCAGCACTTTCCGCAGGTTTTGTCCTGTGGTAACTAACATCAGTCCAGAATTAATTTGAGCTCTGAAATAAAATGTGTAGAACCTATCAAAATACCAGTAACAGAATAATGAAAGTGTAATGTTTAATCTAAATTTTAAAAAAAGCTATTATTTTTGTGGTTTTTTAAGACCTCTGTGTAATTTTTTTTCTTTTTTCCCTCCCTGCAATGGTCACCATTATATACATTAGTGTTCATACCCTCAGCCATTTCATGGAGATATGCTGAAAGATTATTTAGTAGGGTATATTTCTTGAATTTTGCTTTCTGTCAAATATAAATTGGGGAGAGGAACCCTGAAAATGTATAAATTTGTTTCTTTCAGGGTTGGTTGCTTCTGAAAATAATTTTATATTCTACAGGTGTGATTTGTGGTATATTCTAAGTCCATTGATACAATTACAACTTACTAAATCATTGTCTTTTGTTTATTCAATAGCCAAGGTTTCTGTGAAAACAACTCACTGTCTACTTTGCAGTGTCACATTTTTACCAATTATATTCTTCTAAAAAATAATAGTGTCTAAAAATGTCTTTTTTTCCTAGATAAAAGCCAAAAAATACTACAGATATTTTTATATGTTGTTGAATTCTTGTGGCCATATATTAAGGCATCATGAGACCCTAACATTTTATTGCAATGTCTGAATATAGTAAACTTCTAAAGCAATTAACTGGATTCAGCACATTCTCCTCTCTGGAGATATTATTTCCAAATTTACAAAATTCTGGAAAATCACAACAATAAACAATGGAATCCTGAATTATTTAGAATTGAGAGAGTTAGACTTGTCTTAATGAGAAATCATTAAGAACTTGCATCAAAACTGAAGTTTCTTTATTTGATTGGTCTTCTATTTTCAATAACTTAGCAGTTAGTCACATCACACCATTCAGAGTTGAAGGGACAAAATTTTCCCTCCTTCTCACTACCCCAGAAGTAGTTGTGTCACTCAAATATTTAGAGTACCTGAGCTAGACTCTGAGAAAAACATGTTCACATTCACATGTTCAGGTAATTGTTCCCACTCTTAGTTCCCTTTGTTGCAGATGCTTCACCTGTGCTGATGATATTTAGGCTAGGTAATAATGATGGGGCTGTGCTCCTCTTTGTTTTCTACCAGGTGAACAAGTGATATAAGGGACAGTATGCTGTGTCACAGCTGGTTGCTCTAAACCAGTCATTCTTTTTCTGTCTTTTCTTAGAAGAAAGAGATCTTTTTGATTTATTGATTATTTTTTTATTTCCAAGTATTTTCTTCAGTGTTCCTTTCTATGTCTTTTGTCTGTCATGACTCTTCAGTTCAGCCAGGCCAATTTAAGCTATGCTTTTAGTTGTTCACCATATTTGGATGAGGATGCTAGAAGTGTCCTGACTTTAGGGACTGATAATTTCAAATCTCACTGGAAGAGAAAGAAGAAGCTGCAGCATTCTTTTTGTGTGGATTCATCATCTCAACCCAACATTCAGGAAATCTCAGGCTCTTTGGACTAAGGAGAGCCCAAATATTCTGCATGTCAGGGTTGAGGTTTTGCTTCATTCAGTCCTTTATGCAACAGCGACTGTGCAACAGCGATTATGTCTTTTGCATTTTCAGCCATGTTGCAATGGACTCTGTAGGTCTAATTTGAAATATTTTGTGTGGAGGTGCAATGGCTCCTGAGCTCAAGGGTTCTGGGCATGTCAAAGAACACATGGTTAAATGGTTGGGATTGCTTATCTTGCTAGCTGTCCAAAACACAACAGTAAAGTTTCTGGGGCTGTCGCTGTGAAGAGCAGAACCATTAACAGAAGTCACATTTTGCTCAAAACAATCAGTGCCTTACATTTGTCAGTACATGTTTGTTGTCTTCTATTCCTTTGCTTCTGCATCCTATCCTGGGTACTATCTAGACAAGCATATAGTTGTCTGTACTTCCCTAGTAACTGATTAGCAAGTGCTGAGCTCCACATCCATTTAATTTTTTTATAATTTTCTTTTCATCTGCCCAGTTGTTCTTCCTTGTCTTTCAGGAACCCTTCTTATGAGCATCTCTTATGGCAGGAAATTAATTACCTTTCAGTTCTAAGAGCAGGAGAATCAATTACTTGTCACTACTATTCAGTGTTGAAGAGAAACAAAGAACAGAGGCTTATCTTGGATTTACAAGGGCTGAACACTTCTCAACCCAAGGTCATTAGAGGAGCTCTGTGCAGTGTTATTTCATTGCAGCTCTTAATGAACATGGAGCATGTTCATTGTGATATGAGACTGTCACTATTCAAGTCATGGCAGCATTCAGTCACCACCTTAGTTGGTTGAAGTAGAGTGGATAAAGTTAGTTAGAAAAGGAGAAGCTCACTTGGTTGAGGTTTTCTACTCTCTCCATGAAAGTGGTAGCTCTTTTCTCTGGTTATGAGAAGGAAGTTGCACAAGTCACATCCCACACATATGCTTTTATTGGGGCAAATCTGGAGCAGTTCTTCCACACAGGTTACTCATTCAAGAGACTTTTCAGACTCCTGGATCTCACCTATTTGGTCTGCCTTGTCCTGTGATAGCAGTGGGGCCACTTGCCTGATATTTCTGTGACACCCAACTACCTGCACCCAAGTTAATTCTTAAAATGGGCCCCTCCTTTTATTTCTGCCTTACAAATGAGTCCTTGATTGCATACCTACCAAACTTACATAATAAACATACATGCTAAAACCCTGAGTAACCTCATACAGATTACTCCTGATTGAAGTTAGGGATTGCAGCACATTACCTCCAAAGGTTACCTTTGCAGTGTAAATGATTCCATGGTTTTTTACATTGAATATGTTCCAAAGATCTACATCAAGGAAACTGTGGTGTTCTGCTCACACCTTTTGAGTATGGCTCTTCAGTGAGTGTCTACCACACACAGTTCTGTACTGTGTGTTGAATTAGAGTTTCCTAGCTTGTCTTGGGCGTGCTTAGAGACAGTTTACTGGTCTTTTGATTGTCAGTGCAAAGGCAGCTTTGAACAAGTGTGCTCATCAATAATTAGTACCTTGAGTGTATTACTCAATTATATCCTCTGTTACTTCTCCATCTTTCTCAGGTTTTATTCAGAAGATGTCTTTATTCATCTAAGAAACCATTGCAGCATAACTTTTCTAGTCCTGGTTTTCAATTAGGAGTGTAGGTAGGCAGTCAAAATTTGCAAAATTAGCTAAATTAACAGAGCCTGATGGTTTCAAAATAGTATAACCCCAGTTAGTTTCCAGTTGCATAGACAGCTTTCTCAAACTTCACAGAATCTCCCTCTGCTACTCTGTTACTCACTGTGTTCTGTGCATCTCTGATAGATGTAATGTATCATTAAAATTAAAAGTTTCAAGCTGTTACTGATGCACAAAATCTCCCAAGTGCTATACTTTTCATATGCTTTGTGTTGTGGTTTGATAAAACATATTTCAGTTATTTATAGCTGGTGCTGATTTTTCAGTTTCTTATACTTAAACTTATGAATTTGTTGTTGTGGGTTTGTTTGTGAGCAGTCATTATTTTGTGATGATTTTAACATGGCTTGTATAATTTTAGTGTATAAACACTTATTAGTTTTATTAATTATGAAGTAGAAAAACTGCCACTGTTTTAGTAATTTTCTGACTTCATAATATCACCATTATCTATTTTAAAACCAGACCCAGGCCATATCTTTATAAGGTAGACCATAAATTCCCAGTTCTCAAAGAGGATGGCCCAGTGGTTATTCTGTATGCAGAAATGGGCACAAGAGACTTTGTCAAATTCCACAAGATTTTATCTGAGAAGGCACAAAAGGAGGAAATTGTTTATGTTCTCCGGCATTATGTTCAGGTATGCAATTCAAATCAACATTGTTTCAGTAAACATCAACATTGTGTCAGTAAACTGTTAGCATTCTGTCTTTGCTTTGCTTGCTTATTGACAAAACACTTTTTCTACATTTATTTCTGTGTTTGCCTAAATTATGTGTAATACACATAATTTTCTAATCTTAGAAAATTTTCTAATATTAAAACTCTCTAGGTAAGTAATTCACCAAATACAAACTATGAAGCCAGGAAAGCATGGTAACATTCCCAATCCTGCATGCAAGCACTGATTGCATTACTGATCTTGAAATACTTCTTTTTTGATTTTGTACAGTGTTAGATCTCAGGTGAATCTTGGTGCAGCACACTGATCATATTAGTAACAAGAATTAGAAAAATGGAAAGTAGAATAGAGACTCGAACTGAGAAATTACTAATTATATTTTTTACATATTCTCCACATAATCTCATGTTCATTGAGATACAGCAGCATGGACTATCATGGCCAACATCATTGACCAGTTTAAAAATATTTGTTTTCCATAGTGTCACTATTTGAAACATTATGTTTCTGAGTTCTTAACTTTTTTCCCCGACACAAAACAACAAAAATACCAGTACATAGAACTGTATTGTCTCCAGTTTTGATTATTGGAAGGCTTTTGTGATTTATATTCAAAGTACAGCTCTTAAATAGTGTGACTAATCTGAAAATAATCTGATGGAGTGAGAGGTTGCTGTGATTTTTGTAGACCAGGAATTTCAGGGAGATGAGATACGTAGTTTGCAGATGAGTTTGAGTTGTTTGCTCACCGTAATGAAATAGAGAATTTGAGGAAACCAGTCTTGAATTCAAAGTTGTATGAGGTTTAGTTTTTAATGAACTTTGTTCTTTTATGCTTTTATTTCAATGAAATGCCTACTTACATATTAAATGTCTCATTGCTCTGCCTGGCTTATGCCAGGTCTCCCCATGGTCTCCCCAATGGTCTCCCCAAATGCATGTTGTCTTTTTGCCTGCACCTTTTCTCTCTTCAGACCTCTCTTCCCTTCCTTCCTCACAACCTGCATTGGTTGTACCAACCTTCTTTGGTACATACTGTGATGGATTCTCCCTCCTTTTTTACATTAAATACCAGAAGAGGGAATATTGATAACAGAAGAGGTAGGGTCTTTCTGCTGTCTCTTTCTTTTTTTAACCAGTATCACTGAGACTACTTATGGAGTGCTCTCTGCTCCCTCTGCCTTTGCTTGGTGGATGGACAGAGAAGCCTCCCAGCCCTGCTGGGTTTTCACTTGTAGTCTGGAGGATTCTCAGTATAGAAAGGTTCTTAGAATTTTCAAGCTAAAGCTCAAAAGGCTTTCAAGAAATCGCTGCTGTGCATGTGCAAATTGCATTTTGGAAAGGGGATTTGCATACATTTGGGTCAAATTAGGACATATATTCTGAAATAAGTATGTTTTGTGTAATTACCCTATTGAATGTCAAACTTCCACTCCAAAGTTAGAAGTAGCTGTTGTTTGTTTTTATTAAGTAGCAACTTGTTTTTCTCAGTGAGACTTTATACATTTTATTCATACTCCTTGCAGAAAGTGATTGTTTTACCAAACTTTTTTAAAGAGTAAGTCTAATGTAAAAATAGTGTTTCCTCTTAACATCCTGGAAGTCTGGCAACATTACAAAGAAATGAGTATCAGTTGAAAATGTGAATTGTGAGGCATCAGTAATTGTGTAGGGTGCTATGAGCTGTGCCTGTTATAGTCCCTGTTCTAGTATTGTGTAAAGACTACAATTTTGACCAGCTTTTCTGTGATTTGCAGGAGATAAAAGACATTGTCACCTTCTTTTACATGCCTTCTCAGTGGACTGTCAATATGCCTCACACTTTGAATTGAAAGATGAATTTAAGTAATGACTTAAATGTCATAACATTTTAAAGTTATAAAATATCTAATATTGTTAATCTCCTTTAAATACATCTTGTATTAATAGTTATTTTTTCTTCTGTTAAAATAATATTGTCAAGCAGAAACCAACTTCCAGGAAAATGTATTTATCTGGATATGGTGTGGAACTTGCAATAAAGAGTACAGAATATAAAGCAGTAGATGACACCCAGGTTAAAGGTATGTGGGTTTTTGAATTGATTTGATATCTTTCTGGAGATACTATTGAAATGCATTAAAATCTTCCGTTTGTAAAATATTTAGTCATTAATATTTTGAAGGTTATACTTAATTTCTGTCTACAGAAGGAAATCTCAGGTATTAGGAACTAAGAAGTCAAAATACATGAGAACATTTGTAAAGATCTGTGCTTAGGATACAGTTGATTTTCTAAACTCTAATTGCTGTTTTCTGTGGCTCTTCAAAACACAATCTGGTCTTCTTCTCTCAGTAATTTTGAGATTGTTTACCTTTGTACTTCAGTTACTAGGATTGTTGGCATCACTCGTGGTCTAATGGCTACAGTATCTACACATTAGTGTTTCAGGGCTGAGGAGACTGAATTTTTTTTTCTGAATTTCTCTGGAAATACAGTCTTCTGTAGAAAAGATGTAGAATGGAATATAGAATTTGGACTACTGCATATTACAATGTATTTCAATAAGACATTTACTATAGAAAGTGCTAACTACAGCATGGGGACACAGAGAAATTACTTTGCAGGGACATTCACAAGATAACAGGAAAGTTAACTCTCTTTCGTAAGACTAAGGTTTAATGACCTTTGAGTCATGTCAAAAAATAGTTCAGTTTTTTTAAAGGGGAAGAAGCTGATCTACAATTTACCTTGAATGCCAGCTGGAGATTCAAATGCTTTAAGGTCATCAGGCTTTTCAAGTGTAAATTTGGTAGTAGTTGACTGATGAGAGTTACACCTTATCATTTAATCAAACTGAGAAATGGCTGTTTTGTGACGTGAACTGTTAAACCACACCTATTTAATTTTATATAGAAATTGTTACCACTGAATGAATTATATTAAAAATTAATTTTGATGTGGCAAAGTTCTGTAGAGTAATTAATTTGGATGCCAAAATATGTAAGTATAAATTTAATTAAAACTACATGTTAGAATGACAACTTTGTGATTGTATGTTTCTATTAACTGTTTTATAATTCATGAAAACATAATACTACAATAACTTTCTTGGCTTATATTGTCTACATGTGTTATGTATTCAGGAGCAAATGAGACAAAAGAAGAGGAAGATGAAGAAGAGGAGGAGGAAAGTGATGTCCAAGGATTTCTCTTTGGCAAATTAAAGTGAGTTGATATAAGTTATAATTAAATTTTTACATTTGTTTCTGGAACCTCAACCACTTGGGTTTTTTTAATAGAATAATTGAGATTTATGTTGAAAATTACTTCATTTGGTGGAAATTATGATTTTTTTTATTTTTTATGTCTTGTGAACATAAAGATGCAACGATTTTTTATTCTGTTATTTTCAATGTATTGCTTTTAGTTTTCTAATTATCTTAGAATGTATACAGTAAACTTTTTAAATTAAAAATGTCTGCCTGGGTAACACTAACAAAAACTTAGAACATTTTGATTTCACATTTGTTACATAATTAGAATCAAAATGTTGTTTTCAAAATGCAAGAGTAGCACAAAAAATCCAAACACAAGTGCTGTATCTCCACAAGGTGTTTTTAAGAAGGATAGTAATGGATTTCATAGAGTTAAGGAGTGATACTTCTAGGAAGATGGGCTTATTATAGATACCATCTCATTCTGGAGTTAGTATTCTCTTCCATCAGGAACTCTTATCTCCAAGCTGCAGTCTGTTAAATGAAATTGAATGTTACCCTACTTAGCACTCCTTCCAGACCTCAGCTGGATTCATTTTGTGGTATCAGTCATCCAAAGTGCTTCCCTTTTCCTGTAACAGATCCATGTCATGGATCTTAAATTTTTTTCTTCAGCAAAATTCCTCGAGGATGTGGGTCTTCTCTAGATGTCATTCTCTTATTATTTAAAACAAGAAGTAAACTTGTTTGTAAATATTGTCACTAAACTCTGTAAATCTCAGAGTTCAGAGCTGCTAATTCTGTCTAAATTCTTGAGAGCCCATCCCCTCCCTTCCTGCCTTTTTGTTCTCTAACATGTTGAGGTAAAAGTGCACTCAGATCTTGAGGCTTCCCTGTTGTTTCACCTATATGTTTGAGATTCTGCACAGCAGGTAATACCAAATGCTTATGCCATATCTTTATCTGAGCTTTTTTTTCTTCTTGTGTTTTGCTAGGTTTAGCTATACTTAGTCTCTTGATTCTCCACTGTGACTGATTTGTGAAGCTGTCAGATAATTCTATCTTTTTGACATTGTTTCTAGATTCATTGGGTTTTTTTTCCTCTTCTCCTTTTCATACAGTAGGTGAAATAGATGTTTCAGTAGTCTGTAAATTGTCCCTCTGTTACAGCCATGTCAAAAGTTTTACTTTTCTCAGCTGCAAAACAGTTATGAATGTAAGCAGAAGACATAAAATGTTTTGAAATTTAATGGAGAATTTTTTCAAGCATATCTTATAGCAGGCTCTGAAATATTTGTCCTCAAAACTTTTTTACCTACCTATTATGTTCTCAAAACAAATAGCTAAGCTTTTGTGTACCATGTTCTTTAGCTCTGACAGATGATTTGTGTGCTCAGTAGATTGATTTTGTCAGTGCTGTCAGTTTATAAAACACGTTCTCAACTTTGTATTGCCTATACTTCTTGTAGTTAATGCCACAAAAAGTGCATTCAGTTACAGTCAATGTATAGTACAGTTGAGTTACTTATACATCATCCCATAGTGAGCTAAATAAACAGTTACCTGTATGGCATGTTAATACTATTCCATCTTTGACTTCATTTATTCCATCTACATTTATGTGGCAGGTTTTGAGACACATCACTACAAAATAAGTGAACTCCTGGTATTCAGTAAGAATTTCCTTACAGGGAGAGTTGTCAAGCATTGGGACAGGCTGGCCAGGAGGGTGGTTGAGTTGCCATGCCTGGGTAGATGGGACACTTCGGGATATAGTTTGGTGGTGGACTTGACAGTGCTGCCCTAATGGTTGGACTTAAGGACCTTGGAGTTCCTTTCTGACCTAAATGATTCTGTAATTCTCTTTAACTGGGGTTTAGCCCTCAGAAATCACCTTTTTCACCCAAAAATCCATATTTTTGTTTCAATAATGAATTACAGTTCATTCTTGGTTGTTATCCTAAGAACACAGTGTTAGCTGTGAGCAGTACTGTGGATAAGAGCAGACATTGATGGATGTAATTGATTCTTTTTTGTAATAAAATGTTTTACTGTAGACGGATGCATCCTGATCTGAAAAACAATCTCATGGAGTTTAAAAAACATCTAATTGAAACTACTAACAACATGGAACCAC
Organism: Molothrus ater; assembly: GCF_012460135.2. NCBI lineage: Eukaryota > Metazoa > Chordata > Aves > Passeriformes > Icteridae > Molothrus > Molothrus ater. The sequence continues at coordinate 41,291,982 of NC_050479.2, forward strand.
TGAAGGTTTGGGAGATGCAGGGTATGTATTGAATTTTATTTTTAATTAACACAATACTCTATTTAATGTTTCTTTTGTTATTTTAATGTATTGACATTATGATAAAAGCTTTTTTTAAAAGAAGAGACATAATTTCATAAAAAACCCCTAATACCTTAAGTATTTAAAAGGCATGTTCTGAAACCTTGTATTGCATGCTAGAAATTCAAGGAACATTGAAGTAATTTTACAAGATGGAAAGATATATTACCTGTTTTTCTGCCTTATGTATCATCTCAGGTATTAAAACTTGGTTTAGATACTATTTTTAGAGGTCCGGCAAAAGATATAATTTTGACATGACTGCTAGGTTAGGATGAAATACATGTTAGGACAGCTTGTTTGCTTTAATTTATAAATTTTATCAGTATACTGGAGTTCACATTGATGCCTTTTTAAAATATAATATCAAGTGGAAGAAAATGCTTTTAGAAGCTTTCCTGTAGAAAAGGAAAACAAATGCATTGATTGCTAAATCTTATGTGTTGGTGACTTGCAGGACGCTCAGTAGCTTGAATTAAATATAAATCTCTCATAAAATGTCACAATATTCAAGTTTATGCAAGTAAATTTTCCCTCTTACGGTCTTCAGCTTTAGAGGACAACCTGATCAAAATTAGTTTGCCTATATATATATTAGTGCAGTGAAGGAGACTGAGCAATCATCTGAGCCTGAGTTTCTTTTGGGACCCTGATCTTACAGAGCTTGCTAGCAATGTCCAGTCTGATATTAGCTGTGTGAGATAATCGTAGTTCATGTGCAATCCTTTATCAGTGAAGTTCAACTGCAGGATTTATCTTTGTCCAAAATTAAAAACTATTGAAAAATATTGCTTTAAAGTTCTCTTGAGATATCGACTTTGGAAAATAAATTGGAAAAGAAAATAATGGGTTGGACTATTTTTCTTTTTGTGTGTGATTGGATGCCACTTGGCTGATATTAAAGCTGAAGCAGCCATGAAACTTCAATCACTTTAATGTCTACCTTCAAAAGGCAGTACAACATCTCTGTTTAGTGGTAGTCTTTTCTGTGGTGTTATGGCTACATATATAAAAAAGGAAACTGGTGCTGCTCCCCAAAGAACCAGTTCTTAGTGTTGAGTAGTTAAGTGTTGGGATGCTGTTAATTTATGTCAGGAAGACTTGTATTGGCTTATGGTGCAGGATCTTCAGTCTTCAGCCCCCACATTTTTTGGTGCAGTTTTTTGATACCCTTACTGCTGACCTGACAGGGTGCTTTCTCTAGATCGTTCTTAATGACTAATTACAGTGGCTGAATTAATGGCTCAGCTTCTCTCTGATTTCCTTTAATTAGCTTCAAAGTAAAAATCTAGCTAAATTTAAGCAAAACTACTTCAGCTATAGGGCACACTTCTATTTATAAATGAACCTAAACACCATTCAAGAGTTGTCTTTCAAGAGCTTTTATATTTTAGGTAAGTAATTAGTAAGTACTTTTTGCTCAAGGTGCCTTACACAGCACTCAGCTGTGTTAGGGTGCTGCAAGGGGAGGTCTTTAAGTGACAGCCCTGACCAGAGATAAGCAAGGAGGTAAAAAGATGTCAGTTGGCCTCAGTGGTATTTGAATATTTGGATCCTAGCTGTTCAGCATAAAATGGAAATTATTAACAGTTTATGTAGGGTTTTAAGCGTATGACCTAAGTTTACAGCTTCTCACTATAGCAGCAACTGGGTGTTGTTGCTTCAACAGATCACAACTTATTTGCCTGTTGAAAGGGTCCTGAAACCTACTTTTGATTTCTTTTCTTGTTAAAAGTATTACAAAATAGAAGTTAACATTCCACCTCTTGCTCACCTATTTTTTCATCCAAGAAGTATTTTATCAGGCTAAACTAGGCATGTCTTATTCACTTTGATTCAGCCTTCCTTTTTTTTTAATTTTATTTTTCTTCCCCCATCCTAGATCTTAGTTTTCAAGCAGCTACTCGAATTATGTCTACCCCTGTTTATGATGCCTTAAAGGTAATGAAAGACATTGCTCAGAACTTCCCAATAAGAGCCAGGTATGGTATTAAGCTTTTTTTTTTTTTTTTCAAATGCTATCTTTGTTTGTATTTGACTGTAATGACAGTAGTACAGATTTATATGCAAATCCTGCAGTCACATATTCATGTTTTCATGTTTGACAGCTTACTAGATGGATTCCAGGCAATTTCATTGAGTAGAAGATAACTCCAGGGAGAGCTCATGTTCAGTCTCTTAAATGTTTCCTGTCTGATGCAGGAGATGTCATGAGGACATGCTAATCATTACTTGAGGCACTTAGTTCTCATGGATTTCACTGGACTGATATTTTCCCAGGTGAAAACTTCTGTTGAATTAGTAGCAGAACTACTCACAGTGGGAAGAGGCAAAATACCATTAATAAATTTCATGGGGATCCACACACATTAGTTCTGAGCACAATGTTACTGTTGAGATTGGGCCCTGGCTGTTGTATGGCAGTATTCGTACTGGGGAAGATCTGTCTTCCATAACAGATTACTAAATAAAAGTTCAAGAGAAATAATAAATAAATAGACATGTCCTGATTTTAGCTATCTGAATATGAAAAATTATTTTTCTTGTGAACCAGTAGTACTGTAATTGAGACATGCTTTTCTTCATACTTATTAAGTTCTTCATGTAATCTTATCAGCAATATTTGCTTGAATTACTGAATTAAATGTGATGCTAAATAGGGTTCTTAACGCAGCGTGCTTTCACATTTTGCCACTCTTGTTTAATTATCACAGTATTTCATTGTCACCCCTGATTGTCTGTTGGAGAAAATCTACACCATAATGGACGAACATCTTCTGTCAAGGAAGCAAAATGCCTTTTAAAATGCCTGAAGCATAATTATTATGAAATAGTATGGTATAAGTTTGCACTTAGATTAGCAATCAGAAAATTCAGCTTTCCAGTAGGAGATAGTGGAAGCATACTTAATGTCAAACTTCAAGTCCAGTTCTGTTCTTTAAAGGACAGGAAAAAAGTCATTTTGAAATGTGCCAGGTGACATTTAAATAATGGATTTTACAAGTCATTAAATCGTTACATTCCACTCCAACTCATGTTGTGTATTTGTGGCATTAGAGAGCTCAATTCACCTACTATTCAAGTATTTTCTGAATAAAAGTATAATAAGACTTTAAAATTATTAAAAGGGGAATCACTGTTTCTGTTCTGCATGATTTTTTCTAACATGCTAATCTAGCATGTTATTTTTAACATGAGAAATTACAAATATTTAAATAATTTAAATTTCGTAGGTCTACAATGACAACTTAAAGGGCCATTGTGTAAAAATAGTGCACAGACTAAATTTCATTAATAGTCTAATCATGATGAATCAAAATACTAGTTTGGAAGAAAAGAACCTAGAATAAAGAGGAAATGAAGAGATATTGCTTAGTCACTTTAGAGAAATAGCCAATCATTATAATAATAGTGTTTTTAAACTGTGTAACTTTCAGACAATTTCTACATGAAAACAACCTTTTTTTTACACAAAATTTGGTTGAAGAAGGCTGTATGCAAATTTTAGAACTGTAGTTATGAAAATAAAATACTGCATGTTTCTTAAAAATGGGGTTCCCTTAGACCTTGAAAAAATTATTGTACCATTCTTCTGAAATTTTCTTTCACTTTCTAATTTACCACCTGTATTTTTGTGTCTCAGTATTTCCGGTTGAAAAGGTTAGTCTGAGGTAGATTTTACAAAATGTCATCAGATGTAGACAGTGTACCAGCTGATATATGTCATGGCAACATTTTGATAATTCATTTTATAAGGTATTTTTCATTTTTGATTTTTTATATACTTGTCATATTATTGCATTCTTAAAGAGCATATAATCAGGTATTATAATGCTCTGTTGCTTGCTATTTATTAATCATTCACAAATGTTAACATATGACCCTGTGAAAGGTTTCCTTTTTTCCCCTCAACCTTCGGTACTATATGGCTACATGTTCTTTCAGGTAAGAATAAAGATGCATAAAATTATAGAGAATATTTCAACCTTAAGGTGATTCAAGGACATTCCTACATCATGTGGAAAGATAAACAGTGTCCATTTACTTTCAGCCACTGAAGTGTTTCTCTTTAGTTAGTCTTTCACTTGACAATTACAAAAACATAAATAAAAATCTTATGAAGCACTGAAAAAATTGAACAAAAGAAGGAACTCAAAATGAACAGATGTCTTTCACAGGTATGCTTGTTACCTCAGGCTGGTAGGGCATCCTTTTCAAGGGTCAACCATCACAATTTCTCCATAAAATTATGCTAGAATCCTGCAATCTCAACTGCCATGCATGAACAAGGAGCTGTTTAATGATTCCTTGGATTGCTTTCTTATCACTAGAACAGCTATCTAAAGCTTACCTTTTGCTGATGAATATTTTACTTCCTTGCTAATGTTGGACGACCTTTGTATTTTCCTTTGTCTTTTTATTATTTTCCCATTTACGCTTTATTTTTCTGCCCAGCTACTCACAGTAGGAGCTGTTTGGAAATACACAAGTTGTCCTTTTTATCTGTGCATTTTTTAAGTTGCAGGCCCTACTATTTTTGTTGAGTTCAGCATGATAAAATTCAGGTTTTTAAAGTATTTTTTGAAATGTTTTACTTCAGAACTCTCTAATACCAAGCTTGGAAATCATACTGTTTGCTTCTACAGTATGTCTCTTTGGTTGTCTGGAAAGCTTTAATAGTTGTTTAAAGTAAACTGATTTTATATCTTATTTCTGACATATTGTGAGAAATGTGGAGTGTGCTAGCACAATCTATTCTAAATCAGTTTCTTTAGGGGGGAGATGAGAATTTATACTATTAAATGCTTTATTTTCCACAAGTTTGAAACTGGCTTAGCAGGGTCATTCTCAGTTTGTGTAGTGAACTTTTAGGTTTAAGATGATTCCAGTTTTTCTTGAAGACCTTTACACATTTGCTAAAACATGTGCAGTCCTGTTTTGAAAAAAAGTGTTCATATAGGCAGCTAGAATGTCACAGTGTTCACAGGGGTTTTCAGGTGAGGGAAGAGACGAGAATGTTGACTCCATGTTCAGAGGGCTTGATTTATTATTTTATGATATACATTACATTAAAACTATACTAAAAGAATAGAAGGGAAAGTTTCATCTCAGAAGGCAGCTAAGCTAAGAATGGAATAGAAAAGAATGATAACAAAGGCAGCTGCCTCAGACTCTCTGTCCGAGTCAGCCCTGCTGTGATTGGCCATTAATTACAAACAAGCAGATGAGACCAATCACTGATGCACCTGTTGCATTCCACAGCAGCAGATAACCATTGCTTACATTTTGTTCCTGAGGCCTCTCAGCTTCTCAGGAAGAAAAAATCCCAAGAAAAGGATTTTCACACAAAGGTGTCTGCGACAACTAGAACATTTATTTTGTTATTTGTCAGGACAGTCAGATTTAGGTTAATACTGTTTAGGTTTTTTTAAAACATGGAGAGATTAATTTGCCTCTGAAAGTGTTTTATGATAAGCTTGATAATTATAAACTTCACCAACAATACACTGTGGCAGGGGAAGATAAAATAGTCTTCCAGAACATTCATCAAAGGTAAAAAAGACAAATCAATGTGTTACCTTCAAAAGATAGAATGACTGAAGAAACTAAAACTTTTTCTGTCTGTGAATGCTGAACATTTTTAGGGTCTCTATCTGCAAATCTCTTTTTTCTAAGTCTTAGCTAATTTTAAAGTGGTCATTGTTTGCATGTTTTCCTTGCCTTTGTCCAGACAAATCCATGGCTCTCCATGCTGTAAAGTTGAGCACCATGGAGACAGTAAAATTAACTTAAAATATGCAAATGTGGTATGTATTCAGGTAATAATTTAGATGACCAAGCAACTTACTTTTTTATAATATACATCCAGAAAAACAAGCCATGAGGAAAGATTGAGAGTGGTAAAAAATGCATTGATGATATTACTGCAAAAAAAAATTAACCTGAATCTGAAACATGGGTTTACTAGAGTAACACAGAACTATATTTGTCTTAACAATTCAGTATTTATGATACTGCATTACTCTTCTTTTCAAGACTTAATTACAGCATTCTTCAGTTACAGTGCACTGGATGTTTAATTAAAATACCAATTTCATATAAAAGAATGCTCTTTTAAAAACACAGTGGTTGAGTGATACAAATATTTTATTTTAACAGATCATTGACAAGAGTACCTGTAGACAAGAAAATGCAAAATGAAATAGAAGAAAATCAGAAGGTTTGTTTTTGTTTCTTCAGATGGACATTTGAACTACTATTGAATTGCTGCTTTTGGAGTTTTTTTACTGTAGCAACTTTGATGGTTTTTCTTGAAGAGAAAGAGCTAAGTGTTCTAAAAATCTGTTGTGAGACAGGTAACATTTAAATATGTAATTCAAGTATTTCACTTTCTGCTATTCGTGAAACTTTCTCCATTCTCTCTTTTGGTTTTACAGAATTAGGCAAGGCCAAACAATTTTCATGGAGTGTTGGGTTGAGTCACAGATTGTGTGCTGGGAAAGCAAAATAGGTATCAGTTACTTTTTCTATGGCTTTGGTGTTGAATCTAAGCTGCTGCTTATATTATGGTCAGCAAATGTGAACTTTGAGCTTTCCACACTCTAAAAATCACACATGCAGCTATGCTGCAAGGTGTTGTGAACATCCTCTGTGGCAGATGGTGGTTTTGTTTTCATCCTTGATTCACTGCATCTTTTGTGCCCTGTATTGTGTGAGGAGTCCCTGTTCCTGTGATTTTGACTGATCTGAGATTTATTCTGAGACGCCACTTAATATTTGTTGAATTTGTTATGTCTGTCTCTGTTCAGTTTGGATTTTTTCTTTCAAGTTGAGTGTTGCAGTTAAATGTTAGGCACCATTCTTGTAGGACTGGTCATGTGAAATGACATCAGTGACTGGTCAAATGAAATGATTGGGAGAAGTAACTTAAAATTTGGATCTGAAACACATTTTCAATGGATATGTGTGGTTGGTTAGCTGAATCACTCCTATGATTCCATTAATGTATTAACTACATAAGGAGGATTTTATGCACCTATCACATTAAGTTTTAATTTCATGTGAGGTCACATCCTTCCTGTAGTCTAAAGGCCTTTAGACAGCTAAAAGCTAAAATTTGTTGAATTAAAGTAAAGAAACTTCCTGAACACTGCTGCTTGAGCACAATAAATTGTCATGTGCATTCTTGAACTGCAGTACATCCATCTAGCAGCAGGAGAGATATGATCCCATGCTGTGTGTAACTGGATGATTCCCTCTCAAGATAATGAAAGTTGAATAGGAAATGCAATGGGAGGAAATAAAGTTATTAAAAGTGAAAGACAGTGATGATTTAGGTGTAATGAGTTGATACCTAAGCAAGAAATAGACAAAGAACTGCTATAGATAAAAGAAAAAAAATAAAATCTCATTAAACTGAACTCACAACTTGCAGTGCAATAATTTGGTGAAGTTTAGCAAGAAAATATTACATGAATATTATCAGCCTTAAATTCTGATGTTGGATGCCTGAATACTCCTTCCATCAACGTTTTTATGACAAAGTCAATGCACTTCTAGACAATCAAATATACAGCATCAAAATTGTATTAAGAACTTTACCTCTGATTTATTAATATCTATAAGTATCTGAAGGGAGGGTGTCAAGGAGAAGGAGCCAGGCTCTTCTCCATGGTGCTGAGCAATAGGACAAGAGGCAACGAGCAGAAACTGCTAAGTGGGGAAGTTCCACCTGAACACGAGGCAGAAGTTCTTTCCTTTGTGAGTGACTGAGCACTGGAACAGACTGCCCAGAGAGGTTGTGGAGTATCCCTCACTGGAAGTATTCAGGAATGCATATCTGGACACTCTCCTTTAGGATGACATTGTTTTAGGATGCTTTAGGATGACATTGTTTTGAGAGGAAGATGGGACCAGATGACACACTGTGAACCCTTCCAACCTTAACCATTCTGCAATTCAGCTCAGTTCTTTTCCTATTTGCATTTCTACTTACATTTAACTGTGGGAAAGTAACCACACTGCTTTACAGAAATGATAGCATTTTCAATGTTCTCTTATTTTTGCTGTCATTTGTCCAGTTACAGGTTTCTATCAGGAGTGGTATACTGAGTCTAGGTTGCTTGCTGTAGGCATGCTTTTCTTAAAGTACAGTTTTTGTTCACACTTACTTTGCTTAGCAAGTGAGAGCTAAATTGGGAAAAAATTACGTCTTGTGTGTTTGTTGTGTTTTCTATTTCTCTGTTGGGAATTAAGGTAGATCTGGAAATCTGACTGCTCCTTCTGTCATGAGTTAGAATACACTACTGCTGTTGCTCTTGTCACTTATCTTGCTACAGACTAAATGGTGTTGTGCCTCAGAGCTCTCTGTAGGAAAATAATAATACATGCTTTACTCCCTAAATATCACCTTCCTTTTGTATTTGTTTGTTGTGGATCTTTTCTTCTTTGCCAAGCAAAGATTCTATCCCTCTCTCATCTGTATTCTTTCCATAGTCCCTTTGTTAGAGAAGATTTTAAGTTTCTAGTCTGTTTTTCCTAATTCCCTGAAACAATTCAACTACAGGTTTTTCAGAATTGAGAGATATTAAGTAATTGAGAAAGCTGGTTTCAAGTGGAGGGACACATGTAAGGTTTCCCTTTGCTGAATGGTTATATAGAAATAGTTTAAGAACTTACAAGCTGTATTTCTGTATGTGTGTATTTTCGCTTTCTGTTGGCAAACACTGAGAATGTCCTTTTCTCTGCCTTGTAAAGGTAGGTTGTTCTCATTTGTACCTGTACATCAGAAGTGTATTAAATAGCACTCATAAAATATGTGGTCATTATTTTTTCCAACACTCAGATAAAAAAAGAAATTGTGTGGAAGAGATTTGATGTGTCTGTTTCACACAGTTGCTTAAGGGTGTTTATATATGTTAGTGTAGACATATACCTAAATAAGTAAGCAGTACTTTTTACTTTTTAGCATTTCCATGAAACACTTGGAATTCAACCTGGAGAAGCACGTTTGTTTCTAAATGGCCTTAATATTGACCTGGATTTTCAAGATCCCTTTAGGTAAGATGTACCTTTTGTTTGAAGGTCACAGACTTAGTGATAACACTGGGGAGTTGTGCTCATGGTCCTATTCTCACCTGTTGCATTTTGGGGCAAGGAAGCGTTCCAGTAGGAGGAATACTGATTTACAGTGGTTTTGCTTTTAAGTATGGACATTGTATAAGTAGTTGAGAGTAGCCTTTTCTCTTGGAATATGTTTTCTAATTTGCTTATAATTTTACAACTCACCATGTCACATTAGTTTGGAAATAGAAGGAATCTAACGTGTACTTGTAAAAAGGTGTGGAAAGCACTTAATAAAAAAGTAAGTAATGCTTTCATATCCCTGTTACTTAACAATCAGGAAAATACAGACATGGAGGCAGTCACAAAGTTTTGCCAGCTGTGTTCTGCTGGAGTATTTCAGGGGTTTTTTTATTCTCAAATTTGAACTTTCAGGTTGCAGCAGATGTTCCAGAGTCCCATTGGGTCTTCTGTGAGCTTTTAGGGTGTGGCTCTGTTTCCTCTGTGCTGAGTTCTGCCATGATACAGGCTTAGAGTTCCTCTGTGTCTCCATCACTTGTTGCTTGCTTCTCTACTCACTTGCAAAGCTGCTTCTTAGGGTACCCCAGCTTGGATAGATTTCTGCCTCAGGCAGGAGAGTGCAGCAAGAAAGCTTTCACTCTGCTGTCCTGCCACTTCTTACTAAGGATGGATAAAATTGCTTTGTATAAAATAGATCTAAATGAATAAAAGAATTGTATAATCTGTTATAATTATGTTTTGAAAAAAGTTAGAGGCATAGTATTATTAACTGATGTCGGTTTAAACATTAGGCTGTGGGAGAATATAAAGAGAAAACATTCCTTAGACTATTAACATGAAGAGGTTTTTTTAGTTTTAAAAATAATTTTTATGTCATGACAAGAGATCTTCATAGACATTATGTACTTTATCTTCCTGAAAAAGCATTTTAGAGACTCTTAAACTGGAAGGAAAAGTGATGCATGGCCTTCACGAACTTGGAATCAAAGGGGAGACCCTGAGTAAATTTATGAGGTTGCATGTACATCCTACAGATAATAATTATGCACTAGATATTCGTCACTCTTCAATAATAGTAAGTAACTAAAGTTATTTATTTAGAGATTACATCTTTGATAATTCTCTGTATGAAACAGTTTTTCTTTTTTTTACTGCAGTTGAAATACTCTTCATAAGGCCATAGATCAATTAGCAGTTTAAAATGTTTTCAAGGGTAATATCCCTTCAATATTTTAATGAGTAATTTTCTGTAGTTTTTCCCTTATTAAAATATTAAGATACTGGGGTGTTTAAAGGAAAAGAAAAATATATTTAGAGTAGTTGCATGCTCCAAACTATACAATTTGTCTTTTATATCAATTAATGTAGCTACATAATACTACGTAATATCTCATTATGCAAGACTTCTGAGTGAATTTTGGGCCACTTAATATATTTCTTTCTAGCTGTCCAATGACTGTGATTTTTATCCTTCTTGAAAATTTGCACAGATTTCATTACAGAGGTTATGCTCCATTAGAAAATGCACAAACCAAAACCACTACAGCACTAAAATACTCCTTTCTTGCACCTGAAAGAGCCGCATTTCACTCTTCTGTTTGCCCCAGCTTGCACAGAAGGGACTAGAAGAACAGATCAGCCACATGTTAATTGCCTATTTTGATCTATCTCAAGTTCTGTTGCTGCAGTCTGAAGATAAATACTGTACATGGATTCCAAGATGGTTGTGCTGTGTTACACACATCTGTGTGATACATTGTTATGATGCTTGCATTGCGAAAGTAATTTCCCCACTGGAAAAAAAATGGGTTTGTTCACATCCTTGTACACAGTACTAATGGTCCTTTCTCCTTTTCCATCCAGTATTAGTTTTATTGTGTACTGCAGATAAAAACAGTTTGATTAAAAAGAAAAACTGAAGATAAAATTTAGAATCTATTTCCTGTTATTATTTTATGAAAGAAAGGGAGACATTTTATAGTATTATTTTGTCCACATATTTCTCTGTGTTTGATGCATGTTTCCTAAATGACAGCTTTTTTTTGTTTTAGTGGATTAATAATATAGAACAAGATCTCAGCTATAGCACATGGCCTGAAAGCTATCAGGAACTGCTAAAACCCTCATTTCCTGGATTTTTACATGAGATTAGACGAAATTTATATAATTTGGTAAGTTTGGAGAACTTCGGGTTTTTGCCCATTGTATATGTTAATATGTGGGCAGACAGTTTATTAAAAAATACACGTGCTGGATTTATTGTTAAGTTTTCTGTGTGGATCTGCTAAGAGTAGTGAATACTGCTTTATCTAGTGAGTCATATGTGGTTGTGAGTTTGATTTGCAGATGGATTTGGGCACAGTTTTGTGAATAGTTTTTATGTTCCTTTCCATGCTATGCATAGAAAATTCACTGCTATCAAAGCATGAGGGAAGGTAATGATAGCTGTCTGTGCTTTAGAGATGGCAAACTGAGGTACAAAGATATTTAAGTTATAAAGCATACTAATTATCACTACAATGACTCTGCTACTGGTAACACAGACTTCCTTCTTGTAAGTCTCCCTGTACTCATAGGAGAGGTGCTCCAGCTTCTGTTTGTTTTTGTGGCCCTTCTTTGAATCCACTTGAGGTCCATGTCTTTCCTGTGCTGGCACCCCAGAGCTGGATGCAGCACTCCAGGTGGGCTCTCACCATGGCACAGGGACAGAATCCCCTCCCTGGCCATGCTGCCCACGCTGCTTTGGATGCAGCCCAGGACATGTTTGGCTTTCTGGGCTGTGAGTGCACACTGCCAGCTCAAGTCCAACCTCTCATCCACCAGCAACTCCTAAGTCCTTCTTGGCAGAGCTGTTTTTGATCTGTTCATCCCTCAGCCTGTGTTGCTAAACTGGAGTTGCCCCAGCCTTGATGCAGCACTTTGTACTTGGCCTTGTTGAAACTTGTGAGGTTCCCATGGATGCACTTCTTGAGCCTATCCAGGTCCCTCTGAATGGCTTCCAATCCTTCCCATGTGTCAGCTGCACCACTCAGTCTGCTGTCCTCTGCAAAGCTGTTGAGGGGACACTTGATCCCTCTGATGTAGTTGCTTGAAGTGATGCAAAGTTTGTGTGTAAAAAGACTATGAAAATACCAGCAATAGGTAATTAAAAAGTGTATGTTTATAATGAAGTGTAACATGTGTTTAATATGAAGTAGATCACATTACATATTCAGGGTTAAATATAAGAGCTGTGTTGTAGAAATCTATAACACACCATTTCATTATAACCTGAAGGGGAGTGTTCAAAATTTTTCAAGTTACCCTGCTTCATTTCACCTACTCTAGCAAATTTGATGAATTGTAAGGGGAGTTTGCAGTGCAAAGTTGAATAAATGAGGTACAGATGTCCAATTAAAGCTACATAAGGGTAGTTTGCCTATGCAGACACATCCCAGTTTTAAATTCTGTGCATGCCTGAAAGATCTGAGTTTATACTCCAAGCTACACTAAGTGAAAGAGTGAATACGAAGATAGGTGAGACAGGAAGGAAGAAATCTACCCAAAAGATCAATTTTTTGCTTGAAGTTTGCAGCCAAAATATTGTTGATTTATTTTTGTTTGGTTTTCACAACAGAAGAGTTTGTTAAAAGATGTAACAGAAAAATCAGCATTATATCTTTCTAAAATAAATATGGAGTTTATTAATAAATGCAATGTAATGGCACAGAGTCTTTCAAAGGAGAAAAGCTGGATCACTTCGTTTGAAGTTCAGTGAATGGTTAAATCCTATTTTCACTGTTTGGTCCAAATTCCTTAATTCTGATATTATTTTCATTTACAGTCTTAATGTTTTCTTACAATGAATGCTCTAAAAAAATTGAAAACAGCTGGGGCGTACAGCTCCTTTGGAAATTAATGTTCTTGTCTTAGATTTTATGTCTGAAGAAAAAATAAAAACAGACATCAAGAATAAATATTGGATGCCTGATATGTTTTCTCTTCTTAGGTACTTTTTGTTGACCCTATCCAAGAAGATACTGGTGATTATATGAAGCTCGCAGAATTATTCTATCATCATGATGTACCACTTAGGTAAGGAAAACTGAAAGTTTTGAGGAAAAATCTTTAAAAAAGGATTCTTCCCTTTTTTCTTCTTCATTTTCTATTCTGCTAGATGAGGATGTGAATTTGAGTTAAATGCAATGCAGCAACATTCTAATAAGGCACATTGGTTACCCACTTGTGTCAAGCTTATTCAGGTATTAATTATTTTTAAGCAAATAGATTGCAAGGTAAAACATACTTGAGTGTGTGTAAAATGAACTGCAAAAGTCTGATAAAAATTTATCTTGTCAAATCATCCTACTGGGTGCCCTTGAGAAGTTGCATTCTAATAAAAAATATTTGTTATGTAAAATATGCTTTCAGGGAATTTTGAAAATTCAGTTCTTTCAATTGTGGTTGCTTTTTCTAATATTGTTTCAATATACACTCTTAAAGACCAAAGTGAGATTATCCTTGTTGAGTTTTGAATTTCTGAAAGTGAACATCATTTGAGAGACACTTGAGGAAGAGTCTGGTTGATCTGAGATACCTAGTTGTAAAAGAAAATTGAATTGATCTCAGAAATGGCTGTTTATTTCCACAGTTTATAAAAGAAGGATATCCAAAGTTCAGCAAGATGAATTGCATGTTAAATATTTAAAATCTTCCTGTGAAATGGCTTTTTGTGTCCTCAATAAATTACAGGTGTTTCATTTTACTTTAAAATTTTACTAGTTCTGATCTTTTTTTGTAGTTGCTTTTCTTAATTTTTTACCATTCAATTACAAAAGCATAACAAAAGACAGATTGCAGTGTTTTGTGTGTCTTCACAGAAGGGTTTGGGTTGGAAGGGACCATAAGTATAGTATAAGGTTTGGGTTGGAAGGGACCATAGTATGGCTTAGTCTCATCCAGGCTTTTTACATGAGAGCAGTATCAATGCACCACCTCCAATAGGCCTTTTTACCTCCCAAGCCTCATATTCCTTTGGGTTTTCTTTCATTTAATGGAAATGGAGGGGTTAGTAGTAGGAGTGTTTAAAACCAATGTGAGTGGAAAATGAACGGCCATGTCAGGGTGGTGGAAAGCCCAGAGGGTTAAAAAGGTGAGAGAAGGGCTGGTAGGAATGGCACACACTGATGATAGGACATCAGTACCTCAGCACTGTCTTCATGCATCTACTCAAGATATCTCTGTCAGGAAAAATAGAAGACAGAGAATGCCCAGACTAAAACAAAGACTCAAGCCATTAAGAGATGATGGCAGGAATGTAAAAAATCAAAACCTTACTACAGGTAAGGAGAGGAAATACTGTGATTAAACCCTATTGACTCAGAGAAATCCTAATTATTGTCAGCTGTAAAAGGTATATGTAAAGTCAGTACATAGCTGGTAACCTAAGCATACTGTAGAGCTGATGAAGGATGCATAGCTGGTATCCTATGTCGTTACACAGTCATGGGAACACCGCCCAGGTACGGGGTTTTTATCTCTACGTGCTGGGCAGATCACTTGAATGCAAACATTTTGTTCTTCTGTGTTTGTGTTAGAATTTGTGTGAAGCAGATACTGTGTTAAAATGTATGATCTCTTTTTTTTTTTTTTATAGAATTGGAATAGTTTTTATTTTAAGTACACAAGAAGAAATTGATGGAAATGAAGATGCTGGAGTAGCTCTTTGGAGAACTTTTAATTACATTGCAGAGGAATCTGACACCTCTCAGGCCTTTATGTCGATAATTAATGTTAGTTCTTTCATAAGAAATCATCTATATACTTCTGGTTTATGATTTATTAATAGTTAAGGTCTTGCTGCCTTGTGATAACATGAGATGTATGCATTTACTTTATGCAGAAATTAAGTATTAAAAGCATGTATAACATTAATAGTCTATAGAATTATTTGCAGAAATAGTTTCCTCTTGCATCAACCCATTTGCTCTTGTAGTTTTGCCTATCAACAGGTTTTCTTCAGTAATATAAAAAAGTAGGTGCATGCCTTTCAGCTTTTATTATTATGAAAAATTATTCTGTATTAATGTTAACATAATGGGCCTGTCTTTGTGTTCTGTGTCTTTTGGAGTACAGGGATTTTAATGTCACTTTGGCAGTCCTGTAAGATTTGAAAAACCCTTTCTTATTGTCTAGTGTAGGAAGTGAAACAGTAAGATAATTTCTATTCTTTGCTCATGCTTGAGCTGTCCACAGTGCAGAAAGCATAGAACTATTCCAGGCTTGCAGCTAAATGAGACAGGTTAACTTTGTGAGAGAGTGCAGATTCTTATAAGACAGGAATTTTGGAGATTAGAGATGAATGGAGGAGAAATAAGGTGAGCCATCTATGTAAAGGCTCTGTGGGTAAAAATTAGGGAATATGGTATTTATTCCTAACAATTTTTCTTCCATTTGTTTTCTGGTTTTATGTTTAGTGCCTAGAAAATGTCATGGTGTCATGGACAAACTTTGAGAGCTTAAGATTAAAGGAATTGAAATAACTAAGAAACCTTGGAAGAGAAATCCACAAATGTTAGGGAGCTGACATGCATGGGTAACAATTATCCATGGGTAACAAATATCCATTATCCACAATTATCCATTTTAGATCAAAAAATATAATTTAGAGTGTGCTTTTTAAAATGTTGTATTCCTCTCTTTACTTCTTTGCATAATATAAAAAGGGGGGGGTGATAAATATAATTGAAAGTTAACAAAAATAGAAGCAATAATATAAAGTTTGAGCTATTCAGACCTATAGAGGAAAATATTGTTCCTCATTTGAAGACAAATGAATAATTTTCACTTAAAATTTTTATTGTATGTATGATGAAAGTAATAAAATATTATTCTATGAAATAAAATAACAGTAAGGGAAAAATATCACTGTAGAAAAAACTGTCACTGACTAGTTTAGGCTTGGATTAATATAGATTCAGCTTAACTATCCATGTTAGCTTATAGAGAGAATTTAGATTACCTCTCCAATTACCTCTCCAATTACCTCTCCAATTATCTTTCACATTTAGCTCACAGAGGTGTATTTCTAATCCACTTCAGATTTAGACTAAAGGTGTAATAATAGATCAATCAGAACAGTGCTCTAATAAAAAATTGTCCATATATGCAATGGTGATAATTACTAAAGCAGTATAAAAACTGGAGTACCGCAATAAAAGCAATATGAAATTTTACCAGTAAAAAATTTGCTAGCACACTATAAAAACATTATACTTATTTATTGTTTATTTACTTCTATTAGTTTTATCAATTTATTTTATAATTTTATAATTTTATCAATTATTGTTTGGGACAACTTACTACATTTTTTAATTTCTTTGGGTTATAATTCTTCCAGATGTACCATGAAGTGAAAGATGGAAATGTTCTGACAGTGGATGATGTGAAACACGTTCTTAGGAGTGAGTACCCCCATGCTGATGTTCAGAGTATCCTGGGTGTTCGTTCTGAATACGATGAAGGGAGGAAGGTACGTTTAGAGCTGTGCTGAGTAAGAAGTACTGCAGTGTGTACAACTCAATGCATTTACTAAGTTGAAGGATTGCTAAATATTAAAGCAAGTAAATACAGAACCTTTGAGTAAAATTTTTCTTCAGCCACCATTCAGTCATTGATGGAAATGTTGTAAAGGTTACTGCATTACTACTCTCACTATGAAAGTTTACTCTTGCCTGCTGCTTTCAGGAGCCACAAGTATTTTTCTAGCAGGCATGTCAAGGGGTGTGTCTTGAATTCTGCTTTCTTCTCAAATAAAGCTTGACTTACAAACATAAAAACCTTTTGACTTTTTTTAGGGTTCTTTCTTTGGTAAAAGCAGCTTTGACTGTCTCAGGGTTCTTCTCTGATGTTATTTGCTTCATTTTTATTTTTATTTTTATTTAAAATAAAAGAATAAACTAGAATGTTAAGCAAAATGAAAAACAATTTCTCAGCAAGATGTTAAAGCAAAAGTTCACAACAAAGTATATGGATCTATAATTTCCTTTGTCATTCGGTTTGACAAATGAGTCCCATCTGTCCCATCAGGTTTCCAAACACTTTTTGTCCCTGCCACTGATGACAAGGTGTGACAGTGAAGCATGCTTGGAGATTAGAGCTCATCCTCTCTTGATACTAGTTTCATCTTTTTACTACAGTCAGCCCCAGTCTGTTTAATCCTGTGATATTTCTGATTTGATCAGGCAGGAGCAACCTTTCATAAGAAGAGTGGCCTGGGCCCGCTGCCTCAGGCGCTGTTTAATGGCGTGCCCTTTCCCAGAGAGGAGATGGATGCGGCAGAGCTGGAGACCCTTATTCTTCAGAGGATTTTTGATGCCACTGGCTTCTTCCAGCGGGCAGTGTTCATGGTATGCTTAACATTTCTGAACGAGTGCAGGGTGAAGCATTTGACAGTGAATTGTTGCAGTCAGGTTTATATATTATGGTTTTTTATAATGAGGTGGCTTGAAATTAGTAATATCACACCTGCAATTACGTTGTTACCGTCATTTGTGGTCATGGTTTTGAAAGAGTATATTGAAATTATTCAAGGCTGAAGGATCAGCTAAGCATATAGTCATTATATAGAATTTTTCCACCTGAAACTGAGGATGTACTGCAGTTGTTCATTGAAAAATGTATATCTGGTATTTTGAAATGTTATCTGTGTGACATTTATATGGTTTTGACCTGACATTGTCCATAACTTGATGTGTATAGAAACTTTAAGCTCAGCCGAAAGATTAAACAAATTCTTGGTCTTTGTTTGTCTTGAAAATCTGCCTTAATAGTACAAATTTTACATTTTTCTGTTACTGCAGGGCTTGTTAGATGATAATGTAAATGCAGTGGATTTTCTTATGGATCAGAACAATGTAGTTTCCCGTATAAACCCCAGTATTCTTGGAGCAGAAAGAAGATACATACATTTCAGATCCAGTCCTGGTAACTCCTTTTTTTGGATATTGTTATGATTTGTGGGTTGGTTTTTTGGGTTTGTTTTCATATTTTAAAGTCTAATACTTTGTGTCTTACATTATGCAGTTCCATTTCATGTGGAAGACTTCTCTACTTTCTCCTTTTTGGACTCACAAGATAAAAGTGCCGTAATTTCAGATAATATGAAGTATTTAACAAAAAAAGGTAATTAATTTTATGTATAGATTATCTGTCTATATATGGCTATTACAAATTGTTGAAATTTACCAGTTAAATATCCCAAATAGGTCAATATTCCAAGGAGTCCATGTAAATTAAATATTTCTCAGTATCCCAGTATCCTCTTTCAGGAAGCAGAGCATATCTGAATATTACAAACCTAATTAATAATTAACAGGGTAGTTAGTTTTTGTGGCTTTGAAATGGGATGGATGTTGTGGCTAGTTGTTTTTGTTTTAAAACATGAAGTTAGAAACCTTTACAAGACTTTTGCAACTTTGAAGATAGACTCAGCTTCCATACATATGGTTTTACTTGAGGATATTGAAGTCTGTTTGGTTTTCAAGTGACTCTTACTTGCAGCATTGTCAGGGCAGAATGTATAGAGTTTGTATGTTTATATCAAAATTAGGTATCTCCTTGTTTTTCCTCTAGTTGGGTGGTTTAATTTTGCTGAACAAGCCTTAATCTTTCTATAAAAAATAGAGTTTATATTCTGATGAATTATAACTCATTTTTACATTTTGTCTTTGTTAAAACTCAAATGTTTTTGTACATTTCAAATGCTTTTTATGTAAAATATTTTCGTTGCATATGCAAGTATTTTCCTGGAGTGAGAAGATATTACAACAATGGGGTCATAATTCTGCATGGAATTTTACAATAGTTTGTGCCTTATGAAACAGCTGCTCATTTACATCAGTCCTTCAAAGGACACAAAAACCCTGTTAATAAAGAGCTTTCTTTTACTGCTTTTTATGTGGTATTTACAGAATTTTACTTAATTCATTATCAGAAAGAAATGCCAAACACTTAAATTTCTTTAAAATAAATTTATTTGACTCTTATTTGATTCTGTGTCTACAACCACAGGGACATCCCAGTGAGCTGTCAAATCAATGGCTTTCAATCTGTGGGCTTATTTCTAAGATTGAAATCTCTTGTGTAAAACCTATAACCTTTAAGCTGGAATCTACATTTCAAATCTCTCTCCCCAATGTGTTTCTCTACACCACAGCAACAGTTAATAATAACCTTTTCCAAGCATCTCACCAGAAACCTGGAAAATTTCTGTCCCTGTGCATTATGTTTTAGGGGATGTATGGTAGACCTGAGTAGACTGATATTCTTCTAGAGATAATTTTGCAGAATTTTTCACCTACCATTGCTCTTCTATGACAAGTAAAGAACAGGAAACCATAGAGCAAGAAAAACAGAAATTATCTGTGTACACTTACAGAGTAATTTACTTTCCTTGAACTGACTTCAGTATATTCCCATTTGTATCCTGAAATGATAAGTTTTTTCCTGCCTTTACTTGAAGGACTTTCCCTTTGCTGCCAGGGAAAGTGACTGGCCTAGTTTATGTGGTCCTGTAACTACTTAATTCTTTTCATTCCTGGCTATGTATGATCAACCTTTATCAAATGTTCACAAGTAACCTCTGGTAAAGCAGGTTTTGTGAATTGGAACTAATTATTTAGGGCCCTCTTGTCTCAATGCTGTAGCAATGGATCAGCTCCTGTAGTCTCTCTCTCCTATTAACATGATAAATTGTTTTCTAAGAATCTTACTTCAATTCAGAAGGCAAAAGATTCTGATGTGGCAAAGATTATTCTTACAGTTGAAGTCAGCACTTAAACATAGACATGAATTTAGAAATGACAAAGAGAATTAATTTGCTTTTCGTTAGTCATGAGAAGATTCTCCAGAATGTAAAACAGGATTATCTTTAATTCTCAGATGAAGATGCGTTGTATGCTGTTACTCTCTGGATTGTTGCTGATTTTGATAAGCCAGCTGGCAGACGACTGCTTTCTGATGCCTTGAAAAGCCTGGTGAGTTTGTAGCCAGTTTTATTAAAATAGTTGTTATGAATATGTTCTTAACAACTCTCTCTGCACATTCAAAAATCATACTCTTAAATAAAAGTGTAGCAACTTTGTTGTTGGTCAGGTGCAGACTTAAGAGATTGTGCTTTTGTTTTACTCAGTTCCTGAAGGGTAATGATCATTTTGTTCATGGACTTGTGAGCCAGAATACAAACTGTGACACTGTGTGTTAAAATTCCTTCCCACTTAGACTTGCTCCCATCAGGTAGCCCAGAATGTTACCTGGAAGGACTTTGGGATACTGCCTGTTGATGTGAACCGTTAAGCAGTGTTCTCCTGTATTATGTGGCACAGCTGTGGCCATGAAGCAACCATTTTCCCCTATACTGTTTGTGTGCTTCTAAGATCGATTTTCCTGTGTTTTTTAATGTCCTAGGAGAATCATCCACATTTATGAGTTTGCTTATTTTTAAGTTCTTCTCTGTTAATAATAGGATTTAGGTAGGAATGTCTGAAATATAAATATACTTCAGAAAGTATAAATGTAAAGCAATATAAATGACAGAAAGACCCTGTATTTGGGGCAGGTTAAAAGAGTACTTAAACTGAAATCAGGCAGTTATCTGGACTTTCTAATCAGGAATGAAATAGGAACTACCCTAAGGGAACTAGAAAATTGGGATGTTGTCAAGAGAATGTGATAACAACTATGTCTTAGAAAAAGGCTTTAAAAAAGATAAAGAAGACTATTCAGTACAAGTCCTTGTTACAGAAAAGCATTTAATTTCTTGAACTTCTTGATTTATGTCTCAGGCTTGACAGATGTACTCCCTCTGTAGCTTAATTTGTTAACCCTCTTCAGCAGGGGAAATTTGCCACAGCTCCCATCTAAGAGGTGAGAACCACCTGGGCAAGTCCCCTTGTGTTGGTGAGAAGAATCTAGGGAAAAAAACCCAAAACATTAGATGAATTTCATGTGTTGCTTGGTCTAGTGATTTTCAGATTTCATGAGAAATAAAACAAGAGTATTTTTTTTAAGTCCACCGATTTTTATTGAGGATATTTACTCCTTTCTAGTTTCCTTCTATCTCTCAAGTCAGGGTCTAGTATAATTCCTGATAGTAGCAGAATTGGCACAGTCACCACTTGCTCATGACTTGCCATCAGCATTTGAAGTAAAGCATGCAAAAATGTGGTGGTGAAAATGGCTGAAGGAAATTCACTTCTAGCTATTCCAGCTAATACATGCTATTTTGAAAACTCTGAATAATTTGTACTTCCTTGGTAAAAACCTTGAGCTGTCTTAGCTGGAAGAGACCTCTCGAGGTCATCCAGTTCGGCCTCCCACTCAAAGTGGAATTATTGACTTCATTACATCAGGTCATCTGTAGGTGTGTTTGAAGGATTTCTGAAAATCTCCAAGGAGATGACTCTGTCCCTTCCCTTTTCAAATTACTCTGGTGTTGCACTGCCTTCCTATTGCAGTTCTTTTCTGCCAGGCCAAACTTTGTGAGCATTACCCCTTGTTACTCTCTGCTGGTACCAGGAAGGGTTTAGCCCTCTCAAGTTTTTCACTCCCCTTCAGTAACTCTTGGTTGCTACTCGAGTTCTCTGTAGTCTCCTCTTTGCCAGGTGGAGCAAGCCCAGATTCCTCAGTACTTCCTCATAGTTTTTTGACCATCTTGGAAGTACTTAGTGGAAGCCTTTCCAGTGCAAAATACCAGTGAGGGCATGGCTTATTTTTTGTTTTTCCTGCATTGGAGTCCATTTACCTTTTCTTCAGTTAGTGGTGTTATTTGATCCTACCTTAGAATAATCATCACAGTCTCTGGTAAAATTTGAGTGGCATTACTGATTTTAGCAAGTGAAGGATTTTGCTCCTGCTGAACTTTAAAAATGGTAAGTGGATACATTCTCTTGCATTTATTTTATGCTTAGTTCAATAATTTTTGAAAAACAGACATCTATCAAACTAGTTCTGAAGTCTGTAAATGAGCACTTATTTATGTCCTTTGTTAAAAACATGCTTCTGCAAAATGCTCAAAGGCAATTGTTCTATTAAAGAAACTTAACACTTCTATTTAAAATATTTATCACAGAATAGGTAAATCCTTACTAATCACTTTTTTACTCACAGTTGGAGTACTGAATTAGTCATTGTTGTATCTTTTCTAAAGACAAATAGCTGCAAAAAATTAAATACTCAAGGGCATTTCACATAGTTATAAATGATATGAATACATTAGGTAACAGCAGATGGAACTGTAAAATTACTTATTGTTCTGTTTTTCTTTGCAGAAAACAAGCAGTCATGCACGAATTGGGATTTTGAACAATCCTTCATCAAAAATAAAGGAAGATAACACAGCCATTGCAAGAGGAATTTTGGCTGCTTTTTTAACCCAAAACAACAGGAACTTAAAAAGTTTCCTAAGTAAACTCAGTAAGGAGGAGACAGCAAAATCCCTTGCTGCTGGAACTAAAATTGTTAAATTCCTTATCCCAGTGAGTACAAGCTAAATTAGATTATTTCCTTTTTTATTTTCCATATATCTTATTGGAAGGAGGTGGTGAGAATAACAGTGTTTGGCCAAATGCCATGAAGTTTATAACCCATATACAGTTTCTTCTCAAGCAGACTTGGATTTTTGATGGCTTTCATGTGATTGAGGAATAGAGAATTTCTTTAAAGGGAGAAAATATGACAGTACTGAAAAATTCACAATAGGGGTACCAGATAATTGAGACCAAAATAGTTTCATTTTTAATTTTTTTATTTTCTTAATAGCTCTCCCATTTAGTTAAAATTGCAGTATTAATGTTTTTCAAGAATTTAGACTTCAGAGAAAGTTAAGACTACGGGAGAATGGAGCTGAGTTATTTCATAACAGCTGCTAACTACTGGTTTTTGTCTCAGAAGGAGTTGTAAATTTTAGCCTTTTTAAATAGGAAGTGTTGGAAGACTAAGAAAACTCTCCATATTAGAAAGTGAATATTTTTGAGTCATATTTCTTGTTTCATTGTTTAATAAATTTTGAAAGACGTAAAGGTCTCTAATGAAGCTCTGTATGCTAATTATGTTACTAATTAATGTCATTTTATTAATTGTATCTGAATGAATCCGTTTGCTTGGTCTCTTTATTACTAATGAATACATATCAGAATAATTCTGACAGATGAGACACAATTCTAATTTTGGCATGTTTTTCTCCTCTTTGAAAATGAATTATGTGTCTTTCTGGATGATGTTGGCTTCCCCAAAATATGTTCAAATTGTATCCAATGTCCATATTAGAATGACCATTAGGTTTTTGGAGTATTACAAATTTTTTTATATCTTTTTTCTAAAAGCGGTAATACAGTTGAGTTGTTAACAGAGTGTTACTTTTCATGCAGCTGTTGTGCTGGATGATGGAAAAATTGCTTCACCTCAGGCTCAGCTTTGCTCTCATGGTTATTCACAGTTGCCCCAGGGTACAAACTGCACTCTTGGGCTCCCCACCAGCAGTTGTGCGCTTACACTGAAGCTGAGGTGGCTGTGTTACTTTGATTTCTGGTTACCACATAACTTGAAGAAAATCTTTGATTTCCTCACATGATACAAAATTTATTTTTGCTGAATCATTCCAGCATCTCATGCTTTACCTTTGCTTTAGGGAATGGATGGTGATACTTTTGAGAAGAAGTACAACACTTTAGGACTGGATTTAATTAAAACTCAACAGATGTTCTGCCAGGAGGTTCTGAAGCTGCTTCCTGGGCAAATGGCTGTTATTAGCAATGGCAGGGTAAGAAGGAAATTAAGACTCTCAAATCTTTTTTAGGATGTTTTTACTTCTGAAACTTCAGTTTCAAACTAAAGAAAATGCATTCTCTTGATTTCCCATTTATTCAGACAGTTGTTAGAGAACGGTATGAACGTTTGCCTTGCTTTTTTATTTTGTTTTAGTCCTAATTTGTTCATTAGCTCCATTCCATTGAAGCTACTATGTGTGTATGTCATTCCCACAGCTATTATAGAGTTAATCTGACAAAATTCTCAAAATAGGTTAGTATCTGATTTATGGTGATGGTTAAGAATAAGTTTTGATCCTGAAGTTACTTTTATTTTACTATGTAGATAAATGTATATAAATTACATTGAGTAAGTTAGTATTTCAAGCTCTAAAGCATCATATTTAATAAATATTTAGTTATTTTATAGTCGTAATTCTTAGTTTACAGATAAAAAGTGTAGTAATTTTCTTGTTTCAGTGTCTTGTATGTATATGCTGAAAACAATAGCCTTAATTACAGTATGTCAATAGATGATCTGTGATCAAAAGATAAAATGTTGCATTCAATATTTAGTGCTTGTTAAATGACAGTCAATGCCTTACATTGCAAATACAATTTACAAACTACATTTTAATTCTTCTATTTTCCATTTTCTCCACCATTTGAAAGAAATAGAAAGAAAACTATGTTGGCATCTCATAACTGGAAACTCTTTAAATTCAGTGAGTTTAGTTACTCTTGTGCATCCTAAATGCTTCTGAGATGCAACTGAAATACAGCTAAGAAACACACAGAAAGCATTTTTGTTGATGAAGCCTTAAAGAATTGTTGGGTTTTTTTGTGTCAGCTCCCTCATAACTAAATTAGTGAATTTATTTTATAAATTATTCTTACTGTTCTCCATGCCTAAAAAAGCTAAAATAATGTCATATTTTAAGTTTTGGGGAAATAAGTTTGATTGAAATATTTGGATAAATTTAATAATGTATATTCATATCTGTGTTTTCACTTTAAACTATCACTTTTCAAAGGACGTGGGATATCCTTCATTTCTGTCCTTGCTATTTTATCACAGACGTTTTGCTTTTTATGAGCAAATTAATTTTTTTCAAATTGACTTCTCCAAATTACCATAGCATTTCTTAATTACACTGTGGTTTCATCTATATCATGCATCATTAATAAAAAAAATCAAAAGTGGAATTTGTTATATCAACTCTCATTTATAGGACGCAGTTGAATTTTGATGAAGAGGCATTCAGCACCCAGCATATATAATGAGAGTCTGGCAGCCCTGTAGGCTATTGAAGTTGTCTTGGCTCAATTTGGCCTGATAGACTGAGTAGGAAATCCAAACAACATCCTCAAAGCTATTTTCTGGGACTCCAAGGCACTTTCTTTTTTTTCAGACACCAAAAAATCCTGTATCTTCTCATATGATGCATTTTGTATCCTTTCCCATTCTTTCTATCTGTTCACTTTCATTTGACAAGTGGTAGAAGGAGACTGTGTTCATAGAATTAGAAACCTAAAGAGTGTGGTAGACAAATAGTAATTTGAGTTTAAAGTATTTTACATAAGAGAGCTTTTTCTTAGAGTTATTTCTAAATAGTGTATTCCTTAACAGATGGATGTATAATGAAAAGTAGCATGGATATTTCCATTGCAGTTATTCTTTGTGATTGATAATTACTGTAATCATATAACTGTAAAAGCCTAATCCTGCACAGTTACTATAACATTTAATTAGCTTTATAATCAATAGTATTGATGTATATGGAGATTGGGGTTTCATCTTCAGTATTGTGCATTCATTTAAAGTATTAGTTTATTTTTACTTACAAACAGAGCATTATTGGGACATTCTTCACTTAATGTTTTTTTTTCTCTGTCTAAGGTACTGGGTCCTTTAGATGAAAATGAATTCTATGCAGAAGACTTTAATTTGTTGGAAAAGATAACATACAGTACCTCAGCAGAGAAGATTAAAGCTATTGTCAAGGAGATGGGAAACAGTAGTAAAAGGTAAAATTCTCTTGCCTCATAACATGTGTGCAGCTCTGCTGAATTACTCCAAAGACTTTCCCTACTTTCACTGTCCTTACAACCAAGAGTACAGCTAACACTAAAGGATTCCTACTAGGTTTTGTTTACATAAGAGGAATTGTAAAGAATAAAAATAAGCTTGATAAAATACAGTGCATCTTAGGCCAAATCTGAGTATTAATATTTGAGGTCATTGTCTTTGGGAATTGTTAGTTAGGGAGCCGGTAGAGGCATGGGCTGATGTTGTGCCCTGACACCATAGTAGACAGCATTCACACATCTGTTCACTGAAGTGTGAAGATGAGATGAGTTCAGGCCATCTTCTGGTCCTAAGGATACAGCTTGTGTACAAAGAAGAAAGCAAAATTACACTCTTCTTACAGTACCTCTCGACTTTGAGTATCATTTCTGTTATCTAGAAGGACGGGCATAACTGAAAGAATCATTACCAGAAAAACAAAATCAACAAGAGATAAGTAGTGAGATAAGAGATAAGGAGTTAAGTAGTGAGAGACAAAATGTATTTAGACAAATATTCTGACTTAACAACACTGAAATGGAGCTATGATTTCTAAGGAAACTTCAGTAGGAAATTCCGATAGAAAAAATTGAAGGATGTGGCCAGACTTGAAACCAGGTCATTTATGTCTGTTCCTTAATGTTGTCATAAATCAGAAAAAATTAAAAAAAAAAAAGCTAGAAATGTCAGCAGATCTTAACATCATATACTCACTTCTCTTGATTCTGAATCGTGTCTTTTTTACAAATTTGTGAATAATAAAAACTTGTCATTATTTCAGGTTTAATATGTCTTGTGGACCAAGCTCCACATTTTCATCATATTACACAGATTTCAAGACCCAACAATTGAGAAAAATAATTGCTGTGAGGCTGAATGATAACTTTGTGAATTCTACATCTCTTAAAATTAAGAACTGTCCATTTCACAAGGCTTCTCTAAGGCTGTAGTGGTTCTTGGGCATTGTCATGCTGAAGGTTTAACTCCAAGCTGCAAGTCCTGAGGTGTTAATCCCCTTAGAGTCCAGGTCTGGGATGTGGGCTTCCTAAATAGGCTTTATGCAAAGAGACTGACATTAAAATGTTAATGTTTTGCTCCTTTTCTAATGACAACCAAACTATATGTGCCTTATTTAATACAGTGGCAGTGACTTGATTATGAAAATAGATGCCCTGCTGTCATCTTTGCCTAAAACAGAGATGAGACAAGATGTTGAATTACTCAAGGAACAGCACAGGTCAGTTTTGTTCATGATAATGCACTTAAGAGTAATTTTTTAACATTTGAATGTCCTGATGATTACATAGTCTTTGGAAAGTTGAGTAAGCATTCTGATTTTGAAACTGTTTTATGAACAGCCTGCTCATCTGCCATAGCATAATGCATCTTTACCTTTCTCCTAATAAATTCATTGGTAATGCCTGTTGATTTCCCAGCCTTACCCTTTGCTGAAAAGAGAGGAGAGGGGTACATTTTTAAAAAGGACATATGATAATACAAAAACTGTAATCAAATTACAAATTTTTATAAAAATTTTTGCTGTTTCCAAATCTCTACTTGTTTTTATTGGTAAAGGTGCTCCAGTAGTAGTTGTGTGTACTGTTGGACTGTCCCTGTTGGTGAAAGCAGGAGTGAAATCAGTGGTAGCCTTTTCTAAGAGGCTGACACCTTTTTCAAAGTTACACTAGTAGCAATCAGTACTGTGCTGACTGACCATATATTTTGTGGAAAACAAATTCCAATTGTCCCTTTTCTGTATTTACAGCATATGACCTTTTTTTTTTTTTTCATTTTTTTAATTAAGTTTACTGACATTTCCTTCCTGTAAATACAGAGTACTTTAACCAGGTTCTGCTTGACTTAGCCTAATCAAGTCTATCAAACTGAATTATTTTCTGGACTGCATAAAGCTATTCCAGCCTATCAAGTTCCACACTTCTCAAATGCCATTTTTCCCCCTCTTTTTAAATTATGTCACCACCACTGCTTGCCTGATCCAATGATTCCTGATCTCCATGAAGGGAACTGTAAGCAAATGACAAAAAGACTCTTTTTCTTGCTGTGTTTTATTTTATTGATTTTGTTTTAGAGAATGTATCTAATCACTAACCAGTACAGAAGTATGTAGATTAATGCTATATTTTTTACTCCTGTTCACATTTAGCTTTTCTAATTGTATCACAGGGAGCAATCATGATTATTACTTGAAACGAGGGAAATATTTTCTTGAGCAGTAAATTCTTAAACGCCTCTGATGTTACAAATCCATCTCTAAAAATGTTAGTCCTTTCAACAAATTCAGATTTGAGTTTTCATGTCACTTGTTTTGAATACTTTTTTAACAGTGTAATAAAAGTCGAGCCCCAGGAGAATGACCCATTCTATGATGTTGTTGCTATTGTGGATCCATTGACAAGAGAAGCACAGAAGATGACCCATTTATTGATTGTAAGATGGTGGTCATTTCTTGTAATTTGCTTATTTGTACTTTAGTTGTTACTAAAGTTCTTCTAATTTCCACATACAGTATAGTAAAGAGTAAACAAATGTGATTGTTTTTTCTTTCCCTTTAAAATATGTGTTTAGTTGTTTTAATGCATAGAAGAAGTTGAACTATCTAGTTCATCATTATGAATATCTCATTTGAAAGTAAAATTCAGATGCCCCATGGCCCAGTCCTCTTAAAGTGAGCCTGTAAGTGCTCTCTACAGTCAATAGAAAGAAAGGAGGAGATTGTGTACATAATTTTTTGCATCTCAAAATCTCAGGAGGTATGTGCTTCTTTCCATTAAACCAGATCACCTTAGTTTTCCAAGGCACCTAAATGAGGTGGTCTAAATCTGACTTGTAATATCATCATAAGAAGATTGGACTATAAAGCTTTCAGCTCTTGGTGGGGTATTTCTCAGTTGATTAATGCTATCAAGTATATCTAGTTAGGCTTCCATTGTGTGTAGCTATTGAAGAGAAACTGTCTTAAAAACACAGCTGCTAAAATTATTTTCTTCTTTCACCTACTGCAGAATATCACTGTGTCTCAGGATCCTTTATAGTTTCCCATAAAAATGTAAATTTTGTCTTCACTTTATGGTCTGTTATAATTCTGAAACCTCCAACTTGATTTTTGCTGCATCTTATTTTATCTTTTTTTTTTCCTGCAGTAATTATGCAAGTTTCATAAATTCTTCAAGTGCTTTTCCCCCTCCCATTTTCATACCCTTTTATATCAAATGTTGAAGCATCCACTCACTCTTCATATAGTGGAGCGAAGTAAAACATTTTTTAAAATTCATGAAAAATTTTGCTATTTCAAGATTCTGGAATACTCTAGAGCTTACCTCTAGAACTAGATCTCTCATTTCACCCTTCTCAGTGAAAATGAAAGCTTGATATTACCAAATGAAAATATTTTCAGGTTGAAATGGACTGGAAACTCTCCATTTTTCCAGAAGTTCATATTATGAGTATAAATCACATCAAGGATCTTGCAGCTCAGAGCAGAAACCTCCATTCCTCTGAGCTCAACAGGCTCTCTCATGCATGCCCAGGCAAATGACTCCCATGGTGTCCCCAGCTGTTCAGCTGTGGCAGATCCTGCTTTGAGTCATAGGAGCTCTAGTTTTAGTCAAGAAGCCAACCCTTAGGAGAGAGTAATGAAATGCTGTTGAAAGTAAACAAACCAGAAATATTTTAATGTAGATTAGACTTTTCAATAATATCTTTTTAAAAATGAAAAATAGCCTGGAAATTTATATGCACACATATGCACACACACACATATATTTTTATATATATATATATAATTACCTGGAAAGCCACCATCTCCTGCTGTAGAAACAAAACAGACATGCAAATACAGCAAGCCCCAAACTCAAAGTTCTTAAATGAATGCCTTTCTGATTAGCTTACTACAGATAGGTGATTTAAATACTATAATCACTGGAATAAATTTATATTTAAAGGCTCTTTTTTTTTTTTCATTTATATAATTGGATTAGAGCTGAGTATATTGGATTGGTAACTATTCATGGTGCAAAATTGGCTGAGTATCTACCATGGCAGAACACTTGATTCTTGCCCCATTCTGCATTGAATATGTCCATATAATGACTGGGTTTTTTCACCCTGGTGAAACTATTGT
This sequence comes from Molothrus ater, assembly GCF_012460135.2. NCBI lineage: Eukaryota > Metazoa > Chordata > Aves > Passeriformes > Icteridae > Molothrus > Molothrus ater. The sequence goes on from NC_050479.2 coordinate 41,322,139, forward strand.
ATTACTTTCTGTCACTTAATAGCTACTTCAAATAAATCTTTTGGTCTTTTTTATTAAAAATACAAACAAAATGTTACTCATATTAAGTGGGATTGAAATTGAGATAGGTGTAAATAGCTGGAGGTGGGCTGTAATCTAAACTTTACTGCTTAGTCTGATAGACTGGCAGTGTAAGGATGGAGGAGGGTATGAGTCAGAGCACAAATGAGACCTCAGTCAAAGCTGCTGCTTGTTTTTAAGATATGTACTGGATTGTATCATAAGAACTGCTCTAATCCTTTCCAGACTGAGGCAGGTAGCACCTTCCATATAGTCTTTGTTTTTTCCCTTTTTTCAAAAAGTTTTGTTACAGACTTTAGCATCAAGTATTTCCAGACAAGGCCGAGTCACTGTCCACTGTAAATATTTAAATGCCAGCCATAACTTTACCATGGTTGGGCCACATAAGTTCTCAGCAGAATATATGGAAGAACTAACTTGTCCCGAAGTTATGAAGGTGATCTCTAAGGTGATGTGAGAAAAGTAGAAATTCCTTCTGCTAAAATGGAGGACAAAAGTGAAGAGTTGTGGATTTTTTTTCCTCATGGTTCACCAAAAACAGGAGGAAAGATTATTCTGTATAGTTTTAGGATTATCCACCTTTTTTTTTCTTGTTCAATAAGTATCCAGCAATTCAAAAACGTGGAGGAAAAAATCAAACCTTTTATTTTTTTCTTGTCAGTTATCTTTTGCCTTTTTTCCTTTGTTCATTCTGCCTTCAGTGAGGACTTACTATTCCATGCCTAAAGTAAAAGGAATCCCTGAGGGAGCCCCTTTCGGTGATCTAGTCTGATTGCCTATATAATGCATGTGTCAGGACTCCTTTTTCACAATTATCATTTGAAGTAGAAATAATTTTTAATCAATTCCTAATTTAAATATTACCAAGCAGCTGAGTACAGATTAGAGCTCCTACTGAGATTTTTCCGTGGCTAATTAACCTTACTGTTAAACTCAGACTTGGAATTACAGATTTTTGTTTAGATCCATGCTTCTCATCATTTTGCCAGTTCTGTTGAAGATTCTATTAAAAGTTTGTTTTCAGTGCAGATACTTTGTATTATCCTGAAGTTCTCAAACAATTCCAAGTGACTGGTTTGATAATCATGGTTTGCTAAGTTAATGTTCTTCAGAAGAGTTATGGTAACTCAAGTAAGTGTCTTCCAAATGACTTTTTGTTGTGCACATGCACAATAAAACTAGCTCTTGAATAATTTTCAGGTCTCCTGAAATACTTCAACCATGTTTTACAGTGCTCCCTGAACTAAATTTCCATGCTCTTTGAATTTTCTTACTTAAAGTAAACAGATTGAACTCTTCAAGTATCCTGTAAAAGAGTCTTCTTAATTTTGTCACCATTTTCATATGTTAACTCAAATGGCCTGGTTTCTGGTGTCCTCAGAAGCCCTACATAATAGAACCAAGTTCAGTATTTTCAGAAGTTGTATTGTTGAAAAACACAGAGATAATGAATTATTGTCTTATTTGTCATTTCCTATTTAAAGTCCTTTGAAATGTTAATTAAGAAAGGCTTTTAGGTTTTTTTTTTGGCTACTGTACTAAATTTCATGGTCAGCTGATGAATTGGGATGATGCATCAGCCTTCTGCAAGATAATTTCATTCTGTACAGAAAAGCCTAGCAATGCAGATTGCTGAAGAATCATTCCTGCTGTTGGGATGAGGGTTTTGTTTAGTTTGAAGGTACAGTCCTTACAGGATTTTATCATTCTTTTTATTCTGAATGGTAGTTAGATATTTGAGTCACTTTGACCTCTATTTTGATTTTGGTGGTCTTAAACTTATGTCATGTGATGCTTTCCCTTTTTATCCTTCCAGTGCTCTTAGGTTCTCATTTCCTGCTTCTTCACTTGTTCACACCAATATGCTATTCTCTACTCTTTGTTTTTATTCAGTAGTTTTTCAGTGATGGTATTCAGGTGGCACAAAAGATAAGAATAAGAAACTAGGAATAGAACAGTTCCCTAGGGCTAAGTAAAGTTACAGCATTGTAGTAAAGAATGTGTGTAAGCCATGGGCTGAACTGAGGAAAGAAAAATTATAGTCATAATAAAAAAGAGATTTAATGACGAATATTGTCTTGCTTTGTTCCCAATTTATTTGCTATTGTAGTAATTTTAGATATTAGCCTTACTAGTATTGGTGTTATAACTTAGCTTTTATGTCTTACTGGCCTTTCTAATATCCATAAATGTAGGCACAGCTGCTTTATGCTTTCAGGTAAGCACTTTGTGTCAGAAACCACAGAACTGAAGGTAATTTGATACAGGTTTTTATGAGTGCTTTAAAGAAATTAATGACTTTGTTAGCTTTAAGCAAAACAAAACAGATTGCTCACAAAAATAAGAAAAAAATATTGTCCTAATATTATGATTCCTATATAACAGCATCCAAAACATTACTATTTTAGAAATTAACAGATGAAGAAACTGAGAGAAAAAAAATAGAAATATGTTAACTTACCAAAATGTTTTGAAGTTAATTGAATGGTTTAGTACATCATTAGTCTATTGTTGACATTTAAAGTTATTAAGTAATTGAGTATTAAAATAGTTCTCTGAACTTCACTATATTTAACAATTTTCTATATTCAGCTATTTTAATAAGAGTGAAAGCAATTGTTTTAAGATTGTTTGTTGGATTAAAGGCATGTGTTGTACTTAGAGACCTTCAAGTGTTTTAAAATCACAATGTAACAAGGGTGATAATATCATTTACTCAAGCGTTGGAAAATGCTCTTGAAAAAATTGCATGAAGACATTAAAATGTTGACTGTCAAGAATATCATGTGCTAAATCATGCAGTTTTAGGAAAGGTCATATATTCTTTTATAGTATCTGACAATAACCTTTAATATACAGATATATTTACATCTTGAAAAAGTTTTAGATTCCTGCTGAAACTTGAGAAATGGCAGGATGTCACAAGGGTAACTTTGGCTTATTTTCAAAGTTTGGTGATTACCAAGAACCATTTTTTACAGAGATTTTTTTTTCTGTAGGTACTCAGGGACATTATCAATATGAAACTCAGGTTATTTTTGAACTGCAGATCTAAGCTGTCTGAAGTGCCACTGAAGAGGTTAGTAGTTCATAGCTCGTCATGCTCATTTTGGAAAAACAGTCTTAATGGTGTATTTTTCTTAAAAAGTAAACATTGCTTTGTGTTTCTGAATTCTTTTTGTTGGCTCATTTTTCACTGAATGTTATCTAAGCAGTTGGCACTTGTTTAGATAAAAGTTTTTGTTTTAATATGTCAAGCATAGTATCACAGGGAAGTGATCTAGTCCATCAAATACATCTCTCATTAACAGGCTTTAAATAAATCAATAGAGTCTTTTATGGCTGTGAAAACTTGCAGAGGGGGATTATCTAAGTTGTTCCCTTCTTTACAGCCCACTGTTTGTGTAATGGATTGTACAGATTCCGTACTCCTAGGAATTAAATTCATCTGAATAAATATACAGTCTGCATTTGTTATATTGAGATGATGTTATATTTCATTGAGAACATGATTTCCTGAATGTATCTACTATAAATTGAAGTTTCTTTTATCTGTGTGTAAAAATCATGGTTCACTAATTCAGTGATAGACATTTACACTGAAATTAATTCCTTCCAAGAGGATTTCTTTCCCTCTAAGAGTAATGTTTAAGTACAGCCATCTCCTTGGCAGGTATTTTACCTATAATCCTAACACCTATATTACTAATTACCTCTGAGAGAGGCTGGTGGTAGTGCCTGTCCTTTAGCCATAGGGCTGTAAAATTAATCATTTGCCCACAAAACAGAAGTCTTTAGTACTTATTCATTTTGAGGGGAATTACTCTCATCTCTTGTTCCACAAGAGGGTCCTAATTATCAGTCTTCTGAGTGTCTTCTTGTATGAACATCATTATGATGGCTTTTGAAGCTGGGCACTTTCCAGGTCTTGGTGCCTGGTTCTTTCTTTGTGCTTGGGAGAACTTTTATGTGTGGAATAATTGGGGTAAGAGCTGGAGAGGAACAGGGAAACCCTACCCTTCCTCTGCTCTGTCCTTGCTGCTGCTAGTGACAGTAGCCATTCTCAAAGACTTCTCTTCCAATAGAGATTAGTCCTTCTGCATAGTTCAGTGATAGGGATTCTGAGAATTCAAGGCTGCTAGCAGTCAGGGTATCTAGATGCACCTCTTGGGTATTCACTTTCATAACCTTTAGAGTGTTAATGGAAAATAGACACATCCACAGAAAAATTACCAGAAGCCTATAGGTCTGTGTTCATCTACCAGCCCATTTGAGATGCTGTAGATATTGTCTGATGATATTCCAAAAGAATAAGGAGCTACTTTGCCTCCAAATTTTATCATACTTGGTAAATACTCACTATATTTGAAAATATTTTAGAAGAGCTTCATGTTTGTATTTTACCAAAAGTTGGGTTTTGTCACACTTCTTTTTCAACAGCTTCTATCGTTTTGTTCTGGAACCAGAATTAACTTACGGAATCAATAAGCACCTTCCTTCTGAACCTGTAGCAAAATTCCTAGAATTGCCAGAATCACCTCTTTTGACCCTAAACATGATCACCCCTGAAAGCTGGCTGGTTGAAGCAGTAAACAGTTCCTGTGACCTTGATAACATTCATTTGCAGGAAGTAAGTAATAGTTTGCAAACACTGTAAAACTTGTGTTGGCCCTTCTACTTCAAGAGGGAAGTAGAAATATTGCAAGATTTGTCTTGTGTCAGTTCTCCTGAAATATTTTCTCTGGCAATTGTTTCTTTGGTAATTTTCTTTGGTAAATTTTTCTCTGGTAATAGGCAATATTTTACCATTTCTGTTGTCATCATTTTTTCATCCTTTTCTCTCTTAAAAAAAAGGGACAAGTCTTAAAGGAAAGCGATGGAATAGAAAAAAATCAGAATGCAAACCACAAGTTAAAGCAATTTACGTACTATGTTGAGTTTTGTGTTTAGAGAAATACTGCATTTAAGATAAAAGTAAAGCAATTAAAGGATTCTTTTTTTTTCCTAGTTCTTGTAACCTAGGTAAATCTTCATATAAACTGGAATATATGACTGTTTATTAATGTAGTTCAAAATGTATTTCACCCTCTTTTAGTTCACAATTCTTTCAATTATTATTTAATTATATTTTAATCCCCCATCTTCAAAATGATTAGATTTGTTTGAGTCAATAAGCTTATGCAAAATATGGAGGGTGTTTGATTGACCAAAGTTGTGTATTTGGAAAGCGTATTGTGAAAGCAAAGCTGGGATTTACCTTACAAAGGCAGAGGCGCCTCAGCTTCAACACTCAGTGGAGAGAAGGTCCCTCCAGAGAGTGGTCCTTCCTCTTTGTCTTGGATACCTGTTTTAGAATTGAGTTAAGTTCCTGTGGATGGACTTTTCTTTGGGTTTTTTTGACTGTGGGAGTTACATTGTGGTAAATCCCACACAACATGGTTTTGACTGTAATATTTTGCTTTTCCCACATGGTTAAATGACATAATTTATTGATGAAGCATTCCTTCCATAGATAAAAGGGGCAGTTATAGCAGAATATGAACTGGAATATATATTGCTTGAAGGACATTGCTTTGATGTGACAACTGGACAACCTCCTCGAGGGTTGCAGTTCACTCTGGGCACAAAGAAGAATCCTGTCATGGTTGATACTATTGTGATGGCCAACCTTGTAAGTACTTAGTACAGGAATAGTCATTATAGTTGCACGCTTCTTGTGAGAATTCTTCATGAGCATCTTGTTCTTTAAATCCATTTCTCTGTGTTGCAAGCTTAGTAATGCTAAAAGTAACAGGCACATCCTGGAGCTGAGCTCATCTCCAATTTGTTGAGCTTTCCCCCCTGCTCCTCTCTTGTGATGCAGTATAGGTTTGAATACAGCCTAATTTTATACTCTTGCCTGAAGTGCCTAAACTGGCAGCCTAATTGCCTCTAGTAGGAGGTAGGACAGTTATATTCAGGCTGAGATTCCCTTACAAATGTAAGGTATGGTTCACATTCTGAATAAAATAACCCTCTTTGTTATACAATGATCCAGGCAAAAGATGACTCCCATTTTAGATGCTTCAGGTAAGTGCTTAGAGCCTTGGTGGGACATACCCACACCTGAGAATTTCTCTCATCATGCAAAGTAGTTATTTTTCATGTTGGCAGTCTGTTGAGCAGACGACCATGTGACTTCTGAAGTAAAACCTTTATTTTCTGTTGTCTAAGGGAATTTGAATGGGAACGATTTTGATAAGACCTTTTACCTATCTGCTGTTCTCTAGTCTTTGTAAATACTGTGTCATAAGGAATGAAATACTTAATAAATTGTGAATCTTTGAGTTTTGCACAAGTATTGAATATGGGTTCAACAGTAGAGGATGTTTGGCATGAAGAAACTTCTAACAATTCTTCACATTTCAAAGCTTGCTCTCTGTGACTTTAACTTAGCAATAGCTGTTTACAGTGTTCCTAAAATGGCAAGGAATTGTGTTGACTTGGAAAGTTGTTTCAGACAAAAATTTTGAGTTTCAAAGCAACTTTTCAATTTAGGATCTGTTCAATAATTTATTTCTTTGCTGCTCTTTTACTTGCTGTCCTTGGTGGAGTTTTTGTATGTAACTCAAATTCAGCTAGAAACAAATAGGGCACAGAAAGACATTAAAACAGACATGCAGGAAAGGTGATAGTTGTTGCATCCCTGACACACTTCTTTCAGGGCTAGTACAAATGCTGAGTAGTTTATTGTTGTAAATGAAGATGGTTGAGTCTGAAATGCAACCAGAACAAGTGCCTGTGTTTTTTCCTTAGGGGTATTTCCAGCTGAAAGCAAATCCAGGTGCTTGGACGCTGAGATTGCGTAAAGGGAGATCTGAGGAGATTTATCAGGTTTTTTCGTAAGTATGAATCCATCATTTGGAAACAAATTAATCTGAACCTGCAACATATTTTGAAAAGATGACAACACTGAAAGAAAGTGAGCAAAGATAGCGTTAAAAAGTATAAGATGCAAATGATGATTTAAAGTTTGTAAGGAATACCTTATTTCCTTGTATTGTTGTTGTTTGATGGCTACATGTATTGTTGAAGGCACAATAAAGCCACGCTGCTCAGCTAGATTAGATGCTAGCAATGTCCCTTACTATACAGTTGCACAGCTACCAGACACTTTCCCTGTCAGTTCTGTGCATGGTTAGCATTATCACACCACCAAATTCTGTTGAAATGTCACTCATGGTTTTGTTTGTAATATTTTTGCATTTCCAACATGTTTAATATGTAATTTCGAGAGTACGTCCAATGGAGCATTGCTCTCGCAAATTATCTCCAGAACTATCTGAAGGAAGTACCACAAATTTCCCTCTCACAGTTTTTTTCAGCCCTCTGAATACAGTATATTTACAAATGGCATCTTTTTTTAACACGAGCATTGTAGTCATTTCAGTTCTAGACTTTTTTCTTCGATGAATTCTGAGTGTTACTTAGTTGTCTAAGTCATCTAAGGATCACTGTAGTTACACCTCCACCTTAGGATATCAAAGCATCCTTCATTTTGAGACCCTGGCTGCATGTTGACTGCACCACATCTCCCTCTCTTGGAAGAAACCTCTGTCCATAGAAAGAAAGTTGTATTCCTGTAACTGGCATTTAGGTGCCATCTCTGTGGCTTCTAGATCTGTAATTTCCACGGCTGATTTTCATGGAAAGGAATATATGTACTCACCATCATTCCAACTACTCCTTAGAAGAATCACCTTTTCCCCATGTTCTATGTAAAAGCACAGACCTCTAGCCTATGAGAGCTTTCTCCTGAAGCTTTAGATCTAATCACTTCTAGAGGAGCAGTATTGTATATTTAATTTGAGCTTCAGTTTTTCTTTGTTTTTTTTCCTTTTTCCTGTTCTCTCTTTTCCCCTTCCAAGTAATTGTGGGGTTTGAAATAGGTCTCTTTCTTATAAAATATTTATTATTACTTGAAGCCCAGGAAGACATAGTTCCATATGTTGTTAATTATAGCTTCTATTAAAAACCAAAATCTTGCTGAACCTCTTTGTGCTTTTGAACATTTAGTTAATATCAGTGTTACAGGGAGAAATATTAATGGGATGTTAGATTCATTCTGTTTGTTTGCAATTTTCAATTTTTTTTTTTTTCAGAAATCACTTACAATCTGTTGAAAAAGCAGAAAAACGTAGTCCTTACCCTTTGAGGTTCACCTAATCTCCACCAACTGCATCTGTACCATTTTTCTAATTTAGCATTCAATTCTTAAGAAATATAAAGTGATTTATATAAGATAGAGTGGTTTAAAAAATAATGTAACGAGGTGCAGTTGGGTTAAATAATGAAACAAAATGAAACAAAACAACTCTACATTCTAGCCTGGATCAAAGGAAATTTAAATTATCTACTGGGGTTTTGCTCATTTTCCCTCTTAGCACAAATGGGCTTAATTGAACTCAGCTAAGTTACTAAAAACTAATACCTCATGAGCAATCTAAACAATGCAACTTATTTCATCTTATTCTTCCAACTGGAGACTTAAAGTACAACAGGAAAAGTATGTTTGTGGGGCTGCACCAGGATCTTTGATATTTCTGTTTCAGTATTAACAGTATGAAGTTGCTATCAGAGCTCAGGCAACCGTTTGATACGATGGAATTTTGCCAAGAGCTGTTGCAGTATATTCTCCATCCGTAAATATTAGTCACACTCTCCCCTGTTGAACTGTGAGATGAACCTGGTTTCTTTGAGGCACAGGCCTGTACAATATAAAGGGAGTTTTAGAATGTTCTACATCTCAGTATTTATCTTACTTGCTTCTCTCATAGTTGGAAGTAATTTATTTTTACTATATATAAATACTTAACATTTAAAATAAGCTGCCTCTTTCTTCTTAAAGACTGCTTCTAACAAGGATAATTATATTGATGCAATCACACTTGTAAATCAATTTGTTACTGATAGATTACTATGAGTATTAGGAAAGTAAAAATTGTTATACTCAGCAATAATATGAGCACTTCTTATTATTGGGACTTTGATGTTGGTAGGAAAACAAGAAGGTTTTGCTAGATAAGATTGCAGAAAATTATTTATACCTAAAGATACCTATAAAATCCTGATATTTTACTTTTTAAAAAAGCAGGTAGACATATAGAAGATATAATATTATATTTTGATGTCATGCAGACTGCCCAGCTGAAAGGTATATCTTCTATAATTTAGGAAAGGAGTTGTATGCTTGTTTCTTGGGCTTGAGCTTTTAAAGGATCTCCATTTCTTGAACCCAAATTCTTTTGTCCCCCATATGGAAAATTATAATTTGTATTATATTGGTACTTACCTGTATTTGTATTAAAAGCATCTAAGTGTTTTGAAGTTCAAGTTGTGATGTAAATAGTCTGCTAGACATGTTTTGCTTTTCACAATTACATAATATTAAGGTAGCTGTTATTACATATGTCATAGTGCTGTCAGTACGCAAGACATTTGGCTTGGATTTAAAAAGTTTGTTCATAGTAGGACAGAAATTCATCAAACTGAGTTCTGTGCAGAGTAGAACAGTTGGCACTTTGTAAAGATGGAGCCCACAGGGAGGCATCCATGAAAGAGATTTAGGGAGACAAAGCAATGTTGTTGAATTTACATCCAAACCAAACACTCTGAGAATATTGCAGAGACTTTGGAAAATCCTCTTTATCAGCAGAATCCTCTCTATCTACCTACAAAATTCATAGCATAGGGATTTTGAGCTAACTGAGTGAATAACAGAGAAAAAATATTGGTTGTGTGAACACTGGGGGCAAAACTGGAACATTGGGCCAGCTGCTGCTATCAGCAGTTTGTGTTTGGATCAAATTTTACTATTTTAGTACTTTTTAGTGACACACTTTATTTAAAATGAAATTAATATCTGAGCACTATACATCCTTGTGATGCAAAGACCCTTATTGGCTGGGTGTACATATGTGTATGATATTTTAAAAGTGTGAACATAAAACTACAGTAGAGAGTAGAAAAGTTCAGATAATTCTGAACATTGTTTTATGCAAGGATAGGCCATCTCCATGAGACTTAGTGATTACAGGCACTTTTTACCAAAAAATGTATTAAATAGAAAATTCAGATGAGTGTGTAAAATCCTGCAGTGTTCAGGTAAGTGGTATGATGCACATTGAAACAAGATTTAAATACTTCTGTTTTCTAGGGGAAAAAATATGAAGCCTAAGGGGTAGCAGATTACTTTCTTAAACCCACTTTTTGTGTGGGTAGCTTTAGCAAGAGGAGCCCACATAATGCTGATAATAGATAGAAGAGATTGAAGGGGAAATATATTGAGGGGCTGTTGAAGTGTAAAACAAGAAAATTTGAAAATTATGTTGTTATTATACTCTATCACAGTAACATTTTTCATATTAGCTACTATGTGGACTGCAGTAGTTTGGAGACACCTGAATGGCTTTAAACTGATGTTCAGTAGGGCAGAGGTTCATGTGATGCTTGCACAGCTGTTTCTTCAGGGGTACAGTTCCCAAAGCCAGCCAGCTGAAAGCCAATATTCACTATCTCAGCTCTGTGATGAAGCCTTCCCTATACTTTTAAAAGCAGATCTATTTTAAAAGTACATTTAATGCTGTCACACAATTTCTAAGCTGTTTTCCATATTTGCAAAATAAATTGTTATATTTGAATATAATATATACGTATATGTAATACTTAATCATGTGTTTAGCTGTAGTTTACTGCAGTTTTTCATTGATTAATAAATTTCCTGTGAAAATTCAAATAAAAAAAATTAAGGTGATGACTGTGGACAATGTCCAGTGATGAATAAAACTCAATGTTTTTGAAGTTAAAATATAAATGCAAGTCATTTTTTTCTGTAAACAGCAATTCTAAACCTTATTCTCTGATTAAACCCAAGTAACAATGCATATTTTAATGAGACAGTACCTTTGCCTGGGTTTTTGTCTCCTCACAGCCATGAAGGAACAGACTCTATAGCTGACCTGGCAGACGTTATTGTGGTATTAAACAACTTCAGAAGCAAAATTATCAAAGTTCAAGTATGTATGCAGTGTTTCCTGGTATGAAATGAGACTTCTGCTTATGTGTCTCAGGCTGTATTTAATGGAAATATATATACTGAAATATATAATTTAGATTTTGTATAATTAAAGAGAAGGATGTGCAAATTAATGTAGTTAATTTGATCCAATCAGGTTATACTAATTGTGTGGGAGATTTGTTAAATAGCTGTTAAACATAGATAACATTTATCTCATCTAGCTCGAGGTGCCCAAGTGTGTAGTCTTTGTGACTTAAATCCCTTTCTGCTTAGCAGGAGAGAGTCCAAAGGACTGCTCATCCCTGCTCATATATGGATTTAAATCAAGAGAATGACCTCTTGAGACATCCATTTCTCTCCAGTGAGTGAGGACAGATTTTACACAAAGTCCAGATTCCAGAATGGAAGTCAAAATCAGTTGTGTTGAATTTTACCCTAGGCGACCAAATTTGTGTCACCAAAATTACATTACTTTCATTAGATGTATCAAAACAGCTAATGAAGCACCACTTACAGAGGAGAAAGATCCTCATAATACATTATATTTCCCACTATATATTTTAAATATTTTTAAATATTTGTAAATATTTTAAAACACCAGACATTACTCTCTTCCCCAGTCCTGAAAGTTTCCAGAAGCCAGGGAAAATGTAAGACTCTGGAGCATGATGAGCCTGTCTTTAAACAACAGAGAATGGGTAAAAGGGTGCCTAATTTTCCTATTTTGTGCCAAAATAGGAATATTATTTTATGTGAAAGGTGGTATGTGTATTAAGCTTATAACTAGAATATGTAAGCTCTGCCATTCAGTTGAACTCTAGAATCACTTCACTGATCTGTAGGATGTGGCTTCAGGACAGTGTCAACAGAAATCTGTGTTAGCTTGACAATATAAACATGTGAAATTAATATGATTAGATTCATACATTCAGGGTTTTAGAAGCTATTTGGTTTTCAAAAGCAATTTGATTTCTTTTAATCAAGGAAATTGTGGTGGTAAATTGAAATTAATCTTGAGCCATTACAAGCATCTGGATAAGACAGCAGAAATTGCTTAAGTTGGATGCAAGAGCTTATGTTTCAGTGACAAATTTGTCACTTTCTCCCTGTGAAGGGCTTATGAAAATGACAATTTCCTCTCAGGTGACTTCCATTGTGACGTGCTGTCCTTCTTCCAGCTAGTGGCTGGATCATAAACTTGTGAGGGAGGAAGATGAGAGAAAATTCACCACTTTTTTAGTTGTTGTTTGATAAAGATGTGCAGAGGGCTTGAAATGTGCTGGCTGATTTATTAATCACCATACTTAGTGGCTCTAGCCAGTTAGTACACCATAGTGAGATATCACAATACAAGTAGTAATTACTATCAACTACCTTCCCAACTGGCACAAAGGCCTTTATTTTATTGACTAGGTACAGAAAAAGCCTGATAAAGTGAATGAAGAGCTTCTTACAGATGGAGCAACAGGAAAAAAAGGAAAGGTGGAATCAGTTGCAAGGTAATGCATAACTTAATTCTAATTCAGCTGTTCCAGGACATGTTTATTATTACTCATAGCAAGTAAATTTTCTTACTTGATACTGATACAAACGTGTAAAAAGTCTCTCCTAGAGACTTATAATGTAAATAAAAAGGGGGAAAGATAAGCTATAATGTCATGTAAGTCTCCTTTTTTATTCTCTTCTTAATCTATCCTTTGTATTTCCAGTTTCTCTTCATTTTTTCCTTTGGCTGTTTTTTCATTTTGTTGTGGCAGGGAATCAGACTCAATGTGAAAATCTCAGCTGGTTATGTGGTACTCATGTATGTCAAACTGAACATCAAAAAGCAGATCAATGCTGCTTGTCTGCTCCTGGACATAATTTATGAAATCTCAAGTGTTTTACCTTTTACTTTAAAGTTTGTGTTCTTTAAGTAATTGTAATAAGTATCTCAAGCATTACACGTGGGGCTAATAACTTTGTAGTATTTCTAATTTGCTGTTTTGAACAAGACTCAAAAAAGGCTTTATTCAGTTTTCAGTAGCTTAGGCAATGGTTGTCAGTCACAGACTGCTAAAGAAAATAAGGAAAAGGCACAGCAGTTCTACTTCATCTACTAATCACTTGGCTCCAGTCAGTCCTGTACACACACCTCTCTTGGTAGATCCAGGACTGGCTTCTGTTCCAGCTTTAAAATGTCTCATGATGAAGCCTCTTGTGCCACAAGTACCTTCAGACCTGAGATTATATTGAGTGTCTGTTGCTGATTTTATGTTTATCACCATTTATCCACAGATGATTTTACTGTTCCAGTGTAATAGAATCACAGTGTGTTAAGGGTTAGGAGCAGAGCACCCTTGAAGATCATCCAGTCTCAAACCCCCTGCCATGGGTAGGAGCACCTCCCACCAGACCATCTTGTTCAGAGCACCATCCAGCTTGGCCTTGAACACTGCCAGGGATGGGGCAGCCACAGCCTCCCAGGGCAGCCTGTTCCAATGTCTAACCACCTTCACACTAAAGAATTCCTTCCTACTATCTAACCTAAATTTCCCCTTTTGCAATTTGTACCCATATTGACTAGATTTAGAGACCTTCCCAGACTACTATGCTACAACTCTCTAAAATTTCTTCCACCCTGGATCCACATTACTGCACAAAGGTGCCTCCTCTGAAGAATGATGTTAGTTGAAGGAATTTTTCATTGACTTCAAACTTCCCACTTCTAATTGGCTGTGTCAAAGGATGTATGTGCAGACATCAAAATCTTGACTCCCCCTGAGAAGGTTACAAGGCCAGAGATCTCTCAACCTTCCAGGTCTTGCCTTTTATCACAGTGGCATTCATCATGCTCTGAGCTTGGCTGGCGCAAGGAAGCCCCTCATGCAGTGAAGTTTATTTGCTCTTCCCAGTGATTCAAGGTTGTGGCTCAGGTGCATGATTTGAGGCTGTCAGCCTTTTGCCATCTAGGATCCTGTCAAATACCCTTCCTTTCTGTTATCCCAGAATGAATATCCACCAGCACATTGTTCACTACAGGAACCCACATGTGCTTTAACATGGGAGATGTGTATACCACTTTGCCCAAGCCCTTTCATACCTGAGCTGCCCTTCTCTATCTGACTACTTTTCCCACATGACCTTAAAGGTCAGCCCAGCAGTTTTGGGAAATTTCTGCTTTCTCTAAAGCTTTGCAGAATCAATATTTTCAAGATCCTTGCATCAAACCCTGATTTTCTCTTTTCACATGTGGTGGCTGCTTTATAAAGAGCTTGACACTCTTTCAATCCTGCTATCACTAAATATAAGACATGGGACAAAAAGTCAGGAAGAAAGGAGACAAACTACTTAGACCTGTGAACTGCAGTCTGTTTAGCCTGTGAGGGTTCAGTGCTGCTTGAGAGGTTGTCTGTCTCCTTTGAAGATGCCACACCATGCTGACAATGCCACTCCACTGATGTCTCTCTCTTTCACCATGCCTGAGTGAATAGAACGTGGGTTTCTCAAAAGATTATTCACACCACTTAAACACATTGCAGCCTCTCAGCTATTTCTGAGCTTTCAGCTTTGTATCAGTGGAGTGATCTGAATTCTTTTGAATACATTGGAGATCTGAGACTTGTCTTAGTTGCTCTTAAAGATTATGAGGATACCTATTTTTACACTTTCTAAAGGATACTTTTAAAAGGGATATAACCAGAAGAAAAAGTAATAGGGTAACTCATGCAGTCTAAGTGTGTGAGGAATGACTCATCTCACAAAAAAGACTATTGAGGTAAATTTCCAACAGTATCAAATGGCTTGATAACCATTTGATAACTGTAACCAATCTGGCTCTGCAGTTCTGAGATATGTGAAGCAGTGCCTGAGGGAGACTGCAGCCACCATCCCCTACCTCTGTGTGCTGGAAGGCAGCTGATTAAAAAAAAACATCCCTGGCAGACTTTGGTATTCAAAACAAGCAAAGAATGCTGTGCAGCAGAAACAGAAACCTCTGTACAACATACCTCAAATACATAGGTTAGCATCTAGGGAGAGGAATCAGAGTAATCTGAAGAAGAATTCAACAAGTGTTACAAAAAACACTGGGGAATCCCATCACCACAGACCTCTGAAAGTTATGAGAGTATTTTAGGGAGGTTATAACTCCTAAGCCAAGGCATGTGCAGTGGAAGTAGAATCCAAGTGTATTTGTTTACTGCAGGATGTGTATTTCTTTTGTGTATTTTTTTTTTGATTCTCTATGAGCTTAATGATAATTTAGTAGGACCTTTTTTCTGCAGAATTTTAACTTTATATAATTATTTATAATAATTCTTAGATTTTCAGAAGAAATTCCAGCCAATGAGAAGGAAAAGAAAAGTGATATTCTTAACATTTTTTCTGTTGCTTCAGGCCATTTATATGAACGTTTTTTAAGGTAAGGAAAGGTAAAAAGGGAAGCAAGAATTTCATAGCAATACTCCACATTTTCTTAATAAAACCAAGCAACCTAAAGAAACGGACTTTTTAAACAACATCCAAATAATAAATTTTCAAAACTGAGAAAAGTTGTATACAGTGAGAACTAAATTAATCTTTAAGAACAAAATGATTCAACGTATAGATGTTCAAAAATACCATTATTCTTTGAAGACAGAAAATGTCTTTCATGTATGAAGTACAAACATAAAAGATGAAGTTCAGCCTCTCTGTATACAGACACAACAGAAGTGACTTCATTAGAGTTGTGTCTATTTGTGTTTCATACAAAGTGGATTTACTACATGGACATATGGCCTTACTTATCTCAGAGTCCTTTCAATAAGGAGTGAGTGCTTTTAAGGAATTCTTACAGTGTTGCCTGATCTCTTCACAACCATCTGTGTTACTTTTTTGATTTGAGCACTGGTGATTTGATGGCTGAGTCATCTGAAGTTGGAGCACTGTGGTTCTTTCCTTCAACTTGCAACCACCTTCATAAAGGGAAAGACGCATTTACTTTAAAGGAGAAAAAGTAATCTTAAACATCATACTTGCTGCTTTGTCTTATTTTCGAGTTCATTATGTCTTGATTTTAAGGCAGACTTGACTTCTTGTAAGGCTGTAAGTCACTGCTTACACCAAACAAAGGGCACGATAGTGAAAAATAATTGAACCCAAAACAGGGATTCTTACAGTTATTAAGGGTTTTCAGAAGAGGGTCTGACTCGAACTTTGCTTTTTTTCTTTTGAGCAACCTGTTAAACTCAACCAGTAGATTCTAAAGTAAGTTATTCCAGTGGCCAAGTTAATATTTAAGGTACTAACCATTATCTGATTTAGTCAGTCACCTCTCCTAGAATAAAACATGTTAATAGATCCACTTTTGAAATTGTTCCTTCTACTGTTGCTTAGCCAATCTGGATCAAATAAGGCCATCTCAAAGTGCCTTTGAGCACATGCTCTTTAAAGCTTTTAATTAGAAGTAGATGAAAAAATTTCTACTTAAATTGGGTTAAAGAAATTATACTTAGAGTTTTAGTACTTTGTAAGTGCAGTTGAAATTTAATGACACGTCTGTATTTGTTTGTTTATTGTAGACTTATATTTCCACAGAATAATGATGCTTTCTGTCCTGCGCAATACAAAAACACCAGTTAAATTTTGGTTTCTGAAAAACTATCTCTCCCCAACATTTAAGGTAGGAGAAAATTCTTCCTCTTTTTTTTTTCTTTAAAATTTTAAGTGATTTCTTTTGAATTGCAATTGACTAATTATATAATTTAAATTAAATTTTCACAGTGGAAAATAATCCCTAAATCTATTAAATAGCAGTGTTAGGTATAAGGCTCTCCTCTTCTGGGACATGAAGCCCAGTGATACATTATAATAATTTATTCTCTTTTGATAGTCTCCAAGAGCTTGCATGAAAGGCTATTTCTATATCATAGAAATGAAATGTCTATTCTATCCCTCAGTTTAGCTGAGGATACTGCTAAAACTAAGGGATCATTTTAAGTAATAAATTACATAGTCAGTAAGGCCAACACAGCTGCAGCTGCCTTGCAGCATTCCCTTCTTTTCCTTTTGAGTCCTTGTGTGTCTCATATATGTGCACCTGATGGATTTTTGTTCTTCTTTTTGTGCTTCCAGGATGTAATTCCTCACATGGCTAAAAAGTATGGATTCAAGTATGAGCTGGTCCAGTATAAGTGGCCCCGCTGGCTTTATCAACAGACAGAAAAACAAAGAATTATCTGGGGTTACAAAATTCTTTTCTTGGATGTTCTTTTCCCTTTAGCTGTGGATAAAATAATATTTGTTGATGCTGACCAGGTAAGAAAATATAATGGCATATTACTGTATGAGGAATTAATTTGGGCTTAAATTGATCCAGTTTCATTCTCTGTGGTCATTTTATTCAGATGTTGGTCTCTGTTGCAAAGAAAGACTGTTGCAATTGTACAAGCAGAACCAGTGGTGTTGCAGAATGTAGATGCAAGAATTTCACTGGTCTTCAGTTGTGTGACATTAAGAGTTGTCCTAAATTGTCTGTGTGGAGAGACAGGCACCTGGAGAGATGTGTGTGATCTTAAAGCTGCATTTCACTGAAAGCATATTGGAGTGATTCCATCTCTGGGCTGATTGTGAGAGGAATTCTCCACTATGGCCAGTGTCTGAGGTGATTTGGACCATTTGAACAACTTCTAGATGGCTGAAATTCTTCAACATTAATCCTATCTCTGTTTTAAATTTGCATGCAGTACTTCATTCAGGAATGAATGTTGTATAATGGTACTGAAAGACAAAGTGCTGTCACAGATGAGTTTATTACAAGGTTATTAAAAACCTTGAGACAAACTCTGACGTATTTTGGTCCTTTTCCAAAGCTCAAGAATAAATTAAACTTGGGTGTAGCAATGCAGACTGCAACTCCCTGCAATTTCATCTGGATACACCATCTGGGAACACTGATTGTCTGTCCTCACTACTGTAAGGACTTCTCTGTGCTCCCAAATAGCTGTAACATTTTTTACCACTGATAAATTACGTCAGTGGGGTTTGATGGAAGAAGGATTGATTAACAAATAAAGGACATGTGTAAAATGTCATTAAAACCTCTTTTTTGAAAGTACTTTACCATTAGATACAAGGATTTTTCAAATGATGCAATAATTTTGGAATGCCCAAGGTGGGTAACAAATAAGGAGGATTCTTTAGAAGGGACATGACTGGTAGATTTCAAAAGTTATGTTTCTTAATTAAGGCATTTTTTATTGGCCAACCAGAAACACTGGTCTGTGAATTTAAAAAATATTGCCAGTTTTATATAACTTATTCAATAAATGTGTTACACAGATGGCCACTGTTAATAATATAATAAAAAATAATAAATAATTTTTGGAACAATAATTTGGTAACTGTCTTCCAGTGGAATAGTTTATTTATACCCCACTGATGTAGTGTCTGTAGCTTTTTTTAATAAAAGTTAAACATTGTGAAGCCTGCTGCAATCCCTACCCTCATAGAAACAGTAGTAAAGTCTATTCTTGTTTAGATTGTGAGGAGTGACCTGAAAGAGCTCAGAGACCTCGACCTGAATGGAGCCCCCTATGGCTACACTCCTTTCTGTGACAGCCGCAGGGAGATGGACGGGTACCGCTTCTGGAAATCGGGATACTGGGCTTCACACCTGGGCAAGAGGAAATACCACATCAGGTATTTCCTTACCTGACAAGCCCTTACACACTGCTTGTGCACTCTGGGAACTGGATTGAAATCTGGGTGTTGGTGTTGATCACTGAGCCATTCAAGAGCCATTCTCAGTCAAGGCAGGAATTCCGATGACATATGGATTTCACTGTTTTATGGTGGTTTCAGCCACTTAATAAAGAAAAATAGCCCTTCAGTATGGGAACATGTTTTATTTTCTCGTTATTTTTATTACTATTGTCAAAAAGAGGGTGACCCCCCAGAAATCTTACTACTTTGGTTTTTTATTCCTTTTAGTGCCTTGTATGTTGTAGACCTGAAGAAGTTCAGGAAGATTGCAGCTGGAGACCGGCTTCGGGGCCAGTACCAGGCTCTTAGTCAGGATCCAAACAGTCTGTCAAATCTAGATCAGGTATATATGGTTTTGAGCAGTTTTCGGTTTATTTTCTTTATCTTTCTCAATATGTATGGAATATCTTGTATCTCAGCATAAATGTTACATAATTGCAAAACTGTTTGCCATTTACTGCTGTTTTAGCCTATTTTCAGGAGTGCATATGAGCACAGCTCAGAAAACTGCTGATTTTTTTTAATTTAAAAATGAGATATAACCCCAATTACAGAACTTTTCACCTTTATTTGTAGTTGTTCTGTGTGCATTTATGTTTTTCTGATGATAACCCTATATTCTGATAATGGTAATTATATTCGTGTTTACCAAGAGCTTGTTTTCCTTTTTCTTCTTTTTTTCCATTAATGTAAATTCAATTTTCTTCTGTAAGTTAACTGCAAATGCACTCTGGTGGTTGTTGTACATGGTCACCTTGGAGTGGCTGGAGTTTGGCTCACTTTGGGTGAACCTCAGAAGGCTTCATAACTGAGATTGTCCCTGCTTTTGGTGTTTCCCTTGTGGAATTACTTAACCACAGAAGATTTTTACCTGCCCCTAGCAGCAACAGGATCCTATGGTAGCAAAGCCCACATTGCTCAGTGCTTTTCTACAGCCCCTGCTCTAAAAGCAGGTTTCTCTCTTACATAAAGACATTATTACCACTTGCATTTTTTTCTCCAGAAATAAAAGTAAAAATTGAAAATAGGAGTTCTTATGATACTGGAGAAAGAAAAGTGGGAATACAGCCACACTAAAAACTCAGACTAGACTGGACACCTGGAGCTGGCACAGCCTTCAGCTGTATGTTAAGAGCAAAAGGCTGAAATAACAGCAGCAGTCAGAGTTCACATCTTTCTGGACAACAGAATGAATTCCTGGCTCTGATCACCCATGCAGAGTCCTGATGTGATAGAGCTGTGTGTTCTCCAAACACAGTCTTACCCACATGCACAAGGTGTCTTTCTGAAAGACCTTTTAAGAGTCAGAGGTTGCAGAGTTTTCACCATAATGCTGGTTTTCAGAAAATTGGTTTTATCTAATGTTCTCAAAAAATTAAATCTTCTCATTTTAAGATTCTTATATTTCCAATTACAGCTTTAATACATGATAGCATATATCTCCTATTAGCCTGTTGGATCAAATCAAAAGCCACTTAAGCACCAGATGTTAAGGTAGCTAACTCTTGGCAGAATGGAATTGGAATTACTTTGGAAAGTGAATATTTCAAAGTAGTATTTTCATAATAATCTGGTTTGACCATATTGATAGGAGCTACTTGCTGTCTTCATTGCTTCTTCTTACACAAAATACAGCAATACTCCTAGAAATACAAACCACAGTGCAATGTACTGGAGACCTGGAGAGCTTTCATCTACTGATGAGGATGCATTATAAGTCTGTTATTACTATTTTTGTTTTAAATACCTGTTTGGAGTGCTCTCTGCTCTTCTCAAAGAAGCAGCAATCCCAGCTCTCTGTTAATCTTCCAGCAGTACCATCTTCATGGGTGGCAGTTAAGGTTCTTAAACCACAGAAGAGAAGTAGATAGAAGGGGAAATGATGATTTTAACTGCAAAGGAGAATAAGTATAGAACTCCTAGGGAGAAAAAATGACACATCATAAAAACTAGACTTCCAGTACAGTAATTTTGTACAGAGCAGTTTTTGTATTTATTCTTTTTTTTTTTTCATTTACTTTAAATCCTGAAACTAACAGCTGACTTTCTACATTTTACTGCATGTAACAATTTTTAAATTGACAGCTTCTAAAAGTACTGCAGTAATTCAGGAATTGTGATTTCATTTAGAAAGTCAGAAAGGCACAACAGAAAACCAGTCTCTCTTCTTTTGGAATTGAAATGGTGGTAAACCATTCCAAATGGTGATCAACTACATTCCAAAAATTATAAGTTATAAAAAAAATAAAGCATTTCAATTAATGCTGAATGTCTTGGCTCTCCATATAATTTGATGTAATTCTTTGGTACCAATGTCTGTATTTCAGTTAAATTATACATCTTTCATAATGCAGCAATATGTGCCATTTTATTCTGTCACATTTAGCAGTGTGACTTGGCAAAATAAGATGTGACTAACACTTGAGTGCTGACATTTATTCTGAAATCTAATGTAAGGTTGCACATGTGAGGGTGCTTACCAATGGATGTGCCTGTTACTGTCCCTGCTCTTTGCAGCTCTGGCCAGAGCAGGAGCAGCCAGCCTGAAACCTGCCTGAGGAGTTTCTCATTTATGAATGCTGTTCTCTGCATTCAGCCAGATCTTGGCCCAGAGTTTTCATGACAAGATTTCCTGACTATGTAATAAAGGTCAAAAAAAAAAAACAAACGTAGAAGTAAAGTAAGGAACTGAGCCAGAACAGCAGTTTAAAGCTTTTCCTTCTCAAGCTCGTTTCTGGAATCCATTTTCCTAGAAGTCAGCTCAATTCAGAGTAGTGGCATAATCCTGTATTAGATGTTTTTTGAGTCGTGTTTTTTTTTTTTTCAAGGAATGGAAAGCTGGTTTCTATTCAATGCTAATTTATGATTTTACAAAATTTGTACAGGATCTTCCCAATAATATGATTCATCAAGTAGCCATTAAGTCTCTCCCTCAGGAGTGGCTTTGGTGTGAAACCTGGTGTGATGATAAATCCAAGAAAAAGGCTAAAACAATAGACCTGGTGAGTTGATCCTGACTTAGATGAGTTGTACAGATTAAAAATTTTGCTGTGATTTCTGGGGCATTTCAGGTTGAATGTGTTTCATGTCATGAAGCCAGCCTTGCTGGAAGGCACTGCAACATTCCATCCCTTCCCCTGAAATATTTTCTCCAGAGACCTCTCCCACTTGCTCTCTACCAAATCTGCTTACATTAAAGCTGAAAACTGTACCAAAAAAATCAGTGTTATCTCTTAACCAGATGGGATTGAGGCTTTTCATGCCCATACATGTATTTTCCTTATTATTTTTCCATAGTCAGCCAAGTTACTGGAACTGTGACAAAGTGCTGTTACCTGTCTGGGCACTATGGGCTGCTCTTGTTCTCCCCACAAAGAAGGTTCCTCCAAAACCTTAACATTGTCATGGTTTTCTTGGTCTGTTTCATTGCTATAAACAGGAGATAAAGCAAAGTTTTAAAAGCATAATGCTCAGGACACTATCCATGTTTAGGAAGAAGAAAGTTTCTTTCTTTGGGAATAGAAAGAGACAAAAATCTTTTTCCTGTCATTATTATCCCCATCCCATTTTTCCCCCATTTAGATTTTTTGACAACACACATACACTATTTCTGATGCTTTAGCTATAATTTGAAAGGAAAACTGACAGTTGGAACTTGGTGTGATTTTTCAGTATGCAAATAGTTTTCTTTGTGTCTTTACAGTTGTTAGAATGAGTTTGTTTGTGCTTTGAAGACAGGTGCTCTCTGTTCAAAACCCACATCAGGTTCAGTTTCAATGTGCCAATGTCAATCTTGCATCTCCTGGGCAACTTTGTCTAAATTTTAGTAGTGTTGTGCCAGCCACGTCTGTGCTATGCTGACAGTCAGCAAAAAGAAAAGTATTTACAATTCATTTGAGCTAAATTCTCTGAAAAGGTGTTATTTTCACATTGGCTTTGTTTACATCTAATATGTTTTAAACTTTCAGTGCAACAACCCCCAAACCAAAGAACCAAAACTAAAGGCTGCTGCCCGGATAGTCCCTGAATGGGTCGATTATGACTCTGAGATCCGAAACTTAATACAGCAAATTGAAAGAGAGAAGAAAAATCTAACATCATTATTTCAAAAAGGTAATTTACATGCATATTCAGCTGTTAGCTTTTAAAAATTAAATATCAGTCTAGTTGAAATTAAGATTGGGGTCAGTAGGTACAAATCTTGTATTTGTGTAATTTCCCGTGTTGGTAGAGAAATGGTGTGGGGTTTGATAGTTGTGTGATGCTTCTTTCCACAGGAGTTACACTGACAGCAAACCCTCTTGTTTCATGCCAGAATCTAAGAGAAAGCTCAGTGGTCCTGTTCCTGCACCTCAAGCACAACCAACAGTCACATTATTTTGGCCACAAATATTAAGTAAAGCACATTAGCTTAGACTTCACTTGGATAAACTAAAGCTCATGTCTGTTAAGCAGTTGGGGACTGAGTATTAATTTGCCTCTGCATCTCTCTCTCTCTCTAGGTTTATCTATCCAAGCCTTTTTGCACTAAATTCTATTTTAGTTAGTTTGGGGTTAAGGTTTGGTTTTTTGTTTGTTTGCGGGTTTTTGTTGTTGTTGTTTTGTTTGGCTTTTTTTTTTAACTAAAATTGTTTTCAACTAAATAATTAAATAACATGAAAGCCCCAGACAAACAAAACCCAAAAGCAAAAAAAAAAAAAAAAAGGCACAAACACAAATGCAGGACTCCCAGTAAGACTTGACTTCTTGGACTAATGTAAAACAAAATGAAAAGATGATCTGAGCACTCAAGGTTGAAGAAAAAATGAGCAGATAAATATTTATAAGTCTTTAGTGGAGGAACAAATTCACTTTTCCTTTTAAAGAATTCTTAGTGGGTTTTATTCTTTGTGAAAGCTTTTGGTCAGCTTGTAGCAAGGCTCCAAAAATGAAGTTCATGTTCCTGAACAGACTGATTAGCAGGAAATGGAAAGTAAAAGGCTTTCTCCACATCTTACAAACCCAGGCACTGTCTGTGTGTAACTCTTTTGTGTATTTTTCCCTTTGGCTCCAGGGCTCAAGCACGATGAACTTTAGCACAGCCCGTGACCAGCAATGGTGACAGCTCAGAGTCTTCTGGGAAGGACTGAACAGAATTTACAGCTGTTACATTGGCACTATTTGCAGCATTCTTTAATGTGAAGTCAAATATTTTATAACTTAAAGTGTTATTTAAAACATTTTAAATGCAATACAAAAATGAGAAATCCACAGGTACTTGGGCGTTTGGGGTTTTTTAAGTGGTATGGAGCAGCTTTCCCAATGGCTTTGTTTTTCTTTTCCTTCTCTAAAGTACAGTTTGCCCAGAGGACTTTGGAATATCAAGGAAGATGTGTTCAGCATTGTCAGTCCAGGGGAGGACACACACATTAAATATGTACTTGGAAACTGTTTTGTGCATATTCCATGCATTAGGCTACTGTATTTAAATATCAGAAATTTTGATTATATGCCCATAGTTTTGTCACTCAAGAAATGCTGTGGTCACAATAAAGACTTTATAAAATACAAGATGTCTAATTTAGACCATACAAAGATAACTCCACGTGGAAGCTAAAGCAAGGAATGACAGTCTTCATTTATTATGCAGGATTTCTGCACTCTTATTAGAGATTTTTAAAACTAATTGTTGATTCTTAGGCTGCTTTTGGCCACTTAAATAGTGTGTGATAAAATTCCATTATGGTTTTGGTTGAGGTGATTTTCTGACCAGCATACATTGTATCAGAAGGTCAGTACCTGAAAGCTGCTTCTACTCACTTTTGATTATCATCATTCTGTTTATAACTGAAAATAATAAAATACATGAGTATTTTTTGACTATCAGTGGTGTCTCCTGTAATTTTCTAAACCTGTACTCACAAAACTGTTGCTTTAATGGGATACTGACATTTTGATCCCACAAAAATTGCAGGGAACAGTTCTTACAATACACATACTTGAAAATGGGGAATTTTTGTCTCAAAGTGAAACCTAGTGCCTTAAATACACACCCTATTGTTCAGGCTGTGCTAGTTTCAAAATGGGATTGCATGAGACCACACTTTCTTATAGGAAGTCTTCCAGTTTAAATGCTTGAAGTTACACAAGACCATGTAATTAGCACTAAGTGGGTGAATCAGCAAGGATTGCACATTATTTCCATAGCAGCAAATAACTGAATAAACAATTAGAGAAATGAAGCAGATTTTGTATCCACTGTCATTGTCCTCAGCTGTTGGTTACTTACCATTTCTTACTGTAAGAGCGAGTATTTAAAATCACATGTTGCTGATATTTTTCAAGCCATATTACTAAGGAATGGGAGACATGCAGATTTTTTACAGCTCTTTGTATTCTCTGTGGTTTTACCTTTATGTATTTTGAACAGTTCTAACATGTCAGATACAGGTTTTTAAATGTCTGTTGAGAGATTTCCTTTTTATGAAGTACCCAATGGAGTATTTCCTGTGCAACCCAATAGCAAAAGTCAGTAAAGCCTAATGTCAGTTCCCTTGATGTCTGACCCATTTCAGTGCAGGAGCTGTTTTGTTATGCTTGTTCTCTTAATTACTGTGGGATATCATGCACCATTACTAAAAATTCCCTGCATAACAAGGAAGTAACTGATTTGCCATAGCAGAGGACAAAAACCCCCAAACCATTATTCAGCTGTTTGCTGCATTATTTTATTTTATTTTCAAAATATTTTTCAGATTTATACTTCCATGCTGCTGCCTGACTCTGCAGCAGCATTTCACACGGATCTGCCTTGGTATTCCAAGCTTGAAGCATATATTGGCAAACTTGCTTTAGGAGAGAAGTTAAAAGTTTTTTAAGAAACCTTAGTTCTCTTTAATTATGATTATCTATGTCAGCATGTTCTGCAGTATAAAAAGTGGATAATTCATGCACTGATTTCATGTTCATTTTCTTTGTAGCATCCTGTTCTTTTTAAAATTGGTTTACCTCTACTGGCTTTAAAAAAAGAAATCGTTCTTTAAATACTATTTCCTTGAGATTGCCTAAATGATTAGAATATAATTTTATAAATGTAATTTGCTGGAGATAATTTTGAAGATGTAAAAGGTTTCATGCTATTTTCTAGTGTTTTCTATATTTGTACAAAATGTTCTAGTTGGTTTTTTTTCCCTGCAAAATACTACTTTCAAAGAAAGCTTTTTTTTTAATATACAATGGTTTATAAAATAATAATAAAATAAAATAAGAAAGGTCTCACAAACATATTCACTGCTTTTTAAAGATCTCTTTAAGGCAGCACTTTGAGTCATTAGCATGCCTTAATCCTAAATCCATGGATTGTGTATGTTGTACAAAGTATTAAAAGGTTCCACTGGAGAAACAAAGATGGATTATTTTCTGCTCTTCCTTTTTGTATTACACAATTACCATTCCCTACTTGGCTAATAGAGCCAAAGAAAAAAATGGCAGCAAGTCCTCAACTGCCTTTCCTCTAAAGTGTTTTTGCAGGGAAGCAATAGCAGTGTTCAAATCAAGGCATGTGCTGTGAGGTGAGATGTAGAGGTGCAGAGAGAGATTGTTCTTTAGTTCCAGTCTTTGTGCTCTGCCCTGTGAAAGGGATGAAAACACATGCTGCTTTAGTGTTGCCAAAACATGGCGCAACTCAGGAAATAAGCAAAAGAATATTTGAACTATTCAAATGAAAGGGTTTTACAATTTATATTCCTATGACAGTGTCTTTTCTATGTCTTGATCTTGAGATCAGGTGGTAAGTTTAACAGAAAATGAACAAACCAGGCATTAGTGCAGTATTGTTGACGAGCCAGAGCTTTATTTAGTATTAAAAATATTTCTCGGTAATGTTCCTTTTAACCCCTTCCCTGAATCAAGTACTTGCCTTCAGTCTGAGATTTCATGGAATCACAGGATACCAGATTGGAAAGGACCTCAAGAATCACCTTGTCCAGCCTTCTTTGGCAAAAGCACAGTCCAGGCAAGATGGCTCAGCACCCTATCAGGCAAATCTTACTGTTCCAACACTGGGGAATCCAGCATTTCCTGGGGATATTCCAAGGGCTGGATGTTCTCACTGTGAAATCAGCACTCAACAGAGCTTCTACAGGTGCTGCAGTTAACTTCTATACAAGGTTCTCTTCCACACAGAATGTGGCTGCTTCCTCCTCTTCCTGTCCCCCACCTGCAGAAGTGCCCTGTGCAGTCCTGCACAGCTCCAGCTTCAAACCTGAAGAGCAGCATGAGGAAAGAAGGGAAGACAAATGCACAGCTATGCTTTCTTGTCATCATAAATATCTTTATTGTGAAAAATACCATAAAATAATTCCCACAGTTCTAGAAAAAACAGTTCTTGCTTTGTAGATTTATGATTCCATATAAAGACATTTTATAATTTGAAACATTTGATAAATCTCTGGCTAACTTTACTTACCCTTCTTAAAACATGAAACTGCTACTTAGTAATTTGCTGAGGGCAAAAAAAAATTATTCTCCCAATTATTTTGTTACGGCTTTATGGATAAAAGTGTGTATTACAGAGCAAACAATACCTTACAATAAGGCACTTTTAAATATAACTAACCTGCTATGCTATCCTGGCTAGTTTCCAGCAAAGCTCCTATAAACCACGGCCCTAAACAGAAGAATAATTCTTGTTCCAAACACCAGTCTGAAAACTGAAATGATAACAAGCATTAAGGTTTGTTGTTTGTTTTTTTTTTTTAAGTTTAAACTAATACATGTCACAAGTTTGAGCTCTTCAGTTTGTAATTCCCTTCAAATCTCTTATAATACTGATCAATTATCATATCAGTATTTTACCAGGTAAAATATGCTCCCCCCACCTTCATTTTAAAACAAGTTGGAAACGAGTTTATTAAAACTGAAAGAACTCCACAGAGAAAGTTTGCATCTACATACAGGCCAATGATGGGAACAATGTTTCATGCACATCTCAGGGTTGACAAACTACCGGGACATTTACTTCAATGTTCAGCTACTGAACATTATTGCACTACAGACACCCACGAATAAATAAAAGGCGAGTTCAGCTTCCTTGCGTGTCGCCTGCACCATTAACACTCAGCATGGGACCAGCACTTCATTTGCCAGAGTCACATCAGGAAATGCAGCGCCAGAGCTGGAGAGCCTTGCAACATAAATGGTTTCTTTTAAACACAACTTGGTCTGGTTTCCCAGAATACCTCAATGCCCTTCAAAACAGCACCGGGGTGGTAACACTTCTTGTGCACAGCAGCTGCTCAATACTAGAAAGCCTTGTTCTCCGCTGTTGCGTTTCGCTATTGTTTCCAAGAACCTGTCTTCCAACAAAAGGAATCTATGAACAGCAATCATGCATCAATCATCTTCTTCTACTGACTACATTCAAGCTTTTTTGTTCTTAAAATGTAATTTTCCCATTCCCATTCATTCATTTTCAAAATGCACACTGTCCTTTTTTGTTCGTCTCTGTCCCACTGCCTCCGAGAAACAAACCCACACTGCTCCAACATCAGTGCCTAGTATGAAGAATTTACTCATGAGGGAACATCTTATTCCTTCTCTATACAAAAAAAAAAATGAAACCTCAGGAAACAATTCTCTCAGCTCGAGCTTTTAAAGCTGCACAAGGGCAGTCCTTTGAAAGAGAACTTATTTCCAGCAGTCCCCTGGCACACAAGCACAGCTGTCTGTAGTCTTTACTGTGACTTCGCACAGCCCCACCACTCCTGCATGCACGCAATCGGGCACATCGCTCACGCTGCTCATTCAATACTCATTTGCAAGCAGCCCCTGCTGGAGAGAACAAGGCAATACACAAGTGTTCCAATGGCTCACACACAACCCAGGGCTAGCACAGCTGGGTGGAGCTCACCCCTCAGGGCGGAGGGCTGACAAGAGCCGCAGGAGGACACGGACAGCTGCCCCCCACAGCTACCTGCCCAGCCTTAGGTACTGCCAGCAAGCAGCAGGTGCACAGAGGCCAAGCCCACGGGGCAGCAGGCTCCTCACTGTGCAGGCAGTTCTTATGTCTGAGCCCCAGCCCCTGAGAGCTGTGCCAGCCTTGAGCACTCTCAACAGCCCTGAGCATCTCCAACACTTCGAGCCAAAATATTTCCAACAGGTCACAAGCACAAGTTGAACTTGTAGAAAGTCATTCAACTTAGTGAACATCCAACACTGGAGTTTAAGAGGTTGCTGTGGTGGTTTTGTACCATAAACCATTAGAAATCACCACACAACCTCCTCAGTTTGAAGATAAATTTGTGAACACTGACCTTTAAAGTGCTGTTGAAAAACATTTTACAAAGCTGCGTGGCCTCACAATTATATTGGTGAAGTACTTGAGGCAGGAGCCAAGGGTTCTACTTCAACAGCAACTTCATCTACAGTAAGAAACCCCTCTCTTTCAGACTGAAGGCCTTATTTGCTAATTTCATTTGTTTTACTGAGGCTGCTTAGGTTTTCAAGTGCCAGGAGTTGAAGCAAGAGAAGACTTCTATCAACTGATTATTGTTTTCGAGTTAAAATCCAATCAAGAGAACACTGATGAACTGTAATTCTTGCATTCCAACAAAATGGCTGCTGATGAAACTCAGTAATTATGTCAGTAATTATGACAGATGCAGTTACAGAACGAGAAGACTCCTCACTCCTACCAGCTGCAGCCCTGGTAACACCACACAGCGCATTCACACAACTCCAACAACTACACCAAACCCATTTTAAGTATGTGCATATAGAAAAAAATTAGAAACAGACTTTTGGCTAGTGGGAAGTGAGTCCCTCTTTTTGCCCACAGCTGTCTCTGCAGTACCGATGCTATTACATGAAACATAAAATTACTACAATTTCATGTAGTACTAACGCTCTGTTGCATCATCCAGCAGAATTGAAGTTGCATTGCATGGTAAGGCTGGAGTTAATATCACATTCCTGCAGTACACTCACATCACAACCTGTCTCAGTTCTGACTTTATCTACAAAACCAACAAATTGCTGCAGAGTCAGGGAAATGTCACATCAAATTTTCTGCTCAAATTTGAAGCAGATGTTTTGTTGAAGTGCAAACTACTCAAAAATGATACCTAAACAAACACCCAAAAATCACATTAAGAAAAGAAGCGTTCTGAAAATCAAGTCTTTCCCCCCATCCCCACCTCACTGCTGACAATTCCACCAAGGAAGTCACCCCAATTAATTTCAGGTTAGTGAACAACAAAGTGAGCAGTATTTCAGCTACAGATACCCCCAACCACTCTTTGTCCAGAGCAATTGTTGGGACTGGTTCAGTGCGCAGCCTCTTCCCCACCCCTGGCACTTCCATCACCAATCCAGCAGGTGGCCACTTGGGTTTCCTCTGAAAAATACTGGGAGATGGATCATTCTGCTGAGCGCAACCAACAGTTTGTTAACGTAGAGACTACTGTAACTACCCTTGCCATGTTTATTAGGCCCCAATCCACAAAAATATTTACATGCATTTTTATCTTTAAGCATATACTTGAATTCTAAATTTAAATTGTTGTCCTAAGTAGCATCTTACTGTTTTTTCCATCCGTAGGAATAAACGTGTCCTGCATGTCCACAGCAAATACATAGGCAGCACAACCCCCATCAGTGTGAGCTTGTCAAGCTCATCACAAATCAAACCCAACAAAAGAAAAAAGGAGCTTTCTTCTAGTGCAGTAAGACTCTGGGTTAAGGACAACATTATAGAAATTAAGATTTTGGGTCTTGAACTGAGAGACTTTTTATTTTTCAATGAATTAAGTAAAAAACAGCAGCAGCCACCCAGAAACAGTCTTGGCTCTAACTGAAGTGAAATTTGAATGTAAATGGTCCTCCTCCAGAACCAAAGGGGTTGAATCCTTGCCACGTGTTCCAGCTCCTGTGGAAAGGGTTGTTGCCGCCCTGCTGACTCTCCGCATCCAATGGGTCCTCTCCCGCATCAAACTTCCGCCTCATTTCTGGAGGAAACAAAACCAAGGTGGAATCATGGCACAGTAATAACAAGGCTTCCTCAGAGTACTTCAGCTGCTGCTATAATCTAAATGCAGTTTGCAATAGCACTTGAAGCAGAAGGAGACACACATATCCTTGACATAAGTATATCCAGAGTTGGTCAATCCTAGAAACCTCTATAAGACGTTATTCCCTAGAAGACACCTTCAAAATATAATTTCTATTTGACTTTTAACAAAAGTCATTGAGTCACAATAAGTACAGATTACATCTGACTTCATGCAACAGACTTGATACAAGTGTTAAGTGTACTGCTTTCTCAAGATGGGTAAGGGCAGAAAGGGAAAAAGGGAAGCTGAAATGCTTATTATGACTTACATGTTTGTTTTGACCTTGATGTAAAAAAAGTAACTAAAATAAGAAGCCACTGCATCATTACCTGGGTCAGTGAGGACTTCTTTAGCAGCTGCAATATCAATGAATTTCTTCTCTGCTTTCTTTTTTTCTTCCTCACTCTGGAAGTTATCAGGGTGCCACTGGGATGCCAGCTTTCTGTAAGCTTTTATGATTTCTTGCTTTCGAGCATTTCTAGATGAATAAAATTACAGATAACTTCATTTTCTGATTGCCCAAATGCCACACTAATGAAGTTTAAAATAAACACTGAGACACCAATTAAGGGCACTGGGAAAGTTATGAGGTGCTGTTAACCTTCTGCAAGTGGCATTGAGGACTCTTTACACAAAACAAAGGAAGCAAGCTGCAACCTTAAGCAAAGATTCCTCACTCTCTCCTTCACCACCCATATACTTCTCTTGGAAAGATGCTACTGCCAGTGACTGCAGAATATAGTTCTCAGTCTGAGGAATTTGCCATCAGATGAATAACAAAAAAACAGATCAAATTAGTTCCCAACTGGAAGGACGACCAATACTAGTTCAGAACTTTGCTTGCTCCTCATTATCAGGGGAAGTTGTTCAGTCAGTCCTTCCAGATCTATCACACTATCTGCCACAATTTTTGTTACTTTTAGTAATTCTTGCCAGTCTTCATTTCTTCCCCAACTCATCCATATGACTCAGGATCATCTATACTAAGAATTTCTTCCCAAAGAATTTATTTCCTCTCTTCTTGCTGTTTTTCCATTCTTTCTAAAGGAATTGTAAACAAATGCCACTTTACAAGCTGAACATTAAAAATTAGTACAGCAGAAGAGTGAAGATAGCAAGATACAGAACAAAAATTAACACTCAGCAGAACAAATTCAAGTGATCAGCCCTAGAAGTACTGGTTTAAATAACCATCTTTCACATCATCATATCTGGAATTAGTATCTCACCTTTTTACTCCCAGGATTTTATAATAATCCCTCTTCTGTGATTGCTTCAGCATTCTCTGGGCACGTTCCAGCCCTTCCCGAATCTGTTGGTCATTTTCACTATTGGCTTGAGCAGTCTCATAGTCTTTAATAGCTTTTATAAAAAAAGTCAATGAAAAATGTTTCACTACTCTACAAACTTCCAGTTAAAGAATTCAGCCACTCAACAAAACTGAAGCTATGTCATACAGAAACAGCAAAACTTTACTTTCAACATTACATGTTTTGGGAGTTTTTTCTTAAATTAGAAAATCATGGAATAGAGGAAATTCACTTTCACACATTAATTAGGTAATTTTCTTTCTTTAGGTTCATCACACTTGTGGGAAATGAAAAAGAAGGGAGGGTACCAATGTAGGTCACACCATTCTCTGGACGTTACTACAGCCACAAGGATGAACATAATGCATATCCTGGACTGGGATGAAGAAACAGAAACCAAGAAGAAAGATTCAGCAATTAGTAGTTGAAAAGCTCACTGCACATTAGTCCCACATTGTTGTTCAACTGAAGGATGAATTAACCAGAGTCCTTAAATGAATATTCATTTTTCTCCCCCAGTCTGCACTCAATCAACACAATAGAAAGTCTCTTCCTCTTTAGTGACTATAAAGACAGATTTCAGACTACCAGTAAGTTCATATTGTTAGCAAAAGGCAAATATTGGCTTTTTACACCTCTGCATGCATAATATGCAAAGTTATATTTTAGGGGTTTTTTTCCCAAAGGCATGCTCTCACGTTTTTATATCAAGAGTTTCATTTCTCAGGAATGAAAGGAAGAGACAACAATTTTTAAGAAATTTGAGGTCTACACTTTTTTAAGTAAATTCTAGTATTATTGCAAGTGCTTAAGACACCAAGTTGATATATTCTTCAATATCAAAATTTATCAAGGGAAGCAAGCTGAAGTCTTTAATAAGACTGCTCTTCTTTCACTGTTACAATAATCCTCAAGCTCTCATTCGCAGATCCAAGTCTCTTAAGTTTCTCAAGTTAGACAAAGTACTTGCATCAGATTATTTCCAAGCAGATGCTATTTCTCAGCAGGTGTTACATTTGTTTTTCACTGTTTCTGAGCAAGACAGCAGGAAGTGCTAATGAATTTGTATTACCCAGACATCTGATACCACTGCAATCTTGTTTCAGTTACTGAAAAAAAAACCCTCCAAAAAGTATTGCCAGAGCCCAAACAATTTCCTAGGCTACTACAAATCAAACGAAATTTCTATTTATTTTCACATCACAGGACACTGCCT
This sequence comes from Molothrus ater, assembly GCF_012460135.2. Lineage (NCBI taxonomy): Eukaryota > Metazoa > Chordata > Aves > Passeriformes > Icteridae > Molothrus > Molothrus ater. Next base: position 41,355,595 of record NC_050479.2, read on the forward strand.
TTGCTGCTTAAAGCATTCTGGCTTCTACTTGTATTTTTAATAACTTGTCCAGTCATTAAAAAAAAAACCCAAAACAGGAGTGTGCACTAATATCTGTGCTGAATATATACTATCAAAACTAATAAAAGCAGTGAAAATGCAGCGATTTCATTATGCTGCTTTATTACACCAATAATGTTAAGCACCACTGAACTTCATCTGCTTCAGGTAATACTAGGAGGAGCTAGGAGAATGTCCTGCCAAATGCAGCTTAGATTGCTCAGCCTCACTGAGCACCACATCACCTACAGCACCATCGTGGAAACCTGCTCGGGGGTCAGCTACCTGCCATGACAGTATTAGATTGCTCTTCTTTTTTTCTTAATCAACTTCCTTATTTAAGGACTGCAAGCATTAAGCACAGGGGAAGGTGTTTCAGTGCTGCACACTGCAGAAGGAATGCATCCAGCACACTCTGCAAGTACACATTGCCCTTTCCCTCTTTAATTTTGATGGTACACTTCAGTGTAGGGATTTTCCTCTTTCAGAGAGCTAACTGCTCTCTCCATCTGAGGGGTGAAGGTTGGAAGCAGGTGGAAAAGGATGGCAACTTCATGACCACAAGAAGTTTGCTATAAAGCCAGGAGACTTATTACTAATTCCTGGTATGTCAACTGAGATATTTAATCAATTCTTTTGAGTCACTATTTCTAAAAGCAGTAGTACCTCACAAGCAAACAGAATAGTCACTGCTGCTTCTTACTGGCTTGCTATTTCAGGAAACTTCCTTTCATCCTGCTCCATGACATGAAAGGAACAACTCTTTTCCAATGTCACTTTCAGTTTAAATACTTCAGTCAAATCTAACTCTCATTATTTCAATACAAGAATCTTCATGATCTCTCAAAAGGTAATCATATTGTATCTCTAAACAACTTTGCTGGCTTTGGTATCTTGCCTGAGTTTTTCAAACGGTGACAGATTAATTCTGTATGTGGAATGATGGCCAATTTCCCATCAAATATGAGTAACTGCAGACAACCTACATCCATGCCAAGACTGTTAGAGAAATAACAGAACCACTTTATGCTCTTACTGAAACCTCTACAGTAGTAAAGTAGGGAGAGGAAAAAAAGAAAACACAAAAATTAGTATGTTTTGACCAATTTTGAAACAGCAAGGCAGGTTTTTCCTTTTTTGACAAAACTTGTGCTCTAGACAGATAGACTCCTGTACTTACGAGGTATGCCAGAAATGGAGTCATTAAACATCTGTCTCCATAGACAAGCCCTGGATCCCATGTGATTATGAAGTAATTAAAACCATCTCATGAACACAGCTATACAAAGTGAACTGCATCTTGAACACTTAACAATAATCACCTTCAAAGTTCTGAATTACAAGTACTTTGAAATTTCCTACCTTTAACAGGAAAATAGGTGCCTCCAGCTTGAAAATATTTTTGAGGGAAGAATGAGAATCATTTTGCCCCTTTAAATATGAAAGTACAATTTTAATTGCTGTGGTGTTCTCTATGGCAAAGAGAAACCAGCCATCAAAAGATAAATGAAGACACCTCCAGGCAGATGAACAGTAATGGGCTGCAATGCTGTTGATGGAGGCTCTGCTGGAAGGCAGAGTATAACTACATCCACCTCACTGCTGTCAAGGGCAGGGGGAAGGCACAGGAGATGTTACACAATCTGGAGAAGCACAGTTCTGCTCTAGCATGGTTCTTCACTTGGAACCAGGCTAGGCCAAGCCCAGCATGCACCAGCACAGGAAATATGCTCTCCCAGACCCCAGGTATGTGCTCCTTATATCCTGTAACAGTGAGGCAATTTGCCCCAGCACAAGACCAGGTTGGCTGTCTGCATTTGTGCAGAACCTTGTTAAAAAACTTTTCTTTCTTCCCATTCGCTACAGTTTGAGCCACCCTCCCTGGAGGTATTGAAAAGTGATGCAGATACGGCACTTGGAGACACCATGGTTTAGTGGTGCACTTGGCAGTGCTGGGTTAATGGTTGGACTTGATAATCTTAGAGGTCATTTCTATCACTCCATGTAATAGGATGCATTGTACAGAAACTCCATATGGAAAATGCAGCCTCAGGAATGGAATCAATTTACTCTCTGAGCAAGACTACAGAGATCCATGGAAGGAGAAGCAATGGCTGTTACCTTCTTCTGCCCTCAGCACATGCTAGGGAAGAGAACAGTATTATTTCATGCTGCCATCTCAAGACATGAAAATGGAGCTCCTAAAATGGATTTACATTACCCTAACTCTAATCACCTTTTACCTAAATGCAATTCTCTGACACTGCTGATTATATAAAACATCTCTGAGTTGAGTAATCTGCACAGTCTCATAAAACATCCTGAACACAGTCCACTGTTGTAAAGACAACTCTGCTGTAGATGAAACAAGTACATTCCACTTACACTAATCAAGGCAAAATTACCACCAAGTAGTTTTGTAAATCTGCAACTACCAAGGCTAATTAAGGATAACATGGTGTAGAATCAAAGTGCATGTTAAAAAAAAGCCTTTGAAACGCTGACTACATTTTAAACATATACATTAAGCATGTGCCAATGGCATAAAAGTGTACCTTCTTCATACATGTCTTCTAGCAAATAAGCTTCTGCTCTGTCTTTCAGGGCATTCACATTGGTTGGCTCCAGCTGCAGAACTTCTGAACAAAGTTTGATGGCTTCTGTAGCCTGCTGATTCTAGAGAGGCAAAAGTAAAACCAAACTCATGTAGTTGTGGAAGTTTTGTTTCATGTTTATCTTGAAGACATTTAGAGGGAGATAAGCAGAATTACCTTTGATAAGCAGTGACAGATCCTTTCTTTGGCACGAGTAGAATAAACTGGGACTTCTGGCTCAGTTTTCATTACAGACTCATATTTACTGATAGCATCTTCATACCTGTTTAAACATAAAGCGTAATACCATGAAATGTAATCACTATCTCAGGGTGTTGCATTTTATTTTAAAATTCTTAAAATTCACAGATTCTCCCATCCATCTACCAAAGGACCTTCCCTTCAATAGCCTTAAAGTTGAGGTGTGAAACAACAGTGTAAAGAAAACTTGCAGGCACTTCAAGAATTACATTCCCATTCCCTTCTCTGTGCTGAGAGACAGAAGAGCAGGCACTAGGCCTACTGAGGTTATGCACAAGGTAACAACAGCAATCCTTCACAATGCACAGCCAAGGGTCTCCAGATTTGCCTCCTGTCCAACATGACACTCCACTTCAAAATAAGCATCTCCCCCACTGATACCTGAGATGGACTCAGTTCTGTGCTCACAGTAAGAGTCCAGACTATCTGCACACTACAAAAGGTAGCTATTCACAGAGGAACAAAAAAGCTCCTTATGCCAGTTTTAATCAAGCAGATATTTTCTCCTTTTCTTTTCACAAGTCACACAGTCAAGTGTTATTTTGCTGTGAAGGCCTGAAAATGCTAAAGTTACATGGTTTGAGTGAGAAACAGATTAGAACATTTACCTAAAAATACAAGAGTGAGACTGAATTCACGGGTTGCTACAAGTTAGAGAAACGCAAGCTCTCAGACTCCCTGAAACTTCGCTGATGCTGTATTAAATAAGTGAAAAGAGTCCAAATTCTGGCTTAATAAAACTGGCATCAGTTCTGCTTATTCACACTCCTGATGTACTTCATTTTAAAAAGCCACCTTGACAATATCTAGTGATTTGTTCAGGGTCCTTACAGCTGGATGTCATGTGCTTGGGAACACAAAATTGAAGTAAAGCAAGAACTACAAGAATATGGAGGCACTGTCTATCATCGAACAGGGTGCATGAAAGAAAAAAAGCTCATCAGTCAGAACCACTTCTGCCATCAAGGCACTGCAGAGTTACTAAGTGGTTTTAGTCTTAAGATATGGTGCTTTCATCACAGAATAGCTGAAGTTGGAAGGAACTCTTAGAAATCTTCTCATCTAACCCCATTGCCCACACAGGGCCACCTCCAGAAATCTGCCTACAACTGTGTCTAAAATGCTTTTGTATAACACTCAAGTGGGGAGACTCCATAACCCCCCTGGACAACCTGCACCAGTGGAAATGAGGCAGTGTAAAAAGCATATCCTAATGTTTCAAGGGAATTTCATGTTTCAGTTTGCACCCACTGGCCTGATCCCATCACAGAACACCACCGAGCAGAGCCTGGCTCCACCCTCTTTGCACCCTCCTTTCAGATAAATTGATGAAATCACCCTGTAGCAGAGAAGTCTCAGGGCAAACACTCTCAGCCACCCCAGCCTTTCCTTGCAGAAGAGAGATGCTCCTCACCTCCAATCTTAGTGGAACTTCACTGGACTTTATCAGTAGTTTCATCTCTCCTGCACTGGGGAGCCCAGTGCTCAGGTGGGGTTCCCATCAGTGCTGAGTAATAATATATGAGAGCTGAAAACTCCCATCCCTATGTTTGTCTTACTACCTGCTGCAGAAAGAAGCTAAGTATGCAAAAGGGACACAGTGGCATCAGAAGGAATCAGAATAGATAGTTGCTATGCAAGTCAATATTTATTTTAATTGTAATTTGAGAGCTCTGCTCAGTACCCACTTCAACTGACACAGGCAAAAAGCGTCACTTTAATCAGCTCCTCAATCAGTAAGTTGGTGCCTCAATTGTGGGTTTTTTCTATTTTTTTTTCCTTTATATAGCAGTGAATACTTACCTGCCTTCTCTGATGAATTCCTCTGCTGACTCGATCTGCTTATTGAGTTTCTTCACTTGCTTATAGAGAGAGAAGCATTGCTTATGGTCTTGGTCCAATTTCAGACACTCCCGGACCTCACTTTTCACAGAGAGGTAAGGAGAAGTGGGAAAAAAAAAACACAAAACAACACACCTAGGTCACCACATACTATGAAATTTTACCAGGAGACATAATGCAGCATTTATAAACTGTTCAGAGTAACACTTGAGTTCTTTCACAGATCTCTCCCTTCATCCAAATATTAATATAAAGTAAGACCAAAAAGAGTCTTCCAAAATATACAGGGATACTTATCTGGATTTGGTTTTAATTCTTTTGTATTGTCAAACACACAAAAGAGTAAATGCTACACTAATAACTGACTAAAGAGCTGAAGAGTACCTTTGAAGAAAAAGGCACTCTGTGAAAGAAATTATATTCAGCAGTTATCAGATGAATAGATAGGAAAATTACCATCAATTGTAACTCAGATATATTACAAAATTCCTACATTCAAGTGTATTTTGTGTCGTTTGAAAGAGAAAGCTCAACTAAGACACAAACCTCCTTGATGGAATCTCAGCCAAGCCTGAGGCTGATGTTTCACCATGAAGAATGTTTAATCAGACTCTGATTAGGGAAAATGTGTGTCAAAATAGTCCAAAGTCTAAAAAAACTCAAAAAACCTCCAGAATGCAGTCATATGAAGGAATAAATGTTATGGATCCCACAGAGTCACCATAGCACAACCACTATGTCAATTTCAGGAAGAGATTACAAAATCTTATTTTGTTCCTAAGCACAGACAAAAATATCTTACAATTGGAAAAGAATTAGGCCTTTAAGAGGAAGAAACTAAGGGAAGGACAATAGATAGCACCCAGCAAGTTCAAGAGCTATAGAACTCTTTCTCAGCATATCTCATGATGCAAAAATTAATGGTATCAGATAAGAATAAAGGAAGAGGCTTATCCCTTTCTTTCTGATTCCGTTCTGTTCTTCAACAGTGTCCTCAATCGTGCTTTTAAATACCACCTACCCTTGAAATCACTGGGCAAAGTGATGGCCACCTCCCAAAAGTCATCATCACAGAAGTGACCTATGAGCTCACAAGATTAAGTAGACTCTGGAAAGGGAATGCCTAATGCAATGCCTAATTTCATGTTTACTTTTGGCCAGCTATAAAACAAACTTTTGCAAGTATAATCACATGCAGTTTCCATCTGCCAAGGAAAGAAACACAGGCTTTTTCTGTTCTCTTCACCTTATTGAAGGGACTCTGTGGCAGAAATAATATTGGAAGGATTCTGGAGATGAAGGCAACACATCTGAAATTATGGTTGGCACAGAAACCACTTCTGTGTAATAGGAAGAATTCCATCATTTGTGCAGCTAGCCACAGAGCACAAACTGAACAGTCCAGACTGGGCAAGGGCAGTTATCTGCCAGATTGACTAGGGACATATGGGAATAAGACCTTAAATTTAACTTAGTATGAATAAAAGGACAGGGCATTATCAAAAAGTCATCCAGGACTGTCTGCAGGAATGAGAGGCAAACAGCTCTGCACCCCAAGCTCCTCATATTTGGATGCTCCTGTACTTTTTATTTATTCTTAAGCTTGTAATATAATGTAGACATCTTCTGTTTGCATCTTAAATTCAACAGAGGTTTAAGGTTAAAAGAAAAATTCCACTACAGGAAATTTAGAGAAGCACTTCCTTCTACAAGAAACACAATGAAAACAGCACTTGTGAGCAACTCTGATGGAGAGGGACTCTGGCTTCTGTTTTAGGAAACAAGATGCCTGGAACCATTGATGGCTGGTCTTGCCAAGAACAAACATGGGTTTCTTCACTGCCAATCCTTAGTTTCTAGAAAGGAACTCCCTTTATCAGATCTAGACCACAGATGATTCGCCATCCAAACCTCACACGAGAGATACTTCATGATTTATCATTACCTATATAATTATATTTTCTGTCTCAATTATAATGATTAGAGGAAATAGTAAAATTACCTGAGAGATAATTCATGGTCCCCCAGCTGATAATATATTTTGCTGATTTTATAAAAGGCTTCAGTATTATCATTCTTTAATTTGGCAGCAGCTTTCAAGTCACTAATGGCTTTGCTTGGTTCCCCTTCCTTTATGTAACACTCTGCTCGAAGTTCCCGTAGCTCTGCATCCCAAACACAAACCTTGAGAAATCAAAATTAAAGCTTGTTTTTGGTCCATAACACTTCACTTCTTTTTCTCCCCAAAAGAAAAAAATCCCATTTAATTTCACTTTGCCAACTGCAACAGCATAAGGTTCAAGCTGCATGCAGAGCTCATGAAATTAGCATTTCTGCTTCCTGGTGGATGCTGTGATGCACCTGCCCAAATAGAAAAACAAAGGCCTGAAAATTTTGTAAATGATGCAATGAACTCATGCAGAGAGATGAATTAAATCTACTGGCATTGCTTAAACTAGGACAGTCTGTTGAGCCTCCAGGAAAGGATATCAGAATCATAAATTATTGCATCTTCCCAAAAGAATAGAGGTAATGAACAGCAAGGACCAAGCTGTCAGTTGTTCTCCAGGAAGAAGCCTGTGGGTAAGATGCAGCTCCACCAAGTTTGACCTTAATATCTGGATTTTAAGAATAAAGAGAGGTAAAATTGTCACAGTAAGGCAAAACTAATTACTCACGAGGAACTGCCTATCAAAATTTGATTTAGGGAATTAAATCTAAGTCTTATCAGTTGGTTGGAAATGATCTTAGAGGAGACTTTCCTGCTTTTCCACGCTACCTCCCCATAAACCAATTCCTGCACTGTGGCAGTTTCATCACCAAAAGCTCCAAGGTTGTAAACTCCAATTTGTATGTACAGAGTCATAGCAGTTAACTGTCTTTTAGTACATTTCTATATGACACACAAAATGCCCACATGATTAAGTTATTTACACTTGCATTATCAGGCTATTTACACCAATTAAGATTCAACAAATACAGCTACCTAAGGAACAAGAGGAAAATTCAGCTAGCTATCTACATTTTTAATTTTGTGGGGTTTTTTTAATCTTTTTTCTCAAGACTAAAACTTCATTTTCTCAAGACTAAAACTGTCTGCCTATATACAACAAAAAAATCCAGATTAAAAAAAACCCTGTAACTCCTATACTTGGCAAAACTTCATTGATTTCAGAAAAACTTCTTCCCAGCTTCCCCGAGAATAATAAATTGTAGAAAAACAGGAAAGTATAATCAATAAAGTTATCTGTAATTGAAGTTTAACTGAAGTATCTTTAAGACAGACTATGACTTCTTCTGCAGCTAGTGCTCAGCCCTCTCCTCTCTCCAACACTATTACAGACCCAAAGTGCTCAGCAAAACTAAACTGGTTACACCAAAGTTATTTTCACATCAATAAAGAAACTATTAAACAAAAACAAAGATGTCAGAAGCTCTTACTTTCACAGTACCATTTGACTTAACACTTACAGCCAAGATTTCATCAAGAAGAGAAATAGCAGCTCCATAATCCTCTTGCTGGTAGGCAGATAATGCCTGTGAATGTAGGCGCTGCAGCTCATCAGATTTTGTCAGCTGCGTCTGGGCTTCTTTTTCCTCATTATTGCTAGGATTGGATTTGAGCTGCAAACATGAACAAGAAAAGAGACTCAAATGCTTGTTCAAGGATCTCTTTCAGTCCCATAAATAATCATATCATGGAGAACTGACTAAAACTGAGAATAAAGTGAGTTTCTAAACTCCACTGGAAGCATTTCTACCTCTGAACTTCAGAAGAAACATTTTGAGATTCAATGCAAGATGTCAGAAGTCAGAGAAATCCAGTTCTTCATGCCTGATCAATCATCACTGGACACATCAAACACAACAGTCACTGTTCCCCATCACCTGCTGGGTGTTGTGGACCTCTTTGTAACCTAATTAATCTACCTCTGCTATCAGCTGTTAAACGCTGGATTCCTCAGCAGCAACAGACAGCGTAATCACGTGGTCTAATTGCATCTCTCACTTTAAGCACTATACATGTTTATAACTTCATAGCAGAAATAAATGAAACATGTTCCAGACAGCTGTTACTGTGAAGTTGTGTTTCTTACATTTTCGTCACAAAGACTGGCTGCAGCAGCAAGTTAAGTGGCTACAACCAGGGAAAAGACTCAGCTGGGCAGACATGCATTCTGTTTCTTACATAGTTTTAAACAAGTCTAACAGAACTCTTATTTCTCTTAACCCCTCTCTCTGAGCAAGGGGAAGTCATTACATTAAACTTGCCTCTTTCATTTGGGCAGGTTTATCTTTTCTAAGAAAAAATTTAAAAATATCTTTCAGGCAACTTTACTATCACCCAGGAAGATACACATGGCCAGAGAGAATCTCAGCCGTTCCCTTGCAAAGCCAGGGAATTTGTAGCATTACTGTAGCTTGAAAGAAGCACCGACTTCACACTTGTTGCTGGTCAGAATGACTTTCAAAGTTTAAAAGGGACAAATCAGCATGACTTTTTTGTTTGTTTTTAAGTAAAAACTTGTATTATCTTGCATTCTATACACAGAAAGTGAACTGAAGTCACTCAAAGACATCCAGTACTTTTTTCTTTCCCCATTTATCTTGAAGTGGCCACTTCCCTTTTTCTCACTACTAAGTTCTTGAAAGACATGTATTTTGTGCTTATGTCTCTAACATAATTCAACTTCAGCCCTCAGATGGTCCTTTACCAGAATTTCCCCTGGTTCTACCACTTGAGTATATGAAAGAGCCTAAATGCTATACCAAAATCATGCACAAGTCCCACACTGTCTTCAATTTCTCTTTATAAATCTTTTTGAACCCTATGCAATTTTTCATTTTACCTGGCAAAACTCAAGTTGTACCTAGACCTGAAAATTCTCCTTTATTCCCTATGTTGTCTTTCAGTAAGAGGAGAGGAACGTGATCCAAGTTTTCTTTCTTTAAGATTCCCAATATAAGTCTCATAAAGCTTTTCTTCTGGTTAGAACTCTGCCTACAAGCCCTTGATGCCGTGCATCCACTCTCTCCCTAAAATCTGGAGCTTGTAGCAGAGGCAAATTTCTACTCCTGTAATTTCAAAAAATACCAAGTCCACAAAACTCTCTGAAGTCCCGAACTCCTTAGTTCCAGCAGATTTGTTTGATTTCTTCCTTAATTTCTCAGCATTTCCTCCTTAAAAATTAAGAGCCTTTGGTATGGATAAGCCTTACACTTCCATAAAAACTTATGATAACATCACACTCCTTAGACTCACGGTATGTTTCTTGTAATGTATTTGGAGAAAATGTCAGCGGAATATGAAAAGCAACGTTACAATCATGGAGGCAAGTCCAACAGTAACCAAGACCATTTGAGCCAATCATCCTAGGTAATTTTAGGTAGCACATGTCCAGTTAAAGACAGAGAAATTTTTCAAGGTATCATTCAAACAAAAGTCATTGAGCGTGTGCTACAGTATGATGAAAATACACACTCATAAGTTCCTAACAAGTAATAGCATATTGCTATGATGTTTAAATAAGTAACATTAACTAAAGCAAAAAGAAGCCAGCTCATTCAGTTTGTGAAAAACATCCTGAAGGGAACTGAGGAAACCTCCATGGTTTGTGGTATCTAAAATCAAGACATCCATGCACTCAAGGACAGTGCACAGATGAAAGCCCTGCACTGGTAACCTATCAGGTAACACAGCTAAAATGACAGACAGATGAAAAAAAAAAAAACACCAAGGAAATATTTAAATACCTTTTATTCTTTAGTTCGGAAGCTACAGATGATCACTGTAGCACAGAGGAATGTATTTGGAAATATCTAATGCTATATTAAATATCTCAGATGGGGTTAAGAGAGCTTTAAACAGCCAACTAGATTGCCTAGTAACTTAACCCAATTTGATTAACTTACAGTGCCATAAGATGGCCTCTCCCACCTACATCCAAAACAGTACTGTTACACATAACAACCAACCATGGAAAGCTGTTGCCCAATGTATTTTGCAACAGGCAAGGGTTTAGATGAGAAAGCAATTTGCAATGTTCAGAGCTCAGTCACTTGGTCTTGGCTGACATCTAGTGGAACTAGAAGGGGTGCCTTCAGTGTCGAGCCTTGAAGTGTTTGTTCTTCCAAGGCAGACAGAATTGTCTATTCAGGACACCTCCATTGACAGTATTTATTGCAATAAATTGCACTGTGTTACAGTTGGGTCTTAAAAGAGACTAGAATTTTAAAGAAATATAACAATTTTGTCCTTTCCTCACTTTCCAATAGACAAGGCAGAAGTTCTGCTCTAATTCTGTACCTTCCACAGAATTCACCAACTCAAATGCTTTTTTGAGCATTTCCTCTGGAACATAAGCAGAGTCACTGACAACAATGAAAGGCACATACACAGGACTGCCAGGATTTGCATTGTTTTTGTCACCTTTCCAGAAGGCCTACCATCAATGAAAGTATCCCTTTTATTTTCAGTCAAAATCACATGCTTACAGGTAAAATAAACATTCCAGGGCTTTCATGGCTCAAGGCCCTGCACACAAATGTTGATGCACCCCCAGATCTGTCCTGCTGGCTTCTGTTAATCAGAAACCACTAACCCAAACAGAAAGAACTTGATATTAAAGCATATGAACACTAAACCAAAGTTGTAGCAGAGAAATAATTACTATTCATACAGCAGGAGCAACAACTCTGTAAAATCACCAAAGGAATTCTGCTTACTCCTTGTTTCATGTGGAAAACCTGACCCATGTAAAACATTTAATCAGCTTGATTCATCTGTAGGCCAAAAGGAGAGGTTTCTAGAAATGTAGTATTGCTTAATATGTGAACGCATAAGTCTGAATCACACCCTCTTTCCAAATCTCATGATTAATTTCAGCCAACAGGAAAGTACAGAGTACAAAAAAAAAAAGATAGCTAAAAATAACACACGAAGGCTGAATCTCAAGAGGCTCAGCTCCCAAAAAGGAACACTGTATCCTTTACAGCTAGGCATTTCCACTGCCTGCTCTCACACTAGCACTGCCTCACAAGGCAGTCAGTACCAATATGCCAGAGAGGGCAGGAATGTACAAACTGCTCAGCAGTCAATCACTTAAAGATATTTAGGGTGTTCACCATGAAACCTTCTCCTGATACTATGAAATTATATAGAAAGAATTTGAATACATGAATTTTCTTTTCACAAGTACTCATTAAAGGACATGTTTATTGTTTTATATGAAGAATAGTTATATGTATTTTTAAGTTCTACACAAAGCCACTGGTCTCCCAAGCTGCGAAAGTTTACCTGTCATCCTTCCTTCCATTTAGATGGGCTGAATTTTTCTTGCCTCTCTCCCTCAAAAATGACTGCATCTCCTAAATTATTGAGACCCCTTTTTAAGGAACATGACTACAAGAGAAGGAATGAGAAATCTGCAAGATTTAGAAAACAAGGAAAACCTCTCAAAGAAATGGGTATTCTACTTAAAGATTTCAAGGTATGTAGCACAATTTAACCCACTCCACACATGAACAATTTAATCTATTGCAAATTACTACTTTGAATATATTGTACTTAACTGAAAATTATGCTCTTCAAAACAGACCACTCTAAGGACATAGACAATGTTGTTCACAGAACAAAGGAAAATGGAAGTCAGATTGAGAACTAATATGCTCGTTTCCTAAATTAGCTTCCGGGAAGAAACTCTGTTCTACTTCAGACTTAAAGCCTGATTGAGTATTGTAAACTATTTGACTGACCAAAAGCAGCAAATAAATTTTTGCAGCAGGTTTGGCAATAGGAGAAGATATTTTACAGTTGACTGGAGAAACAATTCCATATGCAGCATTAAGCAATACTTCAAGAAAAAGTAACTGCAGAGAGATGCACACAGAGACTCCCAATCAACCCTGACACTGCATAATTGTTACTGCAGCAACTGTGTCCTCAATTAATCCGAGCTGAATGACTCTCTCTCACGTTTGCAGACAGCAGGGCTGCGCTGCTATCAGACCACACACTCCTGAGAAACTTACTGAGGAAGGAGCAGCCAGAGGTGCCATTGCTATGTGAACTTCAGAGTAAGCTGCTGGAGCTCTGCTACAGACACAAGGACTGCCTGGTGCATTTCTACCTGCAAGAGCCATTCCTCGTTGCTGCCCTGCAGAACATACAGAATAACCACTCCAGTTTTGTCATCCACACTTCCTAGTAAGATTTCCATTAAACAGCTGCAATCTGGACCACACAAGCTTCTTTTTTCATCGGTCTCTTCAGAGACAGCCAACAAGACAGAATCTGTTTCTTTGCAAATTCTTCTTATTTTGGCTTAAGGGACACATCAGCTGCTCAAACTAACAACTCTTGAAGAGCAAGCAAGAATGAAGAATGTATCTTATTCATACTCATATTTACATTAATTTTGTGCAATAGAGAGGAAATCTAGATTCACATTCTTTGAGGGCTTTTTTCCTGGGGTTAAATCAGCTTAGCTTTGCAGCATAGGACTGAAATGCACAAAATACCCATCAAAACTAAAAATAGCCCAAGTGAGTTTTAGGTGGGTAATATCCAAGTACTTGTAGCTGGAACCTGCACAATTCCTGATCATGGAAAGAAAGTACTGTCAGACATTCATGAACATGGAGACTCTGCAGATTAGGAGACAGAGGGATGCCACTGTAAATGTACTGATTTAACTACTCAGTGACTAAATTAAGAGTCAACAATTCTTTTGCAACAGGTAAAAAGAGATAGGAACTTGCAAAGGTTGATCCATGATGTCCCTAGTGACTTCCCAGGGAGACATCAATATAGTGATATAAACCAGAGTTCAACTACATCACTCTTTCCTGAATGAAGGCTGCTCCCTTCAGCTACAAGTAAGCAGAGATCATGAAGTATCAGGCACACACAAGAAAGACTTTCCAAAGTGCTCCTTTGCTTCAGACAACATCCCATTTCATCTGCATCACTATACTGCAACTTCACTGGTCATTTATTCATACAAATGTTGCTTAGCTACTATGCCTGCAAAGAACAGGAAAGACAAACTCAGGCCTAGATAGCATATACTCTATAGAGCATCAGAGTTCAGATGTGACCTTGGCTCAGAACCCAACCTTAAAAAGTAGTGATGTAGCTCAACACTGGTCTCCAACTTACCACATTTTTGAAGTCATCCTCTGCTTCATCGAATTTCCCTTGCTTAAGCAATAAGTGTCCTCTTTGTAATCTTGCCTGAAATGAAACATAACTTTTTATTTACAAATGGGAATAGAGCAAACTATGAATACAAGTTTCATTTTAGTACAGCTAACAAGCTGAAACAGGGATCATGACACCCATTCTTTGTCTTTTTGATTTAACAATGTTCTTGTAAGGCCTCTTCAATGGCAAAGGATTGCTCTGCACCAGAACTGAGGGACAAAAAGCAGACAATTTTTATGAAAAGAACTCATGTAAGAAGTTTCACAAATCAAAGTGAATGTGACTTTCCACCACTTTCCTGATTATAATTGCTTACATATTAAATAAATAGCAGAAATAATAAACAATTCCCACATTTAATTATTTCATTAAACTCTCAGAATAATAGAAGCTACAGTAAAAGGAAGTGATTTAGAAGACTTTGATTTCTAATAAGAATATTTTCATACAACAGTGAATTTAACATTTGCTCCTTTATTGTCAACTATACAGGACATGCCACTGCCCACAAAAAAGGGAGGTGAGAGAATCAGTTTGAGAGGACTTCAGCATCAGTTTCCAACTTGTGAGGCAGTCTCTGCATATAGTACACAGAATGGAGAAAGGGGTAGGCAAATCTGAGCTTGCAACAGTCACACAGGAACAGCAATGAGATTAGGACAGTTACTGTGGAGAACAGATACCTCAGATCTAACGCTGATTAAGAGAAAAAAAACCCAGAGGCATCTGTGTGCTTTCTTCTCCCTGTCCCAAATGGCAAAGCCTCGGTGAACAACCAGAATAACCACAAGTGAGAGAAGTGTTTAGTATAAATCCATGAACTTAGTAAAACTAGTAGTTGGTCAAATAACTGTCTAGACTGTACTCAACATCGTTGCAAATTAAGGCACATACACCATTGCTATTATTTGACCCACTTTAAAGTCCTCTGAGGGACAATGATTCACTATTCCTGTTGAGCAAAGTCTGAAAAAAACCCCAAACCTTCTTTGAAGCAGTTCTTTTTTTTTTTTTTACACTTGAGCAATCTTCAGTTCCAGTAATACTTACTGATGTGAAGTCCTGCTTTAATTCAACCACTTTACTTAAATCGCGAATTGCCGCTTTAGATTTGCCCATGGCTAAGTACACTGTGGCTCTTCTGTAATAAGCAATGTAGTTCTCCGAGTCTCCCTCTGCAAATGAACAAACAGTAATCAGAATACTATCTCAAAGCTACTAAAATTTCTGGCACAGTGGAACTGTAATGACTAAAAATATATCAACCATCTGCCTTTTAAGCCACTGGAAACAACGGTATACATTAATAAGACATAAAATCTGCAACATTATGCAAGCAGTATTTTCTATGCAGTTTAATTATTTAACAATAAAGATTACACAAATACTGTAAATGCCAAATAATTGAGAGTGAAGGTCAAACGTGGATGTGTTCTTCAGCTTTATATGGGAGAACAGCCTCTACATACTAATAATGCTTTACCTCCAACTACAGGCCTACATTTGAAAGTACATTAATTCATCATTTTCCAGCCCAGGTGCTGATCACCATATCAGACACATGAAAATACTCCCAAAATTACTAATATGTTAGTGCAATGTCAACACAGACACTAACTCTTTATATCATTCATTGAAATATCAGCAACTTCTTTCCTTAGTAGTAAAGTGGGCACCAGCATTCCCTCTCACCAGCAGACAAATGCACACACTATCAACATGAAGGCTAACTTCAGGGCCCACACATTCCATGTAGTCTCCTGGTCAAAATTCCAAGATCCAGCAACTTTAACACTCTCCAAGCTAGCACATACTCCTGTACAAGAGGCAAACATCAGTCTCTGAAAACAAGAAAAATATTCTTAATTTTCTTCTGTATGCAGTATTTCACAGAAACAGGTGACAGTTACTGTGGGCTCTCAAGGAAAAGTAACCCAGTGTTGGAATACAGAAAACCTTTTACTATGCTATTAAAAACATAATAATCAATCCAGAATTTGCAGACAAGAACATCCATATCTGAGGAACAGAAGTAGTATTTTTCTTCCTCACATCATTTGAGGTTAAAGTTGAACTTCAAAATAAACGGAAGAAATAGCACCACCAAAAATCTTATGCTCAGCAACGAAGTTTCATAGCTGGCCACCTCCATTACCAAGAAGAAGCTATCTGCACTCTTCCTCTACAGTATCTTGGTTGTGGAAATGCTGATCTCCAGAGCTGAAATTTAATAGGCACTCCCATGCTCTATGCCTCTTTGTATGTCAGCATTATAAACATCAAATAAATTCAACTGTTACTACCCTTAAAAAAAAAAGCAGCATTGAGTCCTGAAGATGAAGGCTAAGTACTAATCGACAGCTGAAATTAAGAAACTTGATTAATACACAAAGGATGAAAGGCAGGAAAGAGCTAACAAAGAAAGCACATTTCAGCACCAGATGATTATCTGGTTTTACCTCAGTACTCCAGCAACAGTAATGAACAGCAATTGACACCCAGACAGAAGGCATAAGCTGGGATGGAAGAAAGAGTAGAAAATTTAACTGAAGAGAGGTAATATGGACAGCAGTTTTCATCTATTTCAGATGTTTGCAAAAAAACCAAAAATAGACTGCCTGAGACAAGACAGAAAAATCTATTTACCTCACAGCCTACAACGATGCAGTACAGCCAGGAAAGAATTCTTACCTCCTCACAAGCACAGTTGGCAAATCATGCTTAAAATCTTTGCAAAAAGGCAAAATCCAAAGAAATCCGATGAAAATGAGGCAATCAGGCTAAAATCAGCATCCAAATAAGAACCCCATAAAGGTCACAACTGAGGTGGTCATACCATATTTCTACAAGCTGCTCTAGCACAGCTGGCAAAGCAGTGGGTTTCACCCATGCAGGCACCTCACACCACTGCTGCCTCTACAACACCACCAGGACCTGCACAGCCACACACTGAACTGGTC
The DNA here is from genome assembly GCF_012460135.2 of Molothrus ater. Classification (NCBI taxonomy): domain Eukaryota; kingdom Metazoa; phylum Chordata; class Aves; order Passeriformes; family Icteridae; genus Molothrus; species Molothrus ater. The sequence goes on from NC_050479.2 coordinate 41,372,496, forward strand.
TCCTCACCAATCCAAGTTCAAGTTTGCCAACCAGTAATAAAGGAAAAAATCAGGCTGCAGCACTAACTGTGCACAGACCCCACAGTACATTGCCCTAGCCACTGTGCACTAACTGTGCACAGACCCCCCCCTTTGGCAGCAACATAGAAACCAAAGGAATAACAGATTGCATCTAGGTGGAACAAGGAACTTCCACAACAGAAAAAAAGGGAAGTTGCCTCCTCCATTCTCTTTATATAAAGGAAGTCTTGGAGAACGATTTTGGAGAATGCAAAGAAAATATTAATAACTCAGAAGCAAGCCATGTTTCATTTACATCTCACTATTAAACCAAGGCATGAGTTAAAAAGTATCAACAGTACGACTCATCAATGTATAACATATCAGTAATATTCTTTTCACAGAGAAAAAAAATGCACTTGTACACATTATAACAAAATCCAACAACTTAAAACAGTACCATGCAATTAAGAAACCAGTGTTAATGGACACTGCTCTTTACTGGTGCTGCCTCTATGCTTCAATTAAAGGATTTTAATCAGCTAAGTTGCTTTAAAATTCTTAAAAGCAAACATTTAACTTCTCAGTTTGCTGAAGATGCAGAACACCAAACAAGAACAAACTCACTGTCTGACTACAAAAGAGGGACGATTTTGCTCTCCACTGCCAATTCAGTATCTCAAACATGAGAGCAGCATCAGTTTCATTGAGATACCACCTACTTCAAGATTTAATTAAGAAAAAATAAGAAGAGAGAAAGTGACTATTTTAAACATTGAATTTTTTACAGCACTGGATAGAAGAAAGCATGGATAAAGTCAGCCTTTCAAAGACATACTCATACTTTGAAAAACATCATAAAGATGAAAACTGATCTTGATGGGATTAGACAGACAGGGAATACCTCATCAAACAGTATCAGAGTCAATTATAATTCCTCTCATACAGCTAGCTTCTAGAACAACAGTGACTTAAGTGTTTATGAATTGTGTAGTTAATTTAACAGTTTTCTTTTATCAAAACCAAAGCATAAATATTCTACTGCATCTCTGCTGGCTTCTGTCCAAACTGCTGTATAAAGATACCCCAAATTCTGTGATTCATGGAATGCAATTTGCAAGAAAGCAGGATATTTAATGAAGCAAACAGTGGGAAGAACCCACCCAAAGGTATTTCAGTACAAGAGTCACCTCCCTGAGATACATACCTATAGCTGCATGAAAGTGAGACAAAGCATCTGCCAGCTGCCCAGCAGCCAATAACTTCTTCCCCATTTCAAGCTGTTTTTCTACTTCTGCATTTATTCCACACTCAGCTCCTTAAAGAAAAACAAAAAGATGAAAGTTCTGAATGAACCGTTTGATTACAGCAAACACATACAGTGATAATACAATACATGTAACAAACCATTATTGACAGAGGCAGAAGTCACATCCTCCAGCATTTTAGCTAATCTCAGAGGTCTTTTCCAACCGAAGGGATTCTGAGATTCTGTAAAGCACCCTGCAGTCTAATAACCTCATAGTACGTCCCAATTAGGATGTGTCAAAGTACAAAAGACATTGCTTTGCACCCCACTGTGACAAGGCACCAAATACACACCCACACATTCAGTAACATACTCTGACTTTCAATTCCAGAAGAATCTGGAAAGGGCTCATAACACAAACATGCAGCAAATACACACAGGTTCTAAATTAGAATTCATAACCCTGATAGTAACTTCATACTTAACTGAGAACTGTTTGGCTAGTTAGAGATTGGCTTCTCATCTACTACACCTGTCTCATCTTTGTAATTTCCAGGGCAAACTTTTACAGGACTGCAAGTTTAGACAATTAAAATTCTCACTCCTTTTTCCTTTAACCACAGCATGAAAACCATACTGAAGTGGTAAGTCTCTGAAGTGCCAGTTTGAGTTTAAAGCTAATAAATTGCTGCTGCTCAACCAACAGGGAAAGACTATTGCTGAGAAGAAATGAGCAGCCAAGTGCAGGTACATGCTGTACGTACATCAACTCAGCAACAGCTTTTCCATTTGTCCTGCTTCCTGCAGTCTTCAGATCAGGGCAGAATTCCACTACAAATTACCCACCAGCTTATGACTATTAAAAAACTTTCACACTAGAAAAAATTTCATTTATTAAGAGGATACCCTATGCCTAGATTTAAGCAAGGCAATATACTGAAATCCTGAATAAGCACATTATATTAAAACCCAATGATTTATAACTTATTTCACTCAGGTTTTGCACTGAGCTGATTCAGATAGGCACTTTAAATACAAAAATGCAGCAGCATTCCAGAGTTGTTTTTTAGAATCCAAATAAAAATGTTACAGTACAACTGATTGAAGGAAAATATATTCAAACTTCTCACAATGAAAAGTGGTTAAACCACAACGTATTTGTAATGAACAAACAGTAATTTCTTATCACCAAATTATCACGATTTTAGATGTAGGAGCTCTCAACACCTGGGACCTTAATTTATTTTTTCCTTTCTACACCATGATACAGCTCATAATTCTTTTGATTCCACATTACAAGAAAATCCTTGAGCTGTCTCTACTAAAATGAACAAAATCCTCTCTGCATCCACTAGAGAAAGTTCTGTCTGCTAAAAGACTGACAATAAGTCAGCACACTGGATTCAAGGGCTCAACTCAATTATTTGTTTTAGAACAATGATAGAAAGCAATTTTTTTTAATTAATGGAAATTACTTCATGAAGTCCCAAATTTCCAGTGAATATTTTTTTAAGTAGATGGACTTAAAACTGCCTACAACACAAATAATTATTATTTGAGGATCTTACAAAATGATTCATTTTAAAGTCAATTCTAGGCATGTAAAAAACGTATTCCCATTTTATGTGTCCAATTTGCAGCAAAAAAGGACATTCTTCCTTGCCCATTTCCCTTCACCAGCTTAAAGCTTCAATCATCAACTAGTCCAGTGTCCTTTAAAATGACAAAGCAAGTATATGAAACACAGTGAAAAAACCAAGAACTGAAAAAAAGCCTCACCACAAATTTCCCTGGCTTTGGAAGTATGCTAGCAGTAAAGCAGGTATAAAACTATAAACAGACTGAAGTATTTAACATGACCTAATACCAACTAAAAACTCTTAAGTTTCATCCCTCACGTGTTTCCCCATACACAAATACCTGAAATCTTTCAAAACTGGTCAGTTGGGAGTGGTATCCTAGAATTGGGCTATAAATTACTCTTTGCTGAACTTTCCATTTACTCAAATATGGGATTCAATTCCCCCAGTCTCAAGCATCCTTGTTTTACACTCAGTCACATCAGAATAGCCCCAAGAACAGATTTTTCCACAGTAAGATGTACCTACACAATGTAGTGTCTTTCAAACATGTTGTGTACAGTACAGTTTTACAGTTACATAATACCTTAGGTGGAAGAGCCATCTTTTTCCTTGAAAATAATGAAGACAATTAGTAAAACAATGAGAAAGGTGACCACTGAGAGCAAACAAGTAAGAAAAGCAGGAGCAACATGGATAAATGAAGAAGCAAATTGTGAAGTCCTCTAGATTCCCTGTAAAATACATTAAACACTGACATACATTAAACTATACATTAAACCTCAGCTCTGCAAGCTGCTGAATATCCTAAATTGGTGCATGAATCTCCAGAAGCAGCCTGCATCATCAGCCTAACCATGATGAAAAGTGACATTTACCGTAACTACTCAGGAACACTCTGCACTGACCTGATGGTTGAGCTGTTTATTCACAGAAATCTATGCTTATTCATTTTCTGGCTGTAGGCAAACAATTGCTCTAAATAAAGCAGCCCACAGTAGACATCTGAAAACTGATAACAGAAGCACAGGAGTCCAAAGACTCAAATTCTCTGCAACCTATTTGGGTACCTATGCACTCTTTGGTCTGGGAATGAGCCTAAGAAGTAAAGTTCAGCTGAGGAAAAAAAAAAAACACCAAACTCCACCCCACAGAGCTCTTTACAGCAGATAGACATTGGTGAGCTGGATACTACAGGCCCAGTTAAGAAGCATGCTCTACCAAGAAACTAAATTTACCCAAGAGATATGCAAGCTTACAACTTATTTTTAAAAACTTCCATGTATTTTAATTTGCATATAATTTCTAAAGACTGCCTAAATGTTAAATATTCACCCTGGGCCTCAAACAACCACACACATGAGCTGTTAAGTCAAATATTCTAGATAAGTTCAGAGCCTGGAATCCTTGCAAGTCTGAGGAAAGAGTCTAAGAGTCAAAAAAAAAAAAAAGGAAAGAAAAGGAAGAAAGAAGAAAGAAAGAAAGAAAAGAAAAGAAAAGAAAAGAAAGAAAGGGAAAAAAAAAAGCCAAAACAACACAAAGAAACCAAACAACACAAACCCCCAGACTATTTCCATGTAATTGGTACTAACTCTGACAACTGTTCAAGAGACAACAATCAGAAGGCACAGGGAAGACAAGCAGGTGCAGCTAACCTGTTTTTCCAGTTAAATACACTCACTTCAAATAAATTATAACTTCCTGGTAGGATTTTTGTTTTATTAGGGTAATTGGTGCTAATATGTAGGCACCTAAGTCTACAGACTTGAACTATATCCCTGTATAATCGGTCCCATCCACATTGCAAAGAACTCAAGAAAGCCTTGCAAGCTGAGAACAGCTTCAAGATGTTGGATTTGTCTACACATTCCTGCTTTCCCCCCTGTAGAATTTCCACCTACTTTTCCCTAAAACTTGCTCCCAAGCTGAGTAACAAGATTATGAAAACAAACAGAATTAGTTCCTGCTATGTACCAAAGGCAGTTATTTCAATGATAAAGCAGCAGCATGCATGTCATTAATCTTAACTGCATTCATCTAGACCTTTATTCTTCCCCCACAGAGGAGCTTAATGATTGCCTTATCTTGTCAGGAGAGTGGGAGATCCTGCTTTTGCAACATTTTTTTATCAGAATGACCCTGAATCTCAAGTCTGCTGTTATTTTTCAACAGTTTGGTTTTTGCTTTAGGTGTATTTGCTAACATGATTTTCAAGAATTAGACTGAACTAGGTAAGATATGGACAAACACCAACAGTTTCAGAAGCAACATTTCTGAGGTTTGCAAGGAGCCTCAGAGTATACAGTAGAGATATGTGCAACTTCCACCCATCAAGTTTTCACTCCTTCCGTTTGCAAAGGAAGTTGGTAAACACAGCAAAGACTGGCAGACAAAAAAAGCCCTACCCTCAAGCAGCCTTTGTATTTGGGGCCAAGGAAAAAACCAAAAAAGCTCCCAAACTTAGGGGGAAAAAAAAGGTGAGGGGAGAAAAAGAAATACTTAATGCTTCTGGTCTGACAGTAACTTAATTGGGTTCTGTATACTCAGAGCCCCTTTATTCTTCCCCATATTACATTTCCTTTCTTCTGCTACAAGGAAGGAGAGGGGGAAAATGAACAACACTCCTTTATTCCTCCTCAGTCACCTCTTTTTGTTGTGATTAGTGTGGACAAACAGCAGTAGAGAATGGATCTTCCCAAAAGAGGATCTGTGCCAAATTCATCACAAATTGAGGTGAAGAGGAGGAATCAAAAACGTTTTTACTAAGTGTATTTATCAACCAGATATAAATAGTATTCATTGCCATCAACTGTGAAATACAAAATTAATACAGAATGACTCTTCCAGATTCATGAATCAGATGACAAAAGACAGACTTCTATTATCAAGACATCAAGATACAAATTTAGATGTGACTATGAATACCTTTGAGCTCAAAGACTAGTAATATTTGTGAGGAAAAAAAAAACTTGATACTTAAATAACATAACCCCCCAAAAATTCTCTAACTACACATTCTGAAAAATTAACTCCTAAACTAAGAAGTTAGTGAATTCAGTAAATAAGATCCAGTACTACCATTTCTCAGTTTATTACTGTACACTACATCTTTATTAACTGAAGTTAAGACAGTGTCCCTCAAATTAGGAAATGTGCTAAGCCCAAACAGCCATTAAACCACACACCTGAAATAGGCTGGCAGCTCTAAATTAAGAATCCTCAGCAGGAGCACCACATTCTAAGAGGGGAAAAAAAACCAGTATACTCTGACAAAAGTTACTATTTGTCTTCTAACAATACTAGAATGCATATTAAAAAAAAAAAAAAGGCAATTTGACACCACAGTGCATGGTCTAATGTCTAATGCAGGGTATCTTTCCCACAGTATGTTCCTGTTGCCACCTGACCAGATGAACTATTTAATTTAGTGTATCAACTGAATTTTTAATGTTAACCTACATCTTCCTTAAGCCCATAGCCTTTTTCTGACTACTGACAGCTTCAGTTCCACTTCCATCTGCCACTGGCAGGAAAAGAATGTCCCTCAGGTGAAACCCTGACTGTAACCACCATTCTATAGCAGAGTTAGAAACCTAACAGCAGTCTGTGAATAAAAGTCTGGCTACACAGGTGTTGCTGGCAGGATACTATGAAAGTAAATAAGCTACACAAAGCACAGATAAGCTGAACTTCAAATACTAATGGAGAGAGGTGAAAAAAAAAAAAAAAAAGAACTAACAAGAACCCAACAGACCCAACAGAAACCATAACAACAAAACAAAAACAGAACCAATTCAACGCAACCATCAAAAGCCACAGCGAATCTCTAAGTGTGGTACTAACACTGCCTGCGGCTGAGAAGGGCAACTGGAAAAGCCTTTGAACTTCGGAACTACACGAAATCCACAAGGGAGTGGGAAATTCACGGCTAGCACAGAACGCCAATGCTGTCACCCAGCTGCACTCGAGGACACCAGGGCACCCGAGGCCTGGCAGTGGCGGGCGGCAGCCCCAGCCCGTCCGGGAGCAGGCCGGGCAGCGCACACACAGCGAGCCGCCTCCAAGCGCTCCGCCAGGATCTCCCACTAACCCCAACAGGTCACGGCAGGGCCGTGCCCTCGTTACGCACCCCTCGCCACAGCCCCGAGCGATGAGCTGGCAGCGCTGTACCTCCCTCCTCCCACCCCTGCCCGAAATATGCCCCCCCTCAAGACGACACGGGCCCGGGGAGGCGGCGGGGGAGCGTGGGGTGTATGCCCCGCCGCCATGGCGGACACCGCGCAGCCCCGGCAGGAGGGACGGAGGAAGGGAGACGAGCCACCGCCACCACGGCCGAGGGCCCGACTCCGACGGGCCACGGCACTGCCCCCCTCGCGACGCAGCCCCACAGGGACCCCTGCCCGGCTCACCCTGGTACTGCAGGTCGAGGAGCACGAGCAGGAAGGGCAGCGCGGAGCCCAGGCGCCCGGCCGAGGCAGCGGGGGACACCATCTCCTCCTCCGTGGCCGCCCCCGGTCCCGACAGTGGCGGCTCCGGGCCGGGCCCAACCGAGCGGCGGCTCCAGCTCCTCCGGGCAGGGTCGTGGGCGACGCTGATTGGCCGCGCCGCGCGCGCCCGCCCCTGCCTGGCGCCCGCCGCCGGACGTGAGGGAGCGGCGCGAGCGTGCCCGCCCCGGCGCGTCGGCCCCGCCCCGGCGCGGCGCCTCACCGAACATGGCGGCGCGGCCGGCACGGGCCCTCAGCAGAGATGCCGGCGCCCCGCCCCGGCCGCCCGCTGAAAGGCGCACGGGGCGTGTGCCTGGCTGCGTCTGCATTTCGTCTCCTGTCTCTTTGCCCTCTCCTGCCCTCTCCTGCCCTGCTCGTCTTGACATCCCTTGAGTGAAAAGTAGTTAACGATTTGCCCAGAGAATTATAGAGACTGAAAATCGGACTGGGAAATACAGCCTTGCCTTATCACAGAAGCACAGAATTTCCTGAGTTAGGATCCATCAGGGTCATTGAGTCCAACTCCTGGCCCTCCACAGGACATCCCAGGAATCACACCATGTGCCTGAGAGAATTTTCCGAACACCTCTTGAGCTCTGTCAGGCTGGTGCTGTGACCACTGCCCTGGGGAGCCTGTTCCAGGGCCCAACCCTCTGGGGGCAGAACCTTTTTCTAATATCCAACCTAAACCTCCCCTGACACAACTCCAGGCCATTCCCTCAGTCCTGTCACTGGTCACTGCAGAGAAGAGATCAGTGTCTGCCCCTTCTCTCCCCTCATGAGGAAGCTGTAACTGCAGTGGGGTCTCCCCTCAGTCTCCTCCAGGCTGAACTGACCAAGTGACCTCAGCTGCTCCTCATATGGCTTCCCCTCCAGGCCCTTTATCCTCATGGCCCTCCTTTGGACACCCTCTATCAACTTCATGTCTTTCTTAGATTGTTGCACTCCAAACTGCACACAATATTCGAGGTGAGGCCACACCACTGCAGAGTAGGACAATCACCTCCCTGTATTGCAAAGCAATATAGCTGAAATATAAAAACTCTTTCAAATGGATTCATCAAAATTGGGCTGGTTTCACAAACAAGTTCCTTCAGAATTCTTGAGTCTGGCATGAAAGGGTGGATGAGAAAGACTACACTAATGTTCAAAGTGCTGGAAAGATGGAAAGCTAAGGAATTTCTCCTGAGCTGCTGCTGGTAATATATAGTAACATCAGAGGGCGGCAATTAGCAAGGAATGACTCTTGAAGCTACTCATTGCTTCAGAGACAGTGAACTGAATAAGGTGACATTTGGTGGAGACAGTTATATCTGTGGAGGACCCAAGTTTGCTTAGTGAAACAACTGATAGATAGAATTTCATTAATGATCTCAATTCCAAAACCACCCAAACGAAAGTTTCCTGATCCAGGAATATAAAAGCAATATAGCAGACTGAACTGAGCAGACAATCACTGTTACAATATAGAAGCAATATAGGGACTGTTGTGTTGTATGCACAATCTAGTATGAACATAAAGGAGGAGGTGAGAGAGCATGATAACACAGAGGTAGTATTCTCAGGACTACTTCTAGTAAGAGGTTTCTCAGTCCTTGTACCTCGTTTTTGTTCTCACCTATGTACATCCCTGTCAGAAACTTAGCTGTGATGGAGCTAAATGAAATAGTAGTGTACATCTGCTTAACATGGGATTCTTGTTCCTGTAGGCTCATCTTTTGGGAATTTCACGTTTGGATTGGTGTTCACAGGAGAGAGCTGTGGGGAAATTCCTTTATCTGGGTTCCTTAACAGTAAATGGAAACAGAAAGGCTCCTGCTACCCACAGTTCAGCACAAGAACTTAATTTACATGCTGTAAACTTGCACTTGGAAAAGCTGATATTTGTCATTAGACTTGAAAGGGAGTGTGAGTGTCCAGTCCAGTCTTCTCAAGGGCAAGGGAGTAAAATATTAAATTTATGAAAATATGCCTTTATTAAAACATGTATTTTTTAGGGCATAGAATATGTTTCAATTAAAATGGGACTCTGAAAATCAATACAATTTGCTTCAAATATTGAGATACTGTAATTTTTCTGAAATAAATAATTTTATTTTGAAAATATATGAAAAATGTTAACATTAATGAAATCTTCCTGTTTCTTGATTGAAGCAATTTCTGAAATTCAGTCTATTTTCATAACTAGTTTTGATTTCCCTGAAACTGGTTTTGGTTTACCTATCATTAATTACATATATTTTTCCCAGCTCAACTCCAAATTTCAAACCTCTGTGATACCAGGAAGCTATTTTGTTTCTCTTGAATGTCTCTGATTTTAGAAACTGTGAAAAATACCACTGACAAAGTGCTGTGCTGTCACTGAAGGTGTTTGTTCTTACTTTATGTCTGCCAAAACACCGAACAAGCAAAGCTTGCACTTCCAAACACTTTAACCAGAATTTAGAGCATGTATGTGTGCAGCCTTACCTCTGCCTCCTCTAGCAGACATCTCCATACTCTTCCTTCCTAAGTGGATGTTCCCATCTCTCAAGACATTCATTCAAGCCACTGGCAACAGAACACCCCTCATGCAGAATTTTACAAGTTCTTGTATGCCATTGGTCTGTTGATGCCATCTAGCATCCTCTTTTACCCACCCAACTGCAGGCTGTTCTAGCCACATCAGTGAAAAACTACAATGTAGTGGTTAAAAAAAAGAACAGATATGTAATGTATGCCAATAAAAATTCATCTAGAGGTAGTTAAGTGTTAAAATTCAAGTACTTGCGTGTGTGACCTTTCTATTGCTGCAATTGCATCAATGGTTTCAGTGTCTTTGCAAACATTTCTCTATAGTTAATTCCCTCTGAGTTTGGAAGAAAGGAAGATAAATGAGCTGTCCATCTCAGTAAAATCCAGCTGGACTTGTTATGTAAAGAGAAATTTTTAAGATAAACTGTTTTATTGAAGATAAAAAAGATTTAATTTGAAAAGAGTCTGAAGCACCCAAACTTAAAAATAAAATTTATTAAAATACATAGAGCATCGTCTATTCAAACTACTTAATTGTGGCTGGTGGCATTTGTTGGATTGAAGGAGGTGACACAAAGGGGTCAGGAGAGTGTTTCATTCTACCTTTCTTTTAAATATTTTGTTTTCCTGTGATAAAAATACATAGATTATTTCCTCAGGTAAACTGAATGATGGAAAGTTTGAACAAATGGAAGTATTATAGGTATTTGTCACGGTTTAACTCCAGCCAGCAACTAAGCTCAATTGAAAATTGAAAAATGGGCCATGGTGGGAACTGTCAGGAAGTAAAAGATTAAATAAACTAAGAATCTGGCTAGACTCATTATTATACTTGCACCATTCTGGTGAAGTCAGCTTTCCACCAGAGTTAATGATTACTTGTATGCGTCACTCTGAGAACGCTGTAGGAGAGAGGTTACTGAAGAGTGTATTTCTCAGTTCCCAAGACAGTTTGTCCACTGCCCTCTCAAATTAAAACATCTTGTACCACATGTGTAGTCCTCCTCCATAGTACAAAATAGACAAATAACTTTTTCACTTAACAAATTGCATCACTGCTCTGGGGGCACTGCCAGGCCTGGCTGTCCCTGCCCAGCCTCCCTCAGTGCCCAGTACCTCTGCTACTCAGGCCATTTCCCAAATAGCCATTGCCCAGATGTCATCATATTTCACCCCACAATCAGAATACTCTCCTTTTTCTGCTCTCCAGTTGCTCCTCTATGTGCCTCATAAATACCTTGCAATGCTCTTAGCCCTCTCCTAGTAAAACCACACATGTTTTAGAAGAGTACTTTTGTCACCAAAAGGTATATAAGGGTAGAACTCAGCACTAATGTGGGTTAAAGAATACCCACCCTTGCCAAGTGAGGCTGTACCACCTACAGCAAGTAATTAAAGATTAATCAAGCTCTGGAACAAATTAAGAGTAAAAGAATGAAAGGGTGAGAACCACCCCTTCAGCATAAAAATCTTGGTTATATCTCATCTAAGGCCTGCTTGTGTATTTTGTATTAAACAGATACTAGAATAAGCAACCAAAATCCACATTTCTGCACACTTCATATACCACTCCCCTCATCAACTGAAGAGCATTTCCAGCATATTTGCACACAGTTAGCATTTACTTTTATATAAAAACCACTTTCATAGTAAGAGAGATCCTTAGAAGGCATGCTGACCAGACTGTGGTGTTGTCATTAGGGCAGTCTAAGGGCATGGAGTATAAAATTTCTTGGGCACCCAAGGGCCTGCACTTGTTCATCTTGCTCTCTGAGTGCTCCAACTATTCACATAAACTGCTCATCAACTTATATTGCATATTTGCCTCTAGGGCTGACCCATAGAGTCTGTGACTGTCACACTGCAGGTTTTCAAAGTCCTCTCTTAATTAAGGTTTACCACACTAAAGCCTTCATAAAGCATCTTCTTCTGGCAATGCCTGCTTTAGTAGCCCAAGAGATGCATATCTACAGAAGTAAATGTCATTAGTACTGAGGGCTGGATGTCCATATTTGATACATGTTCAGGTTTTCCTTCAGACTAGGCTGATCCTCTGGATTGAATACCCATGAGTGACTGAAGTGTGCTGAGGTACCCTTGGAGCATCAAAAACTGAAGCATCAAAAAATGAATTATTACCTCTTTTCTTAAAGCTGGTGTTCACAGCATATGTGCCCACGTCTACACCGTCGCAGCAGAATTTCATGGTTTAGAGAAGCAAATTGGTGTCTCAGTAAGTCTGTACTTTGGAAAACACAGTGGTGTCTCCCATGCCAAATGGAATTCCTAAATGAACATCAGGTATTGTAAATGTCTAATGATTACTTCCATCACTGAATTTACCAGCATTATTTATATTAAATACAAACTGTTTGAAATTTTCCTTGTGGCCACAAAGGCTTCACAGCATTTATAATTGAAAAACACAATTCAAAACCCTTACAGAGAAGAGGAATCAAATCAGAAGGATTTGAGGTAATCTGTAGCTATTGGAATTATTCTATCTGCATGATACAATACATATTTTCATTGAAAATAACAACTTCACCTGACATTACTTCGTTTAAGATATCTGCAGGAAAACATACTCCCAGCCTTATCCTGGTACTGGAACATGGTGTTTTCCTGCAAGCGTCAGAAAACTCTCATGAAAGCTCCTCACCTCCTCCCGTTGGAGATTATCACTACGCTGGAAGTCGGTCCCTCGGGCTTCCCTCCAGCTCGGCAGGCAGGCGAGTCTCTGCAGCCCCACAAACCTCTTTCCAGCTCGGTGGGCAGGCAGGATGCTGCAGATCCCCAGACTCCGCTCCAGATCGGCGGGCAGATGGGATCCTGCAGCTCCTCAAGAACCCCTATCCATCTCGGTGGGCAGGCGGGCGCCTGCAACCCCAAACCCCCCATCCATCTCGGTGGGCAGGCGGGCTCCTGCAACCCCAAACCCCCATCCATCTCGGTGGGCAGGCGGGCTCCTGCAGCCCCAAACCCCCATCCATCTCGGTGGGCAGGCGGGCTCCTGCAGCCCCAAACCCCCATCCATCTCGGTGGGCAGGCGGGCTCCTGCAGCCCCAAACCCCCATCCATCTCGGTGGGCAGGCGGGCTCCTGCCCCCGCCCCACTGCTGCCCTCCCGCACCGCGCCGGCGGGGACTCCCCATCGCGCTAAGTTCGCTGCTCCACAGGTTTAAACGTGTCGTGTTCGGCGACTGCGTGGCGAAACGTGCCTTGAATTTCCAAAGGCAGCCTTTCCAAAGCTTGTTGTAACTTCCCTTACATTTTACAAAAAGGGAGAGAAAAGGCTGCTTCTCGGTCGGAGAGGCTCGGGACCGGATCAAGACAAAGGACATCCCGCCTGGGCATCAACATCTGCCGGGCAGGCTCTCAAGGAGCGAGAGTCGGCGGCGAGCAGCGGGGGAGCCCTCGCCGGCCTCTGCCGCCGACCCCTCCGTAGCCGCCATCCGCGGGCGGCCTCGGGGCAGCGGGGCCGGCACGGGACGGGCCCGGCGGAGGCCGGGGGGCGCAGCCGCCGCCCGCCGCGGCACCGCCGGTAACGGCCGGGGCGGGAGCGGCCGCAGCCCCGCCGCCCCTCCGCCCCTCCGCCCCTCCGCGCCCTGCGGCGCCCGCCGAGACCCGCGGAGCTGCAGCCGGAGGTGAGCGCAGGGGTGTCCCTTTCTGCCCCCCACCCCTGGCGCAGGAGGGTGGCGGGAGGCAGAGTGCGGAGCGGCCTCTCCCCTGGGGCAGGCGGGAGGGAGCGGCGAGGCGGCCGCGTTCCGGAGCGGAGCCCTCGGTTTTGGCAGGCAGATGGAACCCGGCTCGGGGCCTCCCGCAGGCCCGGCCGTGCTCGGCCGCCTCCCGGAGCGCCGGGTCCGGGCCTGGCCCGCGGACACCGCCGCGGGGAAGCGCCTCTTTTCCCCCGTGCCGCCCGTCCCGGAGAGGAGAGGGGGCCGGGGGAGCAAGCGGTGCCATCCTTGACCGAGGAGGCCTCGCGGGTGGGTGATGACCCTAAATTCCTCATGGGCACAGCTCCCAGAATAGAGTAAATCCGGCAGAAAGAAAAGGGGAAAAAGATCAAAAAGCACCGTCTCCGTCCGTACGTACTACTTCTGTCTCCATCGAGATGCCTGGGCGGCTTGTGACTCTTTACAAGTTCGTGGTGCCCCTCCCATCCCTGGCAGTGTTCAAGGCCGGGTTAGATGGGGTTCCGAGTGACGTGGTCTACTAGAAGGTGACCCTGCCCATGGCAGCTGGTGGGAACTAGATGGTCTTTAAGGTGCATTCCAACAAAGACCATTATATGATGGATAGATGATGTACCACTGCAAGGTCACATTCAGTAAAAGCAGGTTTAGTTGGAGCAGCATGCTCCAAATCTGTATGGATATTCCTGACTAGATACATTGGTTGAGGAGAATAAGCTGTCTTCAGGCGTGGTTTACTTTTCTGGCTTTAAATAATGTTTGGTTATTTTTTTTCTAATTAAACCCATGCATCTGTCAACGAAAGGCCCTTATTTAATAGATGCTTTTTCAGGCTTCTTCTGCTTGACACACAAAGTGGTAGCTTTCAAATTCACATGGTTTTTATGTAAAGAAATTTCTCCTATGTCAAATACACGAAGCACATATTGGGCTTAGATCTTTGGGAGTTAATTTCATTATGTGTAATATAATATATATATAATTTGATATACCTCAAAAAAAGTTAAATAGATTTCTTTGAAGATTTGCTGGAGACTCTGTTTGTGGAAAAGGAGGTGGCAAAAATATCATTCTTGCAGGAGAAGACTGCAATATTGCAAACAGCACACAGTACCTTTTCTAAATTAAAAACAAGTGGCCTGGTAAGTGATGGAAAAATCTAAATGGAACTGAACCTAGTGTGTAAGTGTGACCACTAGGCTTAAGGTTCAAGGTCCAAAAAGCAACAACCAACATAGAAATCTACATAAAACTAAGAGCTTGTAATTTGTGAGGGTGCTTGTGTTGGTGCATGTAGCAACATTGCTGGTATTTTTGTGGAAGTAGTTCTATATTGTGATTACTGGTAGATATGTTACTGTTTATATTGGAGAGGGCAATGTGATGAGAGGTGGGGTTCATTACAAGTTCCTAGGAGGCAAATGGAGGGAAATACTAAAGGGGAGTATGAACTATGTGGAGGAGCTGAAAGGGGACCGAGGAGGCCTAACATGATTAGGATCTACATGGTCTATGAGAAGAAGGTGAGGGAGCTGGGCTTCTTTAGTGTGGTGAAGAGAATAAAAGGGGCCCTCTAGTAGTGGCCTACAGATACTTGAACAATTGTGGCAAAAATATTCAAACCATTTTTTAATCTTGGTAATAGCAGATACTCAGCGAGACATTAAGAAAAATGTTTTCATCAGGAGGAGAGCACAGAAATGCAACAGGTTGTACAGGGAGGTCATGGATTGTCTGTTCATCTTAAATGCCACAGGTGATGTGAACTAGTGTGCGGCAGAAATTTGGACTGGACGATGATCACCAGAGGTCCCTTGAGAACATCTCTGTGAGTCTATAATGCATGTTGTAGAGGAATCCATGGAATGGAGTGTATGATCAGATATATATTGTGTGGCTGTTCTTGGAGAGGTATGTATATAGGAATGACCAAGAGGATGAGAAACTAAAATATGTGTGGAAGGGACTGAAAAGTTAAGGATGTATAAATGTGGAACATGGCAGTAAGGCAGACATAGCTAGGGGACTGAAATATTAAGAAATGGTAACAGAAAGAGCAGGTTTTTGGAGAAGAGTGGAATAGGTTAATTTTGTATGATGGAGGAGAAGGATGCTGCTGCTTAGAAATAGTGTTGGAAGCAACTGAGCAGGAGCAAGGGAAACACCAAACTGGGGAGCACTGGGGATTGGGGTGGAGATATAGGCTGAAGTTGTTGGTTGCGTTGAAGAAAAGTATTTGTGCATGGATGGTAAAATAGGTGGTATAGATGGTAAAATAGGTGATATATGCAAGGCATGAGGTGCTTCACGGCACTGAAGTGTTTGGCCTTGGTAGAATGAGACAGGAATGACAGATGTGGTGAGGTTGTGGGGTTATATGGTTGCAGGAGTGGGTCTGGTGTGTGCTGACACCAGGCAGAGGTGTGTTGATTTGATGAGTGACGAGAGCATGTGGAAGCGGCCTGCCAATTGTGACTGTGTTAAGGCGAGGAAGGTGTTTGCAAGCAGCCGACAGGTGTGTGGGCATTGGGAGGGATATGGAGTGGCACTAGAGAGATTGCATAGAGCTATCAGCTGAGGCACATGAGGGTGCAGCAGCATGAAGATGTACAGAGAAACGACATATGTATGAATCCTGATGGTGGGGAGGTGACAGGTGTTGTCACATCTGGGAGAAAGTTGAGTAGGCAAGGCTGGAGAAGGGCACAGGACAGCACAGGGGTAGAGGAGTGAGAAGGGTTGGAGTCAGGAGCAGCTCGGAGGAGGCACAGGATAGGGAGTCACTTTGATGCACTGAACGTGCAAGCAGCGTGGCATGTACAGACTTGGAGGAAGTGAAGGGAATGTGGAGAGAGAAAGCGTGTGCTGTGTAGCTGTGTCAAGGATGCATAAACATAAGAGCGGAGCCGAGGACACGTTTGTTGATGCGAGTAGCGTGTGAAGATGGTAAAGGATGCGCTGCGTGCGGGGCAACGGGAGCACCGGGACCCGCGGGAGAGAGCTCCCTAGCGCGGCGCTGCCAGGAGGCTGTGGAGGCGTCGCGGGAGGAGGATGTCGGGAGGGAGAAGGACGGGATTTGTGCCGAGCACGGAGCCGAAGGCAGGGCCGTGGGGCGGGGAGCGGCGGGGCGGGCGGGAGGCGGCACAGCCCGGCGTCACTGCCGCCTCCCGTCGCGCAGGCCGGGGCTGCTATAGCGACGCGGAGGACGCCGGCGCCGAGCGGAGCCGCAGGGACGGAGCCGGGACATGGTGAGCGCCGGGACGGGCGGCCGGGCGGGCGGGGCGGGGAGCGCCGGCCGGGGCTGAGCCGTGTCTCTCTCCCGCAGCCCTTCTCCCAGCGTACCTATCACCCGCCTGCAACCGGGCCCGGCGCGGGGCCGGCGGCGTTTCCCGCATTCCAGTTCCGCGTGCGGCACGAGAACCCGGACTGGCGGCGGCTGAGCACCGTGGACGTGGAGCGGGTGGCGCGGGAGGGGGACGTGGCGGTCCTGCAGGCGCTCCTGGAGCATGTCACCTTCTGCAACGCCGAGCGGGAGTGCTGCCCGCACTGCCAGGGCCCCGCAGACCCGCTGCTGCTGAAGCTGCTGCGCCTGGCACAGCTCTCTACCGAGTACCTGCTGCACTCCCAGGAGTACCTCAGCGCCCAGCTCGGCAGCCTGGAGGAGGCCCTGAGAGAGACACAGGCCCAGCGTGACCAGCTGGCCAAGGAGGTGGCACAGCACTCGCAGGAGATCCAAGGGCTTAAGGAGGAATGCCGGCGGAGAAAGAAGATGATCAGCACCCAGCAGATGATGCTGGAGGCACGAGCCAACTACCACCAGGTGAGAAGAGAGGGCCTGGTGGCCCAGTCACCCACACCTTGTCAGCTCTGAGCCTGCTGGGATGGGCAGCAGAGCAGCCCCACTCTGCTGGGATGCAGTTGCTTGCTGGGTGACAGGCTGGAGCTGCAAGAACCAGTGACCTTGCAAAAGGAAGTGTCTTGCTGGCACTTGTTTTCCATCTGTGTTTCAGAGACTCTTGGGAGAATGCTACATCATCTTTAACAAATCCTATCTTTACTAACATATGCTCTTTATTCTTGGATTTGCTTTAGATGCTTCTGGAATGTCAGATACACACACATACAAAACCTATGATAAAAGTTACTACTTTGTTGTGTTGCTGTCTTTCCTTGTCTGCCAACTGCGTGGTCAGAAAACACACAGGACAAAAGCATTGGAACTGATGCTGAACAGTAATGTAGTGTCTATGAGAAGTCACTGTCCTGCACTGATGTTCTCCAGGCACAAAGTTTCTGCTTGTGTGTGTGACTCAGAAGTGACTCAGGCAAGATGGTAAAGAGCTTCAGTGAGTTAGCTCAGCTCTGGTTCCACAACAATATGTTCCTAAAGGGTCTTTCTTAAGAACCTTAATACACAGCTGTTCTGACTGACAGTGTCACGGCCCTCTGTTTAAATTGGGAGGGGTTTTTTGTCTCACTACAATGGTGTGGTCGTTTGGTCTAAGTATTTTTCAGCATCAGCATTTTCAGGTTTTGGGAATGCAAATTTCAGCTTCAAACGTAATCTGAAGTCTAAAGGGTACACTGGACACAGACTTGACGTGATTTCAGGCTAGCCCTCTATGTTTAAAGTTACAGGCAAAGTTCAATATTTAAGACATCAGCTAAGTTGGGCTCAAGTGTTTCTATAAGGGAAAAGGTACCTTATGTCCCAAGAGTAGAACTGTACATGAGGCAAGGTTCATGCATTCAAGTGTTAGTCTCGAGGACAAGCTGCTGATATGGTATTATTTAAAAAAAAACCTTTATGCAACTCTCAAAGCAGTTTGTCCTGTGTTGTAAAAGATAAAAGTGTCATTTTATTTGTAAACTTAAATAGTTCTCACACTGTGATTGCCAAATGTTATCAAATTTTCCGGAAATATTTGTAGCCTGCACCTGCCTTTGTGGAAGCTGAAAAACATGGTAGTTAACTTGTCTCATTGCTAATCTGTTCAATGGCATTTGCAGTAAAACAGAGATGGAAATCTATTTCCCATTTCTAATTTGATTTCATATAAAGTAAACTTCTGATCTCCCCTCCCCCCTTTCATTCTTCTATTTCTTTTCTCTAGAAGTTTAAGTTCACATGAGAAAAACGAGTTCAGGAAATGATGTTGAACAATACCTGAAGTTCTACAGTGTTTTCAGGATTCTGAGTTTGTATACCAAAATAATTTAAACTCTTCCCAGTGTTTGTAAATGCAGGGTAGTAGTATGATCAGTAAACAACAGCTCTGTGATATTTATCTGTGCCATGATCTTCGTTGCCAGATAAGAGGGGCTTTTCTGATGTTCATGAGAGGGTAGTTCAGATTCCATGCCCTCAAAGTCTTGGATGTTTTGCAAATAAGCCTGATACTTGTTTACAAATAAGCCTTTTTTAGCAGAAGTGCACTTTACAGCTAATGTAAATGTTTTGGAATTCAGCTGTAATGCCTTTAATCCAAGATCAATATAAATTTAACCATGAAATGCTACAATAAAATGGTACTGATACCTACAAGTCATAAATTTAAGTACCTTCATGTGAGTAATACAAATTTAATTTAAAATAATATTTTTCACTTTTTTGATACTTTGTTCAGAAATCTTACATTCTCATGTATAATGTGGGCATAAAGTGCATGTTGTAGTTAACACTGAAAAGTAGTTGCAAGAAAAGTGTTACATAATTCAAAACTTAAATGTTCCCTATGTTACTCCTGTCTCCTGCAGTAAGAGCTTTCTTTCACTTCCAGCAAGTCAAACTGACATGAAGTTTGTGCTTGAATGGATAACATTATTTCACAGCCAATTTAGTTCTGTAAATCATGTGCAATCTGTTACACTGTAAACTCCCTCTTGGTTGGTAGTAATGCTTTGCTGCCATATTATATCACTTTATTTTGGTTTTATAGTAGGTCTTGCATTTGCTGAACAAAATTTGTCTTAATTATTCATGGCTTTAGTGTTTGCTGAAAAGTGTGTTTTATAGGGTACCCGACTACCAGCGGCAGCATTTTAAATATAATATGAAATTTGGGAATCCCACATAATCACAGAATCATTTAGCTTGGAAAAGACCTCTGAGATCATCAAGTCCAACCTTTGACTGATCAACATCTTGTCAACTAGACCATGGCACTAAGTGCAGTGTTCATTTATTTCTTGAACACCTCCAGAGTGGTGACTCCACTACCACCCTTGGCAGTCCATGACAATGTTTAACCACCCTTTTAACGAAGAAATTCCTTCTGATGTCCAGCCTGAACCTTCCCTGTCACAGCTTGAGGCTAAGTCCTCTTGTCCTGTCACTTGTCACCTGGGAGAAGAGGCTGACCCCTGTGTAATTACACCCTCCTTTCAGGCAGTTGTAAAGAGTGATAAGATCTGAGCCTCCTTCTCTGCAGGCTGAACACCTCCAGCCCCCTCAGATGTTCCTGGTAGATCTTACTCTCCAGACCTGTTCCATTGCCCTTCTCTGGACATGCTCCAGCAGCCTAATCTCCTTCTTGTAGTGAGGGGCCCAGAACTGGACACAGGATTTGAGGTATGGCCTCACCAAGGCTGGGTATAGAGGGATCATCAGTGCTCTGGTCCTGCTGACCACACTACTGCTGATACAAGCCAGGGTGACACTGGCCTTCTTGGCCACCTGGGCACACACTGGCTCATGTTCAGCAGCTGCTGGCCAACACCCTGTGGTCCTTTTCCACTGAGCAGCTTTATAGGCACTGCCCCGAACCTGTAATGCTGCAGGGAGTTTTGTGGCTGAAGTGAAGGACCTGGTGCTTGGTCTTGCTGTACCTCATAAAGTTGGCCTCTGTCCGTCAATCCATCCTATCCAGATCCTTCTGCGGAGCACTCCTACCCTCCAGCAGATCCTGTTCAATGGTGTTGTCTGCAAATTTACCTAAGGTGCATTCAATCCCCTCATCCAAATCATCAATAAACTTATTAAACTGGGCTGTCCCCAACACTGATCCCTGGGGACATGACAGTGACCAGATGTCAACTGAATGCGACACCACGACAATCTCTGGGCCTGGACATCCATCCAGTTCTTAACTCAAAGAGGGCACCTGTCCAAGCATGAGCTGCCAGCTTTTCCAGGATAATGCTATGGTAGGTGGTGCTGAAGACTTTGCTGAAGTCCAATAGGCAATATCCATAGCCTTTCCCTCACCCACTAGGTGGGTCACCTGGCAATAAAAGGATCAGGTTAGTCAGGCAGGACCTGCCTTTCCTAAACCCATGCTGGCTGGGTCTGATTGTTTGGTTGTCCTCTATGTGATCACACTGAAGATGATCTGTTCCAGAACATTGCCAGGCACCAAGGTTGGGTTGACAGGCCTGTAGTTCCCCAGATCCTCCTTCTGGCATTGATTATGGTGACAAGATCTTGAACCTATTAAGCTGGTTTCTTACTGTCATATCACACTGATAAGTAAGATGACTTTTTTGTCTGAGTTTTGTTAAAATATATTTATTTGAAAAAAAAAGTATGAGATAGAGGTAATTAATGACCCTAAAGTGATGAGGGGCCCTCATGTGTATGTTACAGGGTTTCTAGATGCAGCTTCTGTCCTTGTACAACCCACCTATTTTTAATATATTCTGAACGTTAGTAGAATGTATTTTAAAGGTGAACAAAAAGGATATTTCAAAAAGGGTGGGATCCAAATTTGACTTGGAATTTATATTCAAAGCTAGTAGGTTAATTATAGAAACAGTAATTGAAAGAACTTTGTGCTTCAGAAGGATTCTAGGTGGCATACTAATGTAATTAACATATCTTTTCTTACAAAATTGTGTACTGCTACTTTACCTTTGTTGAAATGTCTGGTATTTTACATGTCCTTTGAGTATTGCCATCTTACAACTCATATACTCAAACCCATCATTACTGGTTTTCTCCAGCTGTGTGGTGCTCTACTTTGTGGTGTTGCATGAATCTTAAGAACACCTGAGCTACTGGTTGGCTGAAGTCTGTGTATTGTGCTGAAAAGGGTTGTCATGCCTTTTCTTTATAGTTCTCTACCTATATATATGAATACTTATCTGTGGTTTATACCTGAATTTGAACTTGCTTGGCCAGAGTCTGTTCTGTTCAGTTTGTGCAGTGCCTAGCACAATCAGATTCTTGCTCATGACCATCACTGTGAAATGTTAAATATCATTAATATACTAATGACTTTACAATAACTGGGTACCATGAGAATTTTTGTTCTTATTCTTGTGAGATGGAATTTGTTGAAGTTACCTTCTTTTTACATTTGAACAAAATGTAATAACCTGTTCAAAACCTTAACCACTGTATTTACCAAAAAGATGTTACTAATGTTTTTTTAACTGTTTTTTTCTTATTTTTTTGTAGTGCCCATTTTGTGAAAAGGCTTTTATGACCTATTCCTTTTTACAAAGTCACATTCAAAGACGTCACCCAGGGGAGTCTGAGATCGGTATGTACTTTAATGTTATCCAAAAAATTGAGAGAGGTGGTTTAGAAAAGTGTAAATACAGTGAGGATGTGCCGTCCATGATTTTGTGTAACTTGGAAGAAAAGTTTTTACTTTTAATTTTTGAGTGGCAGATCCCAGTTTGTGTGAATGCAAGTGCCACTGACTGATACAATGTATTGGGCAACATATGTTTCAGTCTCTGGAAAATAGTTAACAAAAACCTATGTGCCATATCTGCAGCATCTTTTCAAACTAGCATTTCTGTTAAATACTTTAGCCAGTAGGACATTTCAGAGCACAGTTCCTCTTTAGGCATGTATGTTAGGAAGGCATGGGTAAAATGAACAAGCTGCACTAAGGAAAATAAATTTTGCAAATATATAATAATTATAAATACATGAATAGTCCACCCCACGTGAAATCAGTTTGAATAGAATCAGGGTCTCCTGAACTAAAGTGACTGTAAAATGTAGTGAGAAAGAGAAACTGTTAAGAACAGTCTAACTTCATCTATCTATGATACTCAAGGTTGCTTTACCACTAAGTTGCATACTTTTTTCTCTCCTCATTAAAAGATGTTTAGTTTGAAAAACAATGATGTCAAAGTTTCTTTCATTCATATCTAATTTCTCTCCTTCCTGCTAGGCTGCATGCTTATGATTTATTGCTAAGGACAAACAAGTATTGACAAGTAACAGTGGTTAGAATAAGAGCAAGTTAGGAAAAAAGGAGCATTTGGGAGGAGAAAAAGTGGGAAGAATCTAATGAGGTCTGAAGTATAGCTTGTCAGGCAAATGAAACAGCAGCAAGAGTGAGAGGGGTCTGATTAGGCAGCTAATCAGAGGAAGTGTGAATATATTTTAAAAAGAAAGAAGCTCTTGTGCACCTTACACTTGATAAAAATGATAGTGTAAGATGCTGCAGAAACAGTTGAAGTTATTGTTGTATAAAAGCCTGAAATGACTCTCTGGGGAAAATATCCCATTCAGTTATTTCTGAAATAATATTCAGATTCCCAGATCATGGGCAAGTAAATAATTGGTAAATTGATAAAATGTTTCATGGTTGAAGATTGTTGTGATTTTTGCACATTTTAACATTTTTTGTTTGATATTCCCCCAATTCTGTCCACATAAATAATTTGTTGTATTCCAACTGGACTCCTTACAAAGGTTATTTAGAATAAACTTAACCTAAGAGATTGAATAACTGAGGTTCACTTCGTCCTTTGTACATCCTTTTTATGAGCCTGTGTTGCTTAAATTCCTTTGAAATTAGATTATAGAATACTTTTTCATGTAAATATTTATTGAACTATTTCACATGTAAGTGGTACAAGTATTTGAGGGTAAGTTAGCAGTCCAGAAAATATATGTATTTAAAAGCATCTATGGAGAATCATGGTAGTGGGAGGGAATATGGTCTAAAAAAGTCACACTTTGTGATAATGTTACTGAAACCCTAGAAATGTATTTGCAGTAAGTATTACAGTTCCAGCAACAAATCTTCTTAAAATCTGTGTCCCTTTCAAACAGAACAGAAGAAAAAAGGAAATATAGAAAAACTGCAGGATGAGATTGAAAAACTGAAGGAGCAGTTGCAGCTCACCAAGTCCCAGTTAGAGTTTGAACAACAGGCTAATTTGGCCAGGTTGTCTAAGGTAATACTTACTAAGTAATGTGAATGTCTCAAAAGAATTAGCACTTTGAACTGTGTTCGCTCAACCCACTGAATTACTGGATTTCCCAAAGTTGAACGCTTTCAAGATTCAGCTGGCCAGGGTCCTGGGCCACCTTGTCTAGTTTGTGCTGTTGTCAAGAAAGGCTGGACCAGATTATCCTGGAGGATAATCCAATCTGATCCTTCCAACCTGATAGTCTATGATGGATGATTGTTTTCTTCCTTGTTTTCAGAGGAAACCCTGATCTTATGTAAAACATGGAGTGTTGTTTTCCATGAACTCAGCTTCAGACTTCTCTTTCTTCAGTCCTTTTGTTCCTCCTTTCTTGGAAGTGTTCAGCTTCCATTTTCAAAAGTCCTGAATGGCCAAATCAAAAGCTGCTAGAGTTTCACTTAGGAGTGCAGGTACTGTCAGAATAATGGGTCTTGGCCCTATGTGGACATGTGGAAGGTATTCTACTCATTCTTTCTGTGCCTAGCTTTTGAGAAATACATCTATAACGTATTTCTCCTGCCCCCAAAGCATTGTTTTGCTTATGAGGTGGAACTTGGAGTATTCATAACACATTCATTCATAACAATGTAGATTTTTTGGTGCCTTAGGGGCCTCTTTTGAAGTCACTTGTCTTAGCTGAGACTCCTAACTGCATGGGGACTACCTGAAATGTCCTGAAGCTACAGTCGGCAGTGTTACACAACAAGAAGCTTTCAAAACTTCTCTGTTTTTCTGGGATGTCAGGGAAGATAGAAATGTGTGGTGTGACTGGTTACAGTTTGTCTGCCATGACTGACATCCACTGTCAATTCAGGTGGCACAATGTTACTGTCTTTTGATTGAAAGAGCAGAAGATCTTATCCTTGATTGAAGGATACAGATGATCCCATTCTTCCTAGTTGTACAATGATTGCATATTATAGAGAACAAATTCAGAGTGAATGCTGTGATGGAAAAATGTTGGTGTTTCCTAAAAGATACATATGTCCTGGGCAGTGAAATGCAGGACTTTAAACAATTTGAGAACTATATAAAAATTCATCACTGTATAGTGGAATGGTTGAAGTTTTCTAATGGATGAAGTGGGGTAAAGGCATATAGGGGTAAAATGGTTCTAATTTCATTTATGAAACAGTGGGTTCTGAATTGAGTGCTGTTACTGAAGGACAAGATCTTAAGCTTGTGATATATAGCTCTGAGGAAATGTTAGTAGCAGCTAGCAAAGAAAATCAAATACTACCAATTATTCTGAAAAATCACTGTGCAAGCCACAGCCTAAATGTGTTGTGTGAGTCTAGTCCCTTCACCTAAAAAGGATAGACTAGAGCTATAAAAGTTGTGGAGATGGGCTACAAAGATGATCTGTCAGTATTTAGAATGACTGAGCTTGCTGAGAGTTGTCACTCTGAAAGAAAGACAAATGCTTGATGAAGATGGAGGGTGAGATAATGATACCTGTGAAGTCATGAGTTACACAGAGTGAATAGTGATTCTCTCTGTTCTCCAGTTCAGGGCTCAGAATCCATCAAATGTACCTAGCAGGAGCCAGATTCAAACAACTAAAACAAGAAAAGTGCTTGGCTCTTTATGCAGCTTGTGGAGCTCATTGGCAAAAGGTGTTGCAGTTGCTAAAGGTGATGCAGCCACAGGGGATCACTGCAAAGTGTATGAGGAGAAATGTATTAAAGTTTATGCAGTTAATGAAGTTCACAGGACTGTATCAGGCTCCAGAAGTCCTCTGAGCTGAAAACAGCTGGCAACTTAGAGACTGTGAAGGAGAACATGCACTTTTGCTTGCCCCAATATCAGCCTTTCTTACTTACACACTTAAGGCCTTTGTGAGAAACAGGATACTGAAGTAAGTGAATCTTTGATATGACCGAGTAAGGTCATTTGTGTGTTTTTCAGTGAAAAATAATAAACTGCCTGAACTGTTTTGAAGTATAATTGTTTAGCTTGTTTAGCAGTATGTATAGTTTGCTACCCTAGAATTCTTAAATCTGGTGTTATGTTTTTTGATGTCACAGGATTTCCCAAATGTTGAAAGTGACTGCATTCCACATGTAGTTTAGGAGCTTGAATTTGTATTGAATGTGAGGAAAAATCACCAATAATTATTTTTTTTTTAAATTTCAGGAATGCGAGCAGCAAAAATCAAAAGAAGAAGAGTTTCTACAATCATTTCATAGATGGAAAGACGAGGAAAGAGAGAAATTTGCTGATCAAATAGAAAAAGTGAAAGATATGTTTACAAAAGAGCTTAAGGACTTACATTCGAGAAATTCAACCTTAGAAAATGTAAGCAATTTAAATTTTTGAACATTTTAGAGCATGAATCCCTTACAATAGATGGCAGTGAATTTCACATATTTGAAGTGTGATATAGTCATTGTAAAGCTCTTCCTACAGAACTCTTAAAAATAATGATTGAGTGGTAGCTCTAATTGTATCTTTGTATACAGGTATTTTATTAACAGAACTTCAGGTTGTGGGCCTTTTTATTTAAAGGATTGCTTTGTATGAATGAATGATCCCTTCATCAGTTATGTCAGTTTTTTTCTGTACTCCTCAGCCTTTGAATGCCTGTTTATAGGTTAGTAGATATTGTTGTGGTTGCTGCATGTTAAGTATCCTTATGTTAATATTTTCACAAGTGGTATGGAGGACACTAACCACTGCATTACTGTCCTGACGGAATTAATTTGTTTTCAGCACATGCTTTGGAAATGTTCACTAGCAAGAGAATCATGAAAGTATGGCTGGGTCAGAAATCAAATCTGCATGTCATTACCAGAGCAGCTTACATTGTGCAGCTGCTAGGTCCTGTGTACTTTTACAAGTCATATTTCTTTTAGATGTAGATATTATTGATGACGTGAAATTTGATAAATGTTGACCTTACGTGAAATGGGAGAAATATCTGATGCAATCTCTGCATAACTGTGTTTAAAGAAAATTTTGTATTCCTCCTCCCTCCTATTAGCAACTGTTAGAATTACAAAAGTCCAATATGCAACAAAAATCCAATTTAGGAACACTGAAAGACAGCCATGAGTTTACAGAGGAGAAACTTCATCATCTTCGGGATCATCCATATGTGGTTAAACTTCTGGAAAAACAGGTAACACTGTAACTTAATATATTGCTTTTGACAGATTACTTACTTTCTTTTTATTTTTCTTCATCTCTGAGTAGGATATGAAATCCCTAATTAAAATTTTCATTATTTCTAATGCCAAAAATATCTGGTTTTAAAGATTTAATACTATTTAATACTATCCATATAATGACAAACAAGGATTTATTTTCTTTATCTTTTATAAATGAAGTAATTCTCGCTTATTTATTGATATTCTCTTATTCTTTATGATTAAGCATATCTGTCTTTGCCAAGTGTGGTGGCAGTTCAATTCCAGAAGGCTCTAACAAAGCATTTATGTTTACCCATCTGTGAGGCCACTTACAGAAAAATTGGAATATTCCATTTCCCAAAATGAAAATTAGGAAACTTCCTAACAGGATTTTCCAACCTGTGCCTTTTGTGTTCTTTCAAGGTTTTTGGGATGTGAAGGCCTTTGTTACTGCTAGTATTATACAGAAGTTTGATCATTTCTGTGCAAAGATGTACAAAACTTACTTTGGCTTTATGTTTGTTTTTTTTTTTATTTCACCAAAGAAAATTGGCTTCACTCTAAAACTCGTTTGTTAATGTTGGGGTTTTGTCATTATTATGGAAAATATGTTGTAAATGAGTGTTCAAAATTACATTCTTTAGGGGAAAACCCCCTGCTCTTACTACTCTTTCTGTTAATACCAAAGTATCAAAATGCTTGTGTATTTCTCACTCACAGTGACTGCATATACAAATCAGAGGGAAAATACAGTTTCTGGAGTGACTGGTAGGAAAACCACACTCAGATGTATAAATCAACTGTTTTAGGCGTTAAGTACTGGGTTACTCAAATTTCATCGAATCTGTCATCTTTTTAGTATTTATGCTTTATTTAGAAAAAATAAAGCTGCATATATCAGATTAAATGTGTTGTTAACAAGAATTAACATGGATTTCCTCTATGCAGGAAAAAAAGTGGGTGTCTTGTATGCAAGCCAAGTGTCATGACCATGAGACAGAAACGTCCCTGGTAAGTGGCACAGCTAACCACTTACACCTAAAGGAGACTTTTTTTTTATTTACTCTTTCAGTAGTTCTTGATATGCTCTAGTACATCTGCCAGATATCAAGAGTTTATAAGAGTATGTCCTCTTAGCTGTATTTATCATCTCTGTGTTTCTGTTACGGTAGGATCTTGGTGTTTCAGTTAACGCCAGGGTTGAAAATGAATTCATCATTTCAGAATCTGAAAAAAAAATGAAACTGTGTCTGTCTTTTGAAGAGCTTACAGCTGTTTGTGTGAGCACTGTATTATACAGTATTTTCTATGTTATGTGGCTGAATTGTTGAGATATGACTTGCCAACATGTAGCTTTCATCCACCCTGTACCTACCATGGACCTATGGCATATGTCTCAGTCTTTTTTTTCTCCTTCCTATCACTTCTCTATTGCTTTTTCTGTTGTAGCTTTCTAATGCAGAATCTGTTCAGCTTTTCCAGGAGAAAACACCATGGGATTTTATTTTGCATCAGCTTATATATTTTACTATACAAAGCTTTATTCCTCAGATTTCTTTTTACATCTGCATTTCTTTTTAATCTCTTTGCTGCTTTGTTTCTCTTGCTTCTTTTCCTTTCATTTTTCTTTCATCTGCGTGACCATGTAAGAACTGAGCAGATCATAGTGGTCTGACCAATGCTTCTCCTCCTCTGGCAAGAAAACATTGGGGATGAACCATGGAACAGTCCCCAAAAAGGATGTAGTTAAAGATACACCCACATACAGTGCAAGAATAGAATAAGGGAGAAGTAATGTAAGTATTACTTTTGGGATGATGCACCTAAATAATGTTCCCTTTCTTCCACATTTGGAGGTAATATACTAGGTTTATCATACAAATTCACGTATCACCTCCCTAAAGTATCTTTGTTGGACACTATTTACAATTAAAACATTTTTATAGATCTACACACTTTTTCCTGCAATCTTATTTTTAGGCAATCTCAGCAATGTGTGTATGTTATTTTCTTTATATTGAGATTTAGGTAGTCTTCCTTGTGTAATTCGAAAGTGATCCAGACAACTGTTCTATGATATATACAAGTCCTAGTGAAGTCACAGAAGACATCAGGTTTTTGCTGAGGAAAAAAGATGTTAAAAGTATCTAAGCATGACACTTGCTTGTTTAGACTCTGTAGCATTAAAATATTTTGTATAGTGTTAATATGATGTTACTTTTCTTCTAATTGCTTTCTAGCTACGGTCAGAGGTTGAGAACACCAAAACATCAGCGAGGGAAGACCTGAACAGAAATAACATCTTTTACAGGAAGAGGATAGAAGAACTGGAGAAGAGGCTTCAGGAGCAGAATGATCTGATTATTAGTCAGAGGAAGCAGGTCTGTTTTGTGAAACACTGTTTCAGAGAGCACAGGACACAGAGAAACACTCTACTAGCATTTGGGTCTTGATATTTCTCTGACTGCATATTCAATGTTTGCAGTTTGTAATAGTATTGCTGGAGTGCTTTGGTAAGGCTTTGGAAATTATGTCGATAAATAAGAATAGATCTGGAAAAGAGACGCAGGAATGTACCAGGAATTAAAACACATTTGATAAAGAAAGGCTTAATAAACCAAACTTTTTTTGATAGTGAAAAGGATGTAATCATAATGGGATCTAGTGTTTGAAATCTGAAAATACATTACTTCTCACACTAAAAATAAAGTATCATATTCATTACTGTGAGAATAATTACTTGAACTATTGCCATGTGAAATGTAACAAGACCAAGTGCCAGATTCTCCACCTGAGATGGGGTAACCCTGCTTATACCCACGTATCGGGGAGCAAGAAGCTGGAGAGAAGTCCTGCAGAAAGAGATCTGGGAGTTTGAGGTGATGTCAAGTTGAATGTGAGTCAGCAGTGCCCTGGCAGCCACAAGGGCCAGCCATGTCTTGGGGTGCATCAGGCACAGCATCAGCTGGAGATGAGGGAGGGGATTGTCCTGCTCTGCTTTGTGCTGGTGCTGCCTCACCTTGAGTCCTGTGTGCAGTTTGCATGTCTCAGGGTAAGAAGGGCACCAGGCTATTTCAGTACATCCAGAGGAGGGCAAACAAGGTGATCAAAGGTCTTGAGGGCATTTTAGGAGGAGCAGCTGTTGTTACTTGGCTTGTTCAGCTTGGAGAAGAGAAGGCTGAGAGGTGATCTCATCACAGCCTCAAGGGGGGCAGTGGAGGAAGATGTGCTGATCTCTCTGGTGATCAGTGATAGAACACAAGGAAATGGAATGAAGCAGGGAGATTCAGATTGGACATTAGGAAAGGGTTCTTCACACTGAGGGTGGTTGGGCACTGGAACAGGCTCCCCAGGGAAGTGATTGTGGCACTAAGCCTGTCAGAGCTCTTGGCATGTCTGGACAATGCTCTCAGGTTTGAGTTTTAGGTAGTCCAATGAGGGAATTGGACTTGATCCTTGTAGGTCCATTCCGGTGTGACATAGCCTATGATTCTATGTTTGGAAATGAATTGTTTTTGCCTAAAATAAGGTTTTGTTGAAACATAAGTATAGATTTTTAGAGGTGATTGGTGGGGGAAGATCTGGGTAGTCTGGAGTTTAGACTATGGCATGAATATGTGGCCTGTTCCTCTATCAGATGGTGCATTCTTTGTAAATCTGATTTTACACATTTTGCTTGAGATTAATGTTAAACTTATACTTGAATGCTTAAAGAATGGAAACACAAATAATAGCTTTTGCATCTCCACCTTCACAAATTTTATAGCTGGAGAAATGGAGGACAATCATAGTTTAATTTCCTTCAATCAAGTGACCTTTGGAAAGATAACAGTATGACCACAGATGTGTAATAGGTTCAGGGGACTCCAAGTTTGGTGTTTGTGAAATACAGTTGTGCAGATCTACATTCTCAATCCCTGCAAAATAGAAGGGCTTGAGAAATAGGTAACACTTTTGCAGAATCCAAACTTAATGGACAATGAATAGAGGCACTACTGGCTATAACCAAACTGATAAATAAAGGAGGATCAGGGTCCAATATTTGTGCCAGCTCCATCTGACAGTGGCTGTGTGTTTGATGAATGAATTGTGTTCTTCTCTCTTTGGGGAATTGGAGTGCATAACATTGTTTTAGTGATACAGGATTCACAAGTTTCCTATTTTCTTTAGATCACATTACAGACAGAATATTTCCTTTACTCTGTTAGTTCAGTGCTTGTCCTGGGGTGTCACATAGATAAACCTGTAAAGCAGAGAGGAGAACTGTTCATGCATTTAAAATCAATGTGCAATTAAACACTCCAGTGTTTCCGTGTAGTGGAAGCCAGGCTTGCAAAATGGGATATGAATTGCTGAGGAAGAAAGTATTGAAACTCTTAAGTGCTGAAGTGGCCCCTAAGTCTGCTCTCATTTGACTTAATAACAAGATGTACAAAGCATGAGTGGACATCAAGACAACACAAAAACATTAATTAAGCATGAACAAAATATATATTGGACACAGATGTAGTATTTTTCTCCCCAAATCATAACCCATAACTTCTCTTATGGAGTAGTACTGAAACTAGGTATTTCATGCTAAATGTTCATTCTAGATATTGATAATTTACATTTGTATCTATTCATGTATCTGTGTTTTCTACTTTAGATAAGAGAATTGTCTGTGAAACCAGCTCCAAGTGTTAAAACATATGATGGTGAGTACAAACTGTAAGAAAAAACAGACTTAGTTTCTGATTTCTGCAGCCTAGCTGAAACAAATATAGACATCAACCTGACTAACAAAATACTGAAATAAAATCAGTACTGGAAATGTATTTGTTTTTCACAGAGTATCTACCTGTTTCTATGCCATGATTTACAAAGATCGTGCTTTATGACTGTAAAGACTTCTAATGGACAAAGTTGATTGCTTGAGTCGTGAAGAGATGTAAAATAAAACAACTTTATTTCGTATTATGTAAAGAACTTCCAGATTTTTTTTATGAAGTATAATTTAAATTGATTTTTTTTTCATGCTTGACTGTCCTTAGGCTGCAGAACTCACAAAAGGGAAAATAGTGAAAGAATAGACGAAACGGATTAACTTGTCAGTTAAGACACAGATGTTCAAAGAATGTTAAGAACTCTTATATTTATGTCTGTGCAATACTTTAACATCTGAAGTCTATTACAAATAGCTAAACCTGATAATAGTGTTTCAGGATATTGTCCTGCACTACAAACACCCATATGGGTTAATGCTGCAGTTGCCGTGACTTGAAGTAAGTTTTTTGCAATAGGTGATGACTGCTGAATTAATTGTGATCCCAGTTTGGAAACCATTTTTCTTTATTAACAAGACACTGGCTTGAACTGAGTCAAAGAGCAGGGAGTAGGTTCAGACTGAGGAAGGCTGTGTGGCTTTTCAGCTCTAGCTGGTCATATTCATTCACACTGAAGCACAGACAAGTAAAAGTCCATGGCAGATTTACTCCTAGCCCCAAGCTGATCTGAGCAATGTAGGATTGAAGCTTAATTCACTCCAAGGCTACACCCTATTCATGATCTATAGATGTATGAGTGTTTGCACTCATTGATGTCGCTTGTGGATGCTGCAGATCCTCTCTGGGGAATACAAGCCCTGGTCAGGCTGGTCTTGACTAAGTAGCTTTGGGCCAAGACTTCTTCCTGTGACACAAAAGGCAGCATGCACTCATGACCAAAAAAATGATCAAGTTCTAGTCCAGTGATGATTTAGTTAGTAGTTTCTTTTCCTGATTCTAGAAGTGTTAAAAATGCTAAGCATACATAGAGATGTACTTTTATGTTGTGAAGGAACAGTTTTTACTTTGTAAATGTTTTGTTTATTTTTTGCCCATTAATGTCAAAACATAACTGATTTATAAATATGATTGAATATTGCTATATTTAAGAATCTGTATTTGTCTGTTACTATTTACAATAATACAATTTTATTATTTTTTTTACTATTATGTTATTTTAGTGAACACTCCTGTAGAGCGTCTTCAAGAATCTAAACCAACTCCATCAATTCCCCCACCTGGTAAGTTTTTTTCGATAGGTCCAGATCCAATACTTTCAAATCTAACCCTTTCTTTTCTCAGATCATAGGTTTGTCAAATCACTTGTTAAATCATTTCTCAGATCATTTGCTTTTGTCAAATCATAGGTCTAAGAGTAGTTATATTGAAAGAACATAATTTCTATGTCAGAGTTGAGAATTTCTATGAAATAATTATAAGGATGCACTACTGAGAAGAATAAATTAAAAACAAATTAAAATAATCTGAGAATATTTCCTGGAATAGTTATATTATTGAATCACTTAGATGAAATATATTGAGGAAGAAATTTGTGTTTTCTAATGGAAAATATGCTTATACTGGATAGGTACATTATATGCATATACTGGATAGGTACATGCATCTGCTGGAGTTTGTATAGGGAAACATGTGGAGATGTTTGTTTGCAAGTCTTGAAATACTGTATTTTTCATGTGACTTCAAATGGCAAGGAGTAAAAATGCAGAAAAATAATCAAAATAGACAGTTATTCCGTCGTAGTTCTTCCAGAGTATACCTGTGGTTACATATAGATCATTATTTAGGTATCTTAACTTGTGGCACTGTGGTGTCCTTTAGAAGGGGAGGGGGGCAAGGGAGCTATATTTACATTGTTTGGTACTTTGTGAAAATAGTTTTGTGAAAGTAATTTTGGTTTTTTAATCAGTATGCAAATTAATGGAGAGTTTTGTTACTATACCAATATTCTGTGATTAACTAATTCTTTATTTTTCTTTTAAGTAATGAAAAACAAGCAAGCATAGTGTTTAAAAACAGTTTATTGATTTGAATTGTAGTTGAATAATGTTTTTTTTCCTGATTATTTCTCTTAGTTTTTAAGCCTGTCACAGGAGACTAAATGGAATTTGTCTGTGAAAAATTTAGATAATTTTTCTTTCTCACCAAATACAAAAAATTCTGAAAATGCCTCTGTGGAGAAAGGGTGTTATCTATCAAGCTTTTGATAACTTGATGAGGAATGAAAAACTTGTGCAGTGCTCATTTTCGACTATGTGACAAGACAAGAATTAGTTAAAAAAGGAAAATTAAAAAATAATTGCTAATTATTCTATGGTAACATTATTTGAATAATACAGAGATTTCTTTCTAAACTATGCAAGGTTTAGTAGTTCATTGCTTGTAGCTTCCTAAGTTAAACTATATGGATGAATACTGTGTAGCCAAAAGTAATAGTATATGCAGTATAGAGAATTAGCAATAGCATTTTGAACAATTAATTCTTTTTAATTTAAGCCAGCCTCATTACACCAAAACAGTTGTAGTCTGGTTCTGGCTAAGAAGTGTCACAGCATATAATTTAGCAATTGTCCTGAATTTAAGTTTTATGAAGATTATTGCTGCTAAACACTTACACACCAAGATTGTGAAGCATTAGTTCCTTTGTGCATTTGCTTTTATTTATACTAAGCACATTTTCTGAGGAACAGTCCTGTGAGCATTAGTATTTTTTGTACTCTCACAATTTAAATCAGCTCATTCAGATCTTTCATAGTTTCTTGCTGCTTCAAATATGAAGTTTGTGACATCTTGTGAAACTTCTCAAGATAGAAAAGGCTATTCCTGCCATTGATACACAAAAGATTCACCATCAGTTTATTATGAAACCTCAAAGAAGGTGTTCCTTTCAGATTCCTTTGCTGATTACTATTTTATTTATCTCTGCAGGTCTCTCTGTCTGTCCCCTTTCTTCCCTTCTGGATTGTTTTTTAAACTTGCCTTACCTAATTTTCTGGAGGTTAGCAGAAGTTATGGTGTCTTTCCCGAAGTTTTCAGGACTCCTCAAGGGATTGACTTTCTGAATTAAGACATCATGGCTGCATC
Source organism: Molothrus ater (assembly GCF_012460135.2). Taxonomy (NCBI): domain Eukaryota; kingdom Metazoa; phylum Chordata; class Aves; order Passeriformes; family Icteridae; genus Molothrus; species Molothrus ater. Next base: position 41,407,213 of record NC_050479.2, read on the forward strand.
TCATGCCTTTATGAAAAGGAAAGCACTTCCTGGTAACTTGTGTAGACAAATTTATTTAGCACAGATCATCTTATAATTGCTTGCATATAAAATATCTTCATTCTTTTTTTTTAATTCTAGAAAAGGCTCCCTAATGTGAACTTAAGTACACTTTTCAAAGCCACTCAGGTGCTTTTGCATCCTAGTATTCATTCTGCACATCTTAAATCTGTGTTATGAAAAGATACCCAAGTTGCAAATGTGAGTTACCCTAGGTGGAAAGTAGGAGAATGACTATGTTAGTCTCATGTTAGTCTGATGTTAATGTTCCTGACTTCTTGTGAGAGCTAGTAGAGCACCTTAAATGCTATTCTGGCTCAACATTCTTCTGTCCATTTCTGAGCTACCTGTAGGGTTTTGTGCAGATATAACTTAGGTCTTACTTTCAAAGATTACTTCAGTCTCACAAAAAGGCAACAGATTAATTACAATTTATTTTTTTAAGTAATATTTTAAAATTAGGCTTTGGCTTCTATATTACTCTTGAAATGTTGATACTTGTTCAATATTTAGTCTTAGTTAGGTCAATAATATTAGGTGGAATTGAAGACAGTAGTTAAAAAGCAAAGCTACCAATTAGATTGTTCATTAAAACCTGTGTCTCAGTCTGTAAACATGGTGTGGACACCAAGGCTCAGCTATCACTAGGGACATAGCTGAAGCATCTGAGGAAAATTAGGTTAAAGTACTTACTCTTAAAGTACTTACTCTTTCTAGACAGTAAACAGAGAAAAGGGGCACCTTCAGAGTTTGGTTCAGCTGAACTAAGATCTGAATGCTCTTTGAAGTTGCCTGTGTCCCTTCGATGACTGTAAATGGAGTCTGAGGTGACTGGGCTCCTAACTTAGGGCCCTCAGGTAAGTGTCAAAAAAATCATACTTAGGAATATTGGTTTAAAATTAATATTTCTGCTCCTTGCGTGCAGTATGTGGCTTTCTATTGATTGGTTAGGAGAAAAAAATATATTAAGTGTATTAATTGAGAAACAATGGTCCAAATTACAGGCATCACAGATTAGGTCTGGCAGCTCTTTGTATGTGTAATTCGAGTATAAATTAAAGGAGCAGGAAATAAGTGTAGCCATGGCTTACATTTTACATATTTTCCTAGGTTGTTACATTGCAAGTGCAAAGTGCTTACTGTAGATGACACTACACCATAGATAAATTTATTGCTTCTGTTCAGGCTAAAAGTTTTTTAGCATTTCATATTTTAACATAAATATATGGGATTTCTTCTTTAAATGTTGGCCAGAAGACTGCTTTTCCCATATTACTGTCAGAATATTTTTAACTTGTAGATAAGAACAGACAAATAATATATGATATGCATGAAACATACACAGCCTGAATCCTTCATTATTGTTAAATATATTTTCCTGTTCCACCTGTGTAGAAATTGTCTTCAAACGCTCTTTAAAACAGATATTTAATTGTTTCTTAAAGTATGCTGGGCACATAATTTTTCAGAAATATAATTATCCACTGAGAAATTAAGGTAACCTGTACTTTTGATACATCTCATCTGTGTCTCCACACATACTAGCTGGCAGAAGAGATACTCTGGAAGATATGGGATGATAGACACACCTCTGCTGGCCTTAATGATGGCTAGAATATTTGATGATATTTAGTATGTGATGATAGATGGCCAGAAGCAGCCCTTCTCTGATAAACATAAGGAGAGGACTCCTTAAGGGGGGGGGTCATCTCCACACCTGTCTGTAAACTAGAGTAATGGTTTTTCTTAAATGTGATTCCATTGTGATGTTTAATAGATATCTCTTAGAATGTGTGTGCAGTGAAGAGAAAGAAAAGGCTTGTTTACATAAGGGAAGTTGGTAATTTCAGGTGTTGCACTCCCTCCTGCCTTAGCATTTGATCTCTTCTGTTGCCATGCAGTGAACATTATTACACATAACAGTAATGCATCTTAGGTCTGCTCATGCAACTGTTCTTAGTAATTCCTGTTTTTTCATCTCTTCTGTTTCTGGTACACTGAAGAAGAGAAGCATGTACCTTTATGCCTGATCAGCAGACCATTTTCAGGTCTGAGTTCTGGGGACTGGGATTTTCCTGTTACATTAAGTCACCTGGCAAGGGCTTGTGCAGAGATGAGTCAGCCCCTTTAAGCAGAGAGCATTTGAGCAAAGTACAGGTAAAACAAGCATAGATTAAATCCAACTACACAGCAACTGCCTTACTGATTGGTAAGTTCAGCCAATGCAGCTTGATTACATCTCAGTGCCCATGCAGCTTAATTAAATCTTCCCAGAACATTTCATCTGTGCTTCAGGCTATGTCCTTCTAGACAGACACATTTCAGGCTTTTGGGAATGATTCCAAACTGTGTCTGAACACTGTTTTGGAGGAGCTTAGTTGGTGAAGGGCAGTGGTGTGCCAGGAGCAGTAATGTGGAGGGTCGTGTTCCAGTGCCCAGGAATGCTCTGGCCACTGGTAAATTTTACAGCCTTAGAGATTGAAAGATCAGAAGCCCATTTGTCTCTCAGAGTTTTGCTTTTAAATGTTTTCCTAAGATATCTTGGTATCTTGTTAATGACTTGTGATGGTAAAAGAAGCATTTTTAAAAACTTCTTATTTAGTGCAAGTTCTGTGGGAGCAAATCTTAAGTCTGGTAATTGGCTTGGAAGAGCAGGTGAGAGGCTGAATATCACCACAGGCATGGAAAGCATGGAGAGCCCAGCTCTCATACCCGAGCATTTATGCCACCAGATTTAATCCCCTTTACTTGAGGAATATTGGAGATGTGGCAGTGTCACTTAGCTCCAAATGCTCATTTCACTGTGATTACCTGTCACAGAGCATCCATGTTTGTACCTGGTGTACAAGAAATGCCAAAGAACATCTTCATGCAGCATCACTCCTCCCCTTCTACCCATAGAGCATAACAACCATTTATAGTGCAAGAGGTTTTTTTGTGAAGGATGGGGAAAATGCATGTAGGCCCAAAATACTGATCAATAAATTGTTTTCTCTTATAATGCCTGTAGTTGAATGCTGAAAGTACAGTTTGCATACCTGTTTTTATTGTAAACCCTACAAGACACTCAAGCTCTAGTTTTCATTGATAGCAATTAATTTATAGAAGGTGAATATTAACATTTTAAAAACCTGAATTGGTCTACATATAATAATTTTCAAGCATGTCTTATAAATTAAAAAAGTTGTAATTAAACTGTAGTCTGACTTCATTTTGTGAAGTCAGAAGTCAATTGTACCTGACAGCCTATAGAATGAAAAATTCAGCGTGTTTAGGAAGCTGTTTGCAGCACAGACATTTCAAGAATTCTTTAAAACACATGATAATACTGAATCTTACACAATTGGAGTGAGTGAAGATTTTTGAAATTGTTTTCTTGGGAATTATCCCATATATATAATTTATATATATATATATATATAATTTATATATATTATATATATACACATATGTTAAATCTCTGTCTTGCACATATGGACTCAGTACTTAATAACTCTCTGGAAAGTGAGTTAATATATTTTTCTATATATTTTTGAGGTTTACTTTGTCCATTTCACTTGTCTTTTTTAAGTATAGAATTGCACATAAACAATATTTTTAAATGCATCCTAAAAAATGTCTTTTTATGAGAAATTAACATCAATATTGATTTATGTAATCCTGGGTGACCCTGTCATTGTAGATGTCTAAAACTACCCTACCTGGCCTACCTGGTGTCATTCCAGAAGTTGTGTGATGTATCAGTCAACCTTGCACTGACAGCTTAAAACTCTGATGTGTCTGGGATGACACCATACACCTGTGTTTGGACAGCAGAATCACTCCTGAAGTGACTATTGGATTAGGGTCTCCTCCACAAAAATGTCCCCCTGAGGCACTGAAGAGTCATGTTGCAGTGGGTTTGTGATGGTTAAGCAGGTTGTCAGCAATCAAGAAAGTTGACATCGGTGTGGTGGTTTTTTTTCTGACTTTCCCTCTCTGGACCTTGACCTTTTTCTGTCCTTTTTGTCTGGTGTTCCTGTTCTTCCTCATTATTAGAGCAGGCACCCTTGGTGCATATGCTGGAGCCCATAGAGGAGCTTTCAGAAGAGGAAAAAGGTAATGATTGATTCAGCTCAAAATATGCTGGCATGTGTTTCTTGAAAACAAAAAATATTATTTGATACCTACAGTATTTTTCATTGTATTTCATTATATTTGTGTGATTTGGGTGGGAATGTTGTCAGTCTCCTGTTTGCTATTGCTTATAAATATTATGATTTCCTTATCCAAGTTCAATGTTTTTATGAAAATCTGGCTAATTTCTTTAAAACAGTCACATGTCTAAAGGGATTTGAACTAAGCAGATCAAAAATTATGGGTAAAAGCCCCTGACTAGGAAATTTTTGTGCTGACACTATTGCAATATGAGCTCACTCCCTTTTTAACTCTGCATAAGAGGATGAAGAGTTCAGGTGGAAGGAAGTTGATGGTGGAGGTTGGAGCTGCCAGCTTTCATGAATGCATCACAGATAATTTTACAGGTAATCTGACTTGCACCTACCCATAAGGAGCCACAGCTGCAGCCAGGGTTGTGCAATTCAGAATAAAGTTACATAGCCTAGCATTGGCAGCTGTTGTGTCTTTTCTGAGGAGACCTTGGAGAAGGCCACATTTACAGTGAGAGAACAGAAAGCACTGGTTCATCCTGCATGGTGTTCTTCTCCTGAAGGCAGCTAATAGTGAAACACCAAATAAAAATCTCTTCTGTGTGTGAAAATCAAAATCAGTCTTGAACCCTACAGCCAGTGAGTTTAAATTTCAAAGGAATGATGCTGTTTTGAAAACAAAATCATTGTTTGAATACGTCTGTGTGTTAGGAGGTTTCCCCAGGGAAAATCCAGTGCCTCTGAACAATCTGAAATAAAGACTGTTTGCATTTTTGCCGTTCCTTCTGCTGTTTCTCTTGCTTGCCATCTTCTCTCTTGATGGATTGTCTTTGTTTCTTCTGCTGTGCCTAAAGGCATGGCCTGAAGTGCATAAGAGAAAAGAAAGAATGCAGTCTGAAAAGATAGACCAAGATTTTTTTGGTTTTGATGACAGTCATTTGTAAGGGAGAGTGTGAAAATTCTTGACTCAGAACATAATTTTCTAGGATTATGTAGGAGCTGAGACAGTGGACCAGATGTAAGGTCCCTTGTCTCAAAAGTTAAATCTAGTATTTGGGGATGAATAAGAAAATAGTTCCTTAAATAATTGCTCTGGCAAAGAGGATTTGGCTTGAGTAAATTAGCAAGAATTGATATTGTCATTAATTAGGATAATGCTGGATAGTCTTGTTACCCTTATTAGTATTTAGTAATTAGGAATTTAAAAATGAGTTTAAATGTATCTGGTTTTTTGTAAGGATTAACATTGGAAAGAGGTAGGATTTTCAGAAGGCTCCTGGGAATCTTCCACTTTAAAATGTCTCATATATGGCTTTCTGGGAGGATTTTTTACTGCATAGTGCCATCTTGTCCTGAATGGGGATCGTCAGATAGCCCTGTGTTTCCTCAAGACCAATTGTTTGCCTCTTCTAGGACTCAGTTCTCCAGATAAATCAAATTTTTAATGTCATCAAATCAAAGTTTTAATGTCATCTCTGTCAGGTACTGAGTTGTCCACACAGTTCCCAAAACCAGATGAGATTTCAGCCTGATTATGTCCTCTTCAACACAGATCTAATAGTATGGCAGATTGGACTCTCAGTTTCCATTACCTATAGTTCTTTCCAGGACCCCATGGGAAGCCAGTTTCTCAAAACTGCCTAATATGTCATTTGTGCATCTTGAGGCTTTTTTGTCTCCTCTTTAGGGTGCTTGTCTTTCCCTTAAAGAAAAATGAAAAGTAAGTGGAACTGCTTTCTAATAAGCTGTCATTGTTTACAAATAGAAAAAGTGGCACATTTGTTTAAAAATATAATATTTGAAAGTCACAATATGGAATTATGCCTTCATTCCTGTCCTTGTCTATTGGGTGGCAGATGACTTTGCTGCCCTGTAAGGCATACTGGGAAGACAAACTCCTGCCCAAGATTTTCCTGTTATTTCAGGGGAATTGGGAGTGTGGTTTACAGCTTTCCTGGGATGTTTTATACCCCTAGCCAGCTCTGCTGACCACTGCCAGACAGAAGCAGCCATCATGGTTCCACAGGTTATCGCTTCCTTTACTTTAAGTGGCATTCAGTAAAATTTTGTCTTGCCAGTGACAGTTTTACAGACAGGTTTTAAATGTGTTTTTCTTCTTTACTCTCCTCTATGACCCAATAATACTTTGTCCTAACTTAAATGTCTGTCTTCATTTTAGATGGAAGAATCTGTCTAGATGATTCTTTATTGCTTGCATAAGAGTTTTTTATTGACATAAGTGTCATTGTTGACACTTAAAGCAAGGAAAAGAGATAGGAACTTTTTTGTCTGCTTTTAAGTATGTATGATGTCACAGACTTGCATAGCAGAAAACACGACACTGAACTTTGTCCTTGGAAGATTTTTGAAGATGGCTATTATCCATCATGTATTTTCTGTGAAACAGTCTGCCCCAAACAAGGTTTTGTCTTTACCAAGACTTTCGAAAGTGTTACAACTTTGCAAAGGTTTAATTTCAGTAGGTGATTTTATCAGAGAATGTCACGTTGCTTGAAGCTTTTCTTAAGAAAAAGTTTGTAGTATTCTTGTTCTAATTCCTGCTAGAATTCAGCTTTTCTTTGAAATACCACATTTAGAGAACTTAAGTATAGAAGATAGTCTCTATCAGAAGTTTTCAAGTACAATGCTAAAAGTAAAGATCTTTGTTCCCAAATATTCAGCGCTGTATCTTTACAGTGATTCTGTAATGAGCAGTAAGATACTTGTGATGGTGAGTACAATGTGCAGAGGTACAAATTCCAAGTGAGCTGGCTTTTGTAAGCTAGCCCAGTATTTTGAAAATTACACAATTCCAGGTAGATAAAAAGTGCACATATAGGTCTATGCTGGTTCTAAAGAATGCATGCTTAAGTGCAGTTTTTAATTGTCTCATGTAATGTGGATTTTAAAAACATCTCTTAACAGCATTTTTCCTTCTTATTTCAGAAATTGAGAAAATTGATCTAAAACCAGACAGAAGTAAGCACTATTTAATAAATGCTCTGAAGTCTGATCCTTCTTTAACTAAAGAATTGCGAGTTGTTTTGGAGCAAGCTCTGGAGGAGAAGCTGGAATCCTTGGGAATTAAAGCAGTAAGATATTGAATTATTTAAAAGAAGGGTAATCTTTGTACCACTTTTCTTCTGTTCTCTTTCACTCCTGTACTACAGTTCTCAACCTATAAAATTCAAAGCTAAATTTCCGTGTTTTAAATAACTGTAATTCCTTAACCAGTAACCTGAGGGGATGGCCATCAAATTACAGCTGTGGAGGATATGGATACACTTGTGGGCAATGTTACCAACTTCTGTGATTTTTCTACAAGCTTTATGATATCTGAAGCCTGAAAGAGTGTTTACAGTACAATTTGTTTCCTTAGGGTGTTCGTGGAATATCAAGTGATCGCTTAAATAAAATTTTGCGAGCTATTGAATATGCCAGAGAACGCAAAGGGAAGCATGAGCCCGCCATTCAAGGGATTCGAGAGCGCCTTGAACGTCAAGTTGGCCTTCGGGTTGAAGAGAGATCATCATCTTCTAGCAGAGCTGATGCCTGTGCTCATCTTCCTGGTGAAGGTTACAGTGCATTTTGGGCCTTATTTCATTGTCTTACATTTTATTTAAACTGCTGTTTAAAGTTATTTAAACTGCTGTTTAAAGTTTTATTTGACAACATTTCTGTATAGCTGCTTTCCTGCTTTTCCATATCAACATTCTATATAGTTATGGACAACTAAACTGTTTTCTTTAAAGGGTTCTTGACATGGTGTTTAACAGCAAGTATCTTAGTTCTGGCAAGATACATAGTGTTGTGTTGGGACTGTAGCACTTTGGCAGCAAATAAACCCCCTTTCTTTCCAGCTGGTCCTCACAGATCTGGAGGGCTGAATATGGCTGTGCTTAATTTCTGATTTTAACCAATTCAGCATTTGAAGTCTGATCATGTTCCCAGGTGCACCAGTAATGTGGGTCGCAGTCTGAGTCTGGTCTTGTTTTGTGATCCCAGATTCGCCAACACTGACACCTGAGCCTCAATCCCTCTTCCCTGGCTGACTGCAGTGATAAGGGTCATCCAGCCTTTGCCTGATAACCTACCATCCCCTCAGCATGCCATCATGGCCACATAATCCCTTAGCTACACATCTCTTGGCATATCTCATGGAAGTCCCTTCATCATGTATCTCATCGCTGTAGGCCTTGTTCCTGCATTATCCACCCTGTGACTACAGAAACACCTTCAATTTGGTGCCCCTATCACACCTGTTTAATGGATTTTTGGGGGGTCTCTGTAGAACAATTGCTCATACCTCTCCCCCACACCTTTCATTATGCCACACCCAGACTGTATATGTTTCTGACAGATCATTATCCAGATTTTTATGTGCATGTCTATGATAAAACCAAAACATATTAGAGTCAAGATTAACATAGCAACAACAGGATGAAGTATTTTATTGAAAATTCCTCTAGCTGTGAATGACCATCTGAAGAGGGAGTCTGACCACTGATGCTGTCCATCTTCCTTCTTACTGTATTCTTAATGATGTCCTAGGTCAAACTGATTAGATGCTACCAGCACTGAAATTCCCTGTCAAATTCAGTGGCATTGAGGTTGCCTTTCTAATTTCAGTGGGCAAAGTACCCTCATCTCCTTCCCTTATATTTGCTGCCACAGTAAATTTCCCAAGTGAGAAGTGTGGAGGAATTAATGTTGCACTCTAGTTACCGTAGTTATTAGCTTCCATAGATAGAAGTGAGGGTCTCCACCCTGCAGGTCAAGCTTGTTGATGTGTGAACCAAATTTGGTTCATGATGGCCATAGTTGCTTCTACAACAAGAATAAGCAGTCCTCGGATGATTAACTTGATCTCCAGTGAAGATGTGCTGGCATCATTCTCAGTATCATTCCTGGAAAATGAAAGCAATACAGCTTTCATTGGGGTTTGTCCAGACAGGTTATCTCTTAGTGGCTCAACTTGTTTAACGGCTTGGACTGATGATTAAAGTCCCCTTTCCAGCTCAGAATATCTCTGTTCTGTCTCTTTCAATGCAGTTGGGCTGAATCTCTCTGGTCCATCAGGGCCAGTGTGAAACAAGCTGCAGTGCCATGTTCTCAACAGAATCCCATTCTGCTGTAATAGGGTCCCTGGGGGGGTTGTGGGACAAAGCTCCAGAGCTGCTTCATGTGTTGCTCAGTCCACTCCCATGACTTTCCCTTTTTGAGCAAAATGTACAAGGGATGGGCAATAATAGAGAAACCAGGGATGTTTGCACCAATATCCTAAAATTCCCATTAACTGTTGTAATTCTTCTAATCTAGACAGATTCTACCTATGTTCTATTTTTCCAAGGTATCAGAAGCAGCTCCTTTAATCTGTCAGGCTCTGAGGAACTTAATCTCCTTTGTGCCCTTGACACTTGGATGTAGGAATGTCTAAACCTAAGGCTGTTAACCCATTCTTCCCCTTTTCTGCTGCACGCACAACCTCCATGGGGCCTTCTCCACCTGGTATTGTATCGCTGTGTTGCAAAAGTGTAACTACAGCTCCCACAGCGGGTGCATGAACTACCAGTCTGTTAACACTAGGTCTGGTCACATTCCAAAGAGCCAGTCTATCAAATTATGTGGTTTTTTGGATTGCTAGAAGTATATATACACACATATTACACATACATATGTGTATACATACACACATGTGTATATATACATACATCTGTACATATATATATATATATATATATACACATTTGTATATATGTTTATAAACATTATCTTTTGGTAGTTGTTTATAGCACTAACATTACAATTGCAATCACAAGCTTAATTTCCTGGGTCAAAATGCTTGGCATAGCCAAGGATTAAATTCTGAAATGTGTGTGGTCTCTAAGGACCTGCTGTAAAGCAAGGGGGTTTATTTTTTTCCAACTTGCTGCACTTTTTAACCCAAATCATGGTAACTCTGAACTGCTTGGAGGAAAAGAATTGCATTTTTTCTTATTTTTTTGTGAAACTATATTCTGTAACATCTTTAATTGTAGGAATTCAATGGGAAAGATATTGAATGTTGATTGTGTGAATGACATAGATAACTTTTCTTGTAGAAAAACACAAGTGCCACTCATTGGGAATTTCCTCGCTTGCCACACCTCCAAAACCATCCAAGTGGTCTCCATCAGCTGTCCGCCCACCTGGACAAAGAGCAATCATCCCTGACTATAGTTCTACACCAAAGTAAGAGATGCCATTCTAAAAACACTCATCCCTCACATAACAGTACTATGGGTTTGGGGTTTTGTGGCTGATGTGAACATTTCCTCAATTGTAAGAATTGAGGAAAGAATTCACAAAACTTCCATATAAGATTTATGCTTGCTATCAGTCTTGAAATAACTTGTCTCATTATTTTTAGCCCCAGGAAGATTCTTGGAAGTGGAGCTTCCAGAAAGACATCTAGCATCACGTATGTTTTGTTTCCTTGCCTTTTTGAAGACAACATTTTTGTTGACATGTTTGCCACACAAAAACTATTATTAAGCTAAATTCATAAACATCGTCTGGGCATTTTTTGATTTAAAGTGTTATTCCATTTGAGTGTGTTATTATAATCCCCGAAAGATATCATGTTGTTCTTTCAGCATATGTATTCTTTGTTGTGGTTGAGAAAAAGATATTCAATAAGATTGATAACTTTGTTTAGTTTTTCTCTTAGATGCTTTTTCTGACTGTGTTAATAGCATTTAGAGACCTTGGGGACCTAATTTTGTTGTTTATTGATATTTTCATAGTGCAGCCAAAATGAAATACAATATTCCATGTTCCATTCACAACAGGTGCATTACTTTGACACTTCCTGCACTGAAAAATTCCCACATCTAACTGTTGTCACAAGAGACTTTCTGTGGCACAGATTCCTTGACCCTGAAATTTGCTCTACCTGCTGATGCATGAAAGCCCATCTGTGTTTGCCTGGCAAGACTTGTTTTATATTGGTCTCTTGTTTTGTAAGATGGTTGCGTAAATGTAAAGAGCCATGTGTGTGTAAGAGAGCATTTGGGATAACTTTCTGAATTTAATTAGCAGCGTGATTTCTTTTAATTTTTTCTTTTAAATAGTTAAAATTTAGGGGAGATTCTGTCATTTTGCACTAGGAAAAATGCACATTCTTGGAAAGGAAAATGCAAGGAAGCTTAAACATGTATGCATTGATGCGTGCACTGAAACCCAGTAAGTGCTCATATTCCATGTGGTTTTCCTTAGAACACCACCATTCAGTTCAGAGGAAGAAGCTGATGAAGATGATATGAAACAGTCTTATGTAGCACCAGAGGCATTGCAAAAGCAGTCAAAACCATCAAGCAGCATAGTCCATGCTTTTCAGAAGCCTTTTGGCAAAAGCAATGGGGATGGGATGGAGGAAAATGGACCTCAAGAAACTGGAACACCTGCCAAAACTTCTAAAGGTTTTTCACTGCATTTGTATATGGATGTTGTAGCAGCTGTGCATGATTTTGCATTTCATGGTAATATTTTTGTGTTAGAAAACATAGTGAAGGCAGACTACCTAGTCTTGAGAGTATATATCTATAGGTAAACACTATGTTTTTGCTAATGTATTTCTGTTAATATATTACTTAAAGATGTGTATCATGCTCTTCTATATAAATGCAGGAAGAGACACAATCTTTGTCTCAGAGAGACATCTTTTATTTATTTTTACTTTGAGGAAAATTTCTAGAGGGTTTACAGTAAAGTCCCTCCTTGCGAATGGAAACTGTCAATTTAATCTTTTTCTGAATTTTAGCAACAGTTATTCAAAAACTGACCAAACAAGTTGGAGAGAGTCTTTCTAACCATGGAAGTAAGAACAAACCAGCTGGAGGAATTAATGTTGCACAGGCATTTACTAAGAAAGAAGGAGTGAAAGAACCAAAGGTATCACTTTTAATATGCAGCATTATTACATTCAGTAATTGAACTATATGTATGTTGAATTTTTTTTCACGCTGAAATCATCTTGATGCAACAAAGAACTTAATTTTCCAAGGCAGCTTTGGAATTACAGCTAAGTAGTCTTTTTGGGTAGACCAGCACTGGTGTAGCAAGGGACCAGTGGCAAGTTATTTCATCCACACTGCTTTTTTAGCTTATGCCTTGATTGGTTTGGATCAGTACAGCTCAAAGTTTGGGCATGGTATCATTCTTATCTTCTATTCCAGCAGCATAGAGAGTCCTCCTTTACTTGTTTTCCTAGTGTCTTGTTTTGATTTGCTTATCGATATTTAAAAACATTATTTCTAGAGCTTTATCTAATATGGGTCCCTTAAATACATTTTAATGAGAGGACAGATTCCATTGGTCTTTGTTCTGCATCAATCCACAATCACTAACTGCTTTCAGACTGCATCAGATCTGTTGCTGCCCATTGAGCATGGCCTGTGTTCACCAGCAGAACACTAACACAATAGACTCTTTACCCCTCAGGTTCCTAACATCCTGGTCTTCTCCTCAGTTTAGAGTTCTATAATTGGTAAACCATTTTGCTGCAATTTGGGGTCTTTGCTTGGACAGTTTTTAAAAGGAACAAAAGTTGCTTCAAATGAGACATCAACAGCAGATACTGATTTTATTTCAGTTTGAGTAGTTGTTACTAGATTGAAGTAGACAGACAGGTACTAGTTCTAGCATTCAATACAATATTTTTTCACTAAATTAGCAAATAATAATTACTGAAAATCCTGTTATCTATAATAAAACTGATACCCTAGGGCTTCCTGATTGTGAGTTAAATCTGAAACTCATCGCTCCCTCCAGAAACGGTGACACTTCTATTTCATTTTCCAGAAAGGAGTGATTGTCCTAATCAGCTTTGGCCATGAGGATGGCATAACCACATTTAGCCTGTGTCCTTGTAGTTGCCATTGATGACACCTAAGTTTTTCATTGATTGTGTGGGAGCTGCAAATTGCACCAGACTCAAAATTATCAACGCAGACATGACTATTACAGTGCAATTTTCTATCTAGCATTATTTCCAAATTCTTTGTAGTGTCAGATTTTTCAACACCACAAAGTGCTCACAGTTAAATTGGCAGGATGATTTTGTAAGGATCTTTAGTTGGTGAGCCATTGTGTTCAGGAATCTGGGCTTCAATGGCAAAGACTTGTAGCAAAATAAATCTCAAAACCTATGTTTTAAAAACGCCATGTTTTTCACTGGTAAATCTCCCTTCCGACATCTCTCAAGCCCCTGAACCTTAAGGCAAGTACTGGGGGAATGAAATCCATCCTATTGTGGTAGAAGGTTGAGTTTGAGACCCCCAGAGTAGACTGAACTTATATAAATCCATGTGACTCAATGAGTTGCTTCCCAGAGTCCTAAGGAAATTGGTTGATATAGTTGCCAAGCCATTCTTCCATAATAATTGAGAAGTCATCACAGCTGAGTGTAGTCTCTGATTGAAAAAAGTCTCTAATTGAAAATAAATCTATTTTCTTTAAAGTAAGAAGGAGAACCCTGGGATTAACTACTGGCCTGTTAATCTTACTTCTGTGCCCAGAAAGATCATGGAACAGATCCTTCTGGACAGAGAATTAGACTATAATGAAAAGGTTTCAGTTAGATATTAGGAAGAAATTCTTTACTGTGAGGGTGCAGATTCTTACTGTGAGGCACTGGAACAGTGATGAGAAACTGTGGATGCCCCATCCCTGGCAGTGTTCAAGGTCAGGTTGGAGAGGGTTTTGAGCAACCTGGTCTAGTGGAAGGTTTTCCTGGCTGTTGTGGGGGAGTTCAACTGCATGATCTTTGAAATCTCTTCCAACCCACATCTTTCCATCATTTTATGAAAAATATTGTTGCTATGATTCATTTAGAATACATTGTGTCCCTATTGTATCTTGTATGGACACCATGAGTTCAGAATAAGCTTATGAAACCAGGGCAGGCACTGCTACTTTTTTCTGCAATCTTTACAGAAGAACCATCTTGTATACTTTAGTAATTATATGCATATATTTATGCCCATATTTATATATTTAATGTAGATGTCTTTATATAAGTCTTTGAGTTAATAAAACTGTTTAGCAGTTTTGATTGGTGCCATGTACTTACACTTGATCAAAACTGAATTCTGTTGGAAGTTGACATGTTTATCTCCATTTTTTACTTTAACGATCATTTGGGACTTCTTGAATGTTCAAGGAAACTCTTACTCCAGCATTTCTCAATATACGTGACTGACTTTCCCATTACCACACCCTCCAAATGCAGATCATTTGAAACAGAGCAATAGTGAATTCTGGTATGTTAATAATACAGCACACTGAGCAGATCTGTCAGTTTTTGAAAAACAGTTTGCAATGTTAAAATGGAGTTATGTTGCAAGATAAGCATTACTGCAGTCCCTTACCCATTTTCGAGACACACGACATGTTCATATTTGTTGATTTTTCTCTAGCCTATACATACCTTACATTGCTTTCTAATAGCATCTGAACCTTCCTTCTGTGCAATGGAAGCACCATCTAGATCCTTACTGTAACACTGGAGACTCCAGTGAAATAAGGTTTTAGCTTTGGGAGAAAACATTGTTTGCTTTCCACAGTTAAGCTCTCTAAAAACAGCTCAAATCCATCAAACCACATTTGACTGAAAAGTAGGGAAATTCTGTAGCTTTTCTTGCTAAAGCTGAATGAAGACATTTAGTTCTCAGGCAGATGAGGTAAGAAAGACCATGGACTCATTGCCTTCAGGTTCATCTGTCTCATTTTGTGAATTTAGTATACAAATCCACCACTTAATTAAAATATGTTTGTACATGCTGACACTGAGTCTTGAGGGGAACGTATATTTAAAGTTTGAGCACCATGCAGTTTTTAAAATGTTCATTATTTAATTTTATCTTTAAATAAATTAGGTTTAAATTGAAAAGGCCTTTACAGCAATATTTTTTCCTAGTTTGAGTATAGAATGCTTGTAAACTGCCACCTTGCATGTCATATCTTTATTTTCATGTAAGTAATCTACATTCTAATGCTTAAATGACTTTCATCTCACTGGAATATCCCAGAAAAAATAATCCTATTTTAAGGCTGGTATATAATACCTGAAAACAGAGGTTTATGCCAGATACAGAACTGGCAGAACTTAAAATGTTTGCAGTTTCTGACTTAAAAAAAAAAAAACAAAAAACCACAACCAAACCTCTTTTAGTTTCAGAATGGTAACAGTGAATTAATATCATTTAGGTAATTGAATTAATGTGGATCTTAAAACTGTGATGATAGACTTCATAAAGGCCATGTGCCAGTGCATTCTCCTTGAGCAGTTTCACATTGTTGAGTTTAGGAAAGAATTCAGCACAGCTTGAACAGACAAAGGAAAAATGCCTGTTTTTTTTCTTGTCCCTGTTAGCTTGCAGAAGCTGATGAAGATGATTGGGATATTTCATCAGTAGAAGAAGACATTTTATTGATGAAAGAGAACAGAGGTCAGAAGGCGATGACAGTTCAGAAAAACGAGCCCAGTGCTGCATCTGTGGTTCATGCATGGGGCCTTCCCAAGAAGAGTGCACCAAAGGAGGAAGGTAATGTGTTCATAAGTGACTGACCCACCTAGAGGAGGATTCAGTACAGTCTATTACACATTGTAATTCAATAGATGGGGTTTTGTAAGAAAAGAACAAGAAAACCTTTGTGTTTGGCTTCTTGCTATATAAATATCATGTTTTTATGATACTTAATGGTACATAAACCACACACACACATAAGTACACAGAGATACCAACTTAAATTTGAGATTTTAAACCATAATATTATCAGACTTCAACATCATCTTAAAAATTAATCATCTGAGGTATTTTTTCTTTCCAAATTTAAGGGCGAAGGGAACTCCCTTTTTCTTGAGAATAATAACATTTCAGGTTTGTTCAAGGTGTCTGATTTACCAGGCTGAAGTAAATATTTGAACTAGTGCTAAAGCAAAAGCCTCAATCTTACATATAATTTATATAGTAGTTTCTAACCCTAACATATCAATATATGTAAAGGTTAAAGCTGTGTCAGTTACATAAGGATACTTCTGGTTATTTTTGAAGGGAAAGTAAGGTTGGCACTGACTGCTTGCTTTATCTGCTGTGAGAGAAACAATCTACATATTATCAACACTTGTCATTTGCTTACTGGTTGCAATTTGGGGGCTTCCTGAAGTCCACAGGTGTTTGTTCATATAGCATGTCATTTTCTTTTATAGACAAATGCAAAGTAAAAATATCCCCAAAAGAGTATTAATAACTATTAATTATTCTGTCTGTTTGTTTTAAAAGGCCTTCATGAAGCTGATAATACAAGCACGTTAAAAAGCAGCTTGGTCACTGTAACAGACTGGAGTGATTCTTCAGACATATAATTGTTCCATTCCTGATTGGAGGTCCCGCTTCTGGGTTCTGCCTGGGTTCAAAATGCAGGTGAAAACATCAAGTGTTTCCCAGTAACTTCTCTCATTGGTCCAGTAATAACAAGGAATACTGTTTACAGAGCTCTCGTGTCTTTCAGTCTGACTCTGAAAAAGAATATTGAAATATGCATTACTGGCCATGCCTATTTGGAAACAAAGTAATTCTTCTTTCTTTTTGTGATAGTTTAACCCCAGCCAAGCCCCACACAGCCACTCACTCACTCCCTCACCTGTGGAACTGGGGAGAGACTTGAAAGAGTAAAAGTGAGAAAACTCGTGGGTTGAGATCAAGGCAGTTTGATAGGGAAAGCAAAAGCCACACACACAAGCAAAGCAAAACAAGGAATTAATTCACTGCTCCCATGGGCAGACAGGTGTTCAGCCATCCCAGGAGAACAGGGCCACTTGTAATGGTGGCTTGGGAAGACAAATGCCATCACTCCAAATGTCTTCCTCTTCCTCCTTTTTCCCCCACTGTATATACTGAGCATGATGTCACATGGTCTGGAATATCCCTTTGGTCAGTTTGAGTCACCTGTCCCACCTGTGTCCCCTCCAAACCTCCTGTGCACCCCCTATCCTCACTGATGTGGTGGTATGAAAAACAGAAAAGGCTCTGTGCAAGCCCTGCTTAGCAATACTAAAAACATCTCTATTACCAACTCTGTGTCCAGCACAAATCCAAGACACAGCCCCATACCAGCCATGGTGAAGCAAATTACCTCTACCCCAGCCAAAACCAGCACACTCATGAGTTCAGTGGTGAAAGTCTCTATCATTTCTCTGAGGTGAAGATTTTACCTCTAATGTTTACATTAAAGATTGAAACTGGTCTTGCAAGAAACCAATGAACAGAATATACTGCAGAGTATTACTTTATACAATCTTTAATGCATATTTTTTATATTTTATCATGAACTTTATATAAAATTGTCAACATTTTAAAGAAAATATGTCCATGTATTAAACTATTAAGTTTCTACCATGGTTTACAATAAACACTAAATGAAAAGAAAAAAGCCTCAGCTCTAAAACTAATCATCATTAAATGCCTCTTATATGGGGAAGTTGGTTTTTTGTGGGGTTTTTTTGTATTGGAGCTCAGTCTTTGTTAGTATAAAAGGACAACAACTAGAAAAAAATCACAATGTCAAGCCACAGTAAGGAAAGCACTAACCTGCCATTGCAGAAGTACTTGACATTTCTGCTTTGTCCATATTGGCTGCCTTCTTTAAAAAAACACAGTAGTGTTTCTACTTAAATGAAGTACAAAAATAACATAAAACAAAAAGAACCTTGACTTCATAGTTTGAATGTAATTTAGATAATATCATATACAAAACTTTTTCTATACTGTGCCATTATTAAATAGGACTGTTCATTTTTTATATTTACACTGTCATCCCAAAATAACCAACTTTTATTGAAATTCCCCAGGTCCATCAGTTCAAACTTCACAAAAAACCTGAGTTTGAGTCTGATTTTAGGGACTCAATCTAGAAAGCATTTTGTGGTTATTTGTAATCTCTGTTCTCATTTATTGACTTGTACAAATGCTCCCTCAAAAGTCATCACATTTCCATGGACAGACAAAAAACCCACCACAAGCTGAATTTTTGAACTGCAATATGCCAATACAGTGTGTGTGATGCCATTCCCATAAGCAGCTGACATGACAAACTGAATTAGTAAATACATCGTTTATTTTTTTTCAAGAATGCAACATCAGCTCATGATTTCCAGGTATAAACTTTACAATACCAACATCAATCTTAAAATATTATATAATAAAATTTACATCAATATGTAAAAAGCTGCAAGTTAATATTTTTAAAAGTCATTGTCTTAGTGGTAAGTACATAGGGCTTGGGGTGGGGGGAATCACTGTGAATGAAACGTACAAAATCACGTTTAAAAACGTTTTGAGTCTTCGAGCAGTGCAACTAAACGTAGGCGTTCTTGTCAAAGTGCTTGGGTGGGCTTTTGTCAGGGACGCTGTTGTGCACCTTTGTACGAGAAGACATCACAGATGTGGCTCCATTATAGGCATAGCCCCTCCTGAAGAGAAAGAAACAACCATTTACAGCTCTTCCCACAGACAGGTGGCATCTCTGCATCCAGGCATTCTAGTAATAAAGCCAGAAGAAATGTATGGGAATGTACCTACAAATTTCAGGGGAGGTGGCACATTCCCACTCTGTGTGGTCCCATTCTAGTTAAACATTGCCACTCCAGCTATCTCTTTGCATCTGTCTTTACACTTTCCTGTAACACATACCCCTTATCCCTTCTTCACAGCTAAGTAAATTAGGGCCTAATGATGAAATAATTTAAATTGTGGCAGACCCTAGGTGAATAGTTACTCTCTACAGCTGTTCCTCTTTGTTAGCACCCCTCTTCAGCTGCTGGAGGTCCCACTGCCACCACCACTAGCTTTTGATCTGATGATTTGAGATCAAAGAATCTTGTCTATTCATGCCTGTAGAGCTTTTCTTTATTGGTGGATTATCCTTACATCCCCTTATTTTCTTCTATCCACGCAATCTTTTTCAGAATCTCATTGCAAAGTGTTTTGAGACAGTAATCAAACTGCATACATATAGCAGGTAAAAATGCAGAGGTATGATTTCTTTCAGTAAGTAAAACTTGTGTTTTACCTTGCAGAATTACTGTTTTCAGCTATTGAGAAGCAGAATATAATGCCACCAATTATGCAGAGTGATGCTCCAGCCCATCCAATGAACAAAGCTGCTCCTAATTCATACCTACAAGAAGTCAATAAATGTATTTAACAGAAGAGAGCATTTAATTTAATAGGGTTATTTCCAGAATAAAATAACTAAATACTATATTTTTCTTGAATAACTTTCCATTGACACATAAATTATTTACCACAAAATCAGCAGCTCTGCCATTCACCCACATTCTTTTCATTATTTCCCTCTGACTCAGGAGGCAGTCCCTGCAGTACAGCTGGGCAGTACTTCTCTCCCTGCTCAGCTAGGGTTAGGGTTAGGGGAAGGCCTGGCCTTTGTCCATCTCCTCCTGGATTGCTTTGCTGTGGGGTTATGTCATTCTGTGGCCCGTTTACAGCTCCAGCTCCTCCATTTCAGTTTTTTTCCTGTTGGCTCCCAAACCAAACTGGACCGGGGCTTTTGCTGGGGCTTTTTTGCTACAAATTCTGCCTACTACTCTCCTTAAGTTTCCCCTCTGGCTCTCAGGATCTGTCTGCCTCCATCCCTCATCATCCACACACCAGCCTACTTAAAACATGAGTTTGTACATATGCATAATATGCATATGGAATACACATGCAATGTATATGTATGCAACATATGCATATACATACACAGGTGTGTCTGGTATAAGCATTTGCACACACAGGTGCATGTTCCAGCATATTTCTCCTTCTCTAGTCCCTGTGGCTGGATTCTATCTGGAAGAAACTGCTCCCCAGCACCTCCATGGGCAGAATTCTCAGTCACCAGCAATGGTTCCCTCTGCTGCCTCAGCCAACCACAAACTGCTGCCAGGAACTGCTCCCTTTGTCACTGAGAGGAGACAGTGGTGCTTTAGGAGCATTATCCCACTAAGTCCATGTTTCTAAAGCAACAGTAGTAAATGAAGGGAAAGAAGAACATTGGGAAGAGATTCTTTTCTTTCCCCTCAGCGCTGAAGCTTCAAGACAAGCAGCAAACCATGGATGCTCTTTGTCTGCTCCATTCCCCAGCTCTCTGCCTGAGTACCACTCTAAAAGCATGTTAAGGATGACCTGCATTAGGCTGCAGCCCAACAGTCTTCAGAGTCTCCTATTCCTCCCTTTTAGAAAACACTTGTGTGTCTCTTGCTCTTTCTCTGCTGCAATTTCCCTTTAAGGAGACATTTATCTTCTCCAGACTTCTGGGATCTTGCATGGAAACACAAGCCCTTGTCCCCCCTCCAGCCACAATTACCAACCAGGAGTCTGTGCTGTTCAAGCAGATGCTACTAAATTGATTTGTTGTAAACTGTGGTGAGGCAGCCAAATAAAAGCCCCTCCTTGACAGCCTGCCTGTGCAACTGCAACACTGTGTAGCTGCACTTCTCAGCTAGTTGTGAACATTTCCATGTGCACAGGCTCTAATTCCACATTACCAAAATATCTAACTGAAAATACCTGTCAGCTGTTCTGAAATACTTGTATCTTTACAAAAGGGTACTAGAGAAATACTCAAAAAGAATTCAGTGAGGTGTTAGAAGACTCCAGACCATAAATCATCACTAGACCAGGAGGCACATGCAAGATCCGTGAAGAGCACATGAGGATCAGGTGCACGGACTGTGAGGGGATAAAGACCCAGGAATTGCTTTGTTCAGGCTCCCTCTCTGGAGACACCAAGCTCAAGCTGAAATAAACTGACTCTGCCTCAGAACCATTCCTCAACACCAGCATGGAGCTAACAGACTCAATCCCCAGTTTAAACTGCTGGGAACCATAGCTCCTTCTACTCTGGAAAACTCTCCACCCAATCCCATTTCACTTCAAAATCTGCTAAACCTGTAAAATTTTAATTGTACTTATGCTCACACTTCCAACCACCTTGCTACGGTTTTCACGTGACTTAAGGAGATTTGTGTCTCTCCAAGAACACGGTGTTCTCTGATAAGAAACAGAGATCTACATCAGAGCTCATCACCTAAGATCTTATTATTTCAACACGCAAGAAATACACACAAAGTGCACTTCTAAAACACTTTCAAAGCACCTCTTTCATTGACCTGTAAAAGCAGATCAGAGGGACTAGCTCAGATGTGAGGTAAGCCCCCTCATAGGGATCCCTCCATCCCTCCAGGACTGCCAGAGCACACCTAAGGTACAAGGACCAGGATTAGGCTCCCCACAGAAGTCAATGCACATCACCAGACTGCTGGAGAACAGAGCTGGATCAAGATCCAAGATGGCTGTTGCAGTAACAACTTACTTGCCAAGACCATTTGCCTCGAAAGTGGGAAACACAAGTTTCCATGTTTTTGTCTAACAACACAAAATGGTTGACTAGAGGCTGAGGGATTTAAGGAGACCATCTTCCCTAAGCGCTATCTTCCCTTCCTGAAACTCTTCAATTCTACAGAAAAGAAACCATGACTATATTTGATAAAACTGGGTAGAAAAGGGGTACCTGAGTGTTACCTACTAGTTGGGACAGAAGACATGGGGTTTAGCCTTCATAGTTGGGATTATTTGACCTTTTGAAGCAACACTTGTTACTATATTATGATTAAACAGATTAAACAGTATGGCCCTGCTTGGGGGACTGCCACACTGCCAGGTTAATGAGTTGCAGAGCTATCCTGATAGGTCTTTCTTCCACATCTTCAAACAGAGAGAACAACCTTTCTGATTTATATTGGTACTTAGGAGGAAAACTCAAGATTTTCAATTGCATGTCAATGCCTATGTGGGAGGTTAGTCAGCTAATTTCAATTAAAAATAGCAAAGAAGGCTGGAGGGAAATCTTGATGGTTGACACAAGGTGCTGAATATCTTGTGTCATTTGTTTCCCACTAACAGTATCTCAAGCCTGTCTTTGACACTGCCAGACTAACTTCAGGAGAGAAATGTGCAGTAAAAGGCAAAAGGTTGAAACCCTCTCTCAGTGAAGAGACAATTCCAAATTTCCACAATATACCAGCAAACATTTTAAATGTGCCTGCAATGCATAACAAAGTAAGGGTTTGGAGATGGCAACAAAATGGAAATTTTGCATCAGTTGAGAGAGGAAGGAGCTGAATGCCATCATTAGCTCAGTCTGATGCAAGGTCACTGCATGAGCTACGTTCATTGTGCACAACTCAATAAATTTCAGGATTTCCTCTCTGCCTTTATCTTTGCAATCATGATTATGTCTGCCTGCAGCTGAGCTATGCTGGTTGTCCCACAAAAAAAAAGGTAATTTCTGGAGAGGATGTTTTACTACCATTATTTCAATATTTAAACTGGATTTCTCATTCCTTCACAGTAAAATTCCACCATAAGATCTGCCTGCTCTTTGCAGCAGTCAAGGGTAGGAATACAGTGTAGGAAAAGGACTTCTGGCAGCAAACATGGTATTTTTCACTAATAACAGTAAGCCTGATGAATAATTAACTTCTGTCTATATAGCCAGGCCCCATTTTCTTCAAAGAACCTCACATCCTCCTTTCTTTTGGTGGCCTTTCAAGCCTGTCTTCTCTACATCAAATAAACAGAAACTATAGGGGAATTATGGAGAAAACTAATACAAGACTACTAATACAAAACTAATGCTGTTTCAGGAAAAGCAGTGTCAACCCTACTGCAAATGTAGATCCCTTTAGTGTTATTTATTCAGACTATTTTCTTTCTGTCAAAGTGAAACATAAAGGGTCCGGGTTCCTTACTGATCCCTTACTTGGATCCCAGAGAAATGTACACCCAATGTTTGGCATATTCTGGAATCACTGCCAAGAAAACTTTAAAATCCTTGCCTTTAAAAAAAGAGTTTACAGCATGTATTAAGGCAAAACATGAAAGTCTCTGATGGTATAATTTACAGCCAACATTTTCAGACTTGGTAAAGAATGTCAATCCAAAATCGAAGTGTTGGTTTGTGGATTGCTGCTTTTGCAGATCCTGAGAATTTGCACAGCTTTAAAGGAAGTCTTCAGGGATGCTCATTATCTCTGGTGTAGATCCCAAAATTCTCTAAATACTCACTCTCTTAAATTTAATTGCAGGTATAGGCAAAGTAGTTATGTTAATGCTTAAAAGATCGTGGTTTTGATAAGGTTTATGATCCAAATTTCAGTCACCTGGATTTGAAAATCTGCCTGCAAAATTCCACCAAGCCTGCAGGAACCTCTCCTCAAGAGGAATCAAGATTGCATGGTGCTCGACACCTTTATCAAAGCCACCTTCTATCAAAGGCTCCAGGAAATATTTTCTCCCTTCCCTATCAAATGCTGCACCTAATGAGCCCCTGTGTCTTGTGCAATTCTTTTACCGCACCTCTGGCATCCAGGCAGGCTCCGTTCCCAATTAACCCCAGCAGCCCTGCCAGCCCGTGGTAGAGCTGGGCACATGGATTGCAGAGCCATCACTGTGCAGCAAAGTGTTTGTTCATTGAATTTCAGCACCTGCTTGCTCCAGTTAGAAATTGTGGATAAATAAAACTGCAGCCCACTCTCCTCCTCTGCCCACGGGGAGAAGCAGCTGCTCTCTGTCTAAACAGGCTGTGGCGTGCGGTAGGAAACCTAAGGTCTAT
The DNA here is from genome assembly GCF_012460135.2 of Molothrus ater. Lineage (NCBI taxonomy): Eukaryota > Metazoa > Chordata > Aves > Passeriformes > Icteridae > Molothrus > Molothrus ater. The sequence continues at coordinate 41,431,116 of NC_050479.2, forward strand.
TTGTTTGAAAGATTTATGGGTATAGGAAAGTACTTACTTTTGTGCAACAAAAGAAGGGTCAAAGAACTCAGACGTAATCCTGTTTGCATACAGGGAACAACTAGTCATAGAGCACAACCCTGAAAAGCATAAGACAAACCATTCAGTGGAGCTGGCAGCAGAGCTTTAGGCCTGGCCCTGAAGTCAACGAAGTCATGGAGAATTGTGCACGGGTTTCTGCAGAAAAGAAGCGGCTCTGGTATGACTTCAAATATGCAAACTGATAAAAACAAAGTATATTTACCAGAGAGTATGAAAATCAGTCCAGCTAAACAAGCTATTTTTGCTTTAGTCTGATCAGAGCCTCCGACTTTTGTACATTTCATCCCAACCAGTCCAAAAACGGCACCGAAGAAGCCCAGGCAGACAGCGGAGATCATCAATCCTCTGCAGGCCTGGATGTAACCTGTGAGAGAAAGAGCAAGGCTAATATGAGAACTGGGACCATGACAAGTTTTGCTCTACTTTCCCTCCCTCTGTGCAGCATCAGGCACTCACAATTGCAAGTGGACTCAGACTTTGGCTGGAACAGTATCACTTTACCATTGACTGTGTTCCTCCAGGTGATGTGTGCCCTTCACAGGGCATCATCACCCGTGCCCAGCTCATAAGAATCATACTATGGCACTCAGGGCTCCAAAACATTATCCCATGGCACTGAGTATAGCATCTGCAAGAGGTTATACCCATGAGGTTTAGAAGAGCAACTCCACGTGGTGCAATCAGGTCATAAGTTGCAGAGCCACTCTTCAAGTGCAGCGCACTCAAAGCAAGTCTTACATCAGTCCAGCTGTGTCGCAGGTGCAATATGGCTGGCAGTGAGGCTGGCAGCAGAGACCCTGGCTGGGGTCCTGAGCCTTCCTAGACCTGCCTGGATGCGCCGCTGATTTGATTTGGATTTGCTCAGAAGGCCCTCATTCTGCAAGGAAGTCAGCCACGCACTCAGCTCCATGCACAGCAGTAGTCCCTTGGGATAAAGCAAATCACTGCCATATTTAAACCTGGACAAACAGCTTCCACCTGGCTTCAGCCACAAACAATTTGGCTGTGCTGCCTGAGACTGCTCCCAGAAGGACCTCCCAGGGCAGGACCCTTCAAGGGGACAATGGGCTGCTTGGCCTCTTCTCCCTTCTGAGAATATCTTGTAATTGAAGGACTGTGATAATCTCATATCGCTGCTTACGGGGTGGAACGCTGCAATCTTACACAGCTGAATAACCATCACAAGATGTTTTTCTTCATAACCTGTTGTTACATCTCATTTAAAATGAAAATGAACTCCCACTATTAGGGCATTCATTCTTTTTGCTTTGATCTCCAGTGGGTGGAAATGTTGAGAGCTAAACCACATTGTCATTGCCTATTACACCAAATTTTATGTAACAATAAATAAACAAAAAAAAAAAACACCAAACCCTGCATAAACGTTTTAATATGTAATAAAACAATATACTAAAGCAGGAACTAGAGGACATTTGATGAAAACAGAAGACAGCAGATTCAAAACAAAAGGTATGCTTGTTTGTAAAATGAAGCGGTGGAATTCCTTTCTACAGGATGTGTGGACACTAAGGGTTTACTGATACTCAGAGACTGGATATGTTCCTGATGGAGAAGTCTGTGTCTGGCTGGCAGGGCTTTGGATACAGATGTCTACCACAGACACCTGGCCACCTTCTGCTATCCTTAGTGCCACCTCCTTTAGCCACTGCCGAAGGTACATCAGCTCTAGGATGACCGCCGCGTGCTTGAACAATGTTCAAATCCCTCAATGATTCACAGCTCTGAGCAACAAAGCAATTTGTAGCACATAACACCCCATTTTAGCAGGCCTGCTGAACCTGGGAGCTGTGCTGCCCATCTGTGAACACAACCTACTAGCCTTTATCTACCTCTGCTGGCACACAGACAGACTTCTTTCATTTGCAACAGGCTTCTGTGGCCCACCTGCTCCAGAAAGACACAGCCAGTGACATAAGTGTGACAGCTCACATGTTGGAATGTAAGAGAGAGAGTGATTTGTGCAAGACTCAGGTTTGAAGACAGCAGCCTTGCTTTGTTAGTTTTTGCTATAGGCATGGAAAACTTGGCTTATGCTGCTTTAGGTGGTGTGTAATGTATTTCTTGTAGCAGACAGGTAAAGCACGAGATGAAGACTGGAAAGGAAGCTATTATTTCTGACAGGTCCAATTTATTGACAGTGTTAGTTAGCTAATTGACACATTAAAGTGCTGAACCATGAACATGTTTACCCAGAGGTCCTCTAAACTTTTATTTATGTCTGAACCTCCTAGGAAAACCAGTAAATATTCACCCCAACTAAAATATCCAACATTTGCTAGTAACCACAGGGCTGAAATTCAGTTTTTCCTGAAGGTCAATACACAGTTTTAAAATAGGTAGAGGGTAGTGAGACACCAAGAAATAATTAACTCACTCACTCAGAAATCATTTTCAATTTTAAACAGCATGAGCTGGAGGACTGCTCAGTTCTGCTGAATGAATAACCTTTCTCACTAAATAATTCACCAAATTGGGCAGGCCAGCTATAGTAGGGCTTGTTTCAGTTCACCAGAGCAGTCAGCCAACTGGGACACATTTTTAAAACAAAATACAAGAAAAAAAAATCCCAATTTACACCAGTACTGTGGAAAAGCAGAAGGCTCTAGCAGTCCCACGAGGTTGACTGGAGCATTAGGAAGCATGAAAGGTTGAAATCAACCTTTTCACCAAATCAAACCTCCTATTGCTTAGATCCTAGATTCAAACTCTGTATAACATTTGGCTGTAAGAGGAACTAAACCTCTTTTTTGCTTTCAAGAAAGCAAGATTATATTGGTCACCAAGACTTACAGGGTTTGTTCTGCTCGAAGAAGAAAAGGATCTGGGGAGACCTTACAGCAGCCTTCCAGAACATAAAGTAGGCCTACAGGAAAGCTGGAGAAGGACTTTTTACAAGAGTGTGTAGGAGACAGGACAAGGGGAAATGCCTTTAAACTGAAAAAGGGCAGATTTAGGCTAGATATTCGGAAGATATTAGATATTAGGAAGAAATTCTTTACCGTGAGGTGAGACACAGGAACAGGTTACCCAGAGAAGCTGTGGATGCCCCGTCCCTGGAAGTGTTGAAGTTTGGATGCAGCTTTGGATCATCTTTGAGCAACCTTTACTAGTAGGAGGTGTCCCTACCCATGGTAGGCAGGTTTGAACTAGATGGTCTCTAATGTCCCTTCTAACCCAAAACATTCTGTGATACTATGATGATGAAGAGGCATGAAAAAGGGAGCTGTCTATTTTTTCACAGTCCTCCACTCAAGACTAAGACCTGTCCTTTTCCAAATATTTATTGTCTGTATTTGCACCAGCTCCTGCAGGAAACTTGTCATGTACATACCAACCACCCAAATGAAGCTCCCAAGCAGCAAAAAGCCATGTGCTTTCAAACAGACAAGCAGACAAACATGCATTGCTCATAAAGTCATGTTTAGCAGCATTCCAAGAGAAACCTATTTCAAGGTGGGTTGTTTTTTTTGTTTTTTTTGTTTGGGTTTTTTTTTTTTCGTTTCAAACAAATGTGTTTTGTCTTGCACTGAAATTAATCTTGTTAGAGCTTCATCCTTCTTGTCTCGCTGCTCTCACACTTGCCTCATGCTTACAAAGACTTAGAAGGCATTCATGTACTCATATCATATGACACTATGGAAAAAAAATATATATGCAAAGTTCTGGGGATTGCCACTTTCACAATAAATGCCTCTGGTGGCATTTTGCAGTCTACATCACGTGAAGAGGTAGCCTTACAGATACAGCACAGATTCCTTCCAAAAGTACACACCCATTGCTTTTGTATGTCTTTCTAAGTTCTAATACCCTCTTTTAGCTCATAATTGAATTTTTGTTCAGCTCTTTTCTTGCAAAAGGTCATCAGATCCACTGTAGGAAACATGGAAACTGATACGTCCTCTTTTGGGGGAGGTGGTTTCATCAGTAAATTTCCACCTATGACAAGTGGCACAAAAAGTAAACCCAAAATGACTTTAAGCCCCACAGACAGGAAGAGCATTTTTGCTTGCATAAAGAATGTAGGGCTCAGCACTTAATGAGGGCTGGCCAAATTGGTTTCTTCTATAGGAATGCATAAAGGTGGAAGGGGACCACAAGCAATTTTCTCTGGAAGCCACTCGTGTGGAGTGATGGCCTGAAAGCCATGATGGTCTGCTGTGCCATCTCACAGCAAGCGGGGCAGGACAGTCCAGGCCCACTCCATGACAGAAACCAAAACAAAGGTGAAGAGGAACCATCTCCTGAGCACCCCTGACCTGAACTATGACACTGCTTCTGAAGAAGGAAGGACTTCTCCTGCACTCCACAGGAGAACTCCATCAACTGGCATAGAATCACAGAGTCACTGAGGTTGGGGTAGGGAGGGACCTCAGAGGTCATCTGGTTCCTACCCCCTGCCATGGGCAGGGGCACTTCACATAGAGCAGGTTCCTCAAAGCATGGTCACTCCACTTTCTTTCCCCCTCATTTTGCCTCTGATCCCCTGGAAGACCTGAGCAGTCTTTCGGGATAAGAAGTCCAGCTTACTTAGAGGTTTCCAATTTGACCCAAAAAAAATATTTCTGTAGAAGAGGAACTGCTTTGAGAGGCAGATCCTCTCCATCTCTGTGACGAAGGAGTGGAGCTGAGCCACATTTCCCTAGGAGAGCAGAAATATTTTTAGGAATTTTCCAGTCATGCTCTACCATTTTGAGGAGAGCAACGTATTGTCACTACATGTATCTTTACAGGGTTATTATTTCAGCTCACAAACACTTCCCTGAGAACAGCAAGCAGATCTGCCCTGTTTGTGTATTCTGAGTCCCCTACCTGAGGATGGAGTCAGGAAGTTCCCATATTCCCAGTCACCGGGAATGGGATCCACCTTGGGCATGTAAGTCTGGGCAAAGGGGAAGAGGAGGGAAGGAAGAGGCTAGACAAGGGCTGAGGCAGACTTGTCCTCTCGTTGAGACACAAATTCTTTAAGCCACGAGTGACACACCGCAGCCCTGAAGTGCACTCCCCACAGGGGGAAGGGTTAGGGTGAAGAGGGGACATACACACCCACAGTCAGCTGCTGACAGGCTCCCTGCAGAGCTTGAAACCACAAGGAAGGGAGTCTGGGCAAGGCTAGCTACAGAAAGCACCCCTGACTGCAGTGCTGCCCCTCTGACCCCACCCAGCTTGCCTGGTCTGTGCTGGGGGTACATCACTCTCTCTCCAGCCTGCCTTTCATTCACATTGTGCCTGGGTGCCAGAATCTGCCCCCAAAGCATTTAAAGATGCTGCTGAGAAACACTGAAGCCAAGAACTTTCTACTACTGAAAAACAACCTGGCCAGAAGGGTTGGGACAGGGCCCTTCCAGATGTGCATTTCAGACTTACTTCTGTCCAAAATGAGCTGGTGACTCGTTCACTGTGCACAAGGGACCTCAGAAACTCATTCTTTGGCCAAGTGGAACGTGCTACCCCACACTCAAGGTTTCAGTGCACAAGCATGTGGGGGAAAGGAGGGAAAAGATCTTGCTGTCAAGTGTTGTATTCTTTTCGAAAATTTAAATGTTCCAAATTCTTCGTACTTTGTAACTGTGCTTTTCTTACTTTAAAATCAGATTCACCCAGACCTAAAAGAACAGCTAAACAATAGGTTCAAGGGATCCAAAAGGTTTCGCACCAACGATCACTCCACGCCTGCCTGCACAGAGACCCCTGCTCCTTGCCCAGTCCTGGAAATTACACTCTCAGCTGCTACACTTGGCCACAGAGTGACTGATGTCAGTGGAGGCCAGCCAGCTCTCCTGTCCCTTCAGAGGAACAGGCAAATTCCTCTGCTGCCACAGGGCTGGGTCAAAATAATGTCTGGGAACGGCACTTCTGGCCCTGAGGGAAGCATCCTGCAGTGGTGGTGCTTGAGGGCTGCCTGTGTTACCTCCTTTTGGTATCTTGGCCTCTTTCAGCCTTTTCACATACAGAGGTTAAAGGGTTTCTGATATTGGTACTAACGTCATGCTCATATTAATCCCTGTTACAATTAGTATTAATCTCTCTTAGTGATTAGATTAACAGACCTTCCTTTCCTCTTAAACAGAGCTTTTACACCAAAATACCTGCTCAGACTCCAGTGCAAAGGGAATGTCTTGCCAGACTGTGATCAGTAGGCATGATCAAAGCCAGTGGCACACTGCATATTGCATTCATTTATAACTATAAAAACTTAGAAAAGGTGCAATAATCTTAGAAGCCTTTCCTCCCTTTCTTTACAGCCACTTCTGAAGCTATAAACCGATGTTAGACACGCTTCTCCTGTTTCTACCAGCCACGATCGGTGTGGACTTATCAACTAAAAGTTTAGTTGTAAAGATTTCCTGCAGTGAATCAGTTTCCCAGTACAGCTTCCTTAAAGGGCAAAAATGTTTCCCCTTAACGAGGGAAGAAACGCAGCACCAACTCAATCTTTGGTTTCAAGCCCTATAGCAAAACTCTTAGCTTTGCTTCAAAATAGCACTGCCCTAAAGCTGAGCAAAGCTATGCATCCCTTCTGCATACCTTTGCATCCCTGACTGCCCTGAGCTTTCACACTGTCATTTATCAATAAAGCAATTACATCTGAGTTAATAACCACTTAGCAAAACCAGCAGAGGAACATTAATTAAAACAAAACGACACCAAGGCTTGTTCTTCTCCACCGACCGTTGCACGGCTGGCAAAACCATAAAAAAGAGGAATGTCACGACAGTCGGGAAATAAATCGGCAAGAAAAATCTGCCTGCATTCTTCTTGTGTCAAATCCACATACACACTCTTCTGATGGGGAAAAAAGGCAGGTAGTGACAGTACGAGAGGCCAAACCGGACACTCGGGCACCAAATATAATCTCAACTAATGGGTTTCTGGGGGCAAAAAACCCCACTTGCACAGGTGTGCACAAGCAGCCCGCTGCCGCCTGCCTGGGGAGACGGGAGCACCTGCCCACGAACCCGCGGGGGAGCCGCCTTCGTCCGGGTCCCCGCCGCCCCCGGCCCCGCTCGGCGCGCCCCGAGCCCCCCGCCCGCCCGCCCCGCCGAGCCCGGCCCGGGAGCGGCCCCGGAGCTCCCGCCGAGCGGCACAGGGACACCGGGAGGTGTCATCGGGGTGGGGGTCAGCGGGAGCCTGACCGTCCAGCGCCAGCATGGATGGGAAGTCCTTGCAGTTGGAGACGCCGGTGGAGTCGGTCACGCAGGTCTTCCAGAGGTTGGCCCAAAAGGTGGCGGTGGTGATGACCGTGCCATCGATGGTGGACACCTTCCAGTAGTCGGTGGGCAGCGTGGAGGACACCAGCACCCATCCCGAGATGGTCAGCAGGAAGGCGATGATCTCCGCCGACGTGCTCGCCATGGGCCCGGCAGCAGCGGCGGGCGGCGCGGAGCCCCGGCGGAGCCCCGGGCGGCGGATCCCGGCGGCAGCGGGCGGAGCCGAGCCGAGCCGAGCCGAGCCGAGCCGAGCCGGGCGGGGCGGGGCGGGGCGGGGCGGGGCGGGGGCGGCCGCGCAGCCCAACCAGCACCGGCAGCTCCCGGCATCGCCCCGGACCGGCCCCGCCCCGGCCGGGCCCGGCATCGCCCCGGGCTGCGCGGAACGGAGCCCAGCACGGCCCCGCGGGGCGCTCCCCGGGCTGGCCCAATGAACCAGACCCGAAAGCAAACAGCGGCACGGCCCCGTAATGCGGGGTTGGATCCCCCTTCCTCCGCAGGTGCCCGTGCGGGGGTGGAGAGGGGATGGCAGCAGCGGGACAGGTGCATCCTTAGCATCTCCCTCCCAGCTGCAGGTTTGCGTCTCTTTCCCTATGACCCCGCGCCATCCTCCCCACAAAGAGCCTCGCCAGGAGAGTGGCTTCGAGGAATACTTGTACAATACGGGCGTGCCGACCGCGAGCGCTCCGTATTCCTACAGGGACGTAAGCTTTTGAAACGCAAAATAGAGTTTTTTAATCCTCTGAATTTCAGCTGGCCCCTGATATTATCCAGCCACAGGTGATACAGCGTTTGACACCTGTTATAGCAACGTGAGGTGATGAACTTGGGATTTTCTACCTCAGTTTTCATGCAGTGGCATTCGAGCCTGCAGCTCACAGGTGGAGCATTATCCTCAGTGGTTTCTCCTCGTTTGAAGCTGTTTACTTTCCACATCAGTAGTATATTTGCCATTGATGTGGAAAGTACACTGCCGGTCTTTACTTTCCTTCTATTTATGTCAAAACTATTGTTACATTTTCTAAACCTTTTTGCCAGATGGGCAATCACTGGAGGATAAGAAGCCATATTTGCATCATTATTCTTCTGATGAATGTGCTTTGGTTTTGCCGTGTGGACACAAACCCGGATGTAATCACCTTACAGACATATATTAAAAAAAAAAAAAAAAAAAAAGAGAAAAATCTCAGAGTTGGGTGTACCTTTGGATGTGTGTCAGAGCTCAGTGGGAACAGGGTGTTTGTTGATCTGTCAGTGCTCCAGCAGGATAAAAGGGGGTCCACAGACACATTTAGTGACACAGTGGCTCTCTGCCTGCTCTCTGCCTCCTTGGTACCCTCTGACTTTCAGGTGACGCACTTCCTTGCATTGGCAGAGAAGAGGGACTGGGAAAAGCAGGCAGGAGGCTTGTTTGCACAGCAGCGTTGGGCATGGGGCATGCTGCAGCTCCATTCAACCTCTGTGCCAAGACGCCTTCCTCTCTCCCCAGGAGGGAAAGAAACAGTGTCCTGAAGAAGGTGAGCCATCCCCCTGTGTGGTGTCAGGCTGTAGCCAGAGCTCACTTTGGAACACTGGGATAACTGTAGATCCAAGTCCCATCTCCATGATATTATGATCTAGTTATTGTAGGGCATGGCAGCAGAAGGGAAAAAGGAAAGAAAGATTTTTTCAATATTTCCCCCCATCATAGTGCTTTGAGATCTTGCAGTCTGGAATTATGTTGGTCGTGGTAATGTAGATCAATCCAAGCTATCAACTAGGATCTAATCAAGTCTGAGGTAGGAGACTTGAGTCCAAACTTGGGTCATCGTGTTTCTTGACATGCAAAGCTCACCTATTGTTTTGTGGATAACACTGCTTTGCTTGGTGAATCCAGGGAGCAGCATTTGGGCAAATTTTGGCCAGGGCCTATCAGAACTTTTTGGTGTGCTGTCATGCAATAACCAGAAGGCTGGAGTGAGTGTTGAAGGACAGGACAGGAACACAGCCGGGACACCTCTAGGCCTGAGTCTGAGCTCCTGAGTCTGGGAAGGAGAGGAAGAGGGTCTCCCTGAAGAGCAGAGGCACCACTCCCCAGAGGGCCAGCAGAAGTGGAGGCTGGTGAGTGTCCCTTCTGAGGGTGGGCAGTCCTGCTGAAGCTGCTGTGGCCTCTGGCTGTGATGTCCAACAGCCATTTGTGCTGTCCCAGACCATGCTGCTTTCAACAGAGCCAGACTTGATTGCCATGTACAGCATGGATCCACGTCTCTCTGAGGGCCACCTGTCTGCTGCCAGGAACTTCAGGCTGAGCCCATGCCGGTGGCTTAGGACACATGAAATTATTTCAACCTCAAACCCACTCTCTGCCTGCCCATAAGGATCCTTCAAGCAGGGATAATTTATATGTTCATTCCCTTGTAAGCCCTGCTTTATCCAGAATGTTGTAAAGTGGCCTGAGTGTACAGGAGAACGAGATTTGCTTTAGCTTCAGGGAAAGGCTCCTCCTTTCATCTCCTGACACTGTTGCTCCTGAGGATGTTTTATGTTACTAGTCCAGTTGTTACCATCTTTCTCATCTAAAATCAGAGCAAGATGTGGCACTTCTGATCTCAACTTTAGTGATGTAAACCCAAAATGACATAGTGCACAGCTGAGCATTCCCCCCAGGCTGAAGAGTAAGGGAAGTTGCAAGAAGATACTCTTCCATGGTGACATTTTCTTCATGCTGGCTGGAATCTGTAAGGATAAGACACTGGAAAACATTCATCTGGGAGGCTGTCTTTCTCCTCTGCATATTTTTCTTCAGCTTCTTTCTCTTGGGCAACTGCAAGTCCCTTTACAGTCATGCATCTTCCAGTTTTCCTGGATACTGTGGCCTGTTGATGTGGTAGGAGCTTTAACACCCATATGAAGACATCTCTATATCTCTCTTGTACCTCTGTCTTCCTGCTACCACAGCTCTGGCATTGGTTTTGCTTACTTGGCTTTCTTAGCTATTTATAGTTTATGTAGTAGAGCAAAAGACTTGGCCTTTGTTTGGTTTTCTTGTTGGATTGCTTTTTTGAGGTTTTTTTTTGTTCCTGTGTTTTGGGACAAGTTATGACTTGGGAAGTTTTTGAAAGTTCCTCAGGATGCTGTGGGACTGATTTTTGTTTTCTTCTGTTCATAAGCTGATCATGTCAATACAATAGCACAGTTTTTTGCTGGGTCATTTGATGAGTATGTTCCAAGGGGAATAAACCCTTGGACTGGGGACTGGGTTTATTCCCCTGGATTTAAGAAAGATGCTCATGTCTTTTTTTAAGAAAAACAACCCTTGTGTTTCATTTTTTCTGGCAAATTTCATCGTCTCTTGAGCATAAAAGTAGCATTTATAGGAGAAATATTAGTATGTGTTTAGAATAGGCTACTTCATTTGGAAGGAACCTATGTTGATCATCTAGTCCAGCTGCCTGACACTTCAGAACTGAGCCAAAGTTAAAGCGTGTTACTAAAGTAAATGTCCAAATACCTCATAAACACTGATGGGTTTGGGGCATCAGCCACCTCTCTAGGAAGCCTCTTCCAGGGTTTGTCCATGCTCTTAGTAAAGAAATGCTTTTCCTAATGTCCAGTCTGAACCTTCCATGGCACAGCTTTGAACCATTCCCACGCATCCTATTGCTGGATTCCAGAGAGAAGAGATCATCTTTAACTTCCCCCCTCAGGAAGCTGCAAAGAGCAATGAGACCCCCCCTCAGCCTCCTTTTCTCCAAACAAGACAAACCTGGAGCACTCAGCCACTCCTCACAGGACATGATTTCCAGCCCTCTCACCAGCTGCTGTCCTCCTAGTGATGCATTCAAAGACCTCAACATTCATCTTAAATTGTGGACCTAGCACTGACACAGCACTCAGGGTGAGGCTGCACCAGTGTTAAAGAGGAAGGGATGATCCCCTCCCTTGAAAGGTTGGTGATGCTCTGTTTTATGGACCCCTGGAAGGGATTTGCCCTCCTGGCTGCCAGGACACTTGGCTGACTCACACGGATCCTGCTGCTGCTGACCAGCACCCCCAGATCCCTTTCTGCAGGGCTGCTCTCCAGCTTCTCCTCTCCCAATTTATACTTATTCCCACTCTGTCCTAGGTACAGAAACCAGCATATGGACTTGTTACATTTAATCCCATTAATCATTGCCCAATGCTCCAATGTATTGATATCACTCTGCAAAACCTTTTGTCCCCCAAGAGTGTCAACAGCACCTCCCGGGCTGGTGTCATCAGCTAATGGTGTGTTCAAGCCCTGCATCCAGATTGCTGATATTGAACAGATCTGGCCCCCAGGAATGAGGTGTGAGGAACACCACTGGTGACCATTGACCATCCAGATGTAGCCCAACTACAACCCTTTGGACTTTGTCCTTCAGCCAGCACACCAACTTGTGCAGAAGGATGCTGTAAGGGACAGCATGAAATGACAGTAAGGGACTTAAATCCAGAAAAACTCCATGCCCCATCTTCCCTTCATCCGCCAGGTGGGTGACCTTATAATAGAAGGATATGAAATTAGTTAAACAGGATTTTCCCTTTGTGAGCCAGTGTTGACTGTGCCTGGGGATTGCATTGTTCTTTAAATGCCTTCTGACAGTACCCAGTGTGATCTTCTCTGCAACTTTTCCAGGAACTGAATTTAGACTAACAGGTCTGTAGTTCCTTGGGCCTTCCCTCACATCCTTCTTGTTGATTGGAATAACACTGGCTAGCTTCCAGTCAGGAGAGACCAACCCCAGGCTCCTGAGGTTTTTGAACTACATACATTTTACAAATCAGGCTGGAATATTAATAAATAGTTGAATTTTTATAATGTACAAACTTTTATTATATTGGCATGTACAGAAGAAGCCTTCAGAGACAGCTGTGCTCTCAAGTCTGAAATACAGGATATTATTTTAGCTCTTGCAGGCTCAAAATTACAAGTAATCATTATTGCCTCATAAGTTAAACACTGGATGACAACAGCATTTGTTCTGCAGCCAGGATAAGCAGGCTAGGGTCGTCATGCCTTTGTCCCAGAGTAATTTTTCTTGTAATTTTACCATGCATAGGTTGGGCAATTTGCGACTCTTTCCTGGCTTTGCCATGTTATGATTTCCAGGGTGCCTAGAGCACTTGTGCAAAAGGAAAAAGTCCCAACTTTGTTTTTCTAGGCTGAAGGACAGCTTCCTTGTCTGCTAGGGTTTTCCTGAGAGTCTGAATATTGAAAAAGTAAGGCAGATATGGGGAACATGGACAGGCTTATAAAAGTGTCAACACCAGGGTCTGTTGACAGTGCTAGATCTGGGGAGGGCACCCCAAACTGGCATGTACATTAGAGGAGATTAACATAACAGTAAGTGAGGAGCTTGCACGGTGCTCTGCATTGTGCAGAACAAAGTGCTGCCTGCAAAATGGGCAACCAGATCCTCTTCCTCAAAAGAGAGCAAACAAAAGAATGTTTGAAAAAAAAAAATCCATCAGATTGGGAACATCAGTTAATAATCACCAGTCCTCACTGGGGGTGCTATCGTTGTTTTTCTTAAGTGGTGGAAAAAGGAATTAAATTAAATTACTGCATGTCTTTTGTAAACTGCCAGGACAAGAATGATTTTTAGCTATGCAGTTCATATATTACATAACAAAAAGTAAAAAATTAATAGGAACTGACAATCCAGAGCATTTTAAAAGAGTGAAAAGTTGCATTCCACAAGCCATAAACTTTCCCCTCTCCCTCTCTCTGTTCAGTGCATTCAGACATTACTGACTTTGTTTCTTGACACTGTGATTAATGCTTTGTTTCTTTCTTTCTTACTTTCTTTCTTTCTTTTTTTTTCAGCTTGCCTTAATTTTGTTGAGAAAAGCCTGTGTTGTTCCCTGAAAGTTCGTAATACAATCTTTTAAAAATAGATATAACCTGTTTAACAAACTCAGCAGGAAATGTGAAGTGCATCTCCTACTTTCCTGGAGGTGCATTCCTGCTGGCCAACAGCACAGGTGCTTGTCTGTCAGAAGTGGCCGCCACATCAAATTAAGTTTTGCTAAGCACAGGCAGGTTGCTGTGGAAAGGCAGGAAACCTCCAGACAGATTTTAAGAACATATGGCCCTATGTAATTTAGAAAGTTTGCAAAATGTTAGAAAGCTTTTAAAATAAAATAATATTGTATCTAATGGAATTTAAAAGGATTTAACTGAGGTGGCAGGCAGAAAGGCAAATGGTTTTCCAGAGCAGTTGGGGTTCAGAAGTGATCCTTGCCAGTGAGCCATAAAGATAAAGAAGTTGAGTCCTGACCAGTGTCTGAGTGGCAGGACAATGTTTGGATATCAGTGTCCCTGCAGTGGGAGCACTTTCCCACCGAGCATGTCCTCTGCCCTCGTGTGCCACAGCTGGTTTCTGCTGTTTCCTGAGCACCTGCTAGATCTGGGCATGAGGAGTTTGTCATTTTTTACAGGCACCAGGATAGCTCCCAGCCAGAGGACACACAGAAGCCAAGCTGACCCTCTGTGGGGAGCACAGCAACAGGACAAGGGGCACAAGTCGGAAGGCAAGAAGTACTCTTTAGGTGTTAGGAATAAATTGGTTACCAGGAGGATGGTCAAGCACTGGGAGCAGGCTGCCCAGAGGGGCATCTCCCTCCTTGGAGGTGCTCAAGACTTAACCGGTCATGGCCCTGAACAAGCCCATCTGATTAGATGTGTTTTGGACTAGATGACCCCTGCAGGTCCCTCCTAACCTGTCTTTATTACCCTGTGATTTTTTTTTTTACCTCACTGGAGCAGATGGAGGAGCACTGGGCTGCATTTGACTTATTATAGCTCTAAGTGGCACCCAGGTGCACTAATGATCACAGATTATATGTTATGCCCAGAACATGATTCCATGTGGTTCCTGCTACCCTGTTATTTAGCACACATGTTGGAATCTTCTTTTCACAGATAGGTGCATTTCAGTTCATAACAGTAGTGCATTTAACTACTTTTTCAGCTGTTTACACAGAGGGAAATTTTCCATGGTCATCTTCTTTTTTATTTATTTTTGTAGGATGCCTCTGGACATACTAGAGAAAACCCCAAGAGGAGCATGTGACACAGAGACCTTTAGCTCTGCCAGTGTAATACCCTTCCTGAGACAGCAGAGCAGGGATGAAAAGAAGAGATGAGCTCCTGGAAAAGAGGGACTCATTTCCCAAGTGGATGCAGGAGCAAAGATGTTCAGTGTGTGCTTCAGCTGACAGGGGTGGCAGCAGCTGGAGAGGGAGGTTGGGGAGATGTGGGGTGACTGGCAAGGGCCCTGGAGGAGGCAGAAATAAGCTGCAGCAGAGCATGAGTGAGGTGATCATTTACACTGTGCACTTTACCTAGCCCTCCTTAGGTGTAGCCTGGCCCTCACCATGCATGTGTCCCAGTTTCCAATTTGAAGGAAGGGGAGAGAGGAGAAGGTGAGTTTCTGCCTTTTACCTTCCCACCAGCATCTCTCTCTGCAAGGAAGCTCTTCCATATGCCTTCCACTGGTTCATCACCCCAGTTTCCTCAGGGGCTCCTTTTTTATTCAGGGAATGGTTGTGCCATGAAGAGGGTGCTGTGGTTTTCTGTCCCTGGCCCCACTGTTTGTCAAGCACCAATTGTCCCAGCTTGTGGCATAGAAGATTTAATTTAACCGAGAACCTGAAAACCACAACCTGGAGCAAAGCAGCTTCTGCAGTGCAATTAATTTCAGAGCAAACGGACTGGGATCAAAAAAGGTCACGGTGACAAAACAGAGTTAAAAGCTGTCTTAGATCAACATGCTCAAGCAATTCAGAAACAAAGGGAATAAGGAAATAATATGTGACAGATTCAAAAATCAATAAACCGGTTGTGATTAGTGTGCATTTGATCCATCATCAATACTGCTCCTTTTGATCCTTCTGGATTGATTTGGTTTCTGATGTGGTGTGTGTGTATTTCAAAGAGAAGTGGGTAAAACCCTCCAGTGAAAGGTGGGGGTTGCCTCCAGGTGTAGAGGCTCTTGGATAAAGATGACAGATTTAAAATCCAATTTAAACTTTATGAGCTTAAGAAATCATAAATAAAAGTGGCAGTAATGAGATATGAGGAGCAAAAAAAAAGATCTTAAAACATAGGTGTCAATGTCAATGTTTTTGTGCTGGGGGACATGATCAAGTTCCCCTCATCTTCCCATCTACTGAAAGCACTGCCTACTCAAAAATTGGCAGGATCAAATGAAATTGGAAATTTTTTAGTGTACCAAGCAACACTTCAGCTCATTTTTGTGTGCAATCTGTGTGCAGCACCATGTTTTTCCCATTTCTTCAGTGCGGTGTTTGGCCAGCCTCCATGCTGATTCTTGAGGAAACAGTCCACTAGTGCTTGTAGTAAATGAAGCAGTATATTACCTAGGAGAAAATTCATTTGGACTGCTTATTTTTGCTGGGTCACAGTCCAGAGTAGCCAGCAAGACATGTGCCAAGGGCAGGACATAATGTGCTTTGCCTGTTATGTTAATGCTTTCATGGTCCCATACGGAAAGTATTTTTCTTCCATTACATTGCAGTAGTTCTACCTTGCCATTGCCCTTGCAAAGAAATAAAGCCTTTTCCACTGATAATAGAGATCCAGGTATGCATTGTGGGGTTTTCTTCTGTTTTCCTCTTGGTTCTCCTCTTTGTTCAGGTGTCTTTTCTCAGCTGATTTTTTATTTCAGTGGCTCATTTATGTGCTCATTGCAGCTTTTTAATTCACTTTAGCTGCAATCTGGGTGAAGAAGGGCAGAATCACTTTTGAAAATTCATTATTAAAACTATGTAAAGTGTCTTTTTTTAATATATCAGAAATGCATTTTGTCTTTTAGAAAAGGAGACATTCTTAAATAGTTTTTGCTTAAGTTGCAGTTTGTAAGGTGGGAAACTGAGCATGTTTCTGATTTTGGCAGTATTATATGGATTTAAATATTGCACTGCACTTTTTATTTTCTAAAAAGTTACATAGTGGGAGACAATGGGATAATGCAGAAATCTCTTCACTTGGTTCTAGCTCTGGGAAAGTTCAGTTTCCTTTTCTTTTCCATTGTTTGCAGTAGTTATTTTATGTGGACAGGAATCAGAAAATCTTTCAACAGCAAATTCATGTTTCAGAAGTCTCCAGGTGACAAAACGGTGGATTTTGATTGTTAATTGCTTGTCAAATACCAGTAAAATCAAAATGCCAGCGGATGCCAAACATTGAGACTGGAGACACCAGTGTGTTTGATTTTCTTTAATGACTGCTCTTTGTTTTTCTACTGGATTGCGCACTATTGACAAAAATTACTTTCAGTGATGTCTGAGGATTAAGGATTTATTTGGAAAGATGGCCCAGAGCATTTTGTTCATGTGGTATTCTGGGAACTGTTAACTTTTCTAAATACATACAAGAAAAACCTGATTTTGTAAGAGAGAGTTAGGACATGGCATGCAAAAGCTACAGGCTTACTGCATCCATTAGAGAACTGGACACAAACGTTATAATTTAGCTGGAGGAAGTGTTTGTGCAATCGCTGAATACACTGTTAGTGTGAAGTTCTGTGCTTTAGAATGAGATGCAAACATAAAAATGCATGAAATTCTATTGCCAGCCAGAAATCCCACCCTGTCGCCTCCAGTCCCATTAAATCCAGGACATCTCTGGAAAGTGTGAGGTTTTATGCAAGGAATTTTCCTGCCTGTAAAGGAAATTTGGGGGCATGCTGTAGGCAGCAGCTCACAGATGCCTTAGTGCAGGCTGCTCGGTGACTGGAGCCGTGTGGAGCTGCAGCTCTGTGCCAGCCATTGTCCTCACCAGGCACCTTCCAGTGACACGTCACATGCCCTGAGCTGTGAAAATATTGATTTTGGGATCACATGCCTGAACAAGTCTCAATTTTCCTCCCATCCCAAACAGGATCTAAGCTCAGACTGGGATCCTCGTTGAGCAGGTGTATGCCCTGGAGGTTGCTCCAAGCCCTTTGCCTGCCCATTCTTTGCAGAAGGTTTTATCCACCTCCACGACAACTGTTCTCCAACTCTGGCAGCACCAGCCCCAGTGCTGCACATTTCTGCAGACTGAGGATGGCTTAAGAATGACCAAAAGCACAAGTGCCGCTCTCCTGCCTGCAGGCTCCCTCTATGTCAATCCACCACTTCTGTGGGAGTGATGGCTGCAGGTTGCCAGCCTCAGGCATGGGTCACTCCCCAGCTCTGTGCAGGGTGACCAGAGGAATGGAAGACATGACAGGTTTTGAGGACTGAGTTTAAAGCACAGAAATGATAAACCACAGTTAAATCAAAGGGAAAGCAATCCTCCCCTGTGTTCAACAGAAGTTAATTCTTGTGTTTTTCCAGCAAATCTCATGCCTAGAGAGCTGACTGAGCAGCCTCTGCTCGCCCACTCCAGTGGCCCAATATTGTCCTGGGTTCTTCAAGGCCTTCCACCTAACTTGTACACATTGGCTACCTGTTCTCATCCCAGTGAATCACAGCATGAGTGGCTTAGCAGATGGGCATCTCGGGTTTGAAGCCCTCATCCCTCTGCCCCCCTCACATCTTCAGCAGTGGCTCCCACAGTGAGTGTCTTGTGCAAGCAGAAGCTGCCCAGTTGCCCCAAGAATCTCACAAGTGCCGATGTGTTTCCTGGCTTTTGGCAGGGAGCAGCAGCATCCTTGGATGCATGCCTGTCAGCTGAGAGGCTCCTTGCCCAGATGC
Source organism: Molothrus ater (assembly GCF_012460135.2). NCBI lineage: Eukaryota > Metazoa > Chordata > Aves > Passeriformes > Icteridae > Molothrus > Molothrus ater. Next base: position 41,449,133 of record NC_050479.2, read on the forward strand.
ATTTCAGTGATTAACCTGCTGCCTCTGTGTGTCAGCTTAGGGGTTTCCATGCCACACAAGAAAAGACAGGAAGGTTAGATTTGCTTGAACTCCCTGGGACTGGTGTGGTGTCCCAAGGGTGGGCATCCTTCTGGATATTCAGATCAATATCTACCACGTGGTTGGAGTGATGCAGAGTGCTGTAAATAAGGCATGTAACAGTTTGTGTTACAGGCTTGCTCTCAAACAAGGCTTGGAGAAGTCAAGGGGGTCTGTTTTCCAAGGCAGGACTGTAAGAGGCCAGTGTCCTGTCTGTGCTGCCCCTGAACTCAGCCTCTCTTCTGTGAGACATTTCTCAGCACGCTGGTGGTCTGTTGGCTTGTGGGAATGGCCCCTGCCAAGCTCTTCAGGCGTGGAATAGGTCATTCCCTTCTCATTTGGAAAGTGTTAGGTTAATTTCTAATCAGAAGTTTCTTTGAACTTCTGAACTTTGAACTCAGCAAAAGAAGCCTTCTCTTGAGTACATCAAAGCTTGTCACTGTGCTCAGGGGAATGATTTATGCCACAAACTCATCATGCCAAGAAATTATCGCAAGTCCTTTATGTGGCACAGGCATCATTGAATGTATCAATATGGACAAGTAAATAAAATAAAGCCATTAGTCCAGGATGCACACCCCTGAGAGCAGAATTTGTTCTGCAGGTTTTCAGGAAGGCTGAAATACCAACCACTGATCTTTTACAAAGAAATCTCTCATGTGTTAGAACACAGCAAACAAGAACACTCATATAAATATTTATTAATTTGTATTGAAAGGATGCGATTCAAATAATTTTATATATCCCTGTCTTATACTACGTCTCAGAAGAGATCAGGATCTCATCAAAACTACTATTTCCTAGATATTGGAGAAAAATTATTTGGCAACAACCTCACCAACCAGTTTCATGTTTTCTTAATGACATTAAACACATACACATCTCCATAAGTAAGCATTACCATTACAAACTGATGAAACCAATTCATAAAACTGCAAGAGAGGACTAATGGTTTAGGATAAGTAGAGGAGACTGAAACAACCCAGCACAGATACCATCCCTCCCCTCAGCAGATGAATGTTCTCCCTTTCCTTACAGAAATCTATTATAGGACACTACAAATGGTGACTATGACAGGGCCTCTCTTTATCTACAGAATTTCTTCTGCAATTGATATTCTTACATACTACTGCACACTACCCATATATCCCTAGGATAATTCATTACTAGAAGTGGGATGGGCATGTAATAATTACAGCTTTAATTATTAACTGTACATTAGCCTTATCAGGAATTATCTAGATTTACTTAAAAAACAGAGAGATACTTCCTTTGTAATTCCTTTGTAGCTTTGCATTGCAGGACTAAAAACGCCCACCAGGACAATAGTTTCATTAGGATTTTGCTTTTCATTCCTTTTTTTTTTTTTCTTTTATACTGTCTGGGTTTAGAACTTGCTTTAGTGTGTAATCCATGACAGAGGAGTTCCCAAATGAGCTGGTTGTGAATCTCAGGTCACTATTGTTCCTCAGCTCCATTCAAACACCAGTTTACAACAAAGGATGACATTTTGTGTTGGTTTGTTTGTGCAACAGCTGAGCTTATTTGCAATAGGGAAGTAAAGTACTTGAGTCATGTCCGTTTGTTTTTGATAGGGCAACAGTAGTACTGAACTGAGAGGTGCTTCTGAGGTTTTTCCCTGATAACTTCTAGCATTTGATGCTGATTTCACTTTTTTTCTTGTATGGCTGCAGTCACGCCTGGTGAGATAAGCCATCTTAAGCTGTTCCTGATCCTCAGATGAGCACTGAGCATACTGTTTGGCACTTCTGTGGGCATGCTCTGTACTGTTGCAACACAATACTTTTCACTTTAGTGTTCCCTCACCTTCAGTGACTTGGCTCTATTGTCCCAAAATGTTTGCAAGCTTGGGAATACCCAGAGTTATGATGGTGGCCCTGTATCATCACCCTCTCATGCGATTTAATTTTGGAGTAATTTGTACTCATCAGCAGAGCTTGCCAGATTTTCTATTAGAAGGATGAAATTGCCAGGTCATGTCAATGAGCTCTAGTCCTGCTCTGCCTTGTGTCTCCCTTCAGAACAGCCAGGCACTGGTTCACACAATTATTTCCACATTGTGCATCCAGAGACCTGCAGTCTTATTTAAATTATGTCTGCTCATGACCAGCTCCCTAAATGGTTCACATAAAAAAACTAACTGCCAGTAGTACTTTCTTCACAAGGGGAAGTGGAGAGGCAGGTAATGATCTCTTGTCTCTCATGACCAGAGACAGGACCCAAGGGAATGGCATGAAGCAGAGTCAGGGGAGGTTGAGGTTGGATATCAGGAAATGTTCTTCACCCAGAGGGTATTTGGGCACTGGAACAGGGTCCCCAAGGAAGTGGCCACAGCACCAGCCTGACAGAGCTCAAGAAGTATTTGGACAATGCTCTCAGGCACATGGTGTGACTCTTGGGGATGGTGCTGTGCAGGGCCAGGAGTTGGACTTGATGATCCTGATGGGTCCCTTCCAACTCAGAATAGTCTGTCCTCTAAGATTCTATGATTATGAGCTCATCCTGGTGGCTTTTTATTATTATTATTATTATTATTATTATTATTATTATTGTTGTTGTTGTTGTTGTTGTTGTTGTTGTTGTTGCTGTTGTTATAGCAGTGAAGGATCAACACCAGAAGAGGTGAATCAGTGAGGGATTTACTTTCTTAATATTGGAGTATTTTACTGAAGGTGTGAAGCAGCTGTGAGCGCTGTTTCTCCAGCTCCTAAACCACTTTCTGATGTCCATGTCAGAAAGGATCTATAAATGGTGGTGGTAAGGGTTGACCCTGCCTTCTGTATTAGTATGCTCATGTATTTTTTTTAGACCCTTGTTGCTTCTTAAATTACAACAATGCTACTACATTAGCTATCCTGCCTGCTGGAAGTGAGGGTGAGATGCCTTTGTGCCTAGGAAGCAATTTTCAGACCAGAGACTGCAGAGAAATGCAAAATTTTGCCCACTTTTATCCACTGAGACCACAGAGGGCACACTGTGTAACCTCCCTGTTTGGCTGAACCATGGCTAGAAATGTGACAATGGCTTTGCACCTGAGCACGCAGAGACACCTTAACTGAAGAGTTTTTGTGTGATGACTGTTTCATATATGCTTAAGGGTCAGGGTTATGTCTTTGAGCTGAAAGAAACTCCTTGGGAGTGCAGAAATCACAGAAGAACAATGTTTGAAGATTGTGTTATATCCAGTGGAGGTGATACAATCTCCACAGCATTTGTATCTTTGAAATGAGTAATTATTTTGAATAATGATCCATGCTTGCTCATTTTCATGTGAGCAGTGATGAGGAAAGCTTAGCATGAAGGATTTACTTCAAGCTTTCAAACCCTTCCTCAAGATCCACTGGTCTGTGAAGTTTAAAGATCACTAAGGCCATGTGAAGTGGTAACAGGGATCGATGGCACTTGAATAAAGAGAGTTATCGATCTGTGTGACAGCTGCCATCACTAACAATGTGGTCTAACCACAGTGACACCTCTCTTCCTCTCCCTTTCCTTGCCAGCCAAGACTACTTCAATGCCTCTGCAAATGAGCCTTCATTCTGCTCTGTATTGCAACACTGATGGTAGCCCCACAAACAAAGTAATCAGAGCTTCCCACGAGTTCATTTACATTTGAAATGACTATGATGCAATATGACAAGTGATGTTTGCCAATAAGCTCATTATAGGTAGCCCTGTTCCACGCTGTCACTGTAGAGCATTTCCTGGCAAATGCAAGAGGTGGGATCCTGTTTAACTCAGATGGCCAAAGCACAGATGTCCACATCTGGGCTAGTCATCAGAGCTCCATGCTCCATAGTCAAAGGAGTCTGCAGAGCTACTCAGATGATAAATATATGATGAAATGGGAGAACTGTGTCCCTGAGTGCCTAATTCATTTTATTGACTGTGAAAGGAAGCAAAATGGGCAGATTCTTATGGAATCATCTATATTACAAATGTCATGGGATGAGATTTTTTACTGTCAGATATTTTAATGTCAAATCCCATATTTACAAACGGAGATATTTACAACCTTAAAAGATTTTGTAGTTCACAAATACAGGCTGGCAGGAACGTAGTGCTTTTGTATTGCTGGAGGTGAATTTTGCACCCTCTACTGGAAGATATGTTTGGTGCATATAAAACATGGAAAAGGGACATAGTTACAGTGAAGTTCTCTCCCCATTGTCCTACAGCAGAGTTGTTATATGCTGACTAAATCCTTAATTTTTTTTTTTCTGATCACTTATGAGTACTGGCACACATGACTCTTGGTTTGTGAATTTACCAGCTGCCAAAGTTAATAATCAGACTGTGGCCTCTTGTGAAATATAATTTCCAAGCGAATACACGAAAGCTCAAAGGAAATAAAGTTTTTTATTATTTTTAAAATTTTCATTGGGATATATTCACCTGGAAAATCCAGAGCACAAAACAACATGGAAAGCCTGAATATAAGCTCCACTATGGCATTTTTGTAGTGACATTGTTTGATAAGTGCTAAGATCTATGCAGCTCTGAGTTCACATTCAGATCATCTACCCAGTCACAGGAAAGCAAACAACAATTATTATTTCACTTGTAAGAAGAAAAAGCTCTTTTCAGGGTTACATCACACGCCTTATCTGCCTGAACAAGCAAATGTGGCAGGTGGATAATGCAAGTGAAAGAAATGGTTGGTCCTAGAGAGTCTGACTTTGGAAGAATGGTAATTTCGACTATCAAAAAAGAGAGAGCTGATAGTTTACCCTCTAAATGAGAAGTTCATTGTCTGAAACTTGAAGTGTGTGAAAAAGGCATGGAAGGAGTGTGGACAGCTTTCCAGGTGGGATGTGGACATTCCTGTCTCTGAGTTGTCTCATCCAATTCAGCTGAATGACACTTCTTCCAATCTTCAGATTTAAGCAGGATATAGTAAAATGGAGCATGTAGTTACCAGAGTCTGATATAATGAGTCTGTACACTCTCAGCAGAGGTGTTTGCAGGGAATCTGCTTTCCACTGATATGACATGGTCACATGCTGGAGGTGTATGATCACTCAGAATCTCACTGGATCCTGTCTGGGTATCAGTAAGCAAATAGCAAATAAAACATAATCAGATGGATTTGCTGTGTTAAATTTGCAAATATCACAAACTACTCTTTGCACTGCTGACAGACCCTGGTCACAACATCTTTGGCAGTCTTAGCCAAGGGTGTGAAAAGGATCAGCAAAATAATCAGTTCCCTCCAGGCATTCTGAGAAAGAAAAGGCGCTTTGCCAGGAATAAGAAATGAGATATGTTTTGTGAAATGAGCTGTTCTTCAGGCCAGTTCTTCTCCCCAGCTTGGATAAGGCAGGATCAAGTCAGTCATGGTACTGACAGCCAGCCTTGCTCTGCTGAACTGTCAGGTATTACCTCTGCTTACTGTTCTTGAAAAGGGAGGAGCAATGGGGCAGCACATAGATATGAAAAGATGTAGACCCGCTTCTGGGGAAAAGGACTAACACTGGAACATATATAAACATTTAGTGTCCAACCCTTTTGCCATTCCACAAAGAGCAGGCTGGGTCTCAGCTGCTCTTACCCACAGCTACACAAAAATGATTATAGATATGCTCAGAGTTTTTGCATCAGTGAAAACCTGGGTCCTATATGCAGCTCCTGCTCTGTATTGGGTAGTACAGCAACCACCAGCATTCCATGTGTGATGGACTGAGTCCAGTATAGAGCTCCAGTAGCCCCCAACTATCCCCAGAAGCATCATTTGTTCCCTTGAAATGGAGAGCTTGCAGATCTGGCCATGCTCCACACCCAGGGAGCCTTGACTGCTCCCCACTCCCAGACATGGCTGTGTGAATTAGTGGCGGGCCCCATCTCCTGACAGCTTGAAAGGCAGCATGGCTTCATGCACTACAGCTGATCTTGGAACTGAACACATTTTGCTATTGGGATCTCTCAGCAGCAGGGCCTGTAGGCTTTCTAAGGATGGGAAAAATCTGTTCTTTGGGGACTGAATTTCCCATGAGCTCCCAAACCCTGCAGAGTGACAGAGGAATAGTTCTGCTGACACTTTCATACTCCATGCAAGCAACGGGAAAGCATGGGGATGTACAGCCTGCAACAGGAGTGGACAGTGAAAAAAGTGAGAGAGGAGAAGAGAGAAACAACCCTGTCTCAAACAAACCTGGAGGTAATAAATCTGTCTCCTGTGGACCTGAGACACATGGAAATGTCTGGCACTTCAGAATACGCTGCCTGTGGGCAGGGAAAACAGGTGTGAGGAGAAGTAGCAAGCCCTGAGGAAGAGCCTCTCAGCCCTTAGGAGTGTTCTGGCATGAAGGTAGGAAGTCACCACAAAATAAGAGATATGGTCATTTTATAAGAAAGATTTACTCTTCAATAACACAGCTATGGATAGGGAAGAACCCATGAGGAATTTGTATTACAAACGTGGGTCTCACCTATGAACCACAAGCCTGAGCCATTTACTGATTTTGAATGGGATCTGTCTGTCTTAACGCAGTTGTCTCAAGTTTAGGATTTAGCCTAAGCCTAAGCCACTGACTCTAAACTCCATGTCTGGTAGATGGACACTTCCAGTGGGTGATCCTGTTCATTGACCTCATACATGTTTCTCTGGGGATTCCTGCCTCCTTTCACTTATTGCAGAAGAGCTTTGAGATGATTACCTTAGACATCCTCTTCAGACTGCTAAAATTAGTGATGTGAGCCCCACCTTCTAAACATTGCTCAACACAAGAGTTAGTGCTGTTGAAATGAGTGACCGGCTGTGCATCTCTGGAAAAGCAACTTTCTAGACCAGTGATGAACTGCACACAGTACCCACAATTTGCCAAATGTCTGTGTCATCTCCTGTCCTTGAACAGCCCCAGTGGTCACACTTGGGAAGGATTTCTCTCTTCTTAGATGATGCCTGTTTTATCCCTGGGCGGTTAAACCTGATTGTTGACAAATAAGCTACAGACACAAACAAAAAATTCTGCTTTCGTCATACCGAGTGGGTTGGCTTTCATGCATGTGGGAGGGTATGGCCTCAAATTGTGGTGAAATCAAGTTATCACACTGTGGACAGCTAGAACACAGTGAAAAGGTCACATCAGGAAAGAGGAAGGCATACAACTTTGTTCATTGTCTTCCCAGGTATTTATGTACTTTGTGTGCCCTGAGAGCCAGAGTGCAAGGCTTTTGAAGCATCCTTCTTTACCCCAGAGGCAGAAGGTGGGATGAATGGATAACGTTGTCATCCTTGCTGCAGGAATCCATCTGATCTGCCTTTCAGGGCTAAGGAGCAGCAGTGATATGTTTCCTTCATGTCTGCTCTTCAGGGAAAAGGTTGTGTCTTACCAGTACCTTGGGAAATGCAACATTCACATTTACTGTGTTATTTATGATGGGGTGAAATTTCACACGGTGTTGCAAGTCACCTGGAATGTGTTTGCCTTGGCATGCCCTCTTACTGCCCTCAACTGAATTACAGGCATCTCTTCAGGTATCTATTCAGGCAGATCTTGTTCACTGAATCATTTACTACCCTGGGAGGGAGAGCTGTTGGGATGCTGCTGCTCTGCTCGGTGCTACTGGGCACCTTATATTTAAAGGACCTGTGTTTTCTTCTTTGTGGATTCACATGTCTCCGCTGCCCCACAACTATAAATTACTGCAGGAGATTTTTGGATGTGGAGATCCATTCCTACTTTGACAAGAGGGAGGGACACAGGAGCAAATGTGCTGGCAACAGCATAAATGGCCTTCTGCTTCCCTCTCACAATGTCCCATAAAGCTGTCCTTCCTCGGACAAGTTCCATTCCCAGTGACATTCAGTAGAGCATTTTCTCCTGGGCAGGAGCTACATCTTCACTTTGCAGGTTAGAGACCTGTGTATGTGGGAGATGTCCTGCCACTTTTCCCCTGCCTTTATAAAAAAAAAAAAATGAACCAACATGGTATTGATTTGTTACACGTGCTTATTTTTCCCTGTAGACTTGCCCAATCCCCTCGATGGGACACTGCAACCTCCTCTGGTATAATTTGGAACTGCAGAATGAGTTTATTTGACTTTACAAGCTTTAGTTCTCCAGTTACTATTACATTTTCAGCCTTTCAGGAGAACTGAATGTGAATCACAGTAAGTGACCAGGTTGGTGGTGCTTTTGAGTACATGAAAGCATTTGTTTTCACCATACCATACCATACCATACCATACCATACCATACCATACCATACCATACCATACCATACCATACCCATACCCATACCCATACCCATACCCATACCCACCCCATTTTGTTTTTCACTTCTGAGCCTTGCAATGGCAATTGTATGAGTTTTATAGTTTGGGGCTGACCTTGGAAAGAGTGAAGAGTGTGGCAGAACTCTTGTTTACAGCAGGCACTGAGCAGAATATTGCAGGGCAGGCTTCATGGTTACGTAACAGAGACGTGAGCAGTCTTAAGAAACACTAAAACTGTATTTGGGATCAGGTTGAAGATGAAAAAAAAAGTGCTGTCTATTGACAAAGCTGATATGTGGAGCACAGAAACACATGCCACTTTATGTTTTGGTCAAATGAATTATTTGCCACCAAAATAGATGCTGTAAGTGAAATAAATTACACAGAGTGAACAATTATGGTGAGGATGGTGAAGGGTCTGGTGAAGATCCAGTCAGTGTGGGCAAATGCACATGGAGACTTCAGTCTCTAAAAACCAACCCCAGATAGCTGGGAGCCACCTGGATTCATATTACACCTGGAGGGGGCTAAAACATTTAAGGACCCCCATTGCTACTTTATATCTTGATATCAGGGCAGGATGATAAAGATACATCTTTATATCAGGACAGGATGCAGCTTAGCCAGCTTTAGCTAAAAGATTTGCCTCAAATTTGTTGTGCAGATTCTTATAGTTTGCAGAGAGAGAAGAGGCAGTCCCAAAGGACAATTTCTTCTCTGCTTAGAGCACTTACAGTAGACTAAAAAAAGAGCTAAGGAGCAACTCAAGTACATAATCATATAAGGCTAGTGCCATTTTAATTGTCCTAAAGCATCTTCCAGTGCCCTAACTGGGGGATGTGTGTCTTCTTTACCATATTTTCCAGGCCTGCAGAAAGTTTCAGGTATTTTAAGGACTTTTAAGATGTCCTGTGTTTAAATATCTCAATGATTCCCTTCTGTCTAAGTTGTATGAACCTTTCTTTCAGGCCCTGATTAATTCAATTTAATTCAGGAGTGTAAATTCCTGTGCTCCTTCTGCAGAGAGGTCTGGAGAGATGTACTCCATTTACCTAAAATTTGATCCCCTCCCCTCCAGAGATGCCTATGCAGTGCTGAAGCTGTGCAAAAATGCTGGTTGACAATGATTATTACTCAGATTACTAGTATACTTAGGGATTATCCTATTTCCCATGGCCTGCCCAAATAGCAAACAGGTATCCTTTAAATGTCTCTTTTTTTTTTACTTAACCAAGCAGGTAAAATGACCAATTTCTTAGCATGCCACTCCAGCTTGTGATTCTCTTTATCCATTGAGTTCAATGGAAGTCCAACACCTCAGTTAAAGGTGGTTTCAGTTTCATGGCACATCTGAGCATCTCAGCACCTCAGTGAAGGAGCAATTCACCTTTTGATATAAGATGCAGTCTACCCAAGCTCTACTGCGCCACAAAACTCCCTACCTGGGATCACATGAAACTGCAGCAATACTGCCCCCATGCCTGAGAGGTCAAACGCCTCAGCCCATCTGGAAAGAACCACTTATTCCTCTGAGCATGGGCTGGGGAGCAAGGATGATCCCAATTTCTTCTTGGGACAAACCAGTTCACTTTTGTGGCTCACTTTTCTATGCAATAAGGAACTACAAAAGCATGCATGCTTGACACTCATTTTCAGATAGAATTTTATCATGAAAACCTCTGCTTGCTGATATAAATCTCTGCCTTTACTGCTACATTATTTCTTCTAAGATGTCTTACAACAAGAAAGAACCCTGAAAGCATTTATTTCTCTCCTTCATCGAGCTCAAACACCTCTCCAGATAAGGAATACATCTGAGAATTGATTTCACGTTAAGACTTGATTGACATTCAGGACAATGCAATAATTCACTGAATGGCCTTTAGAGGGAAGCAGATCCAAAGAATCCATGGAGAGATCAAGCGCAAACTTTTTGCAAAAACAGGCTGCCAGATCTTGTTAAGCAAAACCTGAAGCTGAGACACTTGGCTCATTCTCTATGTCTCTGTGTAGTACTGGGTGAGATTTGAACACCCCTCACATTATTCCAGTCTGAAACCTCTCATATAGTGAAGGACACCAGGGCTACTTTGTCTTAATCTGCTCATGTCAGGAGACCTTGCTTCTTTGTTTCCTGGGAATTCCTCCTTTAGCCTTCAAAAGCTACCTTGAAAGTAGGAGATGGGCATGGAGAACCACAGAAGCATCTGGGACACTATGCAAGGGGTAGTCAGCAAGTCTGGAAAGAGATACCTTCCTGTCTGATCTTATAAGCTATGAGTTGAAGTAAATATGTGACCTGATGCATCCTGACTTCTGTCTGCTTTCTTGTGAGGGATCAGACAAAAATGTTGTCTGAGAAATACCTACATATGGGCACAGAGCCAAAATCTCAGAGGGTGATTTCTAAACACTGCATACATTTGAAGGGCTGTGGTACGTGTGACCTTGGAATTCCACCTGTTTGAAGCATTATTTTTTTTTTTTACACAAAAACGTGTTTTAAAGGCAGAAAGTATTTTAAAGATCTTTGCAGATCAGAAATGACAGCAAATTCTCAATGGGTAAAGTTCTCTGCCCTTGCCATGTTCTCTTTATATCTTGGGGACCTGCTGATGGGGCAGGAATTACTCAGTGGGCAACTTGCCAAGGCAGCTGGCCTGTGTGCTGCACTTCTGGCTGTTGTTTTATGAGGACAAGGCAGATGTGCTATATATAGCCTGGAATGAGATAATGAGTCTGAAGCAGCCTGAAAGAAGTTAATGCAATTTTCAGTACGTGCATACTTCTTTATACAGAAGGTCCTAGCAAAAAGCTCAGGCATTTGACCTTGGTTGCCCCTGTAAAACTTCATGGCTCAGTTTGAGACCTCAGTTTGCTCTCCACAGCAAATATCTGCTCTGGAGTGTGCAATGAGTCTGCTCTGAGCAATACTGATCACCAGCCTGCCCTGCTCTGTTTTGTGCCACAGGTGGAGCCTCCATAGATTTGTGGAGGATTTTGAAATGGCAGAAGCCTAGAGAAAGATAAACAAGGCCAAACTTTTAAAAATGCCCCCAAACCAGCAAGCATCAATTATTGGACTTTCTTTTAACAGGTAGTGAAATTAACTACTTTTTAGTACCTTTAAAACAATGAGGAGACATGTAACAGTACAGATTAGCTACATCAAATCAATCTAATTTCTTTCCTAAGCTGTTAGAAGGACAGTTAGGCAGGAAGGTGTACTTTAGTGTTGTATAACTTGAGTTTTCACACTCAATAAAAACAATATGAGGTTTGCTGAAAACATTCTAAGGCAGGATGCCAAATACTCACTGAATCACCAGTACCTTCCTGGCCATGATGCCCTCAGAGGGGTCTGCAGGCATCTGTGCTGAGCCTGCTGCTTTTCATCCTTCCTTAGCACAGCAAGCAAATGGGAACCCTGTTACTGCTGGCAGAGCTACAGCACATGCTATTGAAACAATGTGCATGTAAATTAAACTATTCCCAATTCTGTCACATTATTTGTGAGATGATTTTTAGAGTGGCACCTAGCTCCCTGTCAGCCCCTGCAAGCCCCTTCTGAGAGCAGGTGCTGCCCCAGACATGATGGGTCACAGTGCTCCAAGGAAGGCTCCTCTGGAGTTCCCAGGCATATAAAAGGAGGTGCATCCCCCTTTTAAATGAGATGTTATACTCCAAACTTACATAGACAGGTTAATTGTATCAGGATTGGTGCATACCTTTTCACTGATACTGCTGAGGGAAGCTCTAAGCAGATTAATGAGTTCTGGGTGTAAGTTTAAACTTTAATCACATACATTCTTAGTATCCAAGGGTTGTGCAAGAGAGAGTTTCAAATGAAACATGTAAAAAAACTTTCATAATGTTTTACACATTGTGGAAACCTTACCAGGTCTATATACTCTTACATGTCTTAGTCATAATTCGACAGAATATCCTAAAAATATGATTTTAGGCTTTTACCTGTCGCAGACATCTTTTTATGAAAGTCCTTTCTTAGGATTTTTTCTTCCTGAGAAGCTGAGAGGCTCCAGGAACAAAATGTAAACAATGGTTATCTGCTGCTGTGGAATGCAACAGGTGGATCTGTGATTGGTCTCGTGTGGATGTTTGGATTTAGTGACCAGTCACAGCAGAGCTCTGTCTCTCTCTCTGTCCAAGACAGCTGCCTTTGTTATAATTCTTTTCCTTTCTATTCTTAGCTTAGCTAGCCTTCTGCGATGAAACTTTTCCTTCTATTCTTTTTACTATAGTTATAATGTAATATATATATCATAAAATAATAAATCAAGCCTTCTGAAATATGGAGTCAAATCCTCATCTCTTCCCTCATCCAAAGACCCCGGTGACCACTGTCACATTTACCAGTGAACTTTTGAATCTCTAGAAATAGGAATAAGTCCATAGAGCCCCCCCACCCCCAGATAAACAGCAAGCTTCTTAGGCTTTTCAAGGACAAAAAGGATTATCCACTGAAAACCTCTCCTCTTTCCAAATAAAGTCCAATTGATCATGCCAGCATAAATAAACAGCAAGGAGAACAGGAGAAAGAAGAAACACCTGTGCCTGAGTAAAGTGACACTTCCCTCTCCTTTTTCCTTGTAGGTGAGAAAAGTTTTATTTTCTATGTGGACAGTAATTTGTGGGTCCCCAAATCAAATTTTCAGGAATGTTTACCCTAGAGGACCACATCAAACTTATTAATCCTGCAGCAGGCCAATTCCTTGATATATTTACAGAAAGTTCTTCCCCTAGTTTCTGCTGTAACTGGCTATATAAGACCTACTGTCATATACATGTAATGGATGACGATAAAAGCTGAAGATTGGACTTGATGATCATGGAGTACTTTTCCAACCCAAATAATTCTATGACTCTATAAATTAATTATTAGTGGAAAGGCAACATTCAAACTCAAAGAAATAATCTGTTTCTTCCTAGGTATGTCACAGAAGCTTGGATAAGTGGCCAACTCATCTCATTCCAAGAGAGAAAAGAGCAGTGTGAGATGCATGAACAGTACCAAAAGGGAAAATCCATATTGGTTTATGGTATAGAGGTCTTGAAATATGAAATTAAGAGCACATTATTGATGAGGACAACTATCTTTATTACTTCCTCAGTTGTATCAACTGACAACCTCCTGAAGTATTTTGGAATGGACAGCATGAGGAATATCTCCTCCACTGACACTTTTTGCCTTTGTGATGGTTACTGAGAATCTATATGATCAAGACAGTTTTTATACAGTTACAAAATGTTCCCTACACAAATTCTTTTCAACCTTGAATTTGTTGTTTGAATAGAATAAAGTTTAAAGACATCTTTCTTCTAGAAAATCTCTGTTGCCTAATGTCCTCTCCTCAAGAAACTCCCAGTAAAGAATTTTTTCTTTAGATCTGTCTAAATCTGCCCTAAATCAGCTTAAAGCCATTCCTCCTCTTACTATCACTGCATGCTCTTGTGAAAAGTCCCTCTCCAGCTTTCCTGTAAGCCTCCTTTAGGTACTGGAAAGATCCTGTAAGGCCTCCCTGGAGCCTTCCCTTCTCCAGGCTGAACAACCCCAACTGTTTCATCCAATCTTCATAGGAGAAGTGTTTCAGCCTTCTGATCAACTTAGTGGCCCTGCTCTGGACTCATTCCAGTAGGTCCACAAGTCCCATGGGCACTAGAGAGAAGTGGGTTCACCAAGCCCCCAGCTGCTGCTGTCAGATGTGGTTTCCTATTCTGTGGTCCAGCTGTGGCAAAGGGTTCTGGCTTCTGCCTCATCTCTGAGTGCAGTCTGACTGGGCATTTTTCATCCTTTTCTTCAAGATGACAAAGAGCTATAAGTTATAAAGCATTTCAAATGGAGAGGAAGGGTGCTGTACCTTCTTGATTTTGACAGAAATTATTCCAAGCCAAGAAATGCAGCGTGACTGGTGGAGTAACTCCCAGTGCCCTGGAGGAACAGACTTGTCAAGAGGCTGCGAACCCCACCAATCCAAAAGAATTCTTTTCTTCTGGTTTTTTTTTTTTCTTGTGAAGCAAGGTGATCAAACAAGCTTGGTTGTCTTCTTCTACCTCCTCCTCCATTTTGCCATAAACATACCCACTTCTTTTGAAGTTTGGTCCCTAGATTATAAATACTCTGGGACAGAGCTGCTTTGTGCTTTGTATTTGCACAGTGGCAATTACAGACTAGAAGCCAATGACAGGCAATCAGCTTTTGTTCAGGTTTCACTGGTTCCTGATAAGTGCAAATAGAGCACAATGCCTGTGGCTGGTTCCTTTGTGGAGCACTGCATAAGAGAGATGTAATGCCCCAAATATGTGAATATAGATGACAGCTGAGCAGTGAAAATATCCCAGGAAGCAGAATCTGATTCACAAATGTCCTAAGCACCCTAGAGAGCTATACTTTCCTTCCAGTCCTTGTCAGTTCTAAAATCTTTGTCGTTTATAGTAAAAATGAAAGTGGCACAGATTTTCCAATGCAAATACAGTTTTATCCTTCAAGAGAAAGAATGTAACTTTATTGCTGGAATTAAAACCTAGATATGATATTCAATAGTATATAAACTACTGTAAAAAAGAAGCCAAACTTAAAAACTACAATTGGTCACATTGCCAGATCTCAGTGCAGATATCTGAAGCCCATGAGAATTGAATCCTCTATGCAACAAGGCCACTTAATCTGCTTACTTATCTGACATTAAACACCCAAAGTGTAGGATTTTAGGCTGAAATAGCAGCTATTGGGAAACAAACACTAAGTAGATAAGAAAAGCTTTCTCACAACATTTTTAACTTCCTCAATCCAATTAAAAGCAGTGCTTCTTCTCTCCCACAAGCTGCTGCCCAGTTGCACTGCTTGTTTTTCAGATGCCCTGCTTCTTCCCTTCCAGGACTTTGTCCTTTGCCAGACTAACAGGCATTCAGAGGAGTGGTGTAAGATAAAAGAAGTAGCTTTTAAAAAATATTTCATATTACAAAAATGATTAATATATGAGCTAATCACAAGGATAAGTGGACCAATAAGAACATCACTGTTATTATTTTGTCTGTATTTTAGGACAAGAAAAATTTAAAAGAATTCAGACTGTTTGTGTATTTTAGACTAGTAAGGTAGATTACTTAAGGCAACATGTTTGGGATAAAGCACTCGTGTTACCTTATCCCATATGTTGCACATCCCCCAAGTTTTGTTCTTGTACCAGTAGAATGTAATTTCCATAAACTTTTTCTGACATTTTCTCTTTAAAGTATTTGACAATCGGTTTCTAAAAGAAGGAAGTTCTGTTGGCCTCATGAAGTCTGAGTCTGATGTAATTCCATCAAAATCTGTGGAGTTTCCCTGGCATTGAAACTGCAGTAATTTAGGAATTACTCAGGCTTTGCATTTCTTGGATTTTGCCAGTAGGAACTTGGAACTAGCAACTCAAAAATTACTTTTAATTGCATCCGGAGATCCCCATTTACTTTCAAAGATACAATCTTCATCGTCACACACTCTGGATCAGCACACTTGCATTCATGTTTAGAAGCTTAATTATGCATCAATTACATGGGGGAATTTCAAATAAGATTTGCTGTTCCTTTTGTTTTGTGGATTTGACTAAAACATTCTGTTTATTTTGGTGTCACTCTCATAGCTGGCATGACTGATTTATCTGATGACTAATTTATTTGACTCCAGCCAGCCATATACTGCCAACATCTCAACAAAGGGCTCCTTTGGAAAGGGTTTCGAGAGTTTCAGTTCACTCTAACTATTAAGAACTTTATGAAAATGTCCATTGATTCCTAAGAGCTGCCTGGTAATGACATAGCCTTCAAAACTGAGCTTAGGCAGCCCTTCCTCTTGATTATCCTTTTTGCCTACTGTAATTACTTCTCCACCAGTCTGGGATTCATGAATGACCTTTCAAGAAGTGAACTATATCTATTAATTTCTTCCATCTTTAACAAGGGAAGCAAGGGACAACTTGAATTTGTGTGCACACATGAGCACAAGGAGTATGTTTTGTGTAAAAGCTTGCTCAAAGGAGTACATGGCAGGCTGTTTTTGAAACAGCTGGCACTACCTCTTGCATGGCTCTCAGCAAGTGCCTATCAGAGACTTGGTTTCCATACTCACACTCATCACCACATCATAGCTAAAGAAGAACATGGATTTCAGTAGGGCACCTGGGCTGTGTGGAAAGAGGGAGTGACAAGGCTTTTCACATCAGGGACTTCAGTCTGAGTCCTGGTGAGATAAACGTCTATTCAGTGAAGATTGAATGATGTGGGCTGAAAAGGGGCTCCTTGATCTGAGGTGACAATTTAACGGTTGCAGTGCTTTGCCCCTGCAGCAGCTTTTGGTGAAAGTGTTGCTCCCTTCAGGCAAAGACTAGGAGAGAGGAGATATGTGAAATATGGGAAAATGAACTGCAGAAGGACAGAAGGAAACTGCTTTCCATGTGCTCTCATGTTTGGATTGAAAGTTCTAGGAATTAATTACATACAACTGTTCTGAGGTGTGGGGATCCACCTGTAGGTATCTTCTGAGTCAGGACAGGATTCAGTTGAATCCTGCCTAGTATGCCCATACCTTCACTAATCATCCATCTGCTCTATTGTCAATTGGCACATCTAGACTGCTCCTCTGACCTGCTGTAGGCATGTCCCAGGGATAAGACAGAAGCTGTCCCAGAAGGTTCCCTTTTCCTGTTGCCTATAAAGTGATCACAGAGTGATTAGCTAACTCACAACATTTTACAGCAATGATGTCTCAAGTGGTCTGGGATAAATCCGAAACCTCTGCTTAAGATCCAGTGCTGTAATTTTAGCACCTTATCTATAATCCAGCTTCAGGTGACTGATGAACCAGGATAACTTCTCCCAACCAGGATAAAAGGAGAACTGTAGGACCCACACCATCCAAGATTCTTATATGTGATAGAAGAAGGATAATATATAGCTTGAGTACTTCAAGGAGTTTGGCCTATATTGTCTTTCCCTGCCCCCTGGGCCCCCCTTCTGTTTTGGACTCTTTCTAGGAGAATATGCTAGGAGACTAGAATAATGGACTCTATGCTAGGAGAATAGAATAATGTTTGGCAATAAAATAGCATGGAGTGAATAGGATGAATGTGAGTTTGCTGCCTTTGTTTAGGGCTGTTTATCTCTCAGCAACATCTAGGCCAAATCATGGCATCAAATGTGTTGCACAGAGCTCAGTGCTCTGTAATCACAGAGCAAAACACCCTCTCAAAATTCAGAAAAAAGATAGGAAATACTTCTAAAAAAGTGCAAGAGGATTTAATACCATCTTGCCTTTGCAGATCAAAAGTTCACAGAAATATCTTTGTAGGCCAAAGGCTACTGGCAAGTGGACACTAGCTGCTGTAAAAATTATATTTTCTGAATTATGGCTTTCCACCTTAACAGGCTGCAAGGGGGAGTCCCACAGAGAGAAGAAGTGAGGACATCAAGAGGCACATTTCACTTCTGGCAGCTGGAACTGAACATGGGGTATATGAGGCTGAGCTGATTCAGGTATCTGAGGTATCTTAGATATCAGAGATATAGGAGATAACCACAGAGTGAAACAACTTCAGAGTAACAAAAGTAAGCTAAGGGTTAGAGGCAGGCTGTCCATAAAAATGGGCAGTTGCTTTTAGGCTGGAATGATAAAACTGCTAATTTTTAATTCTTTGTAGTAATCCACTCTCACCATTTCCTGTGGTATTACTACTGGACATGGGGAACTGATTATACTTTTCCTGTTTTCAGCCACTTATTACGTACCTAAAGACTATCTCTGTGCCTACAGCTAGTCTATTTCAGACTAAACAGTCTCAACTCCCCCAGTATTTCCCCACAGAGCATGTTTCATAAGCTTGAGGGATTCTAGTTGCTTTTATCTCTGTGCCCTTTTCAAGTCTTCCACATCCTGCTTCAAGTGTAGTACCCAAAGTGGACACACAACAGCAGCAGAGGCTTTGTTTGGGCCAAACAGAAGCTATCTCACATCTTACAGGGAAACGAATTTTAAAAAGGCTCGTTGTTTGTTTTTTCTTTTGCAAAACAGTGCAATCTATATGCATTAACTGATTTCAACTGAGAGGATCCTGGATATTGGATTGATTCCTGCTTGTCCACCTACTCAGCCCCCACAGCTGACCAGAAGCTTGAGGGAATTCTTGTTCTGCTGAGTTTCCAGTAAGTTATTTAGAAAGGAGAAGGTAGATGATTTGAGGCAAAGGAGAGGATAGATTATAAAAATTTAAGATTACCTAAGCAACTACCAGGTCAGACGTAGCACTGACCTAATTTATGGTCCTGTCTCTGCTAGCAGCATGAAGGAGACAGTAAGGCTGCAGGGATGTTGAGAGAAAAGGAAAACAAAAAGAAATAAATCCATTTCAGAAATATTGCTGTTGGTAGAATTGAGTGAAAGCAGATATAACCCAGTGAATTTCAGACCCTGAAGTAATGTTATTTCTTTCACTTAGTGAGAAAAGTGAGCAAGCCACTGAAAAAAATCTCTGGCTTTAAATCCACTTTGAATGACTCATGCATAATAGAAATAAATCTTGGCTGGGAGCAGACTTTTCCTCATCATTCCTTCTTCTTTTAAAAATCTTCTCAGGAGTCTTGCAGATCTCAAATACATTTCTTTGCTTCCTAGTTCCTGTCTCTTGTTCAGCAGTGCTTTCCCTTCAGTATTAAGGACTATAACCATATGCTGTGAGTGTGTATGAGCAAGGGGATATAATATGGATTTCTGTTGCTAGATACAGATTCATGATATTATCCAAGGTTCAGAACTGTAAAGAACAGTCAACTGAAAGCACTCAGAGTCCTTAGATAAGAGCTTTCACTCACTGTGTTGCTTAAAATGCTAGAAATTTTTGGAAATAATTTAATTTCTCCCAGTTGAGTGGGTAGATTTTGCTGAAATTGAGAACTTGGGTCCAGTCCCCCTTGTACTAAGAGTGGTGGCCAAATTGTCACTATTAGGTCAAGACAGAGCCTGACACGTTGCAAGCTCACTTTCTGCTTTCCTAGTGATCTGATGTGTTTTGGATGGCTGTATTTTTTCAGGAGTTCTCTTCCTGCCCCATGACCCAGCTGTTCTACACCAGACTCACTTTCCCTGTCTGCAGGTGTTTTATCTCCTTGCAAACTGTTCCCAGGAGAAAGCCATTCCTATCTCCCAGACTCTCCTTTCACCTGGTTGTGTCTGAGTCTTGCGCACACAGACCTTGCTGATAGGTGAAAATCTTATCAGCTGGCCCTGACAACCCGAGGTGTCCTAGGCTGCCTTGGGCTTGCCCTCAGGCTCTGCAGTAACCACAGCAATCACCTCACTGCAGCACAAGTAGTGAGTGACCTTAGGAAGCACTCTAACATTTGCATATTATTGCATACATAAAAATAATAATAAATGTTGGTGGGATGTGGAGTGGTGCAGAGTACCTCTTATCAACAGGCTCCACAAAAGCTCCTTCATTTGTTTATAAAGGAACTGCAGACCAGAGATGCCTGAACTCGTAGACAGGAAGGGTGAGGGGGGAAAACACCTCCACTTGTTTTCTCCTTTGAACAACAACATTTCTCTTAACCTTAACCATAGAAGGTAGTGAAGCCACTTGGCACACAGACTTGAGTGAAGTACCTTGCCTGGAAATGTTGGCTTGTTTCTGTTAGCACACAGAGAATTCTGCTCCGTGCGTGCCGAGGGCAGAGAGGGGAAGGACTCCCCACACTGCAGACCTCTGCACGCCTCAGACACAAGTTTGGGGAGCAGTTTGCCTGCAGACACACACTGCTGGCTTCAGCTGCCACCTCTCCTCCTGCCTCCCTCCCTGGTCTCCCAAGCATAGCTCCTCAAGAGGGGCCACCACCAGCAGCCAGGGCAGGGGAGCTTTACTGCTCTGAAGGATTAGCTAAGCCCTGGGCTGGGAGTGCTGCACCCTCTGTGAAACCCAGGCCAAGGTATGGCTATGGCAGTGCAGGATGTCCTGGCCCTGGAGGGAATTGGAGCCTTGAGGCACAAGAGGTGCTGACAGCTGAAAATGCTGCATTTCTGCAGTAGAACTGAGTTTCTAGGGGCAATATTAACTAAGCACAATATTGGAGGTTTTGTAATAGCCACAGAGTAAAACAAAATTATGTTGGCTTGAGGATGTTGAAAGGTGCTGTAAATTAAAGTTGTCCATTGCATTAATTTTGCTGGAATATAGTTTATCATCTGCTTTATTAGGTGGAACATTTCCATTAAAAATACGATATGGAAAAGCCAGATGCCATTAATGATTAGCTAGTTAGTTCGTTAATTAAATTACCTCTTTCCCCCACTTTGTGAGATAACTATTTCTGTTATTACCAAAAGGTGGCTGACTCAGGGCCCAGTATGTGGTGTGATGTTTGCTGGGATGAGATGCCAGCCTGGGGCAGCAGCTTGGGCACGTGGTGAGCTTGCAGTGGAGAAGTTGTTTATATATCCCAAGAGCCCTGTTCTCCTGGTGGCCCAATAAATACCACACAGAAGTATGGACAAGAAGTCACTTTCACTGTTTCTTACTGGCTGCAGTTTGGTTTCTGCTTTTGCTGCTTACAGGATGAAATATCAATAGAAAGGCTTTTATGTGACATTCTGTGTTATTGTTTAGAAATTCATTTGTGAAGAAGGAAAAGGCAGTCTCCAAAAAAACATAAGATTTTGGCAGATTTCCATCTACAGAGGAAATTTAGAGCTTCAGAGCTCTGGTTTCCTTTGGAAATATGATTCAGTGAGCGTTGCCCTGAATATGAGCCCTAGACACATCTTTGTTTCTGACTGGTATCTGCAGAAGAGTAGCCTCACATCTTAGCTGGACACAATAGTAATAGCATCTATAAAAACTGTTAGAGTGGACCTGGTAGAAAACCAGTATATATTATTCTGAAAGCACACGAATGAGAAGCTTCAAGTATTTAGTTTTGCTACTCATTTTGACTGTCAGGTCATGCAACTGTACTCTTTCAAACACCAGTAAAGTCTGTATGATTAACTTCTGGTGGGGGCTAGAAGTAAAAAATTTGGAGTCTAACCTAAAATAATCTTATAAAATAATATTAATGACACATCCAGTTGGTGGTGTACAGTTTTAAAATCTACATGGAAGCCTTGATTATGGAAACCTGTTCAATAGTACAACATAGCTCAGGATGTGCAGTTTAAAAATTCTGCCTTTACACAGATTAATCCTCAGGAGGTGTTTTACTAGAACTTGGTCAATTGCCTCTAGATTAACACACATTTTCTTTAGAAAAGTTAACAATAAAAAAGATACATAACTTGAATGCTCAAATAAATGTGTCAGGGGACTTGGGCATAGTCTTCAGAAGGTTTGGTTTGGGACCTCTGCTTTTTTAACTGTTTCAGGTAATTTTTTAGAAAAGTAAGTGGCAAATGTCTGGGTGACCAGCACAAGCTATTTAAGGGGAGATATGGATGAAATGTTCTCCGGGGACCTTGCATGTACCTGAATTTCATCATGTGCTTTGCCAAATTGAAAATATAAATGTTTTCCATTCAGCAACTGAGAAGTTCTTTGGCACTTAAGAATGTCCTACATTAAAGCACAGAAGCCTGAGGTGATGCGCTCTCTCCTGTTTTAGGAAATGCATCTCTGAAGAGGAAAGTCATACAGGAGACCCAGGCTTCAATGTTATCTGTGGAGAGAAGACTGGGTGGTGTCCTAGGTTGACTATATGATACTTTTAACCCCGGTCGTCTTGTTCTGTTTATGCTGAATAATAAGTTTTGCACCTTTAAGACTTGTTCCAGAGAGGGAAGGGGGGAGAAGAGAAGTGCACACTTTGTTTCAGACACTGCACTCACTCCTCCACATTCCTGCTCCTGGACTGTGTTGTCTGTGGATGGACAGACAGCGGGACAGAGCTCTCCTTTTGTTTTAGTTAGTTTTAGCTAGCTGAAGCAAAGAAGTTCCCTGGACTGTGGGGTTATTTTTTCCTTTTCTTTGGACCTGTTTAAACCTGCTCTGGACTGAACACCCAGGGGAGCACACGCAGCTCCACCTGGGGCCCACCGGGCCGGGCCTGGCCACGACATTTCCAGCACTGGAGGGACTGATCAGAGACTGAGTGAGCTCAGCTGCAACCCATGAAAAGGACTTTCTGAGTTTATCATCTCTTTTGGAGCAGCAAGGGGTTTTATTGTTTAATATTGTTTAGGTTTTACTGTTTAATAAACAGTTTTTTTCCACTTTTCTCCAAGGAGGTATTTTCTCCTGGACTGGTTGGGGGGAGGGGCCAATTGAATCTGCTTTTCTAGAGGAACTCCCTTTGAGGGTTCTCTCCCAAATTTACCCTGAACCAGAACAAATACGTTTAGTGGTGGCCAGCGTGTGGCTAGAGAAAGTGGAAAAAACCTTTATTGATTGCATGTTGGTTGTGCTTGCTCTGTAGTGGGTTAACGCAGTCAGTAGCCGTGTTGCTTGAATTCATAATGTCTCTTGTGGTGGAGGCCTTCATACGGTTCTGGTCTCTAGACTTTTTTGAGGTTTCAATACCTTTCTGGTCACTAGGATTATTGTCTCTAACACGCAGTTTTTACAGTAGAGGGACACAGATTGGAATAGCTATTGTGCTGAGCTTGGTGATAAAGATTTATAAGGCATTTACAAAGATATTAGAGTCTATTTACGATATGTATGGTTTACGGTCTCTTCATCCTACCCTGCATCCCAGTTCCAGTAGTATGTTTTGGGAATTTATTAGTAATTGCACCCAGTTTGTTAGAGGAGGAGAAGGGAATGAGGCTTTCCAGCCTTTCCTTTCCTTCTTCTCCTTTGAATCTGTTAAGTCACTTTTTGAGAATGTTAAGTTTCCTCTGAATGTTAAAGAGACCATCTTTCTGGTATTTAATCTGGTAAACTTCCTCTATATGGTCTGCAGCTTCTCTAGAATGAGGGCTGAGATGTCCAGAGGAGCTGATGAGACCCCTGACCCAGAAGAAGACCCAGGCGTGGAAAATCCTGAGTGGTGTGGAGAATGGGAAAATATAGGTCAAACCCTGAAGGAATTTTCTGACCCTGTAGACTGGGGTTTTCCACGTGAACAAATTCAGCACCCAGCTGAGGTGGGGAAATACCTGAAAGAGAAGTGCCATGATGACTCTAAAGAGAAAAGGCTCATTGCAATAAGCTGGGCCTGGCCTACGCTTACCGCACACTGCTAGATACTGTCACGCAGCAGACAGAGGCAGGGGGGCAGGGAGATAAATCAGCAGCTACCCCAGTCACTCAGGCTGCAGCCAACACCCCAGCTACTCAGGCTGGACCTAAACCAGATAGTGAGCCTAAGCCACTGGCAGTTGCTGAAGGAAAGAAGCACATGAGCAAAACCAATCGGCCAGTGACCAACAATGATGATCCAGGGGAAGGACCCTCGGCACCAATTACTGATACAAAAGTCAAAGTTAACTCAACTGACAGCATCAGAAGCCACTATTGAGTCCTTTTCCCTGAAGGACCTTTGTGGCCTAAGGAAGGATTACACTCAAAGACCTGATGAATCCATAATTAGTTGGTTAGTCCATCTTTGGGATGCTGCTGGCGAGGCTACAGTTTTGGATGGCAGTGAAGCGAGGCAGTTGGGATTCCTTTCACATGATCCTGTCATCAACCAAGGAATGATGAGGGGGGCTAACCCTCACAGCCGCTGAGCACGGGTCCTGGGAAGTGTAGCCCAAAAATACCTGTGTGAAGACGATCTCTATATGCAGCAAACTCAGTGGAAAGACATCGCTACCAGGGTAGGGAGGCTACTGATGAAAGTCTGTCATGTGGATGCCCATGTCCCCAAGAGTAGAGCCAATGAGGAGCACCAAAACAATGAGCAGGTAGACCAGGCAGCAAAGATAGAGGTGTCAAAGATAGACTTAGATTGGCAACACAAGGGAGAGTTATTCCTAGCTCAATGGGCCCATGATGCCTCAGGTCACCAGGGCAGAGATACCACCTATAAGGGGGCATGAGATTGAGGGGTGGATTTAACCATGGACAGTATTTCACAGGTTATCCATGACTGTGAGACGTGTGCTGCCATCAAACAGGCCAAGCGAGTGAAGCCCCTGTGGTACAGTGGGTGATGGTCCAAGTACAAGTATGGGGAGGCCTGGCAGATTGACTACATCCCACTGCCCCAGACATGCCAGGGCAAGCACTACGTGCTGCCCATGGTAGAAGCCGCGTCTGGATGGTTGGAAACCTACCCTGTGCCTCGTGCTACAGCCCAGAACACCTCCTGGGGCTGGAAAAGCAGGTCCTTTGGAAGCATGGTACCCCTGAGAGGATTGAGCCAGACAATGGGACTCATTTCAAGAACAGCCTTATCAACACCTGGACTAGGGAACTTGGAAACTTGGGAACTAGGGAACTAGGGAACTTGGCATTGAGTGGGTGTACCATATCCCCTACCATGCACCAGCTGCAGGCAAAGTGGAGAGGTACAATGGACTGTTAAAAACCACCTTGAAAGCATTAGATGGGAGATCTTTCAAAAATTGGGAGCAGCATCTGGCAAAAGCCACCTGGTTAGTTAACACCCAAGGCCCTACTAACTGAGTGGGCCCTGCCCAATCTGAGCCTTTGCATAGAGTAGATGGAGACAAAGTCCCAGTGGTATGTGTCAGGTGTTTGTTAGGGAAGACAGTTTGGATCAATTCTGCCTTGAGTACAAACAAACCCATTTGTGGGGTTGTTTTTGTTCAGGGACCAGGCTGCACATAGTGGATAATACAAGAAGATGGAAGAACACGATGTGTACCTCAGGGACATCTGACTGTTGGGTGAGACCTATGTGTAAATATCACTGTTTGCTGAATGTTATTACCACTGTCTGTGTATAGCTGTATATTGGATGTATAATGTATGTGTTTGTAGAGTTAGAATATAAATTAGTTGCAGTAGTAAGCTGACAATATGGGGATAAAGGGTGGAATGTCCTAG